>NC_139220.1:131928822-133128822 GCF_055691185.1 Crinia signifera
CATTGGTATATGTAATGTTTCCAAAACTGTAAAAAAGATACGCATACCTCGTGGTAAATATTAAAAAATGTTTTATAAATTGCATAAAAGCAAAAAAAAAAGTTATCAAGCACATGGCAGCTTATTGCTAAGCACAATAGGTACAGGTTTACTTATCAGTCATCACTCCATCAAGGTAGGAGGAGGAGCCTGTAGCCGGCCATAAAGCCAAAAAGCTTAGCAATATGCTGCCACGTTCTTAATAACCTTTTTTTTTTGGTTGCTTTTATGCAATTTATAAAACATTTTTTATATTTATCATGAGGTGTGTGGGGGGAGGGAGGGAGAGAATCCGTTTGAATTACATACGTTTAAATTAGCCCAGGAGGGCTCAGAATGCCAGGCGGACCACGATGTTGAGGCAGTGAAGGCGCCACATGGAGCAGGAAGATGACAGCTCAAAGCGGCAAAGGCACTCCGGCCGCAGTCACTACAATGACACCAGGAACGCTGCCTCCTAGCGCTACTGTCTATGGTAGGCGGCCCATCGCGCTGTGCAAGCAGGAGGCACATATGAAAGGGAGGGACTGCTGAGCCGTCTAGCTGGCGCTGCTAAGCGGAACATCATAGGGAGGTAGCCGCCGAGCCGCACATGAGAGAGAGAGAAGGCTTGCGAGCCGCGGGTTGGCCACCCCTGTTCTAGAAGGTGCTAAATAAATAAGTAGAATCTGATTTCTTGCTATGGGCAAAATCCCATTTTCAATAGAATTTCCATCTTAGCATATGTATCTCCATGTTGCTAATCACTGCTGCATTAGCTAGGCTCCGGGCTCCTATGTTTATGCTATTGCATCCAGATGCCCTGCTTCTCTGCGCTATTTATTTTGTGTTCCATGCTGCCTCAGCACTCACAGTGCTCTTATTCCTGCTATCTGCAGTTGAATACAATATACCGTACTTGCAATTGAGTTTGCAATGATTTCTCAGTAACTAGTCCCAGTCTAATAAGAAAACATTGTCAGTTCCATCCTGATTTCAGTACAAGCTCAGCTGGTTCCAGTCCAGCGAGAAAGCATTGTCAGTTTCATCCTGAATTAAGAACCAGCTGAGCTGGTTCCAGTCCAATGAGAAAGTATTGTCAATTTAAGTTCAGTAAAATGACTGTTTAGCTAATGCTAACCATACGCTAGACCAACTTTCAGCCAACTAGTTGGTTGGTTGGACTAAAACTCTGGTACGTACTACATGGGCATACTTGCCTACCTGACCCTCTTCATGAGGGAGAAAATGCTCTGTTCCTGAACTTCCCTGGTAATGTATGATTGCCATCACCTGTGGGGAGCTAGGTAATTGATAAGAAAGGTGTTTCACCATAGTTGATGGCAATCCTACATTACCAGGGAAGTCCAGCAACAGGGCATTTTCTCCCTCATGGAGAGGCAGAGGCGGAACTACCATTGGTGCAGCAGGTGCATTGCACCGGGGCCCCTGACAACTAAGGGGCCCACTGCTGCTCAAACCAGCAATGAAGTATTGTGAACTTTGGTTGGGGTGGAGGAGGGGGGCCCTAAACTATATATTTGCACCTGAGCCCACAGCCCACAAGTTCCGCCACTGTGGAGAGGGTCAGGAAGCAAGTATGTATATGGAAGCAAATTACAATCAGTAATTTGCTCACAAACCCAGGAGAATGGACAAAAACTCAGTCAAATTGTTTAATCAAACAGATTCAGCTTCTCTGAACCCCAGGTTTTGTCAGTTTCCAGATTTGATTAAATTTGCTCTCATCCAGTACCGGATTGGTGCGATGCATGTTCTATTTCTTTTACAAGAACTTCATTAAACCTCTTAAATTCCTGCATTCTGCACTGACACTGACCTACTTGAGTTACTCCAGATGTGAGAATTCATAATTTACAAAGCTAAAGCATACTAAACCAAATGCTTAAAAAAAATGGTATAAAGCTATAATTACTTAATTTTGCCGTGAATTTATTGTTTTTAAATTAGCATACGGTACCCTCCACCGTGACCCTTTCCACAGATACAAATGTCCCTCATAATTGCACTCATTCTTCATAGTAAGCCCTCCTCATTATTTCATTTGTTCAACACAGTTGACTGCAATCATACATTAAGGGGAAGTCCAGGAGTAGAGCATGTTGTATCTGGCAGAAGGGGTCATGTTTGAGGTGAATTTAGATGATGCACTATATAACACATTTCTCAGGTATCCTCTATATTTTGAAATAAACAACAAATATAATATTCTCATTATAGCACTTGATTAGTTTACTACTTGCATAAAACATCCTTGCATAAAACATCCTTATTTTTTTCTGCCGTCACTCTTAGAGGCAAATTCCTTCTTAGCTGGACAAAACTATGTTCACTGCAGGGGGGCAGATGTAACATGTGCAGAGAGCTTTAGCTTTGGGTGAGTTATTTTGTTTCTGTGCAGGGAAAATACTGACTGCTTTATTTTTACACTGCAATATAGATCTCACTTTGAAGAAAAACCGGTACTTGTGAGTTATCCGGGCGTCCGATTTTGTACTTACGATTTGCATGCGATTTGCATGCGATATCGCATACGATATCGCATACGATATCGGATCCGATTTGCGATTTACATGCGATTTACATGCGATTTAGCATGCGATTTGCATCAGATTTGCTATTCATTTCATTACCCCACTATCCCCAAACTGTGTCTATCAACGTGAACCCGAAGCGTGGCGAGCGCAGCGAGCCCGCGAGGGGCGGCGGTACGCGTCCTCCGACCTTTTCATGCCCTACTATCCACTAGGGCGTGGAGTGAGAATAGAATAGTGTGGCGAGCGCAGCGAGCCACCGAGCCCGAAGCGTGGCGAGCGCAGCGAGCCCCGCGAGGGGACGCGGACACCTGTGAAGCCCGCAAGGGCACGCGGATACCTGTGAAGGTGTCCGCGTCCCCTCGCGGGGCTCGCTGCGCTCGCCACGCTTCGGGCTCGGTGGCTCGCTGCGCTCGCCACACTATTCTATTCTCACTCCACGCCCTAGTGGATAGTAGGGCATGAAAAGGTCGGAGGACGCGTACCGCCGCCCCTCGCGGGCTCGCTGCGCTCGCCACGCTTCGGGTTCACGTTGATAGACACACTTTGGGGATAGTGGGGTAATGAAATGAATAGCAAATCGGTACTTGTGAGGCTCCCGATTTTGTACTTACGATTTGCATGCGATTTGCATGCGATATCGCATACGATATCGCATACGATATCGGATCCAAAATCGGACGCCCAGATAACTCACAAGTACCGAAAAACCCAACCCAAATGTAATTCTCTCTGCACATGATACATCGGATTCGGTATATGAAATCCCGACAAGGGGGGACGTGGAGCACCCCCGCTTGCGGGCTCGCTGCGCTCGCCACTTATCGGGCCCGGTGCCTCGCTACGCTCGGCACGCCAATTTATTCTCCCTGTATGGGTGTCATTGACACCCACTGAGGGAGAAAGTTTTGGGATTTCGGCGTCGGGATTCCGAACGCCGGGATTCCGACCGCCGGGAAATTGACTGCATCCCGTTACATCTGCTCCCCTGCAGTGCACATGGTTTTGTCCAGCTAAGAAGGAATTTGCCTCTAAGAGTGAACTAGAATAAGGCCCTATATTCCACTTATTGTACTACATGCCTGATCCCTGCCAGAGAATGAACACATAACCATATTTCCTGCTTGTCATAATCTGTTTTATTAGAACCTACTGCTTCTCTGGTTCATTACTCGCTGACTCCATATTAATTACCTCAGCTGCAGATTACACTCTACTTAATCTAACAAGCATAATTTCTATCTGCTCCCTATGCAATAGCTGTCACGGTATGTCTTGTGCATGTAACCTGTCACACAACACAGATGTGTGAAAACTTTTCTATCTTTCCTTTAACCATAAAGAAAACACTTAATTAAAAAATATGATTATACTAAAAATGATAATTACTGGTATACTAATACAGATAAGGTGCGTACACACGGGGGGAGATATATTGCTAGCAATATATGGCTGAGCAATATATTGCTCAGTTTCTCCTTTTCATCAGCGACCACAGATTCTCGCTGATGAAGGGGAACCTTCGCCGGGGCACACTCCCATCACTGGCAATATGGTCGCCAGTGACCATATTCCCAGCAATTTCAGCCCCTATTGCCCCGTGTGCAGGGGCGGATTGGAGACTAAAAGTGGCCCTGGACAATTTCTGGAAGTGGCCTCACATAGGCGGCAACAAATCAATAATGAGTGGAGCCAGCATAACAGTAGGCAGGATTATTACATCATTAGATTTAAAGACACTGGTAAAAGCAAGCCTAAAACATCAATAGTGTCTATCTATTTCCTCTCTGCGTCCGCATGTGAGCAGGTGTGTAAGCCTACACATACGCTCGCATGGTAGTGAAGCAATTCGGGAATGTGCATTCTTCATTAACCTGCTCGCTACTCATCAAATATATGCAGCCTGGCGAGCAGGTCTGAATCAGGCCCTTTGTGCAGTGCAGGGAGAAGCAGTCGGTAATTCAGCTGTAATGTGACTAGAATAGTGGGATGTGTAGGCTCCATCTATACAGCAGAACATTTACTCAGTAAGAGGCTTATGACCCACTGGTGCCCTTTACATGACATAGGGCCTTATTCTGGTTGGAGCGGCCGGGCCGTACGCGTACGTCACGGGATTTTTTATGATCTGCGCATGCGTACATTCGCTAATGCGCAGGCGCGAACACTCACCAACGCTTACGGACGGGTCTCTACGTGCGAAAAAACCTGTACGCGAGTGTACGGGTATTGGGGGCGGCATAGGGGCGTGAAGAGGGGAGCGGCCGAAATAATGAGGGAAAATGGGCGTAAATATGGGCGTACACGGGGGTGTGCACCAAAAATGAGCGCTGCTACTACCGCACGATCGACTAAGGCACCGTTCATTTCGGACACAAAACAGGCGGCCGCCAACCGCCATCTCAAACCACCCCTACAGATACCGCATGCCAGCGTGCGCCTGGGTTTGCTAATTTACGCTGATTACTACCAAACACATACACCTGAATGTAATAAGCAATGCTGCAGTCTATTAAGTCCAAACCATGATTTCACTACCTGCAAGCCACACACAGCACTCAAACACATTGGAAGCTTATCTTTCTATACTTCTCGACATTTAAAGGTTTGTTTAATTTAAGGTAACAATCTTTTTAAGACCTGCTTATATATGCTAAGGTAGGCTACACAGTAGCACACTCAATCTACACAAGTCGACATGTGTCAACGTGTTCACTCTAATACAAACATAGGTTTTGTATTTATGATACAGTAACATAAACCACATCTAACACCTACAAAGGATGTTTCAGCAATGTTTTAAGCCCATGCACACTATTTTGCCCATTAATTAATTCAATCAATTAATTAATTTTCATAATTATAGTTGAAAGGCAAGATTTGCAGGTCCATATATGTGAAGGGTATGTCAGCGTACACGGACGTACGCTCACTCTCACGAGCGGTGACATAAGCTGACTTTTCTATTGAAAACTATAGGGACCCGTCCGTGCAAGCTGGCGTACGCGCAGATAGCCGCAAGAAGCCGGTGGGAAGACGGACGAGAGACGTCCGTAAACGGTGGTGTACGCTCAATTGTACGCCAGTTGTCGGAGTGTAAGGGCTGGCCCGTCCGTGTACGTTGGCGTACGCACATTTGTACGCCACTCCCCTTCTACGTTGTTTATGCCCGTACGTATGCGGCTGAGTTGTGGGTGGACTTAACCCCAACGGCCGCGTGCGGCTAGCGTACGTTAATAGCGAACGTACGCACGTTTGGCCGCTCCAACCAGAATAAGGCCCATAATGTCAGAGTGGATGTACAAATCACATTATTATTAAAAGCTCCAATTTAATCCACCACAACAATTATTTTATCACGTGAAAGATGTGACGCCAAGTGGCATCTCCGCCCTGTGTAAAACATACCCTCCAAACGCAATACGTCCTTTACACATTAGGCCACACGGAATGTGCCCGAAATTCACATTCTGAGACAAGGAATGAGACGAAATTCACATTCTGACACGGAATGAGCCAAAATTCACATGCTGACACAGGGAATGTGCTGAACTTCAAATACTGACACAGGAAAGGAGCCCAAAATTCACATTCTGATACAGGGAATGTGATTGAAATTCACATTTTGACACAGGGAATGTGCCCGAAATTCATATTCTGACACAGGGAATGAGCCTGAATTGCCCATTCTGACACAGGGAATGTACCCGAAGTTCACATTCTGACACAGGGAATGAGCTCGAAATTCAAATACTGACACAGGAAAGGAGCCCGAAATTCACATCCTGACACAGGGAATGTGCCCGAAGTTCACATTCTGACACAGGGAATGTGCCCAAAAATCACATTCTGACACAGAGAATGAGCCCGAAATTCACATTCTGACACAGGGAATTTGCCCGAACATTCACATTCTGACACAGGGAATGTGACTGAAATTCACATTTTGACACAGGGAATGAGCCCGAAATTCACATTCTGACACAGGGAATGAGCCCGAAATTCACATTCTGACACAGGGAATGAGCCTGAAGTTCACATTCTGACACAGGGAATGTGCCCAAAAATCACATTCTGACACAGGGACTGAGCCCGAAATTCACATTCTGACACAGGGAATGTGCCCGAAAATTCACATTCTGACACAGGGAATGTGCCCGAAATTCACATTCTGACACAGTGAATGAGCCCGAAATTCACATTCCAACACAGGGAATGAGCTGAAATTCACATTATGACACAGGGAATGTGCCCAAAATTAACATTCTGACACACTCCAAATATGCACATGATAGTGTGTGCTCTCTGATGAGATCCCTGGCACGGATTGAAACTGGCACATTATACTTTTATATGAGATAGGGCGATTTGGGGTGATTGTGATGGGATTATGTACTGATCAGCAGCACAAGCTACGCTGATTGATAAGCCACTGCAGCTGCTCCTATTGGCTAGCGGCCGGGGCTTCAATTTAATTATATGCAGCTGCTGGGCTCGTTGTCTTTACTTATCTGACATCTACGGTTGTGGTAAGGTGGGCTGGCAGAGCACTTGATCGTGATCTACCGGCGGGAGCTACGTGATCGACTGGTAGATCGCGATCGACCTTTTGGTCAGCCCTGCTTTAGGGAGAAGCCCAGAGAGAAGACTCTGCAGTTTTTCCAGGGGTCAGGCTTACTATCATGTAGCCCCGCCCCTCATCCGAAAAAATGCTGCTCTTCAAGGAGGGGGTGGTACTAAATGAAGCGATTTGTGTCATTTAGCCACACCGCCTCCTGAAAGAGGCGCAAATCCCAGTATTTGACAGGCAGAGGGAGAGGGTGTGGAGGCCGATGTGAGAGGCCCCGCTAAATGCGGTAGACTTGCCCTCCCTGGTACTCTTGACGTCCCGTCGCACATTACATATGCAAGAGAGGGAGGGGTTTAGGGGCCATAGTGGGGCGCTGATAAATGGCGGGGAAAGGGACTCAGGGAGTGTTATTATAGAGAGGAGGAGGTGGGGCCACACGGGGACAACATGTACACAGGAGGAGAGGCGGCTGAGGTCAGGGTGCACGCACGCGGATATAGAGTCCCTGTCTCCACCCGGCCGCTGCATAGAGCAAGCCTGTTTAGCCCGACTACCTCCTTTCCATAATTACTAGCTGAGTCCCCATCCCGGCCGTGTATTAACGCCGCTGCGCCGCACAGTACCCTGCTGGTGGCTGGCTGGATGCTGCATACAGTCTGCGGCGCAGTTGGAGGCAGCGCAGCCTCTGTATACAGAGCCTGAGGAGGAGTCACTCGGGGGGACATGGGCTGCCACTAAGCTTCCGTATGTATTGCGCTCTTGAAGTTATATGTAATTGAGTGGGCGGAGCCAGCTCACTACACCAGCCCCACATGATCATCTTTCGGCCTCACTTAACATCGGCCTCCCGGGAACCTTCCCGGTGAATGTAATGGCCAATCCACCCCTGCCCGTGTGTACACAGCTTTAGAGCCATCCTCATTGAGCCCTTTAATAGGATTAAGTAAGTAATAGGATTACTCTGGTAATCCCCTGCTGTATTGTTCTATGTATTGTATTGCAGCTGAGATAATAGGCCTTGGCTCACCATGGCTATGCAGAGATGGCTGGCTGAGGAGGGCTCCATCTCTACATGTCATGATTTAAAGTTGTAGCTCATTATTGTATCTATTTAAGATAAAGTAGACTTTTCTTTATAGGATGAGCTCCTATGAGTCAATCTTACATTTGAAAACTCTCTCTTTAGGGGATCTTTATTTCAGCAATTACTTTTCAAAATTCAAGCTTTTGGAGAGTTACATGATTGATGAGTCAAAAGCCCTGCCTATTTACATAATTGCAGAGCAAGGAGGAGGAGTTTTGCTATGAATGAGCATGCTGACAAAAAAAGTGTGTTCCAAAGCCTCTCTGCTCACTGTATGAATGTTTTTAGCATAGTAGTAACATGACATTTAATAATCTGTACATCAAAAAATATAAAACAAAGTGAAAAAGTAAACACCATGTACCTTGGAATCAGCAGATTTCCACCCCACCCCAACCTACTGAGGTAAAGTCTGCTTCAGCCTGGCTGAAGCACTGGTATTCTCTGGTATTTAGGGGCGGGGCCTAATGTGTGAAGTGCTTGCCCCCATCAGAGACCAGTGTGGCTCAAAATTATGGTGTGTACACACTGGGGGTTATTCTGGTTGATTTGCAAGGCTGTCCGCCCGTCTGCCCCCCCTCGCCCACACAGGCTGCGAATGGATGTTTAGCATAAACATCCATTCACATGCTGCGGGTAACCTTGTACATCTTTCGATGGTCGCCAACCATCAAAAGATGTGGAAGGTACTTGCATATAAAAGTGACTTTCAAGTCACTTCCATATGCGTGTACGCTGGGACAGATATGGGCGGGCAGCTGACACCCCCACACCCGCGTCATCACCTCATTACCATGAGAACGCCCATGAAACGCTGTGCTTCCCATATGGTAAAGGGGCTGTCCGGCGCCCCACGCTCTTCTCCACCCCCCACTCGCTGTTTACGGTGCGTGCACCCGGCAAACAGTTTGTTCGCAGTGGCTGCACGCACCCTGAGTCTGCACAGGCGCGCAGAAACGCGCCTGTGCAGACGCACAACATTGGTCCTCGCGAATGCATGGTGGACTCAATGAATAGGAATAAGGCCTACGGTGCGATAGCCTTGCTATTCAAATGGGAACGCATCGCACGGCAAGCCAAAACGCATGCATTCCAGTTTAACTGTATAGTGCAGATCTGTACTATATATAGCATGGGGGAATTCAGGAGGGGGGGGGGGGGGCACCCGGGCATTTACCCCCCCTGTCATTTCTGACATAGCTGAGGACCAGGGCTTTCCAATGAGCCTGACCTTGCTTCACTAGCCCCCCGGGAACCAGAGATACTGCCGAGCAAACCTGGAACATTTTCCCCATAGGATAACATGGGAGCCGCTAATTCTGACCCCCACCTGGTTACGATGGCTGCCATTCTCACCCTGGCATCACAGAAGCTCATGGTTGATCTCATTCAAACCTAAATCACTGGGCCTTCAGTCTCGTACCAGGCTGTTACATATGGGTCAATTGGTTCCATAGCTATTGTGGGAAAACCGATTTTATTTTTCTGAAATGTAATTTCATGGCTGTTCATGTTCTTTGAGGGCAGATTTCTCTGGAACCAAACGGTCCCAGTTTCACAGGACCAAAATCATTCGAAGCCCACTCATAAGTTCTTCACTATGATACTGGTCATGGAAATGGGTCAGTTGGTTCAAAGATATAGCCAGTTAAAAGATATAGGTGGGTAAAGGGGGGGGGGGGGGGTGTTTCTCTCCACCTCACGCCAGAAAATGCAGGGACTAGGCTGGTGTAAAAGGAAAGGAATGTCCCTGCATGACCCTGAACCATATTCCCTGGTAAATCCATGCATTTTCTGTTATGAAAGGGGTATTATTTCAAATAGTCGGGACCTGCAGCCTGCTCTCTGCCCAGCTGTCAATGGCTGTTACTTCTGCCCAGCGGTGGCTGTCCCCCAGTTACGTGAGCATGTTTCCCACATAGCAACTAGCATGGAACCCCTGGCAATGAGCATGGAACCCTTGGCAATGAGCATGGAACCCTTGGCAATGAGCATGTAGGTAAGCAGCACTTATGTAGCATAATTTTTAATAGGCATTATGGTGTTTGGCATAATATGTAATGGACATTACGATGTGTGGTTTAACATGTAATGGACATTATGGTGTAAATTTTTAATGCGTGCCTTTTGCGCGCAATGTCCCTGTTTAGGAAGCATGTTGTGAATTTTGGATCTATCCATGTAGCATTATGTTCATTTTGGCTCAATCCATGTGGCATTTTGTGAATTTTGGCTCAATCCGGGTGGCATTATATACATTTTGGCTCAATCCATGTGGAATTATGTGAATTTTGGCTCAATCAGTTTGGCATTATGTGAATTTTTGCTCAATCCGTGTGGCATTATGTGAATTTTGGCTCAATCCGTGTGGCATTATGTGAATTTTGGCACAATCCGTGTGGCATTATGTGAATTTTGGCACAATCCGTGTGGCATTATATGAATTTTGGCACAATCTGTGTGGCATTATGTGAATTTTGGCTCTATGTGCAATTTGGCTCAATCCGTGTGGCATTATGTGAATTTTGTTTCAATCCATGTGGCATTATGTGAATTTTGTCTCAATCCGTTTGGCATTATATGAATTTTGTCTCAATCCATGTGGCATTATGTGAATTTTGTCTCAATCCGTTTGGAATAATGTGAATTTTGTCTCAATCCGTTTGGCATTATGTGAATTTTGTCTCAATCCGTTTGGCATTATGTGAATTTTGTCTCAATCCGTGTGGCATTATGTGAATTTTGGCTTAATCCATGTGGCATTATGTGAATTTTGGCACAATCCATGTGGCATTATGTGATTTTCGGCTCATTCCATTTGGCATCATGTGTAAGGGGCAAGTATAATGGGGTCTAGTGTTTTGTTGCATAATGTGTAGAAGCTGTATATGGTGTGGTACATTACACTCAAGGACAGGCCCCCTTTTGAGTGGCCACGCCCCCATTTCCAGAGCGCACCTTTGGCGCGAGGACAACTACATCCTTCCCTTTTGTCGCCAAGGTGGGCCTGTGTACTTTAATGCAAGGGCCTATTTTTAATCCCATTCCCGCCCTCTCTCTTAGCATGTACACTGGCACCAATTACAACCCCCCCCCCCTCTCCTGTCATGGTGCCCCCCTGTCATTTTCTCCTGGATCCGCCCCTTCTATATAGTCATTGCTGCACTGTCTATTTTGGCTATTGGGCTTAAGTTGAAAGGAGTGTGTGAGTATGATATGCAGATAATAATCCGAAAATTTCATCAGTTAAAATATTGGAGAGATCTATTTTTCTCCTCATATGTACAACTATTAATTTGGAGGAAGGAATTCACAGAATACTACAGCCCTCTCTCAGAGGTTGATTAAAAGAAGATCTCTACATACTGTAGAAGGAGTTTATTTAGCGTAAGAACTTTCCAGACTGTGTAAAAAAAAAAAAAAAAAAGGGGAGATGTCCTCTTTAAATTTCCCAGTGAGCAAGAGGGACTCATGCATCAAAGCTTTTAAACTCCTCCAGCGGTAGCTGGAGATTCCCAGTTTAATAGTTGGTCTGCTGCAATTATTCAGACATTGTGGGTTGTTGCAGAGTGAACCGAATACGGCCTTTGCACCGATAATCAAACCCCGACTGCGAATGGCCTCAGTGATTTACAATGTCACGGGCCATTTGCAGTGGGGAGGGGGGGCAGAGGGTGGGATTGTGGTGGACAGAGGTGGTGGCAGCACAGGGTCAAGGGACAGGTGGGACAAGGTGTGCTGGGGGCGGGCAGCTTACACGCGTGGTCAGCCGCTCATCCTATCTTCGTCCCACTGCTTCCCAAGTCTCCACTGACTTATATGTGCGAACGCAGAAGAAATCATTTGATGGTCGAATGAGTTCTACTGCATCATGCACATGTGAGGGGATGTGCCTTCGTAACACATCCCCTCACATGGTTGCAAGGGGATACGATGATGGGGGGGCGTATTTTTGGCAGGGTGGGCTCTCTAAGGATCGTAAGCTGCGAGCTTTGCATCTTACCGAGCCAATCAGAATCAGGGCCTAAATGCTGTAACAGAATGATCTACTGTCAGGTCCCACAAATATCCTGGTCTTCTCTATCGAAATTATAATAGTGCTAAAGTGACTTTAAAAAAATATAACATCAGCAGACTGCTGTAACCATACGCACGCGCACACACACACACACACACACACACACACACACACACACACACTAATCCCTTCGTTTATACTGTATTTTTCCAGTAGATGAATAGGACTGTGTGACCACTACTCACGGATGCAATAGTTTTGTTTCGTTTTATTACTTTGAAACAATAGTAATTACCAGAATGGTCTGCAATCCAGTGACTGATATAGAATAGAACAAGCTCAAACATAATAAAATGAATGTCAGTTCCAATGTGCTTACAGAAATGCAAGCTGACATACAGTAGTCATTACAGTTTTGTACAGGTAGCTTCAAAAACATCTCACAATACAGATCATATCCTGCAAAGTACTTTGATATCATTTAGATGTGGATTAAGGCAGTTTTTTAAGGAATGACAGCTTTTATATGGGTTGTCAATGCAAAGAGTTGCCAGAACAGTTTACAAGCTTGTGTGCTTCTTGTATAGGGGAGTCTCTATGTAAATGAAGAGTGTTTTGTTTAGGACAGCCAATACAAACATAATACAATTGGCCACTTGAGTGCTAAGGACAAGTCTGTGTTGCCCTCAGCATTTATATGAGCAATAGTCATCACTAAAAGTATTTTTTTGTTTCAAACTGCAATAATTTCCCAGAATGGGCAGGTCTTACCTGTAATATAAACCCATAATCAAGAGACACTGGGCGGTATTCAATGTGAATACAGGCGACGTGCAGCGAATCCTGTTTAGGATTCGCTGCACATTCGCCACTGCTCGCTGCGTTCCGGAGCCTCGCCGGCTCCGGTATTGAACGAGTCAGGGGCTCGCTGCCCCTGACTGGCGAATTTGAGCTCCTGCGGCGGACGCCACAGGGAGCCTGAGGACGGTGGCAGGCAGGGAGATGGAAGTCTCCCTGCCTGCCCCAGAACGTTTGTGGGGGGGAGGTGGGCTCCCCGGGTGCCAGGCAGCACAGGCTGCCCCCCGGGGGTGCCAGCAGGGGACCGGGCATATTCACTACACCCGATCATGAATATGTAATGATCGGGTGAAGTGAATATATGAATATCTAATGAGCGGCTCGGCTCCGGCCCCCTGCTGGCTGGTCTGTGTAAAAATATATATATTTTTTTAAATTAAATATATATTCATGTGCTTACAGCACATGAATAAAAATAGCATGCCCCTCCTCAGAATAAAATTCCAGATTTTTTTACACCAATTGTAAAAAAACGAAACACTTTATTTTAAAAGTTCACCTTCCACTTCACCATAAAAAGATAGCGATTGCTACTCGGTGAATCATGGCGATAAAAACCTTGAAATGTATTCGCCATCTGGTCATTGAATAGGGTGATTCACCGTTTTAGTCAAAAATTCGCCTTACAGCACAAAATCGCCATAAAAACCTGGCGAATCAGCCTCATTGAATACCGCCCACTGACTTACCCTTCACTATGGATAACATTGCATTTTCCAGAGGTGAGTAAAGGTACCAAATGTAGCTTTACCCCTACAGTGCACACTGGCATGTACAGACTTTACTCTTCTTTCAAATGCTATTACCATTTAGTACTTATGATTGGGTCCAGAGGCGAATTTTCCATAAGGCAACCTAGGTACCTGCCTACGACCACGCATGTTCCAAGGGGCCCAATAAATATATCCTGGCCATCCAATACATTCCCAGAGGAGCATTGCACGGCTACCTTGTGTTGTCGTGTCACATGGACCTGTTCACACTCCCAAAGTCCCTTTGATGGTTTTTTTGTTGGTTAGGAAACTATTTGGGATACACATTACCATTATTCTCAGTAATAAGTTAAAAAACAATAGACTGAACCACTGAATCACTCATCTGTCAAATATCACACACAATGTAATGTAAGTACTGTAAATACAAGCTATAATGTGCCATACTTTAACAGTCAATGGTTTAATGAATAAACTATTAATACTGCAGGGGAGGGGGACATGTGGTACATAGGGCAGTACAGATGGTGTAAACCATTACTGCCTCAACACTGGATGCATGGGTTCCATTCCCACCATGGCTCTAACTGTGCAGAGTTTGTATATTCTCCCTGTATTTGCGTGGGTTTCCTCCGGGTACTCTGGTTTCCTCCCACAATCCAAAAATATACTGGTAGGTTATTTGGCTCCTAACAAAAAATGAACCCTAGAATGTCTGTATGTGAGTGTACATGTGGTAGGGATATAGATTGTAAGCTCCACTGGGGCAGGGACTGATGTGAAATGTTCAACTATACTCTGTAAAGCGCTGCGGAATATGTGTGCGCTATATAAGAAACTGGTAATAAATAAAAAATACATAGTCCACCCTCCAAGACCTCATGCAGAGGAGGGCATTTGATGATGAGGAATTTGGCTGCTCCAGGCAAAGAGTTTCCAGTTGTCGCTCCAACTGTTTACCCCATCATTTTCTTCCCTACGAGGCAATATAGGAACGGACCTGGACTATAGGTGGACATTTCCATCACGGTACCGTAGCATATGAACTGTTACATTTACTAGCTCTCCACATGCAGAAATGTTTTCCTTTTTTAATGTAATCCATTCTCTGAATGTATATTCTTTCACATTTCATGAAATGTAATGTTTTACATTGTATTAAACTGTGGTTTTATTTATCATAATTGGCACCGCTGTTTAAATATTCTACCACCCAGCAGCAGACAGCTTTACAGTGGCAGATTCTCTGTGTGATGTTATGTTTTGCTGCCCTATGCAATTGCCTACATTTACGTAATGGTAATTCTGGCCCTGTATACGTGAAAGCTCATAGGGCTCTCTGCTACCCATCAATGATATTACTGATTTAGTAGAAATCATACTTGCATACTATCCACCGAAGCCTGTGAGACTAGTAATTTTAGGGAGGTTTCCTGTACCTTAGAGAGAGTTGACCAACATCCACTGTTCCCTACTCCTCAGGAACTGTGCGATTGGTAAAAAATGCACAAAACATAGGCCCTTATTCTGGTTGATGCGGATATTTCCGCGTGCTTTCGTTCCGCCGATGTTTTGTGTTTGCGCATGTGCAGAGGCATATCTGCGCATGTGCGAAAGGGACATACGTCCAAATTCCGCATGAAATGTGTACACTACGAACAGGGGGAGGAGAGGTTTGTGAAGGGCTGTTTGGCCTCATTAACATATGCATACGCCCCGCGTTTCATGGGCGTTCCCATGAAAACGATGGGCGTACGTATGGTAATGCGGCCGTGACGCACGTGTAGGGGGCGGACATATGACATTGCCGGATGTCAGCTGCCCGCCCAGATGCCTGCTTTTGCACTGAGAAATGCCTGAGTGGTCTGAGCTCGCGGGAGCTGCCTGACCACTCGGTCCTGCATTTGATGATCTGCGACCATCGAATGATGGGGGAGGTTCCCAGAGATGGAGGAGGTGTATACATGAGAAATCCACTCGTGCTCCGTGCGGTCAGCGGCTTACCGCATTCAGACGGAGTGAGCGATCTGTACAAAAGGCGGGGTTTAGGACGCACGGTCCTGGCCGCATATTCGGCTCCGGCCGCACAGACCAGAATAAGGCCCATGGTCTTGTACAGTGATGGGAGGAAATGCAATGAAATTCACAGTCATTAACCCTCCCCCTTCCCTTTCAGGTATCTTCTTGCCAAGAAGTTACCAAGTATGGTAGAAACTAGGAAGGGTAGACCATTGAAGATTATTTTACTATACAGTCCATAGCACATGGAATTACTTTTGAAGTTGGCTTTAACATACAACCTTATTTTGATTAGCTATATATCTGAGTTGACTTCTTTTAGCATTTTGAAGCTATTTGTGTTATCATATCGCTTCTGAACACATTTAAAAAAGCAGTCTACTTCCAATCTACTTTGTCAGCAGCAAATTTGTGTTTGTAAACTGTGTGAGGCTGAGCAATAGTACATACTATAGTAACATCGTAATTAAGGCTGAAAAAAGACGTTATGGTGTGTACACACGGTGAGAGTACCGTGCGATGCAATCAGATCGCATCGGGATAGCATTGCACGGCATGCATGCGATCTGCATACAACTTTTGCATACAAGGCAGCCAAGACTTTCTGCTTGCGATACGTGAACCCGCATCGGTTAAAAACCCATGCAATCTAGATGAGATTTTGACTATATAGTCAAAATCTCATCCAGAGATTGTGAGTTCAACCTATCTAATGTTTAAATACTGACTTGAGTAAGTCATATCTATAGGATTCCCTTAGTGGCCTAAAATTCATCCAGTTTTGATTTACATTCATTAACAGTAGTTGCTGTAATCACCCCCACCAGCAATGAGTTCTATAATTTTACTGCTCTAATGGTGAAGAATCCTCTTCGTAATTTCTTTTCCTTGAGCCTCAGTACATGCCCGCGTGTCCTAATTATAGGCCTGTTAGTGACAAAATCATCTCCCAGTTCTATATAATTCCCAATCCTGTATTTGAACATACTAATCATATCACCTCTCAACCTCTGTTTCTCCAGTGAAAACAGTAGATCCTATCGCTATGTAGGTCTCCAGCAAAATGGCATGACACCCATTTCCTCAGCAATTCCCCTAGTACACATGCGCAGAATTTTGTGAAAGTGGCCACGTACCATTTTAGAAGTGATTTTGCACTGGAGCTGCTGCTGTCAACGTGAGACCCCGAAAAGGTAAGTACTGAAGAAAAGGTGGCATTGTGGGCCTCCTTGGGCTCCATTGGCAAGTGTGCACTGCAAATTACAGATATGCCACCGGTACAAATACTTGTTCTTTATACAATTCTTACTTAAAAAGAAAAAAAAAGAAAAAGCAGAAACAGTGGATAAACTGTTAGATTCACATTACTGTCTTCAGAGAGCTGACCCTGTAACTAATGACGGAACCTGGGAACTTCTGCAGTTTAAACTAGTTAATAAGAAGTTTCATAATTCAAAACCATTGTTTACTAATAACGGAAAATAGCAGGAAGACACCATTATCTTCGTACTCTCTTAACCATCCTAGGATTGGATTTTGGAAGCCTAGGATTAACAACAATTAAAATTATTTTTCCATCAAATTGTAGATATTCTTCGGTTGCCAGCCAACAGGTGCAGCTTTCTGATGCTCAGGTGATGGATGACCGCTTCTATGCAGCTGCAGACACTCAGAAGTGGTGTACCCTGCTCAGCTAATGTGCACATGCACAAAGCACTCAGGGTGGTATCAGCGCACGTGTGCTGATACAGCTGTAAGAATGTGCCCTGATACAGGAACAGCTCCCCTGCTCCCAGCACTGGAGCAGCAGGGGCAGGCAGGAAAGGGGGAGCTGTGTCCCCAGTGGGAAGCAGCTCCAGACATCACCGGGATCAAGAAACCGGTTCTAGCGCTGGTAATGCATCTGGGAGCGATGGCAGTGGGGGGCGGAGTGGAATTTCAAACTTCTTGGCCATTCTGGGCGCCCATCGGAAATGCCGCCCCCCGGCAATTCAAATTTCCCACTGTTCGGGAGCCAATCATGACTCCCGAATCGGTGGCCAATGGAAAACAAGCGCAGCAAGCCAATCGGCACTCGCCACACTCCGCCCCGCCCCCGGTTTCTGACGCCATCAGGAGGTGAAAAAGGTTAGTTCGATGGAAGAGGCGGAGCACGGGACTGATCCTGAAGGCCACGGCAACGGAGGGAAGGATTACAGCGGCTACGGAAAGTGGCCAGAAGATGCCGGGATCAAGAAAGATCTCCAGGGCCACCCTGGAGAAGAGGATAACCGGTGCCGCCGCTGGCCAGGACGGCAGAAGAAATATGGCGGCTGTCCCAGGAGAGGCCAGCGGGGGTAAAAAGCACTAGTGTTGCCAAAGCTCCCCCCTTAGGTCCCAATAGATCAGGCTTTAAGCCCGAGGGCTATATTTTCAGGGTCTAGGCCTGCAGGTGATTAGGGGGTACTAGGCCCAGTAGGAAAGAGTTCCCCCCTGGTTCATTTATTGGAAGGTTGACAGACTGTCTGGCTGCCACCTTTCCAGGTATAAAGTGAGTCGCTTTACGTGGGAGGTTGGGGTTAAGTGGTAGACAGGCTGTGTGGCTGGCCCCTAAGTGGGTAACGGGAACATTTAGGGTGTGTACAAGCTGGCTAACTCAAGCTAGGGAGGTGTAATAGGCAGCAGTTTAAAAGGAGGTCCCGTCGCTTTTTCTTGCACTGTATTTGTAATGGTGTGTGCTGTTTTTCATGCAGGGCATCTTTGTAGTACTGTTAGTTTGTGTCACACCACACACACACATAGGCCCTTATTCTGGTGCAAAGGCAAATTCCTTCTTAAATGGATAAACCATGTGTACTGCAGGGGGCCAGATGTAACATGTGCAGAGAGAAACACAGAAACAAAATATGAGCGGATGCGGCGCCAAGTAAGTGGTCAGGATACACCTGCACGGCAGCAGACACCACACCGCACCGTCACCATCCCTCTTACACCACTTCAATCCCATGTATGACTGTGCCGATGTGCAGTAAAGGACAGAGGTGCTATGGGCCTCTATCTATAAAGAACTAAAAGACTGACCATTTCGACACCTGCAGCTATCGACTTCAAAAGTGTCGTAACCTTGTCTCCACAGCACGGACGGTACTGTCCCTGGCTTTGGCAGGTGCTCTGGTCGCCTGGGAGATGCACGAGATGGTCAGAGGGTGGAGTTTTCACTGCCCTGCTCTGGCAAACAAGATGTTAATATAATCTTGCTGCTGTAGCTTCCTGTTTTATAATGAGGCAAAGCAAGTAGTGCCGCTATATACATGACCCCCAAAATGCTTACACATATGTGGCCAATATAACCATTGATGTTATATTGGGCTAGTCGCCATTGCACCACTAAATTTGATGTCTGATGCCCGGCAACCATACAATCCTAGCAGGTAAATTTTAGTGTTCATTCTAGCACCAGCCGTCTTTGAAAATCCATACAGTTCCTCTTCCCTGCCTGGGGTGTTGCTGTCTGCTGTAGTTCTTCTAGCACAGTCTGGTCTGTATATCAGCACCATACTTGCCTACCTGACTCTCTCCATGAGGGAGAAAAAACTCTGTTCCTGGACTCCCTGGTAATGTATGATTACCATCACCTGCGGTGAGCAAGGTAATTGATAAGAAAGGTGATTCACCACAGGTGATGGTAATCATACATTACCAGGGAAGTCCAGGAACAGAGCATTTTCTCCCTCATGGAGAGGGTCAGGTAGGCAAGTATGATCAGCACTGATGGATTCAGTATGAAATCCCGGCGTTCAAAATCCCGACGCCGAAATCCCGACAAGGGGGGGGGGGGGGACGACGTGGATTGGCCCCCCTTGCGGGCTCGCTGCGCTCGCCACGCGGCGGGCCCGGTGCCTCGCTACGCTTGGCATGCTAATTTATTCTCCCTCCCGGAGGGAGAAAGTGTCGGGATTCTGAACGCCGCACTGATATGCAAACCAGACCTGTGCTAGAAACACCACAGCAGACAGCGACACCCCAGGCAGGGAACAAGAACTGCATGGGTTTTCAAAGACAGTGGGTGCTAGAATGAACACTAAAATTTACTAAGATGGGAGAAGCGCCTTGGAGTTCTGTTGGAGAAAGAGCGCTATATAAATGAAAAATATAAAAAATATGGGATGTTGCCCACAGCAACCAATCTTAAATTGATCTTTAATATTGTGAAAGGTGCTAAATAATTAAAAAGTAGAATGTTATGGGCAACATCCCATCTTTAATAGAACTCCCATCTCCGTACATTTACCTCTAGGCCACTGCTGCCAGTCTCTCCCACGCTGCATTTTCCCTGAGCTCCAAGTGAGCATCATTCAGTACCTGCAACAGTTGGGCAATGATTTAAATAGCATTTTCTAATGTGGCAAGTTTCCTCCTTGCCGGGAAAGACATCGCCGCCATGTCAGTCCCGGAACTGTAACATACACAAATACCAGCAATTATATGTGCACGCGAAATGGTGCCACACTTTCACCGCTATTATCGCTTTGTTCTTTAAATAGACGCCATAACTCCGGTCCTTCATGAGGCACATCTTCTGACTGTCTGCGTAGGCCGGACGCACGGACAGCTTGGCACATCAGCCCCAGGTAACAGTGACCAGTTGCCGGTGAGCACATCATGAATCCCAGCAACGTGCTGCATAGTATGCGGTATCCAGTGGGACACGTCGGTGAGTGAGAGCTCAGAGCAGCCAGCACTGGGGGACCTAGCGGACATCACCGGGACCGGCGGCTGCTCGCTTCCCGGGACCCCGAGAATCTGCTCCACGTTTGAAGCCTGGCAGCAAGAGGGCAGATGGGGGGCACCAATCGCAGCCCTGTCACCAAGCGAGCCACAGAGCAGACAACGGTTAGTAACTTCATGTTTGTCGTGCCCGCCCTTGTTTATATCAGAGCCTCTTTGCCAAAAGCATTCTCCTTCCTCCGGGCAATAGGATGTTAAACCAAGTTCCCTCCCGCGCGTCTTCTCTGTGTGTTCGATATGTGAACAGAGTGTCAGTCCGCTGCTTAGCAACGCCCTAGCCGCTTGCAATCTGTTGGTCACCTGGAGACGCGTCTCCTCCCTTCCAGCAGACCGGTGACCGCCGCCCGGCGCAGCGTCAGACAGGCCGGTTTCAGCCTCTGCTCCGCTCCCCGGTACCACACAGCTTCCTGACCGAACGTGTGCCGGGAGCAGTGGGCGGTATAACGCCGGTGCCTCCAGTGTGGGGGAGTGCTCGTAGTGCGGTGGGTGGGGCCTGTGTCCCAGGCTGCTCCCCCCGACACCGACCCCTTGGGAGCCCTGCTGCTGCCTGACTGGGAGAGGCGGCGGGGCCGAGTGTGTTGCTGTGTGAGGAAGTGACGGTCTCGGGGATGCCGGGGCGCTGCCTCTCTGGACGGAGACGCCGGGGAGTAGAGGTAGCGGAGACGGTGGGGGATCAGCAGCCCGAATCCGGAGATCAGGTCACTGCTCCCCGTTGGCCTCTCCCTGCCCAGCCGCCATGTTAACGCGAAAGCCCTGTGCGGCTGCCGCGGTGCACCCGGCCGGTAAGAGCGGAAAGACAAATGTGTGTGTGTGTGTGTGTGTGTATGTGCATGCTGTGTGTCACGTTGTTCCCCGTCTCCGGAGCCCTATGAGGGGGCGCATTACTTCCCCAGCTGCTGCTGCCGCTGTCGCTCAGCCGTACTGGTAACGTGCTCCGGGCCTCCCGGCGTTGCAAGGGTTAAGCTCCCCCCTCCCGCCCCCATCTTTGTTTTGTCCTCTCCTGCTGTCCCTGGAAGCCCCTGGCGGCCTGCATGTGGCTGTACCGGTAGCCGGGCATTTCGGGCTCCCTGTGCGGGGGCAGTGAGTCAGTGGAGTGTGTCAGGGGCAGAGTGGATGAAGCAGACTGGAACTTGCACATAGAATGCTGTGCTGTCTGCCTTGGATATCCTGTTTGCTTTATTTCCCATTGGCATTGCATGGTTGGCTAATCTCGGACCATGGGTTTATCCCTAATAATGGCAACAATTGCACAGCAGATAGTGCAGTCTGAGCTCTGTGACTGGGGTACTACCATCTATGGCTTATCTGTCTGTCTTTTTCATCCCTGTGCACTTGCTGCTGTGACTAAAAAACCTGTGTTACAATGTGAAGCAAGTTGATTAAATTGGGCATATTGTGTGTGTGTGACACCTATTCATGTATTACTGAAATATGGACTGTGTCTCTTGTGCTTTAGGCAGAGGAAGTGAAGGTACTAGTCAATTGCAGCCATCTCCAGCATTACCGCGGTCTGCAGCCGGAACAGGACCACCATCGCCTGTATCATTGCCACCCCTCAGAACCAGCAACACAGTGCACACGGTAAAATTATGAATGGGCCTTTACTGAGTTATTCTTCCAGTGTTTGTTTTCTGTCACATCCCCCTAAACATTGGTGTCTTGACAGTCTCCTTCCAAATTTAGCCAAGTGATTGGTATTAATAGAAATAAATGTGCAAGGTACAGTCAGGCTGACAGCCAAGCAGCATTTTAGTCTCTATTTCATGTCACTGTAGCAGAGCTGCGGAAGGCAAATAGGACTGATCTTGTGTGGTTTACTCATTTTCTTAGCATTAAAACGAAATATATTGTTAATAGAAATGCCATTAATTCAGGTAAGTTCCGTTTTTGAAATGTTTACATTCTGGTAATTGTTCTGCATCAACTAATGTGATTGCAGTAACGTTTAAAATTATGTTTTTTCTAACCACCTTACTGACATCTATTATTTATTCTCCTTTCCATCATGCAAGCATATTGTTGATTTTATTTTATTTTTTACATAAATTGTTTCTAGCATATGAAGCTCTCATGACGGAAGTAGCATAGCCTGCAGTTAACTTTCATATCACATGCAAGACGAAGAAGCACATTGCAGTATGTCAAATGCAATTGTGTATAGCTGCTTCGTTACCTTTAACTGTACATTAAATGTTATCAAGAAATGTACTTTGTCTACAAGTTTCAGTTCTGTTCACGAGATAAAGAAGAGTTTAGTTGTTTCTGTGCTGTATGTCCGTGTACAGTAAAGCCCATATCAGTTGATGACTGCTCTACACAAACTGCGCATTTGTAGTTGTTAGTGTATAACAGCTGCTGAATGGATAGTGTAATGACAGGGCAGGTGGCTGACGGCTGCCTGCTATTGTAATATTGTCAGAAATGTTCTTAAATTGGTGTCGATTTCCAATGCTATATTTGTAATACAGTCTGTTGCTAACATATATTAATTTTCATTACTTTATTTTTTCAGAGGCTTGCAGTGGCCTTTTTTTTTTTTCATTCTTTCATTTCGCTTCCAAGGATAGCACTAGGGGCCTTATTCTGGTTCACTCTTAGAGGCAGATTTCTTCACAAATGGAAAAAAACATGTGCACTGCAGGTGGGGCAGATATAACATGTGCAAATAGAATTATGGTGTGTACCCGCGGTACTTTTTGCCTTCCGATGTTGATGATATAGTCAACATCGGCTCGGAATCGGATGCAGATCGCAAGGGTTTTAACCCTTCAGATCCCGATCCCGATGCGCGTTCACGTATCGCAAGGCAGAAAGTCTTGTCTGCCTTGACTATATAGTGCAGATCTGTACTATATAGTCAAGATTGTATGCAAATCGGATGTGCCTTCAGATACTATCCACGATCCGATCGGATCGTGGATAGTATCTGAAGGCACATCTGACCGTGTGTACACACCATTAGATTTGGGTGAGTTATTTTGTTTCTGTGCAGGGAAAATACTGACTGCTTTATTTTTACACTGCAATATAGATTTCAATTTGAAATTTGCCCCACCTGTAGTGCACATGGTTTTGTCCATTTAAGAAGGAGTTTGCCTCTAAGAGTGAACCAGATTAAGGCCCTAAATTTCTTCTTCTAATTCTCCCTTGTTTTTCTTAACTAGTGTTTTATTGTTCACCTTTTGTTTTTACATATTCTTTGTTGTAATAATAAAAAAAACATATTTAGATGAAATATAAATAATATAATAGAGGTGGTTTTCCAGTTCTTTTTATGTTTTATTCATATTTTGGATGGTTTCCATAACTTTTTCTAATAGACTACCCATTCTATGGGAAACAGTCTTTTAAAGTCTTTTAAAAAGTAATTAAAAGTACATTTTGTCCTGCTTATGTTTCCTATAGTGCATAGCAAAGCCAGTACCCTAAACCCATTCCTTCATTGCATACTACAGAAAAATATACATACAGTATGTGTCATACTGCCTCTGGAAATACCATACATTCTCCTAGGTTAAATCTTTAAATAATGTATCAAGTAATCTTTGTATAATAACTGTTTACTGTACATCACCTTTGTGCTATTAGTAAGGACGTTATGGCTTGTCTTATATATGGGCTGTTACTGCCTGTGTATCTAACAATGCAGAGATCATTTTGCAGTTTTGGATACTGACCTAGATACATTTTTACAATGAATGCTCTACTGTCTAATCTGTAAAAGTAATGTTTTAAATCAACTTTCATGACCTCATTATTTGGCATCTTTTTCAGATTGGAGGCAATAAGCACACAATGAATGAACATCTGCATGTAGGCAGCCATGGGCAGATCCAAGTTCAACAACTGTATGAAGACAACAGCAACAAAAGGACTGTCCTGACAACACAACCAAATGGGCTGACCACTGTTGGGAAAACTGGATTACCTGCGGTTTCGGATAGACCGCTAGAAAGCACACACCGGAGACAAGGAAGTTCTAGCTCTTTGAAATCTGCAGATGGGACGACCAAATTGAAGTCCTCTTCGTTATCCCCAGAACAAGCAATGAAGCAATACATGCAAAAACTGACAGCTTTTGAACACCATGAGATTTTCAATTACCCTGAAATATATTTCTTAGGTCCAAATGCAAAGAAACGTCAAGGTGTGATCGGTGGCCCAAATAATGGTGGCTATGATGACGATCAAGGCTCATATGTGCAAGTGCCGCATGATCATGTTGCATACCGTTATGAGGTTCTCAAGGTTATTGGGAAAGGAAGTTTTGGCCAAGTTGTGAAGGCCTATGATCACAAGCTCCACCAGCATGTGGCGTTAAAAATGGTGAGAAATGAAAAGCGTTTTCATCGACAAGCAGCAGAAGAAATCCGAATTCTGGAGCACCTTAAAAAACAGGATAAAGATAACACCATGAACGTCATCCACATGTTGGAGAACTTCACATTCCGCAATCATATCTGCATGACGTTTGAATTGCTGAGCATGAACCTCTACGAGCTGATAAAGAAAAACAAGTTCCAGGGCTTCAGCCTGCCTTTAGTCCGCAAGTTTGCGCACTCCATTTTACAGTGCTTGGATGCTTTGCACAAAAATAGAATAATCCACTGTGACCTTAAGCCTGAAAATATTCTACTGAAGCAACAGGGTAGAAGTGGCATCAAAGTCATAGATTTTGGCTCCAGTTGTTATGAGCATCAGCGTGTTTACACATACATACAGTCACGCTTTTATCGAGCTCCAGAGGTGATTCTTGGTGGTCGCTACGGTATGCCTATTGACATGTGGAGCCTGGGTTGTATTCTAGCAGAACTGTTGACTGGCTATCCCCTCTTACCTGGTGAAGATGAAGGTGATCAATTGGCGTGTATGATTGAGTTATTGGGGATGCCATCCCAAAAGCTACTTGATTCTTCAAAACGAGGCAAGAATTTTGTCAGCTCCAAAGGTTATCCTCGTTATTGCACTGTTACAACCCTGCCAGATGGTTCTGTGGTACTGAACGGTGGTCGATCTAGAAGAGGAAAATTACGAGGTCCCCCTGGAAGCAGGGACTGGGTAACTGCTTTGAAAGGCTGTGATGATCCCTTGTTTCTTGATTTTCTGACCCAATGTTTAGAATGGGATCCTACTCTGCGCATGACACCCAGCCAGGCTTTGCGGCATCATTGGTTACGTAGACGTTTGCCAAAGCCTCCGACTGGTGAAAAGACCTCATCCAAAAGCTCTGGTGCTATAACATCCATTTCTAAGTTACCTCCCACATCAGGCTCAGCTGCAAAATTAAGAACTAATTTGACCCAAATGACCGATGCCAATGGAAATATTCAGCAAAGGACAGTGTTGCCAAAGTTGGTCAGCTGATCTTATGAACATTTTTCATTGAACACCTTGCTGAGCCTTGTGCATAAAGGCATAACGCTCAATTACAGAATATTTTAAGATCTTCAGTTTATATCAACAATTAATTTTGCAGCAATTGTACTTTACTTTTACTTTTTTAATAACAATGCAATTTTGTATTTAAACAATGGGGACGATGCTTTAAGGCTTTTAATTATTTTTTTAAATTATAATTGGCTTTACTTAGTGTCAACATCAGTGGCTGGCCACTGATCTATTAAGCTTGACTGTTAAACATAATCTATTGGTGTCAGGAGTTTTAGCCACCAGTAATTCAGTTTTAAAGGTAATGTTTTAAATGCTACGAAAAACTGATTCCACAGTTGGTTTTTGTATACTGCACATTGTACAGTTGCACACTATGATGCATATTTGCGCACACTTGGATTTAATCATTTTGTTTGGTATACGTTTGAAAGACTTTACAGGTGTTGTAGATGAGTAACATGTATTGAGCATGTTAATAACATACAGGGTTGTACAAAAGTTAACTAGTATGTAGATTAGAAACATAGGTAGTTACGTTTTTAGATTTGCTTTCTGCCCCAATTTGTGACCGTCAAAGTCGACCATTATAATTTTATTTGCAATTTATTACTAGTAATTTAATTCTTGTGTTACAATGTGGCATTCAGCAACTGAAAATGCTAAACTAGTGCATTATTCATAAAAATATGTATAGTTGAGTTTTTAAAAGGATTCTGTAACCAAGAGAATCTGTTAGGCGCCCCCCCCCCCCCATGGCCATAGCTGAGCCTGTTGCAAATGCCTATATAAGAAATACTGGCAAGATACATATTTAATACACCTTGTAAAGGCCCATACACACTGGGAGACTTTGAGCTGAAAACCGCTCAAAACAGCAAGTTTGATCGGCTTTCAGCACAAAACTGCCCAGTGTGTGCGGCCCAGCGATGAGCAGTGATGCGCGCTCCTGCATCATCACCGAGAAAGCCGCTCATCTGCTGGTACTACCAGCAGATGAGTGGCTTTGAAGAAGGCTTTGCATAGCGCAGCGCTATGCAAAGCCATCTCCCCCCCCCCCCCCCCCCCCCCCCCCAGCTGACAGCGACAGGCAGGGGGGAAGCATACACACTTAGGGGTTTTCTCCCCAGCGATGACAGCGGTCATCACTGTCCATACATGCTGGGCATAATTGCCCAGTGTGTATGGACCTTTTAGACTTACCAGAGTTACAATTTTGAAATGTTATCAAAGCAGTGTTTGACTGTTAAGCCTGTGAGCTCTACCGATTTGGTAAAAAGTGCATTTATCCATATTACTAACAGTTTGAGTTTTATTATGACACTTAAAGCATGGTCCCCAATGCAGCAAAAACATATCCCATTCTTCTAAAAGAAAATTTCTCTTGGCATCGTCAAACGTGGGACAAAATGTATTTCAATACACCTTTGTTTTATAGTGTTTGCAAACTTTTCACATACAGCAGTGTACACATTGGTTCAGAGCTATGAACTAATAGATGAGGAATGTCTTAAGTATAGAAATGTATTTATAATAGTGGGCAATTCTTGCATATTTGACACCTTCAAATATCCACACTGGTAGTTTTTCACTTTGTTTGGTGGAACTTGCTGACCAACATTGCTTTGGACAGCGTTAGAAAGTTTATATATATATATATATATTCTGAACTTCAGTGATGAGCCCATGTGTTCCCAATGTTTGCTGGGCATTGAATGCACTTACTTTGTCATCTTTTTATAATTCTTATTTTGTTTTCCTCTGTGTAGTTTTTGCCGGAAGCCTTTAACCTAGTAAGGGACAGAGCTGTAGCCTGAACAAACCCTATATTGTTTTCTTGAATTCCATTTTCTAGATTTATGGTTTGTTTACAGTAAATTTATATTGAAATTCTCAAACAGTCGTTTAGTATCTGAATTTGTAGCTGCTCTCTGCAGAGTCGTTTTGTAGTGATAAGTGCAGACACAAAGCATGTTGAGTGCTACTTTGTCATTAGTTTAAGGGCTCTTGTGGCTGAGCTGCTGTGTGTTGTCCTGGAAACAATATTGTGTCTCATAGGCTCCAATTGTCTAGGGACATCTTTCCTATTTACAGCGGTAGTGATAGCACAATATGTTACTGTTTCTTTGGTAGCAGTCTCGTTTGACTTGGATTTGTGCACCCATAGGGGTTTGCTTAACACATAAGTGTATTGCCATTGAAGTGTACCAACTGGTTAACAACACAAGGCTTAAATACAATACAGGAATATATTGTGCCCTTTGTGAACAATGTGCCTTTTTGTTAATGCCACATTGGGCATGTTCCGGCCTCATATTTTAGTCTAAATGGAAAGTGATGAAGGCATTTTAATTACAAAATAACGCTAATTGTCTTAAAGTTTTCCACCAAGCGTAGAGGCCTTACAAGCAACTATAACAGTGGTATTGTTTTCTTTTTGCTGACCAATCACACTGCTGGATAATACTTCCATGAATTGTAAGGTTTACGGAAGCTATGGGTCAATCAACAGGTACTATATGATTTACAGGCTACCTGCATTTGTACACCAATCTTTCTTTTTGTACAGTGTTTTCTTGTGCTTTGTGGAAACTATTTCACTTTGTAATATTTACCTAAAACTGTTTTTCATTTTGTAACGTGTTCAATCCCAGGGCATTTGGTAAGAACCAAAGTGCATTCCTTTTCTAATAGCTTGGCTTAATGACAACAGCCAGGAACTAGGTGCAAGGCATTATTGCCACATTTCATGTAAGACTTTTTTTTTAATTGGGCTGTACGGTAACCAATAGAGAGAAGTAGAAATGTAACTTTTGTATTTGTTTTTAATAAGGGCTCCAGCAAAATGATACTTCTCAATAGATTGCGGCACTGCCCAATGACATACTTTTATCATAAATATGATATTAGTTCTCATCTTGAAGCTTTTTACATCAGACATTTTGGTTCTGAAAAATGCGTATGTGAATGCTCACAATACCGCTGCAATGGTCTTGACCAGGATTCTTAATCTTGTCTTGCGTTCCAAATGGCTCATGTTTTCTGTATGTCCTTAAAGAATGGTGAAATAATTAAGGTGAAAGTCTGATATTAGGGAGGAATTCCATTAGTTACAAGTGGATTCTAGTATTCATTCTAGCACTCTCTATCTTTGAAAACCCATGCAGTTCCTCTTCCCTGCCTGGGGTGTCTCTGTCTGCTGTAGTGCTTCTAACACAGTGTGGTCTGTATATCAGCACTGACATGCAAACCAGACCTGTGCTAGAAACACCACAGCAAACAGCGACACCCCAGGCAGGGAAGAGGAACTGCATGGGTTTTCAAAGTTAGTGGGTGCTAGAATGAACACTAGATTCACCAGATGAATCCATTCAACTCTGCTGCACTTTAGAGAGAGATCCCTGCCGCTCCAAAGTGCTCACTACCCCATATGGTAAGCAAGCACTTGCAGTTGCTAGCCAGTTGAAGGATGTGAATCGGTCCCCCTTTGCCCATAATGGAATTCCGCCTTCGATATCACACTTGTAGGGTATCTTGCAAACATGCTATTTTGGGAGGCTACTTAAGCCCACAGGTCTAGACTTTGTTTTCGCTTCTTGAGCAACATCTTAGACGTGACTGTAATATGCTGCAATTGTGTGTACTGATAATATGTGAAATACTTGGATTGAATGTGGACTTGTGTATATTTGGTGTACATTTTCTGTGAGATGCTGCTGGCGCCACATTACATTGGATATGTTCTAGTGGACTAGACTTAGTGGCCAGTTTTATAATACTGAATGTATTGTACAGCAGATGACAGAAGTACAAATTTCTAGTGAATATTTGTAAAATTTTATTGTTGTGGCCAGAAATCATTTCAGAATAAAAATGTATGTCCCTTGATGCCTTTATTTATTTGTAATATCTTCTATTATAGAACAGCTGGGAAGATTCTATGTTGAGCATACATGGGGGAAACCAATGCCATTTTTATCCAAGTGTATTTAGGGGGATTTCTATAGTTCTATACTATAGGTGTTTTCATCCTTGACACAAAAGCTGTGTTTTTATGCATGCTTGCCGTTGATCTGCATTATTTTGGTTAGCATTGTTGAACATAGATAGTGTGCTCACCTGATCTACAAGTGTGTCGACCTACTTGCGCATCAGACAGTCCTTCTTGTCATGATATGCCATGGCGGGTTTGATACAAAATCCCTTTGGTCGGAATCCCAGTGTTCAAAACCCCAACGCCAGAATCCCGACAAGGGGGGACGTGGATCGCTACACTCGGCACACTAATTTCGTGGACACCCATAGAGGCAGAAAGTGTTGGGATTTCGGCGGACAGGATTCTGGCATCGGGATTTTGAATGCCGGGTTTCCGACCGCCGGGATTATAACTGCATCCCGCAATGGCTTATTGTGCGCAGTTGTAAAAGACTGTAATTTTTAGCATTTGGTGTGCAGATACCCCCACAGTCACACATCGAATATAGACATGCCGCATATCATTTTCATCAGCAGGAGCTGCGTGTGCGTCCTTTACACACAAGTTTGTGAATATATCAGTGTTACAGAAAAAGTCAAATGCAAAAAAAATGCTCGGACCTCACGTTATGTATGACTTGTAGTGCAAGGGGGATAGATGTATACGGACACATCTGTATCTCTTCCTTTGAATGTTATAACTTATTCCAAGATAGACTAGACCACTATGGTTCCAGAAAGTCCCATTCTTTCTTACATCTAAATTTGTGCCTTGTCTAGTACATTCAAGGTTGGCGGAGTATTTTCCTTTAATTTTTTCCTCATTGTTTGGGAATTACTACAGCTGCTGAAATGTACATTCATGGAGAGCTTCATCTAGCTTGTAACCAAACAGCTGCCAGTCAACTATTTTAATATGCATACATGTTTTACAGAAAAACACAGTTCACATAAAGGGGTATCCTATTTAGCTGAAGTAATTTTCCACAGCTAATAGATCGCCAGGGACTTTGCTTCACCTCAGGCAGACCGAACCAAATTAACCCCCTTAAATGTGCCTCAAAGGTGCAATAAGTGCCTTGAAAACACATAGGTGTATTGCTTTTTTTTGGACCCTGATTTTTGCATAGAACAATAAGAGAAACTTAAAAAAAATGTAAAACCTCCCGTTCTTCATGGACTCAATCTTGCTGAGGCTCATATGATAACCCCCCAAAGTCTGTGCTGGATGTTTCCAAAATCTGATTAATAAGAAATATCAGTAAAAAAATAAAATATTTCTTTCAGGGTCATGCAATTTCCAAAGTCTACAAAATAGATTTCCCAGAATGAATTCCGATGGTTGTAGCAAAACTGTATCCTATATTTTCGAACTGGTTTCTATTAACACATTGTGTATAAAGTAAATCATTAACTGAACAGTGTTTGTCAGGTAACTCCTCAGAACTCAGTATATTAAGCAAATTTTGTAGTTTTTAACCTACAAACTGCTTGATTTTTAAATATGTTTGCATTGGACATGGTATAGTATGACTTGTATTAAAGAAAAACTATCACCTGTAAATGGGAGTCAGCAAGCATATTGAATGAAATCCATGGCTTCCGCACAACTGATGCATACCGTGAGCTTTCAAGTATGGTCTTAGAAATGTATGACATTGCTGGTCTGTGCCAGTAGCTTATGATTGCTAACGTCACTACAAGGGAATACCCCAGTAATGGTGAAAGAGTGGTGATTATTGTGTTTTATAAGCAACAGATAATCCAGGATTGTGAGATTTGTGCACTAATACAGGCCCAGCCAACCTGTGGTTCTCCAACTGTTGTGAAACTCCAACTCCCAGCACACCCTGCCACAGTTTTTTGCTACTAAGGAATGCTAAAACGGTGGCAGAGCATTCTTGGATGTGTGGTTTCACAGCTGCTAAGGAGCCACAGGGTTGGTCTGGCCGGTAATACAAGGAGCAGACTAATACACTGGTCTGAAGTAAAGATAACTGATCAAGATATTGTTGTTTGGTTTAGGTGTAGAAATCATCGTTTGACACTTGACAATGTATTTCACAAACAGTGCAATAAGCACAAGTAATGGATTAAGAAAACGGTGCAACAGTCATTCTGCTTCATGTCCTCAAAAATTTCAGTGATTCTGTAATGTTTTGAGGCATAAAGCTTTAAAGTAACCACTAAGAATACAAGCGATCACAGCCAGGGCAGTAAGAATTATAATCCAGGGTGCCGGATGATGCTCCGACAGTCAGTATCGCGACTCCTGGTGCACCGACAAGGGGGATGATGATCCTGACTCACAGGGGCTATTCTCCCTTGTGGGGGTCCACGATCCCCATAGAGGGAGAATAGGGACTATTTTGCGCTTGTCCCCCCTGTCGGGATCCACACAGTCAGAGCCCCATACCACACCCTATAATGCATGCTTCAGTCTTAAAATTATTTATTTCAGCACAGTCAGGTACTGTGTTTATATGTATATATTATATATATACTCCTATATTAATAATACTATTGATCTTAAAAATGAAAGAGCAGTGAATGCTCTTGAACTGAGAAGGGCTGCTACATGTAGTTGGTTGAATAAAAATAAAGAAAGACTTTTTTTAACAAAAGTGCATGCAGTTGTTATTGGTATGTTATTTTAAAATTGGCTTATGTTTGCTGTTGCAGAAAACTACATGTTGAACAAGCAAGGGATATGGTCGGTAAGATTATTCTGATATTGCTTGGGAGCTGAATAGTTCTAAACACATCATACCATGCATTATATGGTCTTTTATTCTATCCACGAAATCTATAAAGCTGTACTGTGTTTCCGGCTGGTGCATTAGAGTATGATTGCCTTATTCCTGAGCAAGCTTCAGTCGCATTGTCTTTGGTTTCTGCCTGTCACATCCAATCATTTCCTGAGTGTATAAACTGAACAGCTGCTCTCCCGGTAAACATGTCCTGTTGCACTAGTGATTCTATCAAATTAGTCACCCCCCCCCCCCCCCATTCCTTTTTACTATCCTTCTTACATTATGTCAGGCCTTCCACTCTATAGAAGTCACCAAACACATGTCTTTTGCAAAGTAGCCTTAAGGTATTTGTACTGGGGTTACATAATACAGAAAGAAAAAAAAAAATATTTTCTTCTATTCCACAAATTAATTAAAATACATTTTCTATCTTTTTGAATGTTATTGCACGATAAGACAAATAACATTTTATGTTTAACATGGCTGCTGTGAGGTATTTTTTTGAATGGCATTATTTTCTTTTACCCTTATTTTCTGTTATCCCTATTTTCTGTTGGCTGTTATGTTGGTGACAGCATACATTTTGTGCGAATTCTGATTGTATGAATCTTGACATTTGCTAATGTTGGTGTTCTATTGCTCTTAACAGTTATTAATAATAGTATCGTAATTATAATGGTTTCACTTAAAGAAGTCGTTATGGGAAGGGGGGGAATATAGCATTGCCGGGCCTTACAGAATCATTGTGGTTGGATGATTCTGACATCTCCAGGCACTTTTGGGCTCCCAGTTCCTTCCCAGAAGCCTCTTGTAGTATGTAATGTTCTTGCAGCTCCACCGTGGCCAGACTCCTAGTCGTGGCTCTAGTGCAGACTTGCATGTGCCCGTTTAGTAGCAGTGTAACTTTTTTTTTCAACTGTATCTGACTAAAAGAGTGTTGTCCATGTTTTTAGAGGATGAGCAGTAACTGGCAGCTGTGTATGCTCTACCGAAACTTTTATTGTGTGTACCATTACTTCTATCTATACTTGCCTATGCATAAGTCATAAGCTAGAGATGTTCTTTTTGTGGCTGTGCTTTCTGTGGCGGAGAAGTATATCCCATGGAAAGAAGAATAGGATTTTCTGATACTTACTTTAAAAGTTTTATAGAAATATATGGTATTCCAAATACTCACATTATACAAGGACAATAATGCCAGTTATGTCTGTGATAAAGATAGCTGTTCAATGCTCATTACATGGCTTTTTCTTAACAAAACAATTTCAGAGCACTGGGCTTTTAAAGAGGTGTGCTATAGCCCAGCTACTGTAATAGATGAGCAATGCTATTTATAATGGAAAGATCTAGTGCTGCGAAGTAGGCAATTCTTTAGTTAGAAAGTTTAATGTGAGCGTTGCGGACTAAGTGCCAGTCACAAATAGCAGGCAGAAAGTAACCGCCTTGAATTCATTTATCCCCTCAAGTCTAGATGTAGAGTATCTGTGAAACTGCTTGGCATGTGGCCATATTCAGCGATACTTCTGAATGATAAGATCAGTTCTTTAGTTTGACTTGCTATGTTTGACAAAGGAGAGCTGCATGGTCTGTGATTGTTCAACTGTACAACACATTTTGATGACCATTTTGGTCAGTAAAGTGAGACTGCATTAACCTAAATTGATATGATACTTGTCTACTTGCAGGAAAAATACAAGAATATGCTTGGTAGAGTAAAGGGACAAGTTGGACCTATTTTCCCATGAGCTCTCCCGGCAGCTGCCCGGGAGAGCTCACTACAATTTGGCACTTGATGTGCTGTTTTATTCATGGGATAAATTGCAATGTAATTCCAGAGGATCTGCTGATGGCAAGAGATCCGGGCTGCGGGAAGGGCAGTCAGCAGTGTCCGGGAAGCGCTGAGGCAGAATTTTATGACAGTGGAGGCAAAACGTGAAAAAAAATTCTAAAAAAATAGGCCTGCCGCTGATTGGCTGAGAATGCTCTCTCTCTCAGCCAATCATCGGCAGGCCTATGTTTTGAATTTTTTTCCACGTTCTGCCTCCATTGCAGTGTCTGCAATGGAGGCAGAACTCAGCGCTTCCTGGACAGTGCATGCCCCCCAGCCCGCCCCCTTCACATAGGTGTGTGCAGGCGGTACTTCACTGCTGGAACACCCCTCCAAAAACACTCGCAATGTGCCTCTGATGGGTCTGAGCCAACAGATTGAACCTGCTGTAGGGTTCGACCCAATGCGCATCGGATCAGATGGAGTGTCAAACACATCCGATTTGGGCCGATTTCTCGGCCCGATCAGTCTGAATCAAGAAAAATCAGCACAAATAGGATAGGCCTTAAGACTTAATAAATTTCTAAACATTACCTTGGTTCAAGTGATTGATGAGGTGTATTGTGTTTGGTATCTGGAACGTTGACGTACAGTGTCTAGGTCAACATGGTCGACACACACTAGTAATGAGGGTTTTTTTTTATAATTGTTTTTTTACTTCTCATACTATAACATCCACATAATGGTTTAAGTGCTCAGGTGTTGATGTTGGTACCAAAAAAGTGATACTCATGTCGACCTTTTTGTGGTCGATCTAGACATGGTCCCATTCATGGGAGTAATTAGCCGCGTTCATATGAAATGACCACTTTTTACTCCTATTGAGATTAGCATCAAAATAGAAGACTGGCAAAAAAATTAAGCTACAACTGGATCTATGTTCCCAACTGTCCTTCAGAGTCTCTGTTGACCTCTTGCCTCCCTCTTTTGCTGCTTTGGATTGAAGATCAATAAATCAAGTGGGTGAGTTTATAATAATGACATGCCATGTTTCTAGTAACGATGTGTGAACATCTATCTGGTAAATTAACCCAAGAGTGAATGTGTATGCGTGTATATGTGGTAGGAAATATAGATTGTAAGCTCTACTGTAGCACGGATTGATGTAAATGTTCAAAATATTCTCTGTAAAGCGCTGCTGAATATGTGTGCGCTATATAAGAAACTGTTAATAAATAATAAAAGCACTACAGTACAGTTAAAGGTATAATTTCACAAAAACCTGTTGCAATCAAATGGTAGCTAATATTTAGCAGTATAGACCGATTAAATACACAATTGTTATGGGCGCTTTTCAACATGAAAATCCTTTTATTATGGTTTAAATATCTATACAACATTCATGACCAAAAAGTAGAGCAAGCAAGCACTGAACTACTGTATTTTTCCTTAATGTTTGTTCTAGAAAACAATGTGATGTCATATTAAGGTTGTGTCTAAAGGGGCATACACAGGTATGTATCATTAAGTCACCACAATGTTGGTCGACAGTCAAAAGGTCAACATGGGGTTTTTCAAAAATGTTTGGGCCCGAATGTCGACTCAGTTGACATGGACACTGAAACGTAGCACCGCGTCTCCTCCCATGGCTCACTGCGCTCGCCATGCTTCGGGCACTGTGCCTCGCTATGCTCTTCTTTTTGTTCACAGGTGAAAAATTAGCAATTAACCCCTTGTTGTTGGTTTTGCTGGGGCAGGACAAACCTACTAGGGCAGGTTTTTCCTGCTCCAGCAAAACCCACCACAGATATTAGGAAGCCTCCGCTCCCCCCCCCCCCCCCAATCACCTCCGCACGCCCTCACCCCCCCCTCCTGGGTTAGTATGCCGAAGTGATAGACACGCCCAGTAGGCGGTGATAGACACACCCAGTGGGCGGTGATAGAAATGCCCCTCCAATTGTGCACCTACTAATAAAATGGGCTGCGCACGCCTATGGCTGTACCCCACACTATACCACACAATGGTTATGTATTGTGTGACAGTGCACGGTTGTGTTCTAATGGTCAATATACATGTGGTATGGAAAATATACTTAATGTGGTGTGAAAAAGGAAATGAAAAAGATGAAATACCACTGACCACAAATATAACAATAAAATAATAATAACTGAATAACTGCTGCATGCTACTATATACTGTAGAAACCAGTAACAATACAGGTTACACACTGTGCTACGCCCAAGGTGTAATTGAGAGTAATTTACTCAACAATCACTATGCTGATAGTGAATATGTCAAAAGTAGAATGTAAACAGCATTATGACAGCTCTGTTGTAATGCTAGTTACGGCTGTGGATGACCTGATTAAATTAATTACAATCATGTGGGTATCATGCTGGGGGCATTTTGCTTTTAACATGTCCAATGTAAACCTAATGATGAAAGGTATGAGTTCCTATAAAGCTAATTGCACACAATATAATTTGAAGTAAGATACCTAACAAACTAATGTAAACACAATATGTTAAATATATGTAAGTTGTAAGATGCTCTGTTTTGTGACCAGCAAGACTTCATGATGTCCTGTGCCCAACCAGATTCTATAAGGTGCCCAGCAAAAAGGGGTTCTTTATGTTTTTTCCGACATTCATTGTGTCATCCTTGGCCATGTTGACATTCAGCATGTCGACAGTGATGAAAGGTAGTCATGCTCAAAATGTTGACAAAACAGGGTTCCCCAGAGGTGTATTAATCACTTGCAGCAAAAGTGTAGTGGTGTCTTTGGGTTTGGCAGTGTCATGTGCTGCTGTGTTCTGGAGGTAAGTATGCCAACTATCGCACTAAACCTACCCCTGACTCTCACCCTGCAGTCTAATCATAATGCGGGCATTCTGCAGAAAGTTGTCTATTACATATTGACATTGGGAATGTCAACATCTGCTGAACTTGATATGTTTCTGGAGTTGCCACTTCATACATCAACCCCCCCCCCCCTTACACACACACACACACACACGAGAATCCTGGAATTTGGGTGACTGGAAAAGCCTCCTGGAGGGTTACCACCAAATCAGTGAGAGTTGCTAACATTATATGTTCCTCGTCACTTTCTTTTCTCTACCGTCCAATGGGATACTGGGCTTCACTACTATGGGGATTGAGACCTCCGCAGGAGAGACAGGCACATAAAAAAACTTTCAGTGTGGGTGCACTGGCTCCTCCCCTCAATCTCCCTCCACTAGTCAGTTTTGAAAAATGTGCCTCAGGAGAGGCAGTGCTTCTGGATGCTCCAGAGTTTTTTCCACATTTATTTTCAAGTTTGTTATTTTGGGGCGCTGTAGTGACCACACAGCTGTCCTGCTTCGTGGGTGTCAGGGGAAGGGTCAGTCCCCGACCTCTTCAGGTGCAGAGCTGACCCTGCTACAGGACAATCCAGTCCTGCGTGGGACTTGTCACCGCACAGTATTGCGCTGTAGCGAGCAAGTCCCCTAGCCGCCGCACACCCCTGACAGGTCTGAAGACATCGGGGGTGAGTACAGGCTGGGGGTCCCACAAGGGGTCCCCGCAGCCATTTCTGGTGCGGCAAGACGACGGCTAGTAATGGCGGCTCTCCAGCAGGGACCGCGTGAACACCGCGTCTGATAACTGGCATAGGGGTGCTGCCGCTGGACCACCAGGGACACCCCTCAGGGTATAATGTATAATGTATGATATATATATTTTACACCTTTAAATGTCAGTATAATTCTTTGTAAGCGCCAGCTCCGTGTAAGGGGGCGGGGCTTCACTCAGAGCGGGACCAAGCTCTGCTGGGCGCGCGCTGTCACTTCCTGCTTCTTCACACGCTGCCAGACTCCATTACAGGGCTCCTCACTGGCGTGGTGGATCCGGGTACTTGCAGCACGGCAGAGACAGCAGGTTTTTATAGCGATTTAGCGCTGCTGCGCTATCTAGCTTAGTCAGACACTGTGTTGTTTATATCACTGTGTTTAGCGTTACCAGCTCACCCAGATCTGTGAGTTCAGGTTAAGGGTGCACTTGGCTCCCCTATTGCTCTGTTTTTTCCCCACTGTTTAGTTACAGACACAGCATAAAGCAAGCACATAGTCTGTTTTCACTCAGAGGTAACACATCCAGCAGTGTGTGCACGTGTGTGACTGCGTGGGGGTTGTGTTTGTTACTTGCTCATCATGGTGAAAAAGTTCACTTGTATGGTGTGTAGCACCAAGTTTGTGCCCAAGTCACAGTCCCAGGTTACTTGTGAGGCTTGTATGTCACCACAGCCCAGTAGTGCTGACACCCAGATCAGTGGGGTTCCCCCACAGCTTGCGGGGCAATCGCAGGCAGACGTGCAGGAGCCTGCGTGGGCCTCCAACATAAAGACCTTGTTGGATTCTGTGGCTTCACAGCTTTCCACTAACACTCAGCAAACGCAGAGGGTTCAGAGGGAATTATCCATGTTATCTGCTAGGGTGGATATTCTTCATACCCAAAATGTACCTCCCCCGCCCGCACAGCCTCAAAAGAGGCAGGCTACTGCTATGGATCCTGACACAGATGAGGACGATGAGGACATATTGTAGGAGGGTGAGGAGCAGGGTCTGCAGGAACCAGCTCCTGAGACGGCAGTACATGGTCCCGAGCCCCTTATCAGGGCCATTAGGGATGTTTTAGATCTCCCTGTAGAGGCATCCACAGAAGGAGACCCTTTCTTCATGACCCAGAAGAAACAGCCAGTGTACTTCCCTGAGCAGGCAGAGTTAGAAACTGCTTTCAGGGCTGCATGGCAAAACCCTGATAAGAGGTTTACTCTTTCAAAAAGGTTCACAAATGCTTATCCCTTTGAACCTTTGGGCAGAAAGAAATGGGAGGAGCCACCGGTAGTGGACTCCTCTGTTTCCCGCCTCTCTAAGAAGGTGTTGTTACCAGTCCCAGGGGTATCCACCCTTAAGGACGGGGCGGACAGAAGGCTGGAAGCTACCCTCAAGTCCATATATACGGCTAGTGGAGCATCCCAGCGTCCAGTTTTAGCCAGCTGCTGGATGGCCAAGGCTATTCATACCTGGTCAACCCAGATTCAGGAAGGCTTGTTGGGTGACATGACTGTGGCCCAGATAGGGGACAGCCTGCGTCACATTCAGGACACCGCAAAAATACTGTGCGAGACACAAAAGGAATTGGGCGCAATCAACGCGCGCAATTCAGCCATGGCGGTGTCAGCCAGACGGGCCTTGTGGCTGCGGCAGTGGTCTGCAGATGTAGACTCAAAGAAGAGTGTGGAGGGTATTCCCTTTACAGGAGAATGGCTGTTTGGCAGTGAATTAGACGGTTGGATTTCCAAAGCCACGGCAGGAAAGTCTACCTTTCTCCCATCAGCCCCCACGGTTGCAAAGCGTACCTTCACAGGTGCTTCCCAGCAGTCCTTTCGTGGGAACAGGTTTCGCCCCAAGGCTAGGGGCGCCTCCAATGCCAGCAGGGGCACGAGAGGCAAGTTTAGGAAGCCTAACACCTCCAACACCCAGGACCGTCCAAATGCCGCGACTTCCTCTAAGCCTGCAGCATGACGGGGTTTTCCCGCCACGAGACTCTCTCGCGGTGGGAGCGCGATTGTTGCATTTCAGCCATGTGTGGGACGCCTCGGGTCTGGATACCTGGGCCAGAGGTCTCATTTCTCTAGGTTACAAGCTGGAATTCGACAAACCCCCTCCCAGACGATACTTCAGGTCGGCACTTCCAGCATCCCAGGAGGATCAGGTGCTCCTTCAGGGGGCCATTACCAGGCTGCTTCAGTCTCAGGTAATTGTACCGGTGCCAGTCACGGAGCAGGGCCAGGGATATTATTCCAACTTATTCCTGGTACCGAAGCCAGACGGCTCAGTAAGACCCATCCTGAATCTAAAGTCACTGAACCCCTTCCTGCGCGTGTTCAAGTTCAGGATGGAGTCCTTGCGCTCTGTGATCGCCAGCCTAGAAAGAGGGGAGTTCCTGGCCTCTATAGACGTCAAAGACGCCTATCTACACATTCCTATCTGGCCCCCACACCAAATCTATCTCAGGTTTGCCTTGGGGAACAACCATTACCAATTCCGGGCGTTACCTTTCGGCCTGTCGACAGCCCCGCGGGTTTTCACAAAGGTAATGGCGGAAATGATGTCACTACTCAGGCTCCGAAGGGTGAATGTAGTGCCTTACCTGGACGACCTGCTAATAAAAGCAGGGTCGGCGGAGGCTTTAAGCAGTGCTCTCAATCTGTCCATACAGGTGCTAAGAGACCACGGGTGGATCCTAAACATGCCCAAATCATCGCTGGTTCCAACCCAGAGGATGGTTTTCTTGGGCATGATCCTGGATACATCAGAACAAAAAGTTTTTCTGCCAATGGAAAAAGTCACTGCAATACAACAGCTGGTCAGGGAGGTCCTGCAGTCACCTCTGGTACAGATCCATCTTTGCCTCCGGCTTCTAGGCAAGATGGTGGCTTCATTCGAAGCAATACAATTTGGCCGCTTCCATTCCAGGACCTTTCAATTGGATATTCTGACAAAATGGTCCGGCTCCCCCCTGCATATGCGCAGAAGGATTGGCCTTGCAACAAGAACCAGGATCTCGCTACAGTGGTGGCTAGATTTATCCAATTTGTTGGCAGGCAGACGGTTTCAGATCCAGGACTGGATTCTGGTAACCACGGACGCCAGCCTGAGGGGCTGGGGAGCTGTGACACAGGGAGTCCGCCTACAGGGTCGATGGTCTCCACTGGAGTCAGGCCTTCATATCAACAAGCTGGAGTTGAGGGCGGTCTACTATGCCCTGTTACAGGCAGCTCCATTGTTACAGGGAAAGGCGATCCAGGTCCAGTCGGACAATGCCACCACTGTGGCCTATATAAATCGGCAGGGTGGTACCAAGAGCATGCCCTGCATGAGAGAAGCGTCAAAAATTCTGTCCTGGGCGGAACAGAATGTCCAGGCCCTGTCTGCCATTTTTATCCCGGGAGTCGACAATTGGGAGGCAGACTTCCTGAGTCGTCACGATCTTCACCCGGGGGAGTGGGGCCTTCACACTCAAGTGTTCAATGCCATAGTGGATCTGTGGGGGCTCCCTCAGATCGACCTGATGGCTTCACGATTGAACCACAAGGTAGCAATGTACTGTGCACGGACCAGAGACCCAGGGGCGATAGCCGTGGACGCTCTCACCTGGACCTGGAATTTCCAATTGGTGTACCTCTTCCCACCTCTCCCATTGTTGGCTCGGGTGCTAAAGCGGCTCCGGCATCAGGGGACGGAGGCCATACTGGTGGCACCAGACTGGCCAAGAAGGGCCTGGTACGGGGACATTCAGGCCATGCTAGTGGAAGACCCGTGGCGTCTGCCCCTAAGAGAAGACCTACTCCTCCAGGGCCCGTTCGTCTTCCAGGACTTACAGCGGCTACGTTTAACGGCCTGGAGGTTGAGCGGCAGATCTTAGTCCACAAGGGTCTCCACCCCTCTGTCGTCACTACAATGATAAAAGCCAGGAAGCCGGTGACGGCTGCTCATTATCATGTAATATGGCGCAGATATATTGCCTGGTGTGAGAAGAATGACTTGCCTCCGGCCAGTTTTCGATTAAACAGTCTGCTACGTTTCCTTCAGGCTGGCCTGGATAAGGGACTCAGATTGGGTTCCTTAAAGGTCCAAATCTCCGCACTATCTGTGTTTTTTCAGAAAAAGATTGCGGCCTTGCCTGAAGTGCAAACCTTCTTACAGGGGGTGCTCAGGATTCAGCCCCCCTTTGTGCCTCCCACTGCACCATGGGATTTGGAAGTAGTTCTTACTTTCTTAAAATCAGCCCGTTGTTCCACTGGAAGAGTCTGAGCTGCGACACCTCACTTGGAAGACTGTTGTTCTGCTGGCGCTAGCTTCGGCCAGGAGGGTGTCCGAGCTCGGGGCCTTGTCTTGTCGGAGCCCTTACCTTGTGTTCCACAACGATAGGGCGGAACTCAGGACTAGACCACAATTCCTTCCAAAGGTGGTGTCAGGGTTCCACCTAAACCAACCTATTGTGGTTCCTTCTAGCGCGACACACCCAGATATACCGGATACCTTGGATGTAGTCCTCACCCTTAAGGGGTATGTCAAGCGCACAGCTAGGATCCGTAAGACGGACAGCCTGTTTGTGCTTTATGATGCGCAGAAGAAGGGTTTACCTGCTTCAACGCGTACCATTGCCAGGTGGATAAGATGTACTATCCAACAGGCTTATGCATCAGCTGGTTTGTCGCTTCCTTTTTCAGTAAAGGCTCATTCAACCAGGTCTGTAGGTACCTCTTGGGCGGCTGCTCGAGGGGTGTCGGCTATGCAGCTATGCAGGGCCGCAACTTGGTCAGGGCAACACACATTTGTGAAGTTCTACAAGTTTGACACCCTGGCCAGGGAGGATTCCCAGTTCGGGAATGCGGTTCTACAGCAGAATCCGCACGTTCCCACCCGTTCTGGTAGCTTTGGGACCTCCCCATAGTAGTGAAGCCCAGTATCCCATTGGACGGTAGAGAAAATAGGATTTTGGGTACCTACCGGTAAATCCTTTTCTCGTAGTCCATATGGGATACTGGGAGCCCGCCTCAGTGCGGCTTTTTCTGCTGTCAGATCTACTTTATGGTTAGGCTTATTGCCTTGTTTTCTATAGGATAAATATGTCTATAGATTGTTCTAGTTACAGGTGTCCTCTTAAGTTGTTAGGATTCACCTCTCTTATATGTTTTTTGTTCGTTTGGGTGTGCTGGATGAATCTCACCACAATACATTATCACATACTCCTCACATGCTCTCCTTCGGCACAGTTTTTACATTAACTGACTAGTGGAGGGAGATTGAGGGGAGGAGCCAGTGCACCCACACTGAAAGTTTTTTTATGTGCCTGTCTCTCCTGCGGAGGTCTCAATCCCCATAGTAGTGAAGCCCAGTATCCCATATGGACTACGAGAAAAGGATTTACCGGTAGGTACCCAAAATCCTATTTTCTGCTTCGCTTACCACAATGTCTATTCACTGGTGACTGAGGGGTAGATTTATTAAGCTTAGTGAAGTGATAAATTGTCTGTTCTTTATCACTGGCCAATTAGCTCCTACCTGTTATTTTTCAAACCAAGCCTGTAACTTCACTGTTAGAAGCTGATAAGGGTGAGCACATTATCACTTCACCAAGCTTAATAAATCTGCCCCTGAGAGATTAGGGGCATTCCAACAGCTCCCAGATTGCTGGGTCTGCTTCCATAGTGATGGTAAATTGGGGACATGGCTCGTGAGTGTGGCATTCCCATGAAGCCATGCCCACTTTTGTTGGGGCCACATCCCCTTTATTTTGGAGCACATGGCAAGTCGCAAGTAGGATTTCCGATTTCAAATTCCTAAAAGTTGGGAGGTATGATGTAGAAGTGCTGCTTGGACAGAGTCTGGTTGAATTTTAGGCTAAAACACCTGGGAAAGGATTGGTAGACATGTTGAACCACATGATGAGTCACAAATACAAATGTTTACAATACATAAAAAGGGTGAGATGCACAATTGAATTTGTGTGTGTATGTATATGTGTGTGTATATGTATGTATGTATGTATGTATGTGTGTATATATATATATATATATATATATATATATATATATATATATTATATATAATTAGAGAAATCACATTTGCTTTCCATGTCAGTAATTGTATATAATATATTCTGCACATAGCAAAGTATCTCACCGAAACTGCCTGCTCTCTTTTAACATCTTAGCTCATTTGCCACTAAAGGTCCCCATACACGGTTCAATGAACTCTTAGATTGCATAGCATCTAAGATGAAATCTAGTACTAAAAGCACGGGCAGCACATACTTTATGTGCTTTGCGATGGGATGCCCACAGGAGCGCGCATCTCATGGCACTGCCCTGTCGCAAGGTGTATGGGCACCTTTTAGGACTTTCTCAATCATTTTGACATTTGCACTTGTTGCCACATTCCAACATTGGGGCAAGACTTTTGTTTTTATTCTAGAAGACTTTATTTATTTTTTTAAATAACCATTTACTAATTCTAAATCTTCCCAAACCAATAGGTCTCTTTCCATGGTACAAGCTGTGATTGAAAGATGACATTTAAAAGCTGGTTGGTTGGTACATTATTTCCTCTTGGAAAAAGAAAAGGGAATGTGGAGCGCTTGGGATTAAATTGGGTTGAATGTATGAATTATAATAAAAAATAACTATAAGGTCAATAGGGTATCACAATTCATGTACATTTATTTAAGACACTAAAAAGTTGGATAAGTGAATTGATACACTCAATCACATATAATAAAAACAGCACAAAATTGACACAAAAATATCAATAAAAAATAATAAAAGCAAATGAATTAGGACTGAGCCATATACTTCTAGCGTTCTCCCTTTGGATCGATCTGTCCTCCTTGAGGTTGGGAAGTTATTGTGGGTGTCCATAAACCATACTGGGAAAGATTGATGTAGCCAATTTGTATTGAGAAGTGCTGCCTCCGTAATTGGAAATGGCAGGTATCTGTAGGCTGGAGGTACGTTTTCCCAAAAGTAAGATGGTGGTGGTGTCCCCGAAAATGTTCTTCCAATATCCAGATCAAGTAGATGGTATAAGTGGGAGGTAGATACCAAGCAATGTAAGATATAGGGAGTGTCCCGCAATATGGCTCTAAGACCAAAGTATTGAAGAGTATCCTGACGCGTTTCGTTACCTATATGGTAACTTTTTCATACCTTTGAAAAAGTTACCATATAGGTAACGAAACGCGTCAGGATACTCTTCAATACTTTGGTCTTAGAGCCATATTGCGGGACACTCCCTATATCTTACATTGCTTGGTATCTACCTCCCACTTATACCATCTACTTGATCTGGATATTGGAAGAAAATTTTCGGGGACACCACCACCATCTTACTTTTGGGAAAACGTACCTCCAGCCTACAGATACCTGTCATTTCCAATTACGGAGGCAGCACTTCTCAATACAAATTGGCTACATCAATCTTTCCCAGTATGGTTTATGGACACCCACAATAACTTCCCAACCTCAAGGAGGACAGATCGATCAAAAGGGAGAACGCTATAAGTATATGGCTCAGTCCTAATTCATTTGCTTTTATTATTCTTTTTTATTGATATTTTTGTGTCAATTTTGTGCTGTTTTTATTATATGTGATTGAGTGTATCAATTCACTTATCCAACTTTTTAGTGTCTTAAATAAATGTACATGAATTGTGATACCCTATTGACCTTATAGTTATTTTTTATTATAATTCATACATTCAACCCAATTTAATCCCAAGCGCTCCACATTCCCTTTTCTTTTTCCATATATATTTTTAGGAATTGACATTCCTTAGTGTGAGCAGCTGGAACCACTTACACCCCATTCTTTGGCGCCCACTTCTTACCTCGAGTAAGAAACCCCTCCTTTTTTCACATTATCTCCTCTTGCTCGCTCTCCCTTTCTCTTGATCTCGCTCGTAAATAGTACACAAGGTTGAATAGAGACATTTGTCCATCAAGTTCAACCTGTTTAACTACTAGACTAATTGGACTAAATCCTAGATATTATCTCCCCCAGGATTGTACATTTTGATACTATCATCAGCATAACCTGTTTGTTGGATATGGCCTCCTTTTTAACCTGCTGACCTCGCCCCTAGACCATAGCTTGCTTATTATAGCTCTGAATGTTATTATCCATCAAGTACTTGTCCAATCTGATCTTCAATGTATTTAATGTATCTGCCTTCACTACCTCTGCTGGCAGCGAGTTCCACACCTTTACTGCCCTCACCGTAAAGAACCCCTTCCTCCTAACAGTACAAACCCTTCTCTCCTCTAGTTTAAGTGGATGCCCTCTTGTCTTGGTCACTGTCCTTAAGGTAAAGCATGTGCTTTCGATAGTTCCTTATATTGCCCCTTAATATAGTTATACATGTTGAGCATGTCTCCTTTTTAAACACATTTTTAAAGCGTATACATTCCTAATTTGGCTAATCTGTCTTCGTAACCCATATTCTCTATCCCTTTAGTTTAGTTGCCCTACACTGAACTTTATCCAGTTCAGTAATGTCTTGTTTGTCATGATCTTTCTTCGCAACCCATTAGAGACTCAAGTCTCCAACATCATCTGAATCACAAAGGTTAAAGAAATAAAATGTTGAAAATAATTCTGCCAGTTAGGAACTCTCCCAAAGGGCTGTAAGGAGGATGTAGTGGGCTGGGTGTGGTACCCGCAGTACTTCCGCTGCAGCCTGCTCTTTGCCTGGGCTCATGGTTTCTGAACTGTGGGCCTTATTCTAGTTCACGCTTTCTGATAAAATCCTTCTTAGACGGACAAAACCATGTGCACTGCAGGGGGGCAGATGTAAAATGTGCAGAGAGAATTAGATTTGGGTGAGTTATTTTGTTTCGGTGCAGGGTAAATACTGGCTGCTTTATTTTTACACTGCAATATAGATCTCACTTTGAAGTAAAACCTCACCCAAATCTATTTCTCTCTGCACAAGTAACCTCTGCCCCCCTGCAGTGCACATGGTTTTGTCCATCTAAGAAGGATTTGTCAGAGAGAGTGAACTAGAATAAGGCCCTGTGTGAGGAGAGAGACTGTGTCTTCCCCCCTAGTGCCATAGGAGCTGGTCAGCTGCTTTGAGCATATGTAACATGCTCAGAAAAGCAGGCTAGTGAATCCCACCAGGGGTGTAGTGAGGGCAGAGCAAGTGGAGCTCGCTGGCAGGGACAGAAGGTCCCAGCTCTCTCTTGAAAAGCCTTGAAAAGTTTATAAAATGACGAGTGATAAGGTACTAGCCAATCAGCTTACAACTGTTATTTTTAAATCCAGCCTGTAATGTGGTAGTTAGGAGCTGACTGGCTGGTACTTTATCCCTCTCCATGTTATCACTATTTACACTTAGTACATCTGGCCCTCTCTGTAACAGGCTGGGAGTTTGGACTCTGGGTATGTAGAATTTATATTTCCTTCATGGAGAGGATGCTGATGTGATGTCAGGTGAGGGCAGATGTTTTTTTGATGACCTGAGTGTTTTTCTTTCTCCAATCTAGATTTTTTTATTTTTTTTGTAGGTTATTTTATTTAGACTGCATTGTACCCTTCGGGTACAGGTGACTATTCACAATAGAATATTATGTGGGCCCAGTGCATAATATGTAGGTGGATCCATGAGCTACAACTCAGGATAGGAGGAGAGGACTTGAATAGAAAGAAGGGGTAGCCATCACACTGCCTGCATGTTCCATGTCACTGATTGTGGTGCAGAGAGTCCCATGTAGTTCAGTGTGGTGGTCTGGAGCAAGGGAAAGTTTGGAGGCTTGTCAGAAGAACCTTTTTGGCTGTTGGGTATTTGCATTGTGATATCAAACATGCAGGTACCCCCTCTCTCTCCTCAGTACAATCTTGCTACCCACAGTGGCCCAGCCTGTAAATCACATAGATGCTACTGTACAATGTCTTGCACATCTGCCTCCAGAATATCCGAGAGAGAGGGGAAGACTTTTTTTTGCCATGCGCAAAATCACAACTTTTCTTTTCTTAGAAGTAATATATTTATCCTCCTAAGTCAATAGTTTAAGAACATATACTAGTTACATGTTATTGATGGCAAACTTCAGGATGTGATAATGGGGTTGATTTACTAAGAGTTCTATTGAAGATTATATCTATCTTCTAGATAGAAGGTGCTAAATAAGCAGATTGATTGGTTGCTATGGGCAACATCATATCTTCAATAGAACTCTCATCTTGGTAAATAAACACCTTATATTCTAATGGAAGTATTAATAAAAGCATCACTCCCCCGTATTAACATTCTGTGTACTGGAGACTATTCCCCATGGCCAATACACATTTAAATACAGAGTTTGTTTGCTTATTAGTAGAAATCTATCTTACAGTACATTTAAACTCTCTTGCAAAAACATCCTCAAATGTGGTTTTAAAATGCAGTTTGATTTTTTTTTTTTTAAGAGATGCAATGATCTCCCCAAATCTCACAAAGTTTGGTTATGTGAGGCAGTGGTGCAGCTATCTTCCAGCACATCACTGTATGCTAATTAGAATACACTGCTTTTATACAAAGTGTAAACACAAACTGTGATTGAATATATGTCGTTCTAATGTATAACCTAATCAGTGGGGGCTCTTACCTAGTCGGAAGAGAGGGGCTGCCGAGATGCTGCCCCCCACGGAACATAATTATTCTTGATTTTGTTGCACCCGTATTGTACAAAGACCACCTACAGGTGTTGGTTCTATTCATTTTGGTACATTTATCCATGGTACTGTAGATAAAAGGTGTAGGGGCACCACAAAGTTTGTCAGCAGGCAGTAGACACAGTTCCTGCCGTTCAGCCTCATCACAGCCACCACCATCAGGCCTGAGGACAGCAGTAAGCACTGAGATCATGGAGTGGCACCAATAATAAGTAACCAGGATATGAAGCGCCTTCCGCAGGTGCTGTGCCACCTGGAGCTGCCACCTGCTGTTGATCACTGGCAGTAAGAGGTGAGGACAGCAGCTGGGACCACTGGAGAGCAGAAGGGGCTGGTTCCTGTGCATTACAGAAATAGGTTGATGCTGCACTATACAGTACATGTAATGGGCGGTCTGTCACCTGACTGCACAGCACACTGCTCCTCCACGACCTCGCGCCTGTCATGTTTGATGGGGTCAAGCTTCCCTGAAAGAAAGAGATGTAATCAATTTACTGACAGTCAAAATACTGACAACCATTGGCAGACCGTCTAAATACAGACATTTAAAAGGTTACGTTGAAAAGTTGACCTGAGTTTCATTAAAACAGACTTCATGATCCAAGTGGGCGCAGTGAAGCACCTTGCCTGATGCATGGCGAGCCATTTGAGGACATTGTCTCTATTTTGAATGTCAGGAAATCATACTGAACCTGAAAGAAACAAGGGTACATAAAACTATTCTTACACATTGGGCAGTATCCAACGAGCCCCCAATTTAAAAAGGAATGTTTTTATATTCGCATGGCTGCTCATAGAGCTAGTTCTATGTGTTTGATTAGAAACACGCCCAGGGAGAGATGTACCAAGCATTGACGGTTGAGAAGTTGACCAATCACTCAGCTTCTGTCATTTCAAAGACTGTTGTAGATAAATTCATAGCTTGTGCGGGGGTAACAAATCCCCTCTTTGTGTTGTAGATAAATGACAGAAGCTGCTTTGGGAAACTTCTACACTTTCCTATACTTCCAGACTTGATACCCCCTCCCCCAATCTGTGTGGATCCCTTCAAATGTCCTGGGCTTCCCAAACCATGCATAAAGGAGTACCTGAATTCTGGGGATTTTAACTGGTGTTTGGTAACTAATTTATCCTGTGTTTTCCAGGGGTTCATGTGAATAATGACTATGACACTGCACTATGTAAGTAAATTAATAATAATCTTCATGAAAAAGTAGCAAGGAATTTCTGAAGCCAGACCATATCAATGACATTTATATTATTTCTGAGGTTAAAATGAAATACTGAAAAATGAAATTGTAGGAATATTTTTCTATTTGTTTCATAATGATCTAAATAAAATATTGCCAAAAAATGCCAATTGTGCCATCCATTCAAAATATACCTTGGTTTTATCTTTTAGACCTCCAAATTTTTTTTTATTTTTTTTTTACCCAAATTGACAAACCCAACAAGGCCTTACGTTTCATAAAATAGAATGCATATTGAATTAACAGAGGAATAACACTTGTATTTGACAAATATGGGGGAGATATTGAGCTTTAGACCCACTCATTTAAAATAATAATCAAGTCTCCGTTTTTATTATTCGAGTAAAATAATTAATTCAGATCAGCTTACTTTAGAGTTCCAAAGTCCAAAAGATTTATTTGCACAATAAATACAAAGTGTACCACCAATCCAATGTGTGGTTGGCAACAACACAAGGCTTCAATATAGCAAACAATATAGGAGTAACCTTAGAAACATACAGTACATTTTAAATAAACTGGTCACTACACAATTGGTTACAGGTAAATGCAATGCATGGGGCCAAGCTTCCAACTGCCTTCTGGAGTCATGGTAACTTGCTGCTCACAGTTATATCCATTTTGTGCCTATGTCCTCAGGCAATCGCCACTCAGTGGCAAGTACAACAGTTTAGTAAAAAACTGGTTCTTAACCCTTTGATTGGCAAGTGAATTTGTCAAATAGGTGTGCAAATTGTCAAGCAAACATTTTTATCAATCCTAATGCCCTTAAATGTTTACCCCATATAGGAATATAATACTTTTTTTTATTTGAATTTATATAACAAATGTGTGAGCTACGCTTGCAGTGAATATTTTGCACATCTCTCACAGATGTTGGCACTTTGCTATATGCTTATGAAAGCATAGGCATTTAGCAAACAAGCCATAACTACAAGCAGCTTTGAATAAAACAAATGTCTACAAATCAGCAATCACTTGTATTTTTATGCCTGGAATTACGTTGTAATATATACACAGTGTGGTCAATTTTGCATGATTAGAAAATATAAAAACACTTCTAACCAATAATGTGTGATTTTGAATAGGAGCATTTAAGTGTATGGAAAATAATATTATTTTTAATGTCTAAGTTATTGAACCCACCTCCATCTCGGGCTGTAGACTGTGCACTTCAATAACATATTATACATATGTTGCTTTAAGATGCACGGGGCGATGGTGTACTTTCTACAGTGCATTTCTGCTATTAATCTGGTACCTGGCATGGGCTATCAGTATTTAGTACTAGTAAGCCCGCTTAAAGCTAATGCTTTGAATGCTAGTAGATGTAGTTTCATTTGGTGCCACCAGATGCCAGTGTTTCGGAGTCACACCGACCAAATTTTGAAATTTTCCGTTCAGGAAATCTCCCCTGATGTCCCCGTCCACCAGCCCTAACTCCCCTCACCTTCATGGTGTAGATACGGTCAGCAGTGGCTTCTACTGAAGCCGCTTCTGCCGTACTCGCGGTCCCAGTCATGCATTGCAAGCTGCGCATGACGTTGTTGCGCAGATCACGCAACTGCAGAACGGCTGTGGCGCAGTGCTGGAAAGTTCTGTGCTGTGTGTCCTGTTACCCTGATTTATCGCGATTCAGTAAGTTAATTAAGGAGCACTGGGGGCAAGTTAATTAAGGAGCACTGGGGGCATGTTAATTAAGGAGCACTGGGGGCATGTCTATTAAAGTAAGCCCTCCCCCGAAAATAAGACCTATGGTCTTTTTTGTTGGTAAAAAAAAAAAATAAGACAGTGTCTTATGATCGGGAAAACACGGTATATTTATCAAGGGGTCCAGCCCAGGGGCGCTGGAATGTTTTTAGGTTGGGGGGGGGGCAAGATATAATCTCATTTTGGCGCCCCCTAAATTGCTATATGTTACCCCCTGTTTATATACATATATACATATATATGTGTGTGTGTGTGTGTGTGTGTGTGTGTGTGTGTATGTATATATATATATATATATATACATACACACACACACACACACACACACACACACACACACACACACGTATGTGTGTGTGTATATATATATATATAGAGTCAGTGTGCAACATTTTCAGGGGGCGAGTTTATTTCTAAACATACCGTCTGGGGTGGTAGGGCTCTGTCTGTGCCTTAAGTTATGTGGTGGGCACTGGGTTAGGAAGGTGGGCAGGCATGCGGGCAGGCTCCGTCCTGAGTGTAGCTCTTTCTGTGCGCTGTGCAGCGCCAGCGTCTCCGTCAGACGCCGGCGCAGCACTTTATAGTTTATACCCAGAGGCAGAGCACACGGCGCTGGCTGGCTCCAGGCTCCACTGCACTGACAGGGGAGTGAGCGGCGGGCGACGGACAGTAGTGCGCACAATTAAAATGTTTGTGCGCACACCTTGCAGGGAACATTGCTGGGGCGCCCTGGCTGTTTAACAGAGGCGGACAAGCCGCGCAGCGCCACGGGCTGCTGCACGGCTTGTCCGCCTCTAGAAACGGCCCTGAACGGTACTTTAGCGCCTCAGTAATTTTGGGGGGGCAAGCTGCTCCCTCGCCCCCCCCCCCCCCCCCCCCCGTTCCGGCGCCACTGGTCCAGCCTATGCACTCTTTAAATGGTTAGCCAAGCCTCTGTGGCAGCTAACCACACCCCTAAACATGGGCTCCTAACACTGCATTCCCCCGGTGGGCCCCTCATGCTCCAGTCCAACACTGCCTCCGCTGATATACACTTTTTTTCCCCATGGCACCAGGTTACTTTGTTCTGTCAACATAGGTGATCACCAAATAATAAGTACAGAGAGGACTCCTCTTTGAAATAATGGCAATAATAAAATGGAAAGTCTGGTGTAGTAAATGGTATTATGACTTTTTGTTTGAGGATAGAGATATGGTATATTTGTATTGGAATACAGTGTAGATAAGGTGTATTGAAATCTTTGTGGGATAGCTGATACTTGGACACACTTAAGTTGTTACTAATTGCCTTTATTGAGATGGCAAAGTACAGTACATTATGCCTGGAATTGAGATTGGATTGTTTCTATTCATGTAATAATAGACATTTCTATGTGAACCTTGGTTCACAAAAATGACATCATGACCATTGTATAATACTTGGTCATAGCATTTGTTTCAGTATGTTAAATATTTACCTTATTGCTTTATTTAGCCCTTGGAATATATTATATAGTTCAGCATACAAAATAAGAGGAGTTGTACCCGTTGAGTGCCAAGTGAATTTGTCAAAATTGGTGTGAAAATTGCCAAGCAAACATTTTTTTATTCATCATAATGACCTGGAATGTTTACCTTATGTATAGGTAATATAATTTACAATATTTTTTTTTACATTTTTTTTTTATTTGAATTTATATCACAAATGTGAGTGACTGGCATTTTTAGCAGATATTTTGAACATCGCAGAAATGTTGGCACTCAAAGGGTTAGAAATAGTAATATTGCTAGAGTGCTAGAGACCTGTCCCTTTAAAACCTGGTAATCTTCCTAAAAATAGTGAGTGGGAACAATTTAAGACCATTGTGACTATTCAACCAGAGATCTTCTATAAACCTTAAAAGCGCAGGCATTTTTTGTCTTTTTCACAGTCAGTGTTGGACTTTGCCCTGTGTATCAACTTTCTGGCAATTGCTAACTCATGTAATGTGCTGATATGGTTCACTCCAGGGACATGCATTTCACTCTGCTTAGTCTAATTTTAAAAATCAATATGTTCATATACTCAACATTTTTCAGAAAAGTTCATACTTAAAATAAATGTATTTGTAAATCCACATGTATTCCAAATAACCTCATGTCGTTCAATCACTGGGTTATTGGCCGGTCAACCTGGGTATCAGTTCAGTGTAAAAGGGTCCGTATTAAGTTACCTGGGAATCCAACCTGGGTAGTGAGCAAGGTTGGATCCGGGTATTGGGGCAGTGTAAAGTGGGTCCCTGTGAGATAACACGCATGCCCAGCGGTGATACAAAGCCCAGAAGCTCTAGGCTTATGTGCTGTGCGCTCTGGCAGGGACCGCCGGTGGAGAAAGGTTTTACTCCCCACATGTTGGTATCTGAGGTGTTAATAAGTGAGGCTGCCAGCATCCAGGATGCTGCTGTTCAATATACTGATGTTAGCATCTCGACTGCCATCAGAAGACTGATGCCAGGACCAATGTTCCCTCTAATTTTACGAAGGCTGTGTGCGGCAAAAGATTTTGGCTGTGCAACTTTGGAAGGAAATTTAAAATTTTGTGCGTCACTTATATATAACTGGAAAATTACGTTTAGCATTTGTGTTAACTTTACTTCAAAATGATATTAAACATTTAAACTTTCAAAACACAGCACACAATGTAGTTAATGGGTGAAACACACATTAATTGAGTCCGCAACTGCAAAAAGGGACCACTGCTGCTTTGTGCACTCTGTTGTAATACCTGTGCGCACGCTCGTCGAGTTGTGTGCGTGCGCACAGCTTAGAGGGAACACTGGCCAGGACCTCAAAATCACAATGGGGGAATATGATCCCAATCGGTAAGTATGGGGGTGGGCTAGCATGCGTCCAGGGTGGGGGTAAGGTTAGGCATTAGTGGGGGAATTTAGGGTTAGGCTGCGGTTTAGGCACTTACAAGTGAGAGTTAGTGTTAGGCTGCATGTCATGTTAGATTGAGGCAGCTGGGCATGGGGGTTAGGTTTAGACAGAGGTTAGGGTTAGGCTACTGCACGAGAGGGTTAGGGGTGTAGGGGTAGAGGGTTAACTTACTGGGTGCCTGTTGGGATTTTCCATATTGCGATGCAGGGGATGTTTTTTCCCCCACCGGCATCCCCACCGCTGGGAAATCATATGTATTCTGCTAACAAGTCTTGCCACTATTGCTTTGCGACAGCAAAGAGGAGAATCGGGAAGAGCTATAGCGGCACGATACGGTATAATACACCTTTTAGTGTATGTTAGTTAAGCACCTATGTACTGACCACAGTGTTAGTAAAAACTATATTATTGTTTAGCACATTAGATGTCCCTGGAACACAGCATTAAATGATGGAAAAGTCACACCCTCCAAATATGTCATTTTTACAAGCAATTTACAGACATCTGATGACCCAATCTGTAGTAGTGGGGGCAATTCACTGGCCAGTGACTTCCAGCTTTCAACTCTTCTTAAGAAAACCAAGTGGTTGATTCAGACTCATTCGCTGTGGGTCGAATTCGCTCCCCTGTCTTAGGTGTTGCGCAAATATGCGTATGCGCAACACCCCCTCCTGGAGCGAACGCCTTTGGCGAATTTCACATTTGCTGGGGCATTCGCTCCAGGATGGGAGTGCAGGGGACCGTCCAGCATTTTATGTGTGCGCACATCGATCCCTGCTCGGGACAGGCGGCTGATGTCACGTAGTGCCGCATGCTAGTGAGTGGATTCGTTTGGCAGGGGAGGGGGGCATTTTATTTGCAGCCTTAGCGAAAAGGTCTGAATCAGGCCCAAAATACTACGTGATAAAATATTCTCCTTTTTTTTACATTTTATTTTAAAGTTACTTTAATAAAGTACTAACAACCTGGAAATGTATTCTGCCTATTGTAAATGCTGCTTAGATTTGCTCTCCCCTTGTTATGTGTTAATATGGTAACTATTCAGTTGAAGCATGCAAATTACTATCTTATTTACTTTCTAAAACTGGTGGCGCATCCCAGTTGAAATATCCATTTTAATCTCACTGCATGCAGCATAGTTTAATAAATGATTCTTTGTTCTTTGACTCAAAGCCAACTTGCTGATGAGCTCTAGTTTTCTACTGTCTTCATCCCACTCTTCAAGATTCTGGCAGAGAGATCAGAACGTAATAGGATTTTAATAAGCTGTTACTGGACTGTACAGAACAGTCCTGATCTATAAATTGTACTTTCATTTGTATTTAACTTTGACAAAACAGCTGTGCCATGGCATCCATATGATATTATGTCCTCCACTGATATGCCAGTAATATAAAAGACTGGAGCTGCAAATATCTTTTAGATGAGGGGCTTTCATGTGGAAAGAGCAGTGTTTGAATAGGCATACTGTACCTGACATTCAGAATATACAGAAGTGGAGCCCAGCAGTCAGTTTCAAGTCGATATATGTGTACTGTACCTAGTTTATCACATTAGGGGTAGATTTATTAAGCTCGGTGAAGTGATAAAGTGTCTGGTTTTTATCACCGGCCAATCAGCACCTACCTGTCATTTTTCAAACCAAGCCTGTAACTTCACAGTTAGGAGCTGATTTGGCCAGGGATAAAAAACAGACACTTGATCACTTCACCAAGCTTAAAAAATCTGCCCCACCATGAGTACTAGTTATTATCAAGTAGCATTCATTTGTTAGTGAATAATGCAAAGAATAATAATGGAAGGCAATCCAATATAACATACAATGGGCCAGATGTATCCAGCTTCAAAAAGTTAAATAAAATGGACAGTGATGAACAGCCAGCCAATCAGATCCTACCTGCCATGTTACCAGGATCTGATTGGCTGGTTGTTTATCACTCTCCATTTTATCACTTTTTGAAGATTTATGCACCTGTACCATTATGACATAATATAAAATGGGTAGAGTTATAGGTTTTTTTGTGATAGTAGTATATGAGGAAAACAAAATAATCTCAGGTTTCATGAGGAATGTGGTCAAATACTATTCCTAATTCACCCCAAATGGTTATCATTTTGTACTGGTAATCCTCTCTCATCCCATTGTATGTTGCGTGTGTCTAGTACTTCTTAGATCAGTGGAGTGGGATTATCTGGGATCAAGTGGGATTATCCGAGATCACATTCTGTCTATAAAATTGGCCAGATGTTCAATTAAAGTGTGAAATAATAATAACAACCATAATAAAAATACCAAAAGGTGTGAACATGTAAAACGGTTCTACTAGCAAGCATCTAGCAAGTGATTATTAAGTGGGAGATACTGTATATGAAACCTTCTAAAGCGTACAAATGTAGATGTAGCCCATAGATACAAACAAACTTCTATCTGATCTGAGCCCTGGCCAAACCGCTGGGTCACTATCATACTGCATGCCAGGAACCTTTGCATTCTGGTGGAACTAATGCCTATTTCCCTATAGATTGTAAGCTTGCGAGCAGGGCCCTCATACCTTTCACTGTCTGTAAATACCCAGTTTGTTGTATAACTGTCTCCTATTGTAAAGCACAATGAAATATGCTGAACTATATAAGAAACTGTTAATAAATAAATAAATTTAAGTACAGAAAATGCTAGCTAAACGTTATCTGGTTACTATGGGCAACTTCTCTCTTTAGAATGTTTTAAAGTCCCTCCTAAATGTGCCAAAACATTTTTCTATTTCCAGGTTTCTTGAATTCTAGCCACATTGATATACATTTCTGCATGCTGACCTGAGGCCAATTTAGACCACATGGGGCCCTAGACAAGTTACTGGTTTGGTGCCCTCCTCCCTCCAACAATCCACAGCAAGATGTAATGCCAGAGTTCAGTGACAGTGCAGGATGCCGGCTGAACTGGGAAGTTTTATTAAAGGGGCAAATACTTACAAGGCATGTTTTTTCTTAAAAAAAGTTCGGACAGCATCCTGCCGCCAACCTCGGGCGGCATTTCATCCCACCCAGGGCTGGTTCACGGCACCTGGGTGCCCCAGCGCTCATGCTCCACCGGGGGAGGGAGGGGGTAATGCGCCCGTTGACCAGCATGGGGGCTCCAGGGGGGGGGGGGTTGGAGTGGGCGCTACCCGCCGCAGATTGCCGGGGGGGGGGTGAAGCGATACGGCCGCTGCTGCTGACCAGCACGGGGGCTCCAGGGGGGTGGGGTTGGGGCGGGTGCTACCCGCCCTAGATTGCCGGGGGATAAGGTGATGCTGCCCCAGACCAACACGGGGGCTCCAGGGGTGGTTGGGGTGGGCTCTCCCTGCTGGGAGGATGAACTTGGGTGGGCTTGGCAGCTGCTCTTTCTTTTTCCTGCTCTCATCTGGTGGGACCGTGGGAGCTTTCCTGTTGCTGCTCCTCCTCCAGCAGCTCAGTACCGCCCTGCAGTGGCCAGCGCCCTAGGCAAATGCCTAAAGGTGCCTAGTGGTGGCACCGGCCCTGATCCCACCCAATATATTTGCTGCTGATTACAGGCGGTATTGGTAGAGTACTTTGGCACGTGCACAGTCTACTGATATATGCTCAGCTGCGTGAACATCTGCATTGCGAATCTGAATCGGACTCTAGGTCTTCTGGAAGTATGCTTAATACCAATGTCACAATTAAAGTAAACTGACTGCCTGCTTTACTTGACAAAATGTTTTAACCTATCAAATAACTTTAAAGGGACTTTGGGTGTGTGAGCAGGTCCATGTGACATCATAATGTCATGCAGTAGTCACTCAATGCTCCCCTGGGAACGTTTTGGATGGTGCCTTGTAGGAAATCTACCTCCGATGCTAACTATACCGAGATTGACTTCAGCCACTTTAGAGCTAAAAATTGGGTAGCCTCTTTCAGCTTTGTTGACTCTATTTAAAACTATTTTCCAGTAAAACTTGTTTCTCTTCCGGTGCATCCCCTCTTGTTGCAAACACATGGCAGGATTTCAATCACGTCTCGTTTATTGAATGTGATACAGAACAATTGGGACGGCTCCTGCAACAAACATTTCTGACTCTGTAAATAAAGGGATTACAGGAGCAGACAAAGACATACTTTACAATGTTGTTTACAAACATAGACAAAATGGCTGACACACCCTTTCCCCAGAGGTCTCCAATGGCATGTGCTATTACAAATACAGCTCTGGTTTCTAAACAAGGTATCTGTTACATACTATAGGGCAGACTTGGAGATTTTGTCTTTATTCCTAAATCTGTGTATTGTTTTTTGTTAGAAAAGAGTTAATAAACCAACAAAGTAGTTCATATTTCTAAGATCGGTTGTCTACAAACCTCAAATGCATAGACTGTCAGTTTTAGCATACAAGAGCCATTTATACCTACGCTTAGCAATTGTGTACAGAAACGATTAATTTTTCTTTGTAACATACCGGTATTATTTTTTTATCCTTTTAATGCACTTTATTCCTAATGTGTTCCTACTTGTCGTCTTTTTGCTCTGTTTATCACTGCTGTTTATCCTCCTAATTCCCATTGGTCCAATATTAATTCATCTAATAGGTGACTTTTAGTTAGATTATTAGTAGTATATTGCCCATATAGTATATATCATGGGCAATAGACTACTAATAATCTAACTAAAAGTCACCTATTAGATGAATTAATATTGGACCAATGGGAATTAGGAGGATATGACATAGGGATTTATTCCCCTATATATACCCACACAATTCAGGACACTCAGTCTGCAGTTCTTCCCTGTAAGAGAGAGATCATTGAGAAGAAGGTAATTATATACTTGACTGGTATCCTGTATGTGTTGTAGAGAATTGGATAATTAGATGTGATGTCAAAAGTTACTGATAGATTTATAAAAAAAAAAAAAAAAAATAATTTAAAAGTGTTGCCTCTTTATAGGTTGATCACACAGGGAAGAAAAGTAATTGTGCCAGAATTTTATTGGTATGTACATGAAAGCACCTTAAAAAGTAGCACTAATAATGTAGACAATGAGTGATATTAAGCCTTTTTTTATAGGTGTTTTACACATTTGTACGCGGTTAAGCGTGTCATCAGCTTAACTCTACTCTATAAAAATAATTGGTATGTATATTTTCACTTTATGAATCAGAAGGTACTATAACCTTCAGTATTTAAGCCACTGAGAAATATGTTAATTTTTAGGTTTGGAATCACAATCATTTCTCCCCGTTGTCTATTGGAGGAGCTAGAAGCACTTTATTCCTAGTACAGGAAAGAAAAGGTATATGTATTACCTTATAGCTCAATCACAGGGTTCAAGTTATTGTTTTTTCTCACACCACCACCTGCCTTCTTTTTGTTCTATTCTTCTGTAGTAATTGGGTCTATCAGTAAAACCATGTATGTAATTTATGTGAAAATGAATATAAATTTGTTATTAAAATATGTATAATTGTATTTTAGAATTTTATGATGTTACCCCTGATGAAGTCGTTCTAGACGAAACGCGTTGGGATACTTCTCACGGTTTTGCCGATGAAAAAGTTGACATCAATAAACAAAGAAATTGGATGAATTCTTCTGGTCTGCTTTACTGATTTATGACCACCATATATATGGACTTTATTTATTATTTTTAAGGCGCCATACCACAATTGTGCTTTATATATATATATATATATCAGTGCTATTTTTCAGCAGGAACTCAGTTGGTGAACCACACCCTCCATCATGATCCATTCCATTAGGTACAAAATGCTGTGTTTCTGGACTTCTTCCTTAATCTAGGATTGCCTTCACCTTTGCTGGAACACGCCGTTATCATCACTGAACAAGTTCAACACAGGTGACTGCAATTATCAATTAAGAGGGAAGTCCAGTAACAGTGCAATTTGTACCTAATGGAATGGGTCATGTTGGAGAGTATGCACCACTACTCTTCCTCTGTGCTGTGCTATTCTATATTTTGTTATGCTCTGTTCTTACAATGGAGATTCTGCTGATCTTGAATATAGACTCCGGTCTGGGGACAAGAAGATTAATCATGCTGTATAGCATATACTGAAGATATAATTATTATATGGCACACTATGAGGAAAAGCAGACACACCTGTAACACCCTCAATAAAAATGCTAATTATAGTTATCAGTGCTGGATAGCATCTACAGTATGCAAGGAAACTTGGTGAAAGTAAAAACACCTGTGTTTTTACTTTCACCATGAAGTAAAATACCCTTGTGGTCCATTCAGTCTTTTCCATTTTGAAAGTAAAAACAAATTAATATACTGTTCCAGAAGTCTGAATTTACAAACAAAGAGAAATTACTCCGAGAGTATAAGATTAGAAAGAAATCAATATTTAAAAATGACTATTCTGGATTATGTTATCAATAGCCGAATACATCAGTGGTTCCCCAGCAGTTCATGTTTTCCAGGTCGCCTACAAGGTACACCGGTGCACTTATTATGACACGTTTTAAAAGATCCACAGGTGGAGCTAATTACTTCACTTGCGATTCTATCTGGAGACCTAGAAAACATGAACTGTTGGGGGTACTTGAGCAGGGCTGCTGTCAGAAATTGAGGGGCCAGGGACTGACAAAATCCTGCTCCCCCCCCCCCTTCCCCTACCAACCCCCCGCCCCCTCCCCCCGCCGTGTATTGACATCCTGTCTCGTGCTCTCTGGCATGCTGGGCGCATGCACTGTAAGCCGTGCAATGATGTCACACAATGCGTGACTTACAGTGCAGGCGCCCAGCATTCCTGGGCAGCAGGAGGATCGGGCCGGGCCTGGGGGACTGCAGTGTATGTGCAGTGGGCTGCGGAGGATCGCCGCTGTGAAGTGGGGTGCTGCGGCCAGCTGACCCGTGGGTGAGGGGCGGCTGCAATGAATGGGCCCTGCTGCCTGGGCCCTGCCCTCTGTCAGAGTGGCGGGGCCCAGGACATTTGTACCCATAGCACCCCCCTGTCGGTGGCCCTGTACTTGAGGACCGAGGATGTAAACCACTGCAATAAATAAACATACCTGCAATAGAATCTTCTGAACACATATTTTGATCAAATAGCTATAGAAACTGTTGGTGTTTTATAAAACTTCTAAGGAATTAGTCATTAACCCATTAAATTCATGATAAACTGCATACAGACCTCATAGATAACAGTGTGGAGTATCAAAATGACAGAAATGTTGTCATTTAGAAACTGTATGGGACAAATTTATTAACATTTGTACAAATATTTTAGAACCACCTAAATACATTAAAGGGCTTTTGGAGCATTTTTTGTAAAAAAAAAAAAATCTTATAATTTGCATTTTTCTTTGTTAACAGATCTGGCCAAATTTGCTAAAAAATTGACAAAAAAAAAAACTGCTATGTGATAATAAAACCAGCTACAGCTGGAAAATTCACAGGTTTCACTGCAAATCCTATACCCCTACACAGCTTTCACTGCCACTAGGCAGATAAAGCAGAACAGGGATCTGGCCAGTGTGATCAGCTATTACCCCTTTCACACTGCAGCTATAACATGGTATATTGCTGTTTTTAAAAGTTTTTAAAACGGTTACAGCTGAAGTGTGAAAGCTCCAGAGTGAATTTACCAGTTCTAGAAAACTAATATTTCAAAAAGAAGGATCCTACACGGTTCTGAGCCATTTATTATGCAGTGTGAATGGCTCAGAACTGGTATTTAGTACCCAGGCAGCAGTGAGCACTTAAGTGAGTGGGTCCCCGCCCCATACATATGTAATGAGCGGGACCTGCCCATTACATATGCATGGGATGGGGACCCACTCATTAAATATGCACTGCGCTGGGTCCCTGCTCATTAGATACACCTTTCAGTGTACATGTCGACTGTGTTGACATTCAGGACAAAAGAATGTGAAAAACCTTTTGACTGTCAACCTAACCCATGTTGACCTAATAACCCTGTTGACCTAACCCATGTCGACCTTCCTACATGTCTACCTAGACCCTTGATGGCTAACCTTGACACTCCAGAGGTTGTTGAACTACACATCCCAGCATGCTCTGCTACAGTTTTGCAATTTGGCCATGCTGAAACAGGGCATGCTGGGATGTTTAATTCAACAACAGCTGGAGTGTCAAGGTTAGCCATCACTGACCTAGACTCATGTCGACCTAAATGCATGTCGACTTAATAGTGTCGACATAATGACTGTCGACAAACATGCTGGTGACCTAATGAGCCATACCCCCTTACATTAGCCTGAACAAGCAGGACAATTTTGGCTATGTAGCTAATGACCCGTATGTTCAGTGGCGGTGACGTCACTGAAAGATATCAATAATAATCCACCTGCGGGACCGCCAATATCGTTAACAATAGCAGGTTCATCTAGTGTGTACGGGGATTTCGTGTCTTTCCCTTTTATAAGCGACTGATACATTATGGGATTGGTCTACTATGGAGAGCACCAGCCTACCTTAACCCCTTCCTGACAGAGCCAGTTTTTGCGTTCCTGACAGAGCCCTTTTTTTCAAATCTGACATGTCTCACTTAAGTGGGGATAACTTTTTTTTGCTTTTACTTATCCCAGTGATTTTGAGATTGTTTTTTCGTGACACATTGTACTTCAAATTAGTGGTAAATTTGGGTCGATACAGTCTGTGTTTTTTTGTGAAAAATACCAAAATATCGTGAAAAAATGGAAAATTTAGCAATTTGCAAAATGTTAAATTTTCTGCTTGTGAGACAAATAATCATACCACTCAAAATAGTTAATAACTAACATAGACCATATGTCTACTTTATGTTTCCATCATTATTTCAACTTCCTTTTCATTTTTTTGGACACTAGGAGGCTTACAATATGAATAGCAAATTCTCAAATTTTCATGAAAATTTCAAACACTGATTTTTTTAGGGACCAGTTCAGTTCTGATGTGACTTTGAGGGACTTGTATGTGAGACACCCCCATAAATGATACCATTTCAAAAAATGCACCCTCACAGTATTCAAAACAGCATTTTGGAAGTTTGTTAACCATTTAGGTGTTTCACAGGAATTAAAACAAAGTGTAGGTGAAATTTCAAAATTTCATTTTTTTTGCAGATTTGCAATTTTAATACATTTTTCTAAGGAACACAGTACATTTTACTAGAGAAATGTGACTAAAAATTGATTCCCCCAATTCTTTTGTTTTCATAAATATCCTATATGTGGCCCTAGTGTGCACGTTGACCAAACCACAGGCTTCATAATAGAAGGAGCACCTACTTGATTTTGGAGCCTCCTTTTTATGAGATTATTTTTTAGGCACCATGTAGGTTTCTAGGCACCATAAGATGCTAAAAGTTAGGAACCCCCCCACAAGTGACCCCATTTTGCAAACTACACCCCTCAGGGAATTCATCTAGGGGTATAGTGTACATTTCAAACCCCCAGGGGTTTCACCAATTTTGATACAACTGGGCAGTGAAAATGAAAAATTAAATTTTTTACACAAAAATGCAGTTCTGGCTCAAAATTTTTCATTTTCACAAGGAATGAAGGAGAAAAAGCACCCCAAAATCTGTGCCCCAATTTCTCCCGAGTACGTCAATGCCTCACATGTGACCAAAAAATACCAGTTGGGTGCATGGCAGGACTCAGAAGGGAAGGAGTGATTTTTGGATTTTGCAGCTCAGATTCTGGTGGAATTTTGGTGGGTGCTATGTCGCATTAGCAAGACCCCCCAAGCACCAATACAGTGGAACCCCCCCACAAGTCACCCCATTTTGCAAAGTACACCCCTCAGGGAATTCATCTAGGGGTATAGTGTACATTTCAAACCCCCAGGGGTTTCACCAATTTTGATACAAGTGGGCAGTGAAAATGAAAAAATACATTTTTTTACACAAAAATGCAGTTCTGGCTCAAAATTTTTCATTTTCAGAAGGTATGAAGGAGAAAAAGCACCCCAAAATCTGTGCCCCAATTTCTCCCGAGTACGGCAATGCCTCACATGTGACCAAAAAATACCAGTTGGGTGCATGGCAGGACTCAGAAGGGAAGGAGTGATTTTTGGATTTTGCAGCACAGATTTTGGTGGAATGAATGGTGGGTGCTATGTTGCACCAATACAGTGGAACCCCCCCACAAGTCACCCCATTTTGCAAAGTACACCCCTCAGGGAATTCATCTAGGGGTATAGTGTACATTTCAAACCCCCAGGGGTTTCACCAATTTTGATACAAGTGGGCAGTGAAAATGAAAAAATACATTTTTTTACACAAAAATGCAGTTCTGGCTCAAAATTTTTCATTTTCAGAAGGTATGAAGGAGACAAAGCACCCCAAAATCTGTGCCCCAATTTCTCCCGAGTACGGCAATGCCTCACATGTGACCAAAAAATACCATTTGGGTGCATGGCAGGACTCAGAAGGGAAGGAGTGATTTTTGGATTTTGCAGCTCAGATTCTGGTGGAATTTTGGTGGGTGCTATGTCGCATTAGCAAGACCCCCCAAGCACCAATACAGTGGAACCCCCCCACAAGTCACCCCATTTTGCAAAGTACACCCCTCAGGGAATTCATCTAGGGGTATAGTGTACATTTCAAACCCCCAGGGGTTTCACCAATTTTGATACAACTGGGCAGTGAAAATGAAAAAATAAATTTTTTTACACAAAAATGCAGTTCTGGCTCAAAATTTTTCATTTTCAGAAGGTATGAAGGAGACAAAGCACCCCAAAATCTGTGCCCCAATTTCTCCCGAGTACGGCAATGCCTCACATGTGACCAAAAAATACCATTTGGGTGCATGGCAGGACTCAGAAGGGAAGGAGTGATTTTTGGATTTTGCAGCTCAGATTCTGGTGGAATTTTGGTGGGTGCTATGTCGCATTAGCAAGACCCCCCAAGCACCAATACAGTGGAACCCCCCCACAAGTGACCCCATTTTGCAAACTACACCCCTTAGGGAATTCATCTAGGGGTATAGTGTACATTTCAAACCCCCAGGGGTTTCACCAATTTTGATACAACTGGGCTGTGCAAATGAAAAATTAAAATTTTTTTACACAAAAATGCAGTTCTGGCTAAAAATTTTTCATTTTCAGAAGGTATGAAGGAGAAAAAGCACCCCAAAATCTGTGCCCCAATTTCTCCCGAGTACGGCAATGCCTCACATGTGACCAAAAAATACCATTTGGGTTCATGGCAGGACTCAGAAGGGAAGGAGTGATTTTTGGATTTTGCAGCTCAGATTCTGGTGGAATTTTGGTGGGTGCTATGTCGCATTAGCAAGACCCCCCAAGCACCAATACAGTGGAACCCCCCCACAAGTGACCCCATTTTGCAAACTACACCCCTTAGGGAATTCATCTAGGGGTATAGTGTACATTTCAAACCCCCAGGGGTTTCACCAATTTTGATACAACTGGGCTGTGCAAATGAAAAATTACATTTTTTTACACAAAAATGCAGTTCTGGCTCAAAATTTTTCATTTTCAGAAGGTATGAAGGAGAAAAAGCACCCCAAAATCTGTGCCCCAATTTCTCCCGAGTACGGCAATGCCTCACATGTGACCAAAAAATACCATTTGGGTGCATGGCAGGACTCAGAAGGGAAGGAGTGATTTTTGGATTTTGCAGCTCAGATTCTGGTGGAATTTTGGTGGGTGCTATGTCGCATTAGCAAGACCCCCCAAGCACCAATACAGTGGAACCCCCCCACAAGTCACCCCATTTTGCAAAGTACACCCCTCAGGGAATTCATCTAGGGGTATAGTGTACATTTCAAACCCCCAGGGGTTTCACCAATTTTGATACAAGTGGGCAGTGAAAATGAAAAATTACATTTTTTTACACAAAAATGCAGTTCTGGCTCAAAATTTTTCATTTTCAGAAGGTATGAAGGAGAAAAAGCACCCCAAAATCTGTGCCCCAATTTCTCCCGAGTACGGCAATGCCTCACATGTGACCAAAAAATACCAGTTGGGTGCATGGCAGGACTCAGAAGGGAAGGAGTGATTTTTGGATTTTGTAGCTCAGATTTTGGTGGAATGAATGGTGGGTGCTATGTTGCACCAATACAGTGGAACCCCCCCACAAGTCACCCCATTTTGCAAAGTACACCCCTCAGGGAATTCATCTAGGGGTATAGTGTACATTTCAAACCCCCAGGGGTTTCACCAATTTTGATACAAGTGGGCAGTGAAAATGAAAAATTACATTTTTTTACACAAAAATGCAGTTCTGGCTCAAAATTTTTCATTTTCAGAAGGAATGAAGGAGACAAAGCACCCCAAAATCTGTGCCCCAATTTCTCCCGAGTACGGCAATGCCTCATGTGTGACCAAAAAGTGGCAGGACTCAGAAGGGAAGGAGTGATTTTTGGATTTTGCAGCACAGATTTTGGTGGAATGAATGGTGGGTGCTATGTTGCACCAATACAGTGGAACCCCCCCACAAGTCACCCCATTTTGCAAAGTACACCCCTCAGGGAATTCGGGCAGTACGGATGGTGTAATGGTTAGCATTACTGCCTCACAGCACTGAGGTCATGGGTTCAATACCCACCATGGCCCTAACTGTGCGGAGTTTGTATATTCTCCCCGTACTTGCGTGGGTTTCCTCCGGGTACTCCGGTTTCCTCCCACAATCCAAAAATATACTGCTAGGCTAATTTGGCTCCCAATAAAAAAAAATTAACCCTAGAATGTCTGTGTGTGCGTGTACATGTGGTAGGGAATATAGATTGTAAGCTCCACTGGGGCAGGGACTGATGTGAATGGTCAAATATTCTCTGTAAAGCGCTGCGGAATCTGTGTGCGCTATATAAGAAACTGCTAATAAATAAATAATAAATATAGTGTACATTTCAAACCCCCAGGGGTTTCACCAATTTTGATACAAGTGGGCAGTGAAAATGAAAAAATACATTTTTTTACACAAAAATGCAGTTCTGGCTCAAAATTTTTCATTTTCAGAAGGTATGAAGGAGACAAAGCACCCCAAAATCTGTGCCCCAATTTCTCCCGAGTACGGCAATGCCTCACATGTGACCAAAAAATACCATTTGGGTGCATGGCAGGACTCAGAAGGGAAGGAGTGATTTTTGGATTTTGCAGCTCAGATTCTGGTGGAATTTTGGTGGGTGCTATGTCGCATTAGCAAGACCCCCCAAGCACCAATACAGTGGAACCCCCCACAAGTCACCCCATTTTGCAAAGTACACCCCTCAGGGAATTCATCTAGGGGTATAGTGTACATTTCAAACCCCCAGGGGTTTCACCAATTTTGATACAAGTGGGCAGTGAAAATGAAAAATTACATTTTTTTACACAAAAATGCAGTTCTGGCTCAAAATTTTTCATTTTCAGAAGGTATGAAGGAGAAAAAGCACCCCAAAATCTGTGCCCCAATTTCTCCCGAGTACGGCAATGCCTCACATGTGACCAAAAAATACCAGTTGGGTGCATGGCAGGACTCAGAAGGGAAGGAGTGATTTTTGGATTTTGTAGCTCAGATTTTGGTGGAATGAATGGTGGGTGCTATGTTGCACCAATACAGTGGAACCCCCCCACAAGTCACCCCATTTTGCAAAGTACACCCCTCAGGGAATTCATCTAGGGGTATAGTGTACATTTCAAACCCCCAGGGGTTTCACCAATTTTGATACAAGTGGGCAGTGAAAATGAAAAATTACATTTTTTTACACAAAAATGCAGTTCTGGCTCAAAATTTTTCATTTTCAGAAGGAATGAAGGAGACAAAGCACCCCAAAATCTGTGCCCCAATTTCTCCCGAGTACGGCAATGCCTCATGTGTGACCAAAAAGTGGCAGGACTCAGAAGGGAAGGAGTGATTTTTGGATTTTGCAGCACAGATTTTGGTGGAATGAATGGTGGGTGCTATGTTGCACCAATACAGTGGAACCCCCCCACAAGTCACCCCATTTTGCAAAGTACACCCCTCAGGGAATTCATCTAGGGGTATAGTGTACATTTCAAACCCCCAGGGGTTTCACCAATTTTGATACAAGTGGGCAGTGAAAATGAAAAAATACATTTTTTTACACAAAAATGCAGTTCTGGCTCAAAATTTTTCATTTTCAGAAGGTATGAAGGAGACAAAGCACCCCAAAATCTGTGCCCCAATTTCTCCCGAGTACGGCAATGCCTCACATGTGACCAAAAAATACCATTTGGGTGCATGGCAGGACTCAGAAGGGAAGGAGTGATTTTTGGATTTTGCAGCTCAGATTCTGGTGGAATTTTGGTGGGTGCTATGTCGCATTAGCAAGACCCCCCAAGCACCAATACAGTGGAACCCCCCACAAGTCACCCCATTTTGCAAAGTACACCCCTCAGGGAATTCATCTAGGGGTATAGTGTACATTTCAAACCCCCAGGGGTTTCACCAATTTTGATACAACTGGGCAGTGAAAATGAAAAAATACATTTTTTTACACAAAAATGCAGTTCTGGCTCAAAATTTTTCATTTTCAGAAGGTATGAAGGAGACAAAGCACCCCAAAATCTGTGCCCCAATTTCTCCCGAGTACGGCAATGCCTCACATGTGACCAAAAAATACCATTTGGGTGCATGGCAGGACTCAGAAGGGAAGGAGTGATTTTTGGATTTTGCAGCTCAGATTCTGGTGGAATTTTGGTGGGTGCTATGTCGCATTAGCAAGACCCCCCAAGCACCAATACAGTGGAACCCCCCCACAAGTGACCCCATTTTGCAAACTACACCCATTAGGGAATTCATCTAGGGGTATAGTGTACATTTCAAACCCCCAGGGGTTTCACCAATTTTGATACAAGTGGGCTGTGCAAATGAAAAATTACATTTTTTTACACAAAAATGCAGTTCTGGCTCAAAATTTTTCATTTTCAGAAGGTATGAAGGAGAAAAAGCACCCCAAAATCTGTGCCCCAATTTCTCCCGAGTACGGCAATGCCTCACATGTGACCAAAAAATACCATTTGGGTGCATGGCAGGACTCAGAAGGGAAGGAGTGATTTTTGGATTTTGCAGCTCAGATTCTGGTGGAATTTTGGTGGGTGCTATGTCGCATTAGCAAGACCCCCCAAGCACCAATACAGTGGAACCCCCCCACAAGTCACCCCATTTTGCAAAGTACACCCCTCAGGGAATTCATCTAGGGGTATAGTGTACATTTCAAACCCCCAGGGGTTTCACCAATTTTGATACAAGTGGGCAGTGAAAATGAAAAATTACATTTTTTTACACAAAAATGCAGTTCTGGCTCAAAAATTTTCATTTTCAGAAGGTATGAAGGAGAAAAGGCACCCCAAAATCTGTGCCCCAATTTCTCCCGAGTACGGCAATGCCTCACATGTGACCAAAAAATACCAGTTGGGTGCATGGCAGGACTCAGAAGGGAAGGAGTGATTTTTGGATTTTGCAGCTCAGATTTTGGTGGAATGAATGGTGGGTGCTATGTTGCACCAATACAGTGGAACCCCCCCACAAGTCACCCCATTTTGCAAAGTACACCCCTCAGGGAATTCATCTAGGGGTATAGTGTACATTTCAAACCCCCAGGGGTTTCACCAATTTTGATACAAGTGGGCAGTGAAAATGAAAAATTACATTTTTTTACACAAAAATGCAGTTCTGGCTCAAAATTTTTCATTTTCAGAAGGAATGAAGGAGACAAAGCACCCCAAAATCTGTGCCCCAATTTCTCCCGAGTACGGCAATGCCTCATGTGTGACCAAAAAGTGGCAGGACTCAGAAGGGAAGGAGTGATATTTGGATTTTGCAGCACAAATTCTGGTGGAATGATGGTGGGTGCTATGTCGCATTAGCAAGACCCCCAAAGCACCAATACAGTGGAACCCCCCCACAAGTGACCCCATTTTGCAAACTACACCCCTCAGGGAATTCATCTAGGGGTATAGTGTACATTTCAAACCCCCAGGGGTTTCACCAATTTTGATACAAGTGGGCAGTGAAAATGAAAAATTACATTTTTTACACAAAAATGCAGTTCTGGCTCAAAATTTTTCATTTTCAGAAGGAATGAAGGAGACAAAGCACCCCAAAATCTGTGCCCCAATTTCTCCCGAGTACGGCAATGCCTCACATGTGACCAAAAAATATCAGTTGGGTGCATGGCAGGACTCAGAAGGGAAGGAGTGATTTTTGGATTTTGCGGCTCAGATTCTGGTGGAATGAATGGTGGGTGCTATGTGGCATTAGCAAGACCCCCGAAGCACGGTGAAATTATGAACCTAATAATCCATAGATGTGTGGTATATTTTAAAACACTCCTTTATACATAGGCCGGGTTTGTCGGGGCAAGTGTCACACTGGAAAATAGTTTGCTTTCTTATTCCCTTTTTATAGCAAACTTTGCACCTTTTTTGTGTCCTGCCCTTTTTTCCAGTGGAGGGGATTTCATCAGGAAAATGCTGCCCTGGTACAATACGGGGGCCAGTACTAGAAGTACTTGGGCCCTCTGCCTGCTGGTTCCCAAATATTAGGCCCTTTATGACTTCCTCTTGAAAGTGCATAAATGTCCCCCTCTGGCCGGTAGAACGGAATAGCACGTAAGCGTTATACAGTGCCATCTGGATGATATACACGGCCACCTTCTTGTACCAGATTTTTGTTTTCCGCAGGGCACTGTACGGCTTCAGTACCTGATCTGAAAGATCCACTCCGCCCATGTACCTATTGTAATCCAGGATACAATTAGGTTTTGAGGTGTGGGTACTGGTACCTCGTACAGGGATGGAGGTGGTACTGTCTCCATGAATTGTTGTCAGTATAAGGACATCCCTCTTGTCCTTATATTTGACCAACAACATATTTTCGGTGCATATTCCCCTGCTTTCACCCCTTCTCATTACTTGGGCAATGTGCGTTTTTGGGAGGCCTCTTTGGTTCTTGCGCACAGTACCGCAAGCTGCTGTACCTCTTGAACCAAGGGCCTTAAACAGGGGGATGCTAGTGTAAAAGTTATCCACATAGAGGTGATAACCTTTATCCAGGAAGGGGTGCACTAAATCCCAGACAATTTTTCCACTAACACCTACGAGGGAGGGGGGGCATTCTGGCGGTTCAATTCTTGAATCCTTCCCTTCATATACCCTAAACCTGTGAGTGTACCCTGAGGTGCTTTCACACAGCTTATACATTTTTATGCCATACCTTGCCCTCTTACTGGGAAGGTACTGGCGGAATTTAACCCTTCCTTTAAAATGTATAAGGGACTCGTCAATGCAAATAAATTTTTCAGGGATGTACATCTCTGCAAATTTGGCACTGAAATGATCAATGACCGGCCTGACTTTGAATAGCCGGTCAAAGGTGGGATCATCTCTGGGTGGGCACTGTGCATTATCGGTGTAATGTATAAATTTAAGAATTGTCTCAAAACGAGTCCGGGTCATGGCCATACGGTAAAATGGGGTGCTGTACAGAACATCTGTACTCCAATATTGCCTAATTTCTGGCTTTTTTACTATGCCCATATGAAACACCAGACCCCAAAACGTCATCATCTCTACTGCATCTACAGGGGTCCACCTAGCAAATGATGACGTGGGGTTTTGAGCAATAAACTGCTGGGCATATAAATTAGTTTGGTCCACCATTAAATTTATAAAATCATCAGAGAAAAATAATTTGAAAAAGTCAATTTCTCTGAGACCTGTGGAATCAAATTGGATTCCTGGGATGGCCAAAAACTTAGGAACCTGGGGCTCAAAATTGTCTGGTGGTGGGGTCCATACGAGATCAATTATTGGGGGGGGGGGTCTCAGCTGCTCTACGGGGGCGTCTTTGAGGGGGTCCCTCATCACCAGAGGAGGAAGAGGAGCTTAAGACGAATCCTTCAAATTCCCCGCTTCCCTCACTGGCTGTGTCAGAGTCAGAGGCAAGCATGGCATATGCCTCCTCCGCTGAATACATTCTTCTGGATGACTGGGATGACATTTGGGATGACATTTGGGATGACATTTGGGATGACATTTGGGATGCCATTTTTATTTTTGTGTTACTGGTAGTGAAATGTTTCAACACGTGTATAGTGTAGGGGGGGGTACAAACTTTATTTCAACCCGGGGGGTATGTAGTGTGTAGTGTGTATGTAGTGCAGAAAAAAAAAATACTTTATACAGGAATTTGATCCCAATATAAAAAAAAAAATTGAAGGGGTTAAAAAAAAAAAAATTGAAGGGGTTAAAAAAAAAAAATTGAAGGGGTTAAAAAAAAAAAAAAAAAAGGTCCTGCGCCAAAAATTGAGCACAGATGTTGGTCAGTAAACTGAACAGCGCTCAAAGGCAACAGGAATTTGATCAAAAAAAAAAAATAGATCAACCCTGTGCCGAAAAAGCTGATCAGTGATGTACGTCACTGATCAGCGCACAGTGGCCACAGGACACCCACAAAATCACAGTGTGTGTAAAAAAAAAATTAAAAAAAGACCACACAAAAACAAAAAAGGTGATCAGTGATGCGACACTGATTACCAGTGAGGGGCAGCAGGTGCACAACCTTTGGTGCAACTGACAGTGCAACTGGCAGCAACTGACAGGTATATATATATATAAAAAAAAACCCTGCGCCCCCAAAAAGTTGCTGATCAGCACAGTTATACTGATCAGCACAAAAGGGGGGGTAGCAGACACAAAATATACACTCTCTATCACTCTCTGTCACTATCTCTCTCTATCTCTCTATCTCTCACTATCTATCACTCTAGGACACTGCAGCAGCAGCAGTTATTGACAGTTGACAGTTATATGTATAAAAAAAAAACCTGCACCCCCAAAAAGGGGGGGTAGCAGACACAAAATATACACTCTCTATCACTCTCTGTCACTATCTCTCTCTATCTCTCACTATCTATCACTATCTATCACTCTATGACACTGCAGCAGCAGCACTGACAGTTATATATATAAAATTAAACCCCTGCACCCCCAAAAAGGGGGGGTAGCAGACACAAATCTCTCTATCTCTCTACCTCTCACTATCTATCACTATCTATCACTATCTATCACTGTATGACACTGCAGCAGCAGCACTGACAGTTATTTAAACCCCTGCACCCCCAAAAAGGGGGGGTAGCAGACACAAAATATAGCTCTCTCTGTCACTATCTCTCTATCTCTCTCTATCTCTCTCTCTATCTCTCTATCTCTCTATCACACTGCAGCAGCAGCAGGAAGTCCCAAGAAGTCAGATCCAGGAAGCGTCCAGCACGCTACAAGCAGTGATCAGGTGATCAGGTAAGGTATTTGCAAGGATCAGGTAAGTATTAGGCAAGGATCAGGTCGGTATCACGGCAGACAGGCACGGTGACCGTTCTGCACGCTATTCCAGACCGGAATGGCGTCTGCAGCGCAGTCACCGTTAGTTTAAATGTCGCGCCTTGGCTGTGATTGGTCCGTGGGTCCCACGGACCAATCACAGCCTTGGGGGCAGGTGGGGTGAGGGTGGGGTGAGGTGTCATCGTCACCGATGACCCCCTCATGCCCCCTGACGCCCGGCGGTGATTGACACCTGTGTTACCGAGCGTCTGATTCGCTGGTAACACAGGAAAACGCTGTGAATGGCTGTTCACACTGAACAGCCAATCACAGCGATCGCCGACGGGGGGGCGGCATCGCAGCCCCCCCTGGGCATGCAGGGACATGTCTGCTGTCAGGGACAGCAGACATCGTCCCTCTGTCACTGCGTCTCGAGACGCAGTGACAGTTTAAAGTCATGACGTACATTTATGCCATGTGTCGGGAAGTACATCCCGGCCATGACGTAAATGTACGTCAAATGTCGGGAAGGGGTTAATAACAGATATCTCTAATAACTACAGGTTGGCGATCTGTGGTTCCACTTTCATAAGCGCTCGTCCTGCACTGCCATATCTCAAAGACTTTTATTTATTAAAGTTTCTAAAAATGTGAAGAGGTTGCCCATAGCAATCAATCCGATTCTACCTATTATATTATCTCAATGGCATCCTAAAAATATACTAGGTTGCTATGGGCAACTTCACCTCTTTTCATTTTTAGAAGTTTTCGTAAACCCTTTAGGTTCCTAAAAGAAGACGCTTGTTCGGTCGGCTCAATACAGGAGATCTAGCGTATAAGCATGATGAAGGAGAATGGGTAAACAGCTTTATTCCTTCTCTGTGCTGTCTGGAACCCTCTAATTTGATGACATTTTGGGATACCACATATGCCACTTTCAGCATTATTATCTCTCTTTAGAGATTTCATGCTTGCAATTTTCTTTTTGTGCACCAAAAAGTATTGCATGATATGCTCCAAATGCCATCACTGTCGCAGATAAATCAGGTTCTGCATTGTACTGCATTGAACACAGCGAGAGGTCGTTCGAGTGAGCAAGTCCAACACAATTCAGAATTGTTCAGAATCCAGGTTTTGTAGCAGTTCTCATTTGTATTACTGAATAAATACCTCTTGCTGATTTTCCATTTCTGGTTATTGATATTAGTCATTAAATGTTCCAGTAAGCTGACAAAATTGCAATTTAACTTACATTTTTCCTCCAGCAGAACACATTTTTCATTATCACAAATGCTCTAAGCAATTTCAAGGCTCAGAAGACCATTGATCCAGGAAACTATCCATAGGCTTATATCCAAAAGAGTAATTTGTATATTTATGCAAATGGACACCCAAGACTACTTCCATTACTGTTTGTTCACCATGTGAGAAATGGTTGGGGCATAGAAACATTTAATGGATGTTTATATATTTATGTGAACGCCAATTTGCAGTTTTTGAGCAAGTGAAAGTTTTTTCTTAAATAACAATGATTTGGAGATGAGTGCTTTCAGTACAGGGCTGATTCTTCAAAGAAAAGTATCCGCTAGGACTAGGGCCTTATTCTAGTTCACTCTTTCTGACAAAATCCTTCTTAGATGGACAAATCAATGTGCACTGCAGGGGGGCAGATGTAAAATGTGCAGACGGAATTAGATTTGGGTGAGTTATTTTGTTTCTGTGCAGGGAAAATACTGACTGCTTTATTTTTACACTGCAATATAGATCTCACTTTGAAGAAAAACCCCACCCAAATCTAACTCTCTCTGCACAAGTAACATCTGCCCCACCTGCAGTGCACATGGTTTTGTCCATCTAAGAAGGATTTTGTCAGAAAGAGTGAACTAGAATAAGGCCCTTAATGAGGGTTCCAGGCACTGTAGGCCAATACAGAAGTGCACCCCCCACCACTACCACCGCCGCGGATTCCCACTACCATTTTATTCAGTAGTTGTTTTTTTGCAAAAAAGAACTTTAACAGGCTTAGCCTCATCTCTATTCGATTTGCATATTACCGCCCTAGCAGTGCCGACAACAACAGCAGTGATATCAATCACAGCCTCAGTAGAAAAGCCCACAACGGCTCTCATAGGATCCTGGCGTCCTTTCTGGCATCCCTGCCTTGGCAAAGCTGGCAATCCCAGCAGATCATCCACAACTCCAGCGGCACCAGGTGCTGTGACCCCCAGGACCCAGTGCTCCAGGCTGCAGCCTAATCAGCCTATTGATTAATCAGGCCCTGCCTAGGACAGTCCCCCCTGTAATGGACAGGATAAAGGTAAGAGCCATTATAATATGATCAGAGACCCCATGGATTAGATTTACTAATGTGCCCGCATACACTAAGCGTAATTTCAACATATGACGTATGTAGACAAGTACTATATTGTTCTTTTTAATCTTTGTTACATTACATATGCATCAAAAAGCTGTTCACAATGCACCAGAGATAACTAGAACTTGGTGGAGCCCATAGCAAAATTTGGGTGGGGCCCCCTTTAACAGAGAGGGGAGGTACAAGGCATCAGGCACATACACACAGGGAAAGGAGGGTACAGTATGTCACACACACAGTGGTACACTGTCACACAAGGAGGAGAAGATTATAGGGTGTCACACACACACACACACACACATGGGTAGGGGGGTGTACACTGTCATATACGATGGGGAGGAGAGGGAAGTTCGGGGTGTCACACACACAGGGGCAGGGGTGTACACTGTTAGACACAGCTGGGAGGGGGTTACTGGGTGTCTCACATACACAGTTACACACAATAGGGTAGCAGTTATGTAACTGCAGTAATTGGGCGGCTGACCCTGCCTACAATAGTACAGACAGCCAGCATTTGCCAGTGAGGGAAGTTCACTCTCAGAAAGTCACACAAGCCTATTAGTGGTAGTGACATTACACCACTGCCTGCTACATTGACCAGCAGTCACTGGGAACATTTCAGCGTCTTACTAGTCTTACTAGTAACTAAGTTGGTTCAGGGGGAGCTGGGCTTTAAAAATGCTCTGGGGCTTCCTGCACACACAGTACACCACTGGGAGAGCAAGATGGACAGCGCGGGTGGGGTGATAGAAAGGGAATGAGAGAAACTTTCTGGCAACAGCTTGGTCCCATAGCATCTGCAAACCCTGCACCCTTAGTAGTTACACCACTGACCAAAGATGCCATGTTAGGTCTTTCAGTGCACGGGAACTGATTTCACACACATACAGATTCACAGATGAAGCTCAGCTGAATATGGGGCCAAATTCAGCCTGGATCGCTATTTAGAAAAAATGAAATCAAGCAATTATTGAACATCTGCGATTATTAACCAGCATTTGCATCATGCGTGGTCTAAATTCATACATCAGCTCAGAAGATTGGGTATAGTAAATATAGAATCGAGCTACACTGGCATTTGCTTGTTACTTATTCTATTCCACTCTATTTCAAGGTTGCCTACCTCACCCTCCATGAGGGAAAAAATGCTCTGTTCCTGGACTTCCCTTGCTTGTGGGCAGTGCTGTGTGGTTTGGCTATTGTTGATCGTGGGGGGGGGTTGGGTAAAGGGGAGGGGGGAGTTGAGGTTCCGCACACACCTTTTATTGAGAGTATATCCCTTGTGTAATAATAGGGATGAGCCTACAATTGCCTTTATTAAGTGTAATTTGGCGATGGGTGCTATCTGGGCAACATGATCAAGACAAAAACCAGAAAGAGAAAGAATTGCGCAGTGGATGGTCCATAAACTTGAATATGAGCTTCCAAACCTTCCCATTTGTGTACCCACTTTGTAGGAAAACTCATTATGCTATTGTATCCTTAGTTTTCTGATTAAATGCCAGATGTATCAAGCTTCAAAAAGTGATAAAGTGGAGAGGGATCAATCAGCTTCTACCTGTCATGTTACAGGCTGGGTTTGAAAAATGACAGGTAGGTGCTGATTGCCTGGGTGTTTATCACTCTCCACTTTAGCACTTTTTGAAGCATGATACATCTGGCCCACAATGCTGTACAATAACCTTCTCCTTAATATCTATAGTCAACAAATTCTGTACTTTATTATGCAAATGATTAATAATAATGATTTTCATATACAACAAAAATGGGTATGGTATAACCTGCAGAGAGTCATAATTCCGACGTTCATTTCTCTGACATCGGAATTCCAACTGTCAGGAGCTCAACCGGGGGGCGATCGCACTCAAGCCCCTTGCTCACCGTCTATTCTATTCTCTTGTTATGGGGTCGTGGACCCCCACGAGGGAAAATAGGCATTTTAAGTCAGGATTCCAACTGTCTGACTTGTAACAGTCGGGATTCTGACCAGGGCCGCCACTAGTAATGTTGGGGCCCGGGACTGACCTTCAGCCCAGGCTCCCAGCGGCACCCCCCTTGCACGCCGGCACCCCGCCTACCCCCAATTACTATTACTTACCAGCAGTGGCGGCGGCGTAGCATCTTCTCCCTCGGACTCGGGGCTCGGAGCACTTACTGCACAGTGCAGCCTGCAAAGTGCCGAGCCTCTCTGTATACTAGGCTTGGCGCTCTGCAGGCTGCACTGTGTATTGTGCAGGCCTGGAAGCTGGCGCTGGGTGGGGGGATTTGTGCAGGTGCGGGGGGTGGTGCCGTGCCTATGTTGGCAGCTGCCCGAGTCCCTCCAGAGGCTGGGCCCCGGAACAGCTGTACCCCTGGCACCCCCCTGTCGGTGGCCCTGATTCTGTCAAACGACCATCGGAATCCAGACTATCGGTGAATCATCTGACACCCAACAAAAACATATAGTCAACAGTGCTATTCATCTCTTTATATTTTTACACTGCAATTTAGATTTCAGTTTGCACACACTGCACCCAAATGTAACTTTTTCTGCACATGTTGCATCTGCCCTACCTGCAGTGACCCATCGAATGGGTTTTGCCCATTAGAGATTTTGATTTTGCAAGCCAACCTGAATTAGGCCCCATGGGTGATGCTTTCTACAAAATGTAACACACACAAAAGAGGACTAACAACCTCAGTCACTCAGTATAGTGTAACCTTCATATCGGGTTGGCTGCCTGTCTCCCTCTACCATAAAAGGAATGTGTGAAATGGAAATTAGGAGTTTGGTGTACACAGCTTGAACTCCTGTCAATTAAGAGAATGGCGTCTATATTTAGCAAGCAACACATGGGAAAAGAGACATGAATTGGGGGGCGTGCTGCGGGAATGCAGTCAATATTGTGTTTTGCCTACTTTCAATCCTGTCTCAGAGCTGCTGCTGTTTTCTATTGATTTTCAGCGAAGTGACACCACTTGTAGAGAACAGTATGCCTGTCACTGTGTAGAAAAACAGGTATAGGAACCTATTTCACAGAAAGAACTGAATTTCAACCTTGCACTATTTGAGTGTATGGCGAGAGCTGCAGGCATACCTATTACCTATTGCACACTAAGAAGGGTGGTTTAAAATAGAAAAGTCTTTGACTTGCCCAATCCTAGACACATTGCACTTTAATAATATGTATGGTTTGACATATGATAGCGCATTGATTTCTGCAAACGAAATGTGTGCAGCTGTAACATTAATAAATGACTCTCCAGTAATGCTCATATAAACTGTAGACAAATATGAAAACACATCTTCTCAATGTATAAATCGGTAAATCTGAATGATTCACATCTCTGAAACTTCTGTTTCTATTGCTCTGGTATATTTTCTAATACTCAGTGGTGTAATTTTGCCCCCACCATACATTAATTACATATTTATTTACCTACATGCTCTTTGACAGGGGTTTCATGCTTTTTGCCAGGGGGTTACATGTTGCCAGGGGCTAGGTGCTCAGAGCACATCAACACTCCCAGAATCAGGCACTTCTGTGTAGCGCTGTACATGATGCGCTCCCCTCAGACACAAGAGGTCCAGCAGGACCTCTAGCATCTGTTGCCTCTAAGGCAGTGGCCATTTTTGGAGGGCCATTTTCATCAGATTCCATGCAGATAGATAGAACACATGGAAACGGCTGACAGAGACCCTATGTAACTGCGGTGGTAGCCCCCCACCTCCAGAGCTTGGGCTGTGGTGTTGTTGTTATGCCAGTGCTTATACTGTAAGAAAATAAATTACTTTAATCATGTTGAATGATATATATGTGTGCGTGTGTGTGTGTATATGTATGTATGTATGTGTGTACGTACGTACGTATGTACGTTTAAAAAGTTAGGGGCATTCACATCTGCAAGAAACCTTTACTTCATAATATAGTTAATTGAATCAATATTATTGGTTGTGACCACAAACAGTTGCATCAAAGACTGGTGAGTGCCTCTCATTTTTTAAATTTATTGCATCTGTGGTGCAACTACAATTTGAGCGCCCCCCCCCCCACCTCTGTATCTTCGCCCCCCCCCCACCCCCTACTCACCGCTATATCTTCCGCCCTGCTAGGTCTGTTCCATGCCCGCCAGGACCAGCATATCCTCCTTTCTAAAGTCCCGGTGCTCCTCCTGATAGAATGTAATTTGCAAAATGTCCGCCGTCTTACAGCAGATTATTATTTAGGTTGCAAGAGGAGGTCGCATCAATTTTGCAAGTGACTAAAGACAGGAGGATCTGATGGTCCCGGCGGGCAGGCACGGCAGCACCAGATTTGGTGGCGCCGGCCTTAACAATAGCTTCCGAAGATCCCACAGCGCCCAAACTTACCTTGCACCTCCAAGCCACCGCGGGGTCTGCAGAGCTATTGTTACGCCAGTGCTGCGTATTGTATAGTGAAATCAGCATGAGAGGAGCACGGCTCCTGTTGATACCGATTAGCATGAGTACTGGTGTAAAGCCCTGCTCCTGTCTTTGTTTATATATTAGACATTTTCATGTGCCCATTGCTATGCTTTTTATTTGGGTTACTTTGTGGAGTACATAACTGGAAGAGTCCAATTTCTTTCAGAACTATAAAGTGCAGTATATACGAAATCCCTGATATCTGGAGAGAAAATTAGGGGGTGATTCAGGTTGGTTTGCAGAAGCAAACTCCTTTTTAATGAACAAAACCATGTGCACTGCAGGTGGGGCTGATGTAACATGTGCAGAGAGTGAGATTTGGGTGAGTTATTTTGTTTATGTGTAAATACTGGTTGCTTTATTTATACACTGCAAGTTAGATTTCAGTTTGAACAGACCCCACCCAAGTGTAACTCTCTCTGCATATGTTACATCTGCCCCACCTGCAGTGAAACATGGTTTTGTCTTTTAAAGGAGTTTGCTTTAGCAAACCAACCTGAATTAGGCCCTTAACTCATTATGTATGAAATCTAATCTAAAGATGGTGATAATTCTTAATGACACAAATAATAAAACTAAATTATCTTTCTGTACCAGTTTTAAACAGTGATTAAAATCTGTATGTTGTAGCAGTTTAGTATGTAATTGCTTGGGAGGAAGCCATCTGTTCCCACATTTGCTAGCGTAAATGACATATTTTGCAGTCACAGAAAGTGTCCAAAATTCTAAAACAATAATTGTATTTAATTTAGAAGTAGTTTGTAACTAAGCCATTGCCTCATTTAGTTTTGATATTCTTCAAAGGTGTGGTTTAAATTGCACCCAGTATTGCTTAGAATATAACATGTTCAAAGATCATTGATCAATACATTCACCAATAACCACCAGATTGGTGAAGGGATTGCAAGTAAGTAAATAATTTCCCTGGGGAAATGTGTGCTCATTTACATTAATCAGAACTATAGTGCACCAAATATTCACTTTGAATCACAGTAAGCTATCCAATGAATTTGTTTGTCCCTGTGTTCAAAAGTTACGGCAAATAACACTGTGTAACAATATCAGTAACACTGCCTTTACTTTGTTGCAAAGCTGAGTTCAGGGAAATCAGCTGCCCCATACTGTACATGGTTCTCCTCCAAGGGAAATGGTAATGTTGGGGGAGGGTTTGGGCTTGTGACCTTTGATCTAGTTGTAATACAGCAGGCTCAGAGCTTCCACTACTTACTGTATGACAGGACAGTATGTATATAATAATGTTCATTAAATATAACATTTTCAAATGCCGACGGCTGGAATATTTACACATTTTTGTTTTTGTGAAAATGGCCTTGTGTGTATTTTGGCAAATTCATAAAACCCTAATATTGTTCTAAAATATTAACAGCCAAACATGCACAGAGACATTATTACCATGTAGAGGAACACAGCACACTACATTAAAGGTGCGTACACACGGGGGAGATATATTGCTAGCAATATATTGCTTGCAATATATTGCTGAGCAATATATTGCTCAGTGTCTCTTTTTCAACAAGCGACCAGAGATGGTCGCTGTTGAAAACAAACCTCTGCTGGGGGTGCCGCAGAGGTAGTTAGCTGGTCGCAGGAGCAAGCTCCTGCGACCAGCGATTACAATGGGGCAGAAAACGGGAATGCGCACCCGGCGATTTATCGCCGGGGCACACTCCCAATCACTGGCAATATGGTCGCCTGCGACCATATTCCCAGCGATTATAGCACCTATCTCCCCCGTGTGTACACAGCATTACTTTTGTTTCTTTGGTTTGCATGCCATTATCAAAATGTTTCACACAATATGAATAGGTAATAAGTTAAAGGCAATTATAAAAGCAATTATTGTACTGTATAAACATTAAAAAGCAGCAAGAAGGACAGTGTTCTTCACTCTCTCTTCCACCCACATATCCTTATTAAACTTATGAATGATACTTGTGCACTACAGAGTTTTATTGGACTGAAAAATTATCTTTGCTATAAAATATATAATTACTAAACTGAGTCCTTGGGCAGGATGTTCTTACATCCGTCGCCTGTTTTCGCCCCTCTCCACCGGCTACCACATTTATATATATATATATATATATATATATATATATATATATATATATATATATATATATATATATATTTGTTTATGATCCAATAAGATTCAATATGTGGGAGTCTTACTTACTACATACTATAGCACTCTTCAAGGAAAACTAATCCCCACATATATGAGCCAGAGGGTTTGTGTGGGCAGGGTACCAATAGCTTATTAATACAAATAATTACTTTCCAGACAATGGGGGAGATGGAGACGTGGACCCGCACACAGGGAGAAGTAGAGGACAGTTGCCTCTCTCCACTGCTCAGCACACAGCACTGAGCAGTGTGTGCTGGGATGGAGAGAGAGGCTGCTGCAGCCAATACTATGATTGAAACATTTCTATCCAGAGAGTCATAGGCGTGCGCAGCCCATTTTATTAGGGGGTGCACCGTGGTAATATTCCTATTACTCTGTATAACAGTACATGCATATAAAGTAAAAAAAATATATGGATTATGCAGGTATGTAGTGATATGACAACGGTCTAGTACAATTAACAATGCAAAACACACAATTGATTGATGGGCACTAATTTTAATGGAATACAGGTCTAAAAAGCAAAAGACTTTGGTAAAAGGTATTGCTGGTATTGCTAGCGGCAGGGGGTTGTTCATAAGGGTGGACACAGCATTAGGGGGTGCCTGTGCACCCCTAACACTCAATGTGCGCACACCTATGCAGAGAGTACAGTATAGATTCCCTTTTAAAAACACAAAAAAAAGACCAGAACCACCCACATTATTTGATGGTCGCCCACCATCGAATGATGGCGAAGGTGCACACACATAAAAGTGACTCTGAAGCCACTTACATCTGTGTGGACGCTCAGGAGGAAGTGGGCGGGCAGCTGATATCCTGTGATGTCAGCTGGCCATGCCCTGCACCCGCATCATCGAGGCATTTGCTTGAGAACGCCCAGCATTCTCATGGGAACGTCCATGAAATGCTCGCCAAATGCAAATGGCCCGGTCCACCCCCCATGCCCCTCCACCCGCACACTTGGGTGCATGCGCCCAGCGAACACTTTGTTCACTGTGGCCGCACGTACCCAGCATATGCATATGCGCAGAAATTACCCTAAGCATATGTCCACCATCGGAGCCACTTGTGAATATTCTGGTTCTTGCGAACGGACCAGAATAAGGCCCTATAAACAAAATGTTATATAAAATAGATTCAGGCACAAAGTGTTTTTATCTAAGTTAATCGGAAGATGCATTCACTGTGACTGACAGGGCAATATGTCAATGACAAAAAGTCATAAGATCTTCATTTCATCTTTTTATACTTTCCTGTCCACAATCCATGTGGTTTGTGGCATTTTACCTCTTGAGAATGTAATGTCTTTACGGCTTTTATTTTCTCAATGTGTTTAAGAAACATGTCACTCCACGTGTGAATTTAATTGCCATGTGAACGCAGTAAAACCTCTAGAGAAAATTCTGTTATGTATACTTTATAAATGAGCTATCAATATTTAATATCCTTTGCCACGTTGTCACAGCTAACAGTAGGTCTGCAGAAGTCTATTAATGATAGAGAACAAAGCATCTGTTCTAGAAAATAAAGTGTGGATGCCTTCTTTATTACCTCCCCAGATAAACTATAAACTGGCCATCTTATTTTAAAGTGCTTTTAATTATCTGTACACTCGAAGACATCTCTACAACAAAGTGCCGGAGCTAGAGGATTCTGGCAGTCATATGAATTATGTATGTTCCACTGCTGTTACTACCCATTACATTGCCAATTAAACCTGTGAATTTAACATCCAGTTACCATGAGTAACATTAGCAACATATTTTCCCTAGTCTATCGATTGGCAAGATGTCTGTACAGTATTTCTAAGATGAACAAGGATATATATATCTATATATATATATAATATATACTCTTGTTAGTTCTGCACTGCACGTTTGCTTCTTAGCCTGGTCAGTTGTCCTGAGGAAGGGGCGCAATGCCTCGAAACTTGTCGACACTTACAAGCTGACTTCGTTTTTCACGTTTGTTATGATTTGAATACAGTTCATCACGTTGTTTGAGAGTGCCGCCTCCTGTCTTCTTTTGCTTGGGACTTTGTTTCCTTGTATCTGGAGATACGCTGCTATAGTTAACCTCTGGAAGGCACCTCACCTGAGTTAACCCCTGTTGGACCAAGTGCCAGTCTGTTGTCCACATATATATATATAGATAGATATATATATATCCCTTGGCGATGGGCTGCAAGCCTAAATGCATTGATCAATTCATGAACTAAACCCCTGTATTTATACAGGTATATATATATATATATATATATATATATATATATATATATATATATACATACACACACAGTATAACAAAGGTCGATTGAAAATTAACCCACATATATAGATACAGAGTACCACCGCACTCGCCATTCCTACGAATGGAGTGCAAGCAGCACTCGCCATTCCCAGGGTGGGGTGCAGTGGCCTGTGACCACATGCTCTAATAAATACAAATACAGGGGCTAAACACTTAGCATAATAAACTAACTCACCTTAATATACAAATAATCAAAGTTGTTAGTGTAGGACTTGCAGTGAAATGAGGTCCCAAGCCACTGAACCCCAACCTGGGCATGGCGAGTGCTGTTTGCACTCCATTCGTAGGAATGGCGAGTGCGGTGGTACTCTGTATCTATCTATCTATCTAGCTATCTATCTATCTCTCTCTCTATATATATATATATGACATTATCATGGGTGGGGCATGGTAACATAGTAACATAGTTGATGAAGCTGAAAAAGACATTAGTCCATTATAGTACATTATAATTAATGGGAGCGAAACTTCCTCTGCTCTAACCTTAGTGGGCCCACCAGGGATTCCCCCTGTACCCCTGTGAACCAATCCAGCACTGGTCTCGGAGTACTCGTCATTTGGTGCTTTGTAATTAAATCCCTTTTGGCTTTGATTTTATTCATCATACTTTGATTACAAAGCTCCGGAACTCCAGAACAGCAGCCTCTACCACACAAGCAGCAACAAGATCTAGTTGTTTTGTTCTCTGTTGCTAATTCCATTAATTTCACAATTAGACATATTTTTACCATTTCAAATTTAGTTAAAATCGTGCAAATATGTTTAAAAAGCACAGAGAAAACAGGCCCAAAATCAGAGAGTACAAATGCTGCTAATCTCCTACTGACCGTAATATAAATAGTTCCGATAACAGAACATGTTGATTCTATACACTATGCATATACTGTAAGATGATGAATGGCTGTGTGTAAAAGGAACATTAGAACAAACAAACATTTAAAAAATGTTCTTCCTAGCATATTTGATGAATTGGTGTGAGCCAAAGGCACATTTGCTGCATGTGTTGCATTTGAACCAGTAATACAATACAAGTAATTCTGAGAATAGGTTATTTTTAAAAAAATTTTTACATTATCCTGTTTTTCATGCTATGTAATGCGTTGGTAAATATTTGGCAGCTTTTTACCCTCACTTGTCTTAAAGAACACAAGCTTTGAAGATCTGTCTTTCAAACCATTTAAAAAGGTAGTTTCCTATTTTTTTGTATTTTCTTAAATAAACTATTTTTAAATTTGAGTAAAATTCAGGGGAAATTAAAATTGATGTTACCACATCTTTACAGCAACAGTAGAAACGGTCCATGCTGTACATCTGTCAACATCTCTGCCGCCGGTGAGGCCAATTCTAATTAAATGGTGACATGGATTGTTCAAATTACACTTAAAGATTTTATCATCTATTTATAGACTGTAAAGTGCTGCGGAATATGTATGTGCTATATAAGAAACTGTAAATAAATAAATAAATATATATATATGTGTCTAGTGTCCATCTGTTGGCAGCAAGTGAAACTACATTACTAGCTTTGGAAGCATTTGCTTTGAGCGGGCTTACCCCTGGTTACATTATTCCTTCACATTACAGGCTCTATGGTGCTGCAATACTGTACCTGTAACCTGTTTCATTTATTATAGCTAAATTGATAGACGGTGCATGTTAATGTAGCGGGACTTGACTGCCATTGTATGCTTCAATAATTACTATGCAAAAAATGTGTTTTCTCCAATCTCAGTAAGTGTTCCAATCACCAGACCACTGTAAATAATATTATGGATTTAATGCTCTGGAGTTTTGCTCTCAGACTGCATGCCTAATCATATTTAAAAATAACTTAATGCACTAGACCGTTTTAAATCTGAGTTCATTCAATTGATTTCTGCTGCTTGGAGCTGACAGCCACAAAGCACCCAGTGCACATTGTGCAATGAGACTGATGAAGTGTATACCCAAAATGACATCACCTGGGCAGGTCATTTGTGTCTGTTCACCCAAGTGATCTACAGTATCTATATGATTCCAAAGCATCATATTTGTCATGCAATCCCACATATAAAAATGTTGGAGATACTGCTTAATCTCACAGTGTTTGTCATCCATATTTCACATATTAGTTTACTGTATTTAGTAGGCTGAAGTGATTTTATTTCTATTACTGAAGCTCAGCAAAAGTATGTGCCAGAAGCCAGAGTCAGATGGACCATAGAATGCGCCTGTGACAACTTCTCCCAGAATGCTTTTAGTTTGACTTGAAACATCTGACTCTGGCAGTGTCTAGTATTTGCCAACATTTCTGGTGTTATGACACACCTGCTCACATGTGCCACCCTATTCATTTTTTTCTTCATGACACACCTGTCTAAAAATACTTTGCTAAATAAAGCCTGAATCATGAATAAATATGCTTTACAATTAGGGTGAGGTACATTTCATTGCTGTGTTTATTATTAATATAACACACACAACTCCTTTTGCTTTCAGGTAATTTTAGCAGATTAAGAAGGATATCTAATTGAATTAGAAAATGACTGCAATGAAGGGACTGCAGATGTTTTTACATTACTACTAATGCAGTAATCATATTATCCAGATTTCTAAATCCCACACCAATTTGTCTATTTTTCTTCTAGTACTATCTTAATGCTGATGACACTCCAAAAAAGTCCCTCTCATTCGCTGACCTTTATTGCTCCAAGCGCCATCTTGACTGGCTGGCAGTCCACAATCTCCGATTGGTTAGCAGACACTACTGGCGCTGATTGAAGTCAAAATACTGCCATCGCTGTCTCTCTGTCAATACGTTTGTCTGCCAGTGACTCCCATCAATGTTGCTGCCATCCGGGCCCCAAAACATTTCATGGTCTGCTGCAATCATCACACAGCACTCAGAATGGTAAATTGTTGGGGCTGAAGCTGCGAGGGTGTGTGGCTATGTAGGAAGAGGCAGAAGAAATTGGTCGCACAAGACCATACAGTATGTGTTACAGGACCCCCTAGATGCAATCACGACCGTCAGGTTGTGGTAGTGGCGGAGGTGTGCTACCCCAGGACAGTGAGAAATATCACAGTTGAAAAAGGAGAGAAAGAATGTCCTTTTTGGTTGGGTGCACCTATGTATAATTAAAATATAGCTTTTAATGAGAATATATAAAAAGATTTATTGCGAAGTGTTAAAAAATATTTTCACACACAAAGATTAGACATACAAAGGTTAAAGTCAGAAATAACACTTAGTAAAAATGAGGTGGCAGACAGAAAGCTCTCTCTAAATATCCTTCTCTCGATAATGGATGGATTGGTGTAGAAGCACCTTGTTTTTAATTCATACAAGTGGGGTACTTAAATTGTAATCCCAATACATGCAGACCTGTTATATATATGCAGCTTATAGGTTATGCCCGCTCTGCGGGTACCCACAGTATCACTACTATTAGTCCTGACACACCAGGTCAATCACCCGTTTACCCAGACTGTAACTGGGACAAAAGTGGGCTATTACCTTGGGTGGTATGGAATAATAATACGCTAGGTTAATTATCCACTGCGATCCCGCAAGTGGATATTATATATCTTTTGGATGATAAGCCTGGCGATTTAGTGTCTCATGATATATGTCTCAATACGCAAGATTTGTTAGCAGGATCTATCAGACTCATGCGTTGTGTTACTGGTCTGAGATCACTGATAACAGATAGGTAGTGTGTACCAATAGATTCACCGCGTGTCCCTTAAAAAAGCGGTTAGGTGTCCCTGCTTATTGTGTCATGGATACAGGTTCAATGACTGGACACACGGGGAAAGTGAGCACCGGTATATATACCGTTAGTGCCCCGCTATAAATTAAAGGGACTGCTCTAGTATATGCAGACTCTTATAAAGCCCAGGATTAATTAGTGTTGAGTTACTTCCCAATTACCCTGCATTTAGCCGGGACAGATCATATGGGTAGGTGATAAAACTCATAGATAGTAACACTCAATTAGGGCTAGCGTTATTCCACTGCGAGCCCGCAAGTGGGAATTGGAGTCTACAGTGATTAAGAGCCACAAAATGAGGTCACACTCTGTACTGTCAGTATGTATCAACGTGGCAGTGATTCAGTGCGTGAAGAGTGATTTGAGACATAGATACTTGAGATCACGCCAGCTCACTGTGTTGTAGTAATCACACAGTGCTGCAGGACTTAGATATCAGATCTCATCAACCAGTACGTCCCTTCCCCAGACCCACAATGTACGCTCAGTGGCTGGGTGTAAAGGGGTTGGAGACGCCGGTGTAGATGCCTGTCTAGCCCCGCTACCCTTACAAGGGCTGTGGGGTGACACTGTCTAATACACACAATCAAAATACATCCTAAATAATGAAAATAATAAAGAGGAGAGAGAGCTGATTCTGTCTGCGCACCGCTAGCCGGCACGCGCTTCGCAGAACAGCTTTTTCAAGGCATAACCTATAAGCAGCATATATATAACAGGTCTGCATGTATTGGGATTACAATTTAAGTACCCCACTTGTATGAATTAAAAACAAGGTGCTTCTACACCAATCCATCCATTATCGAGAGAAGGATATTTAGAGAGAGCTTTCTGTCTGCCACCTCATTTTTACTAAGTGTTATTTCTGACTTTAACCTTTGTATGTCTAATCTTTGTGTGTGAAAATATTTTTTAACACTTCGCAATAAATCTTTTTATATATTCTCATTAAAAGCTATATTTTAATTATACATAGGTGCACCCAACCAAAAAGGGCATTCTTTCTCTCCTTTTTCAACTGTGTGGCTATGTAGCAGTGTCTGTTTGAGTGTCTATGGAGTAGTGTGTGTTTTGTGTGAGCATGTGTGAAGCAGTATGTGTGTGTGAGCATATGTGTCTATTAGGAAGTATGTGAGCATGTGTTTGTCTATGGGGCACACTCATGCTCCCATAAAATACCACAATTTCTGGTGGCACCCCTGGAGGTGGCTGCTCTTGCCTCCAGGGGCCAATCTCTCAACCAGTGAATCCCCCCAACCCTCCAAATACTATCTGGATGATCTAAGGCAAACCAGTCTCTGGTGGACTCTATTTATGGTCTCCAAAAACATCAAGGACACCCTCAATTCCACCCTGCCATCCCACTGCTAAATCCTCCAGCGGCTACAAGGGTACCGCATCATTGTTGAGGACCTTTGGGAGAGTAAAGATCGTAACTCCAGAACCCAACACACAGATACCTCCAGCGGCTATACCTCAGGACATCGCAACACCAGAGAGGACCTGTGAACTTTCCCTGCCCCCCTCTTTTCCGACTTGGCCCGTGGACAGTGACCCACCATCCACCATGTGGTAATATAAACATATTGTCCGTCATACAGTCAGCTACAATATTATTCCATGTCAAGGAGTGAGCAAATCAAACAATTTAAATTCATATTTTATTCATTTTTTATTTTCCATATCCCATTATTGTATTGTAATTATTGTGTGTGATTTTATAAAATTGTTATATTTTACCAATTGTGTGATTTTCATTGTAGTAGTGAGGCGCTGTTCCACTCCTTTTCTTTTACTTGATGCCAATCTCTCAACCACCTGTGGTATATGCAGTCTTGGACCTACTGAATCTACACATGGCTGTCTACTTGGTGGGCGAAGGGGGTGTGGGGATCATCTTCTTTGTCTGACGCACATTAGCATTGGTGCCTTCACGCAGGGGAACTAATGTTAATATGCTTCTGGCCCAGCAGGTGATCACCCCACGGCAAGATGGGACCTAAGTGAGGAGGGGGATTTGTGTTACACTGAGAACATACCTGACTTTGTTCTCTTACTATATGGCATCTACCTCTCCCCTCTTCTAAATCTAATAATACCTACTTATTGCCCCCCTAATCCAATCCAGACTGCTATAATTACATAAAAAGATGTAGAAAAGTGAAGTGAGAAATCAAACAATCATTTTTCAATTACAGCCTGTAAAAAGACAAACGCTGATTGATTGTTTTTTTTCTCTGCAAGATTTAATAAATATCCAACTTATTCACTACTCCCACACTGCTCCCCCATCTAGATCTCTGCTGGGTTACCTTGATTTATTTATCCCATGCTCTCCTCCATGATGTCTTCCCCAATGGCCCCTCCTTTTCTTTTCAATGTACAACTTTCTTTCATTTTCTACCGCCCACCAGCCTTCCTCTTAACTCCCATGCCACTCCCTTAGTCTATCAACTTTGTCTCCTTACCTGTTCACCTTCCTACTATTACTAAATTGTTGTAGAATATAAGCCAGGGCACCTTCGTCCCTCCAGCTGTTGTTGAACTACAAATCCCAGCAACTGTTTTAGAATGGGCAAATAGCAAAACTGTAGCAGAGCATTCTGGGATGTGTAGGTTAATAACAGCTGGAGGGCCAAAGGTTCCCCATCCCTGATGGTGTGTAGACACAGTAAGATATGGCTTCCGATGTTGCCGATATAGTGAACATCGGAAGCCATATCGCATGCAGATCGCATGCTTTTTTAGGGCTTGTGAGCCCGATGCGCGCTCCCGTGTGAGCGCAAATCGGCAGCCAAATAGAGGGTGGTCTGTACCACCATATGGTTCATCTGTCTGCCCATGACCCTGTCTATCCATCCAAGCCCCAAATCTGTCTGTCCATCTATGCCTTCACTCCTGTCATGTGCTATCATCTAGTGTCTCTCCTGCTCGGTCCTCCTTCTCTGTCTCCCTGACCATCTTTGCTGTCTTGATCTCTATCTGTACCTACATGCTCATTGTTATGGGTTTCTTGCTTGATGCCAGGGGTTTCATGTTTTATCAGAGGTTTCATGCTCTATGACATGGGTTGCATGCTCTATCGGTCAGGGCAGCAGTAGCAGAAGAGAGGGTTCATGTTGAGGGCAGGAGCGATCCGGAGCCTAGGACAGGGGGGGGGGGGGGGGCGCGGTGGTGAAGCCTGGAACACAGCACTTAATGTTACTGGGGCAGTGGTAGGCAGAAGGGGCACACTAGAGAGACTGAGATCAATACAGCAAGTGGATTAAGGGGGGATTACTGTGACTGGTCTTTCTCAGTTAATCCTATTAAAGGCCAAGAAGAAAGAGGCTGCATCTGTAAGTGGCACTTATGTAGCATATTATGTGATAAGCATTACGGTGTGTGGTATTATATGTAATAAGCATTACAGTGTGTGGCATAATGTGTAAAGGGCATTACAATGTTTGGTATTGGTTTGGTATATTGCGTAATGGACATTAAGGTGTTTGGTATAATGTGTAATGGGCAGTTCTGCTGCTGCTGGAGCCCTCCTGCCGTGCGGTCACATGCAGAGCATCCGGCTCCCTGTAATGCTGCTGCTGGAGCCCCTGTGCCAGGTGTGCAAGTAGGGTGCACCCAGCTCTCATCCTCACCACTGTGTGAGACTTGCCTGGCATCACCACTGGACCCCTGGTAGGTCTGCATCACCCGGTGCTTGTCCCTGTGTCCCCGCGGTCACAGTGCCTGCCTCCTCGCAGTCCCAGTCCCTGCGTCCCCCTGGTCCTGATCCCTGCCTCCCCGCAGTCCAGGTGGAATGACCTGAATTTTGGCTCAATCCAGGTGGCATGACATGAATTTTGGCTCAATCTGGGTGGCATGATGTAAATTTTGGATCAATATGTGTTGCATAATTTGAATTTTTGCTCTTTCAGTGTGGCATGATGTGAGTTTTGGCTCAGTCCAGGTACCTGGATGTGAATTTTGTCTTAGTCCGGATACCAGGATGTGAATTTTGGCTCAGTCCAGGTGGCATGATGTGAATTTTGGCACTTTCATTTTTACAATAAGTTGCCCATATACAGAGCAATGCGATGGGCAGCACCCCCACATCGCAACGCATGAAAAGTATGTGCTGTACGTACTTTGTAAATTAGATCGCATCACATCTAGTTCAAAATGCACACTGTTTTAACACATCGCATACGTTTTTAACTAGTTGCAATGCAACTAGTGCATGGAGCGCAACGCTCCATGTATGGGCACCTAAATGTGAATTTTTGCTCCATCCGGGTGGTATAATGTGATTTTTTTGAAACTCCGGGAGTCAATGGAGTCATTTGCTATCAGCTCTCCCCCTTGCTGCCGGATCCTCGCCACATGTAGTGTGCCTGGCCATCTCTCCCCTGCTGCTGCCAGATCAGTTGCATCATGCAGGGATGTGGCCTGCACTCAGGTGTCACCGCTGCAGGGTGACACCAAATAGCCACACTCACACCTGCATCTAACTTCTGCACATTCCTGCCGACAAACAGCAGCTCTTCAGGACAAGTTGTGTATCCTGAAGATGGATGCAGGCCCGAAACACTGTTGACAATAAACACTTGAATTTCATGTTTCTTATCAAGACCCGGATGATGGGTTGGAATTCAACCCGTGACATAGGGGGGTCATCTGTAAGCCGAGTTTGTCGGGTAAGGGTCCCGACATTGGCCTGGTACAGGGTGTCACTGAAGATCCACTCAGCCTCTGCCCTTGTTGCAGGATTGACCAGAGAGGAGTACTTGCAGTACTTTAATGGTGTAGGCGCAGTGGATTGGCAGTATGACATGATCTGCTGAATTGCTATGACATGCTTCCTTTTTACTGTACTTTATTTGTACTTTTATCTTCATGTTCAATGTGTGTAATCTGTGTATTTACAGTGCCAGAGGGGGTATCCTCCGCAATTTCAGGGGTGTGAGGAGTGGAGCATGGGGCAGCCTGGGCGGCAGGCATATTGCTGATGGACTCCCTCGGCAGCTCTTGGTCCACTGTAAATGACAGCAGATAAAAGTACCAGAGCCTGGGCACATACACTTGGTCTGTTTTAGCCCCTGATTTCTTGGATGCTTCCCTCTTGTTCAGCTCCTTTTTGAAAACTGTCCTCATGTTGGCAATCCTTCCCCGCACTCATTCAATGTTTGCCGTGGAGTAGTAAGGGAGGCTGACCTTAACCAGCTCCTCCAGCTCTCTTCTGCCAATTGGAATAATCTCTGGATTTACTATTCCAGAGACAATCCTGGTCTCTGTAGGCCTCAATAAACTCCTTCATAAATTCCACATTCTTCTCAGCCATTTTCTAAATGTTTGTTAAAAAAAATAATAATAATGGACATTACTTTCATGATACACACAACAAATACATCAATAAAACCTTTGTCATTACAACAATAAACTGTGGTTGAGTACTCACCAAGGAAAATAATGTGTATTCTGCTGTTTACGTTCATGTATTTCTCCCGAATGAAGATTCTTTTGTGTCGCACATGTGCAGAGAAAACGGTGTGATTGGTTTATAGTACAGATGTGCAGGCTCTGATTTACTCTGATTTCAAAGCAGGATCTTATTGGCTATCAAATATCAACAACTGTCATGTGATTTGGGATAGCCAATAAGATCCTGCTTTGATATCAGAATTAATCAGAGTAAATCAGAGCCTGCACATCTCTAGTTTATACCGCTCAAATCTCCGCCCCATGCACGTGATCAGTTGCACAAACAACGTGGCAATGAGGAGCCATGTGTTGCTTTCAGACTGAAAAACTGGCTTTGACCCTGTATTTTAAAATGTTTATAGAAAACCGCTATAAGGAAGGGGTTCGCGTCTACATGTAGTCAGCCAGTGAGGTGACTAGGGACAGATGTATGGCAAACTGCTATAAAGATGGGGTGCACGTCTACATGTAGTCAGGTGGCAGGGTGACTAGGGACAGACGTACTGCAAACTGCTATAAAGATGGGGTGCGCGTCTACATGTAGTCAGCCGGTGGGGTGACTATGGACAGACGTATGCAAACTGCTATAAAGATGGGGTGCGCATCTACATGTAGTCAGGTGGCAGGGTGACTAGGGACAGACGTATGGCAAACCGCTATAAAGATGGGGTCCGCGTTTACATGTAGTCAGGTGCCAGGGTGACTAGGGACAGGGTACGCCAAGAAAGGTTGGTCAAAATGATAAAAACAGATCATAGCAGATATTTATTTAATATATGCTCCCTATTGAAATGCTATAAAGAATAATGGGTATGAAGGCATACATATTTCAACGATTATTTCTTTACATATACATGTTATGGCAGGAAAATATAATGAGGAAGAGGTAAATGCTTCCTGTTTACACGCTGTGCTGTAGAAGAGATCATGTAGCTAGTTCCAGCTTTGGGAGTATAATCACCAGCATATCGATCGAATGTGCATACACACTGCACTTTTGTTCCGATATGGGCCCATCCGGTCGGATGAATATTAAACAGCACTGAACCTTCGACTGACCGAGTATGGACGGACAAGACCGTTTTTGGCCATTTAGCGATCGTACAGAAGGAATCGGGACAGCGTACACACCTATACAATCGAATGGCCGTTCGTTCCAGAATGAAAGAACAGCTCCACGATTGTATATATGTGTACCCAGCTTAATACTTCTGTCTATAGTTACAGGTGGCTGCTTTCTGGTCACACACACACAAACACACACACACAGTAAAATTGATCAGAGAAGCTGGATAAGTGCATGTCCTGTGAAACCCTATGCTGCGTGTTCTAGGAAATCTAGGAAAGATCTAAGATAATCATATTACAGTATACTGTACTACTGCTGTTGCGTACATGAAACCCCCTCCTTCCCCTCATGTCAGACTATGAGTATACAGTAGCATAAATAAAATTTTATTATTGCACTCTTGGGTAAAGTACTTTAATATTGTATTATTCATCTGTCAATATCCTCTTTAATTCTAAAAAATATAAATACTTCATTGCTCACTTGCGGGTCTTTTGTTGTTTTTTAAGTGCTTGAATGTTTTACTTGTATTAGTCAATCACTTATATAGTTTTACATTAAATAGGCAATAATAGTAAAATTATACTTTTACATTTTGGTTGACATGTATGAAACACACTTACAAATCCTTTCATGCGCTGCTGCCATTTTATTATTAGCAAACCTTAGCGGAAAGTGAAATGCTTCTTTGTACAGAAATAAACATTTCATGCAGATGTATGTTGTAGATGGTAAAATAGCTGCAACAATTATATCTTGATTTGTCCATTATTTCAGGAGCACTTACTAAAAATAGGATGTTCCATTACTTATTAAATCCCATTGCAAGGCACAAGGATTCCATAACTGAAGTGGAGAAAGGAGAGTAGAAGTGGAATCTAAACCAGATGGCGTTGGAACCAGTGAGGCCTGTTGCAAGGTGAGATGAAGACAGTTCAGGCAGAGGTCATGGTGCATGACATGGTATTGCTTTACACCTTACACTTATGAGCCTCTTGCAGAGCGCAGTGCTAAAGTTGAACAGTAACCTGAGGGCTCGTATACACATACTGTACGTGCTGGGAAAATGGACAAAAATTTATGAAATCCCATGCACAGCATATTATTTTCTCTTGTATTTTTCATATTGTATCTATGTAATTTGTGCACTCTGTATTTAATAGTACAATCTATCATAATGGCAGTGCACATTACCACATGAGCACTCAGATAGCATTTTAGCACACAATTGTCTCAAATTTCTTCCATTATTAAATTTGCCTTTCATTCATTTATGAACACTGGGAAAGTCAATTAATAGCGGATAGGTGTCATTGATATCAAAGGTCAAAACATAGGGGACTATCTATCACGTGTCATAAATCTGTGGGGGTTATTCAGACCTAATCACAGATCTGCTAATTTTCAGAGCCCTGTGATCAGATAATCGCGGCTCAGCCAGAGGCCCTTATTCTGAGTGCTTTGGACAAGAACTCGGCCAGTATGCCAATGTTGTGTGTATATGCATGCGCAGAATATTTATGTATGATTGGATCGAGCGAGCGAACTCAGCGAGAAGTCTGGTCGCCAAGTGCTCGCTCCTGGCCTTCCGAGCAGGGGGTGGAGAGGGGCATTGCGGACCGATCAGGGTCATTTGCATATGCGCATGCCTTGCGTTTCATGGGCGTTCCCATGTAAATGCAGGGTGTGCGTATGGAAATGCAGTCATGACGTGAGTGTGTGGGGAGGATAGCTGACTTAACCAAATTTCAGCTGCCCGCCCATATCCCTGCTTTTTTCGCTCATATGTACGAGTGGTCTACAACACTTGTGCATGGGAGAGCGCTTTCCACAACATTCGATGGTCGCTAACCCACAGGCATCCGAATGCCATTAGAGGACATAAAACATATGTTCGCTTGCCTTCCGGCCAAATTTGGCATGCGAATGGGAGGCGTCGGCGATCCATTCGCTAGGCGGGTTTTGTACATTTGCTTCGGCCAATATACGGGTCCGAGCAAAGCGATCAGAATAAGGCCCTGAGTGAGATCCCACCTGGGCAAGCCCGTGAATTGTTGTGCAAAAAAGAAAAGCTTGCAAAAAATAATGCAGCCCTGCGATTAGCACTATATCCATACCCAAGCTGCTCACTATCAAATTATTTTTCCAATCTGTACAGCCTGCCGCTGAGTAAGCCGAGGACTTGGCGGCTGTGATAGAAGCTGACCAGAGCTGACGTCACACAACTTCCCTTCAAACGTTTTTCTTTGACACTTCCAGAAAATGTCTGGTTACCACCCACAATCACTGGATTCATATACCATATATACTCTAATATAAGCCTACTTTTTCAGAACATTTTTTATGCTGAAAAAGCCCCCCTCGGCTTATACTCGAGTGAGGGTCCCACTTGAGTCAATAAGTTTTCCCAGTTTTTTGTTGTAAAATTAGGTGCCTCGGCTTATATTCGGGTCGACTTATACTCGAGTATATACGGTAAATCAACTTGCACAGGATGGCCCCACGCATGGGTACTATGAGCCATACGCATGTGCAGTCCTTCGTTATCAGTGATCAGGTAAACAGACCAAAATAATCAACCATCTGTGGGATTTCCCGCTATAAACAGTCCAAAGACTCCACAATGAATATTCTGACATGTACTACGCAGGTACATAATTTCGAGCACAAAGCCATGCAATCGCCATAGCCAGGCAAGTTAGCAATGGAAAGGGCCATACTGGAGAGCTCAGTGACTTTCAATGTTACACTTAAGATGTCAAACTGTTCGCCAAATTTCCGCCCAACTGTACATACCACTATTGTGAGTGGAAATTTCTAGAAGCAAAAACAGCTGAGCAAGGCCTTACAGGTTCTCAGAAATGTTCAGAAGCAAGTGGCTTGACAAAATCCTCGGGTTGTAACCCTTATTAGCGGGTTTCACATTGCCTTTGGTAGCAATGTCACAGCGAAAACTGCTCATTGGGAGCTTTATAGATTGGGTGTCCATTGCCCAGCATCAGTACCCTCATGTTCTTTGGCTGAATGTATGACAATCTGCACATATGAGTGAGATGTTTGGGTGTTCATGTACTGTTGTCCATAGAGTTCACAATGCTTATCATATAAATGTAATACATCAATACATCTATAGCTTTAATGAAGTACCACATACACTTTAGGTTCATCACTGATTCTTTTGTGTTTTTCTCCACTTCTAATTTTCCACAGAATCTATACAGCATTTAAATAGCACATATATACACAATAATACTTTGTGTTTGCCTTAACTATGAGTGAAAAAAAATGCTTTAATAAGAACAGCTGCAATGTCTATGATTAGATTTTAATTAGAATTAATGTGTAAATGTGTCAGAGACTGTGAAAGAAAATAATGAGCATTAAATAAGAATCACAGGTTCAAACTTTGCTTGACCTTCAGTTACAGTATCTCTGCTTCATCTGGACACAGAACAGCATAATAACTTAGGAAAATACCAGAGGAGCTTTGTTGTGCTAAATGCTACAATATGTGTAAGTTATGCATATTGCTGTAATTGGCATTGGTAGAACAGTGGCTATTCACCATCAGCTGCCCGCTGGACCTGAAAAACACAGCAGGAGCCACCAGGTAAGTCATCAATAGATGACGATTAATGTTTTTGCAACATTCTAATCATGTCAACATTTGATCCATGGGTACTTTTTCCTAGCACGGCCACAATCGCGGGCATCGGGTGTAATTTTTAGTGGTCTGCGACGCGACCGACGCAATGCCCCCGATTTTCCCATTGAAATGCATTGAAAAAAAGTCAAAATCGCGTCGGTCGCGTCGTATGCGGCTAAAAAAGGCTTAAATGGTCCAGACGCGATGCCCACGATTTCCCATAGGAAACAATGTTAAATGCCTCAATTTACCCGCGATGCCCTCGATTTCCCATAGGAAACAATGTTAAATGGCTCAATTTCACCAAATCATCATAGGGAACAATAGTAAATGGGCCAGAAACACCCCTGAACATTGAAATGTCCCCCTAAAAGTAGTTTACGCCACCCCACGATCAATGCGAACTCGAAGCATGGCGAGCGCAGCGAGCCTGCGAGGGGCGGCGGTACGCGTCCTCTGACCTTTTCATACCCCCACTATCCACGTCGGCGTGGAGTTGAGAATAGAATAGTGTGGCGAGCGCAGCGAGCCACCGAGCCCGAAGCGTGGTGAGCGCAGCGAGCCCCGCGAGGGGACACGGATACCTTCACAGGTAAACGCGTCCCTTCGCGGGCTTCACAGGTATCCGCGTCCCCTTGCGGGGCTCGCTGCGCTCACCACGCTTCGGGCTCGGTGGCTCGCTGCGCTTGCCACACTATTCTATTCTCAACTCCACGCCAACGTGGATAGTGGGGGTATGAAAAGGTCGGAGGACGCGTACCGCCGCCCCTCGCGGGCTCGCTGCGCTCGCCACGCTTCGGGTTCAGGTTCGCGTTGATCGTGGGGTGGCGTAAACTACTTTTGGGGGGACATTTCACTGTTCATGGGAGTTTTGGGGGGTTTCTGGCCCATTTACCATTGTTCCCTATGATGATTTGGTGAAATTGAGCCATTTAACATTGTTTCCTATGGGAAATCGGGGGCATCGCGGGTAAATTGAGGCATTTAACATTGTTCCCTATGGGAAATCACGGGCATCGCGTCGGTACCATCGCACCCGATTTTTAATCACGATGCCCACGATCATGATCGTTGTGGCTTTGCTAGGAAACAAGTACCGATCCATGTTGACATTTCAAGCAAGTCAACTGTATGTCTACAAAATATACTGAACCCACATATCTGGGTTGCAGGCTGTGCAGAGTTGCATGGAAGTATACACCTGTTTTCAGATTTACCGTTTGCACCAAGGATAGGACTACTTCAAGTGACTGACTCATATGTGGTTCCTTTCTGGGGCACATAAGGTTAATCCTTTTCTCAAATGTAGTAGACTTCTACTCTGCCACATCTACTATTAAAGAACCATTTTAAATATCCTGTATTGAAAGCCCAACTCTCCAGCCCTATCGTGTAATATGAATTCAGTGTACATCCCAGTGATGCACCTCAATAGAAAAAGGACAAATACCATCTTGTCAATCTCATGTTAGAATATTTCATAGACTGCAGCCTTAAAATATGTTGCATTATCAGTGACCACTGGAAATTTACTACCACAGAGAAATAAGCTCAAAGCTTCCACAGCAAATGTAACTTTTCAACCACAGTATCTAGCGTCTTTTTTTCTGCACAGATGCAGAATGGGGTCTTCAACCCCATCAAAGTATGGACATGAGACTGCTTCCAACCCCACATCTGAAGCGTCATTTTGTACTACAAAAGATTTGGTAAAATCTGGGTACTTTTATCACATGGTGATCAAACCAGTCCCTGGGAAAATGCATGTCCAGTGTCAGAGTCCTGTATGCGCACAGTCCGGACTAAGGATGTTATTCTGGTTGACTCACAAGGCTGCGAATACCTTTTCTTGTATGCTATTTTATGACTGGTCCTTCACAGAAAGACTGGCCCAATGCTCTGTCTTTCTGGGGCGGGACAAACCTGCCCTGGTAGGTCTGTCCTGCCCCAGCAAAATCCACCACCAACGCTGTTACCACTCCCCCAGACTCCCATACTTACCCCAATGCACTGCAGAATGGGAGATTTTGGATTACATTTGGAAACACCCCCTCCCCCCCCCCCTCTAAAATTCCGGCGTTTGCCACTGCTGAACTACCTGGCCCATAGCCACTGCTCCTTGTGCAATGGCAATAGTTCAGCCACTGCTTAAATGTAAAGAAATGCTTAGTATGGAGAAATTATATACCTTTTTATGTTTTTAATACACATTTGAAACACTTGTTTATGTTAGTAAGTATAATGTAAATACAATAAACAGTATTCTTATGGAGAATGTGTCACTAGGTGTTTACAAGGAAATTCTCTTCCCATGTTAGCAACTGATGATACATTCAGGCTATAAATATACAATGCACATTTCACTTTATATATGGAAAGTGTAAGCCTGATGTGTGAAATCAACATTGTCTGCTGCTGTCATGGTCGCTGCCCTTCATCTAGTATTATTAGCAAGCACATAACTCTTATGTCACCTTTTTGTAAAATTATATCTTCCATTTTTTTTTCATCACAATCTTACAATGTTATAATCACTTTGACATATTATGTGATCCACCAGTAGCAATTTAACCAAATATAAATGACATTTTACGACATGGAACAGATGAGTACATATGAACCCTGGAGGCTTGGCTGTAAGCAGTACTTCCCATAGGGAATTTTTATTCACAGAGGTTAATACCATTTTCAAAACTACTTTTTGATGTATTCACGGCATTATGCATTTGGAAGACTCCTTAAATGGTCTCAGCTCTATTCAAGCTTACCCCAAAATGAATTTATTGCCGTCCTCCCAATAATCATAGGCTATAAATTTTAGATGGCATTGCAAAATAACCTGTCCTACTGCAAAACTTGGTGTGCTTTACACTTTCTGCAATTTTGCTTATCTCCAGTTTAATATTCAGTATCTGAGGACACTATGGGTCTGATTCAGACCCGCTCGCTAAGCAGCGTTCTTCCGCTGGGGGTAAATGCTGCCAACTGCGGGAGCGTACGCCTGCCCCCCTACACCGATCGAATGCCCGTGCCGGCATGCGAATGGATGTGTACGCTTACACATCTATTTTCATGAGGGCGTACGGATGAAAAGTCATTAGATGGTCGCCGACTATCAAACAATTTTTGCCTGCTCGCAGATAAAAGTCAGTCTGATCTGACTTTTATCCATTCTTGACAACATTTGTTTTCTCCACTCTGGGCAGTGGAGAAAACAATGTTGAAAAAGTATATCAGGGGGCGGGGTGAGGTGGATGCCATCAAGCCCCGCCCCCATGGCAGACAAACTCAACAATTTGAGGGTCCCCGGATTGGGGGAGGGGCAAAAACGACGTGAAATTACGCAATTTGTGTCATTTTAGCCCTGTACCTCCCCGCAGACCCGAGGAAAATGGCATTTAGGGCAGCAGGGAGGGGGGGCTGCATCGCCAATATGGCAGGATTGCCCACCTTCCTGGGGGGCCGGGACGGGGACCCAAGTTTCGGGAGCCTCCCGTCAATTCTGGGAGGGTAGGTAAGCCTGCTTTTATCTGGGCTGCAGATGGCCGAGAACGGTGCCGGCGCTGATGTCACGCCTGCGTTCACATAGGGATTGCCAGCGTTTTTGTGCCTGCCCCGCTCTGTTCATTCCCACATCAGGTATCGGGTCTGCACATGCATATATCCCCAGATACACATGTACAGACCCGAAACATCGGACCCCGGACCGAATACGCTATATAGCGTACAGACCTGAATCACCCCATGTATGTATTACATGACTTTTCAGTGTGTACAGTATATTACTTACAATCTGCATAGGGAATACACCAGAAATGATTCTATTTTTCTAGCATTCTGAGAAAATATGTTCTACTGTTCTTTACCCAGACAAAGCACTTTAAATATAATTATTTTTGGCTGTTACATTGTGCAGGTTCAATACATAGGACTTGGACTATGCTAAAGTGAACAACTCCTATTCAGGTCAGGAGAATAGCCAAAAATAGATGGATTCTGACAGTCTATTGACTATGAACAAGAGTTGCCAGCTGCTGGCAGTACTTAAGCGATCCTAGAAATGTGTACTGCCCAACGCAAACTGGCTGTCTTCCAGGGCAGAGAGTGACAGCTGTACAACAGATCTGTAGAAATGCTGAGTGCTCCAAAAACAGAACTTGCCTTGGGAAGAACCTTTCCAAAGCAGTTTTCATATTACTTCCAGACAGCATATAAACTTTGACATTCCTGTTAATAGCAGCTTGTGGATTTGTCTGTTTTGCTCATGTTGTTTTATTGGAAATGTGTGTGTGTGTGTGTGTGTGTGTGTGTGTGTGTGTGTGTGAGATCGTGTGTGTGTGTCTGTCTGCTGCATGCTGTTAAGTTGAGCTTTCCATACAGCTCAGTGTTATGTATACCATATAAGGTAAAATGATTGCTAGCTCTTAATCACTTACAGTTGACTAGCAGGGCACTAGATAGTGCTAGACTAATGCTAGCACTCACAAAAGGGGTTATGAGCGTCATTCATTATCTAGCAAACAGTGGTACAGTAATCTTAGCTTACAGTATTTGTGACTATTTTCTGATTACGCCAAACGCAGGCAAACGCGGGATTTTTAGAGGGGGGTTTCCAAATGTAATCCAAAATCTTCCACTATGGAAGTCACTGGAGTAAGTATGCGAGTCTGGGGGAGTGGTAACAGCCCCGAAAATTTATCTTTTATACACTGGATACTGGATAGAATTAAAATTACGTTAAGTAGTCAGAAAAAGGTAATAAATACAGGGTCGGCACCACCACTAGGCAGCTCTAGGCATTTGCTGAGGGTGCCAGTTTGTGCCCGTGGAGGTGAGTGGCACTGGCCGCAATTCCGCACCCCCCCGCCAGAGCAACTAGGCGGCCGCCGCATCACCCGATCCCCCTCCCTACCCCTGGTATTACTTAGTGGCAGTAGCCGCATCATCTGACACCCTCCCGCCCTGGGAAATAACGCGGCACCCCCTGCCAAACCCCCCCCCCCCCGCCCGCCACAAAATCACCGGCATTCCCCCCTGTACAGCAGCCGGGGGTGGTGGAGCAACGGAGAGTTCCCCCCTGGAACGCCACGACAGCCTGCCGTCCCAATCACCGGCAGCCCCCCCTGTACAGCTGCCGAGGGGCAGGAGAGCACAGGAGCGCCACCCCCCCACCTGGGGCACACCGGCACTGAATTAATATAATAAATACACAAACATAGTAGAACCAGTACTGCACTTTCTAAGCTCACAATCTCCCACTTCATGGTAAGGCTCCTGTCTCTTCTTCCTGCCAGCTGCTCTATGGTCGATTGTGAAGTTTGAGGGGTCAGATCCACACATACAGTAAATGTGGTAGAAGAAGCTGGTACACTAGGAATGTGCAGCAACCCTGCTCTGTCCCTTACACTGCATGATGTGGTGGCAGCTCTACTGATCATATTATATACCAGTGCTATTGTTGTCACAATTTAAGACACTTGCCAAGAGGAGGGGGGTTTCCGGGCAACCAGAAACCCCCCTGCGTTTGCCTATGGATTGCGCTAGCAGTATTGTCCCATTACCAGCAATAGTGAGCCAACAAAAGCGTTTTTGGCTTCAGGATAGCTTTCGAGGCTTTGACCTCTACACATGTTTGAAGTGTAAAGTGCATGTGCAGATAGATGGTTTACATGTACATAACTCATTAACCAATCACTGGCAGAAACACAGCAGAGGATTGCACTGAAGAGTGGGTCACCACTGGACCTAGCTGGAGAGGTAACATACCGCCAGGACTTACACTACTATCACTGTGATACTAAATTAAATATAATGCCGGCATTTAGGATAATTAAATGGAGTGCATGGAATGATAAAGCTGCCAAATTGACATCTCACAATAGTACTCATTTCAGATTTCTGGTCCACCTCTCATCGACATATACAGTGAATCTGGAAAGTATTCACAGCGCTTCACTTTTTCCACATTTTGTTATGTTACAGCCTTATTCCAAAATGGAATGATTTCTTTTACTCCCTCAAAATTCTACACACAATAATGACAACGTTTTTGTGAGATTTTTGCAAATGTATAAGAAAAACAAATCACATAAGTACTCACAGCCTTTGCTCAATACTTTGTTGATGCACCTTTGGCAGCAATTACAGCCTCAAGTTTTTTTGAATAAGATGCCACAAGCATGGCACACCTATCTTTGGCCAGTTTTGTCTATTCTTCCTTGCAGATTCCATCAGATTGAATGGGAATCATCGGTGCACAGCCATGTTCAGTTCTCTCCAGGGATTTAAGTCTTGACTCTGGCTGGGCCATTCAAAGACATTTGCAGAGTTGTCCTCATTTTATATCTTGGCTGTGTGCTTAGGGTCTTTATACTGCTGAAAGATGAACCGTCACCCCAATCTGAGGTCAAGAGCACTCTGGAGCAAATTATCATCCAGGATGTCTCTGTATATTGCTGCATTCATCTTTCCCTTGAATAGTCTCCCTGTTTCTGCCACTGAAAAACATCCCACAGCATGATGCTGCCACTTCCATATTTCTCTGTAGGCATGGTATTGGCCTGGTGATGAATGATGCCTGATTTCCTTCAAATCTGTCACCTGGCAGTTCAATATTTGTCTCATCACACCAGAGAATTTTGCTTTTCATGGTCTGAAAGTCCTTAATGTGCATTTTGGTAAACTCCAGGCGGCTGCTTTGAGCTCTTTACAAAGGCTTCCGTCTGACCACTCTATTATATAGGCCTGATTGGTGGATTGCTGCAGAGATGGTTGTCTTCTGGAAGGTTCCCCTCTCTCCACAGAGGCATGCTGTAGCTCTGACAGAGTGACTATCAAGTTCTTGGTCACCTCCCTGACCAGGGGCCTTCTCCACCATTCTCTCAGTTTAGATGGCCGGCCAGCTCTAGGATGGGTGCTGGTGGATCCATACATTTTTCCATTTAAAGAGGCAACTGTGCTCATTGGGACCTTCAGAGCATCAGATATTATTCTGTACCCTTCCCCAGATTTGTGCCTCAAGACAGTCCTGGCTCTGAGGTGTACAGACAATTCCTTTTATTTCATGCAGTGTCAAGTGTGGCACGTTATATAGACAGATGTGTGCCTTTCCAAATCATGTTCAATTAACTGAATTTACCACAGGTGGATTCCTATTAAGCTGTTGGAACATCTTAATGATGATCAGTGGAAACAGGATGCACCTTTGAGCTTTACGGCAAATTCTGTGGATACTTATGTACATGTGATTCCCTATTTTTTTATTTTGAAAACATTTGCAAAAATCTTGTCATTATGGGATATTGTGTAAAGATTTTCTAGGAAAGAAATTTATTTATTCCATTTTGGAATAAGGCTGTAACGTAATAAAATGTGGAAAACGTGATGTACTGTGAATACTTTCCGGACGCACTGTATGTTATACAGCATCTGGGTATAGGTAAAAACTGGAACCAGATAGGACCTTGGAATGCAGGACTGGAAAGGCTTCATTCAGCAAATTTAGCATTCCGGAGCTTGTAGGGATTGGTCCTGGGGGTGCCTGTCTGGACGGTGTCTCGTTTGGTGAGGCTGCCTGTGACACCTGTCACTAGGGAGAGGAGCAGGGAGAGACTAAAGCCTCCCTGTATGGTTTGGGGATGTAGTAAAACCTGGAACGATCCAGACCATATGAGGAGGTTGCAATCTTTCCTTCCTTATGTCCCCAATAAAGGCTATGATAGGCATTCCTGGACAGGACACCCCCCAAACAGGAACCCCCTGGCCAGACACTACAAGCTTTGGCATTCTGCGGTCCGATCTGGTTTTTACTAGTCCCAAGCATATTCGCATCTAATAGTTAAAACTAGTTAGAACCATCATTTTGTTGTTTTGTTATAAAAAAATTACATTTTAAACGTATGACAAAAAAAACAGCTAAAGCATGAGCAAGGAGCAGACACGGCAGAGGAAGAGGAAGCAGACATCCTGTTCAGCTCTTCAGTTAGACAAATTATTCTATTAGATTTGACAAAATGATCTGAGAAGCGAATGCAGGCTGTATTAATAATGAAGCCAAGTTTTTATGTTTATCTGGCCCTGCGGTGGACCTGCGATGTAGCAATACTGAAGATAAGGCTGCAAAATAGTATCAAAGAAATTCTGTGTTCTATATAAATCAGTTTGCAGATTGTGGACCTTATTCTGGTAAGTTCACATATCCGCGTGTGTTCGCACAGGGCCAATGTTTTTTCATTGCACATGCGCATTTCAGCGCATCTGGGTATAGGTAAAAACTGGAACCAGATAGGACCTTGGAATGCAGGACTGGACAGGCTTCATTCAGCAAATTTAGCATTCCGGAGCTTGTAGGGTTTGGTCCTGGGGGTGCCTGTCTGGACGGGTGTCTCGTTTGGTGAGGCTGCCTGTGACACCTGTCAGCGCATGTGCATACGCTTGCGAACGGAAGGTGGGGGGGGGACGGCGGCGGGCTGTCCAATTAGCATATGGGAACGCCCAGCGTTTCATGGGCGTTCCCATGAGAACGCTGGGTGTTCTCATACCGACATGCAGGGGGTGGGCAGCTGACATCACCGGATGTCAGCTGCAGTTTCTGCTAGGTCCAGAAGCGACATCCTCATGACATCTAGTGGATCCTGTATTACTTCCTGCATTGAGTGTTGAACTGTAACCTCCTCTCCCATAGCCTAACCCTCTCCCCAGTGCCTTACCCTAATCTCCCCTCCCATAGCCTAACCCTCTCCCCAGTGCCTAGCCCTAACCTCCCCTCCCAGACCTAACTTCCCCTAGTGCCTTACACTAATCTCCCCTCCCATAGCCTAACCCTCCCCTTAGTGCCTAACCAAATTCCTCACCTCCCTAACCCTCTGCTGTCACAGTACAACCTTCCATTCCTTGCAGAATTTCAAATTTTTAACAATGTCTACATCATAATTGTCGATGTTGTGTTCTTGACATTATGAATGTTGACATTATGTATACACTAGCATTGATAGAACATACACACTGTACATAGTCCAAGGTGGCGACTTACATGATGGTTGTTAGTTACCAGATGGGTTAGAACGTATCAACATTTTTTCCATAATGTTCACCTTCAATAACAGCTCCCAAATACACATACTGGAACCACTTTGTGTGGATTTGCTCCCTGAAATCACCAAGGGGCACCTTTATCATCAATCATAATTGCATAGCAATTTTTACATAAAATTAGCCCCCAAATCACATTGCAGGATTCAGAAACAATACCAGCATCAATAAAGCATCACATGCAGGAACAGGGTCTCCGAAATGTGCCCATCCCTGTGATTACTTCAGTGCTGGGACTCCTACACATGCGAAGTCTACTGATCACACATGTGCAGCAGTTATTGCCAAGGATGATTCTTCAGAAACCCTCTGCTAGCTAGGCTAACGTCATCTTCAGATGGCAAACTCAGGATTGCTTGATAAATATGACAGCATTGCATCCACAGTGTAAAACTTTGGGAGTTGCAACTGCTGTAGGTAATGCAGGGACCAAGGCAAATATCTGTTGTATTCACTCCAAAAAACGTGTTCTGGTAAAAAAAATTTAATATAAAAAAATAAATGGGCCATAGCTGTGGTACAAAAGTTACAGACTCACATTATATCCTGGGATGACCTCTTGAGCTGGGACAGATGTCAGGTGACCTATTTGGGACGGTGTTAATATTATTTAGTAACAGAATGTCCTGGCCAAGACACTGGAAGAGACTATTTCCATGTATGTGGGTTGTCTTTTATTTGCTCTCAGCATAAGGTGTCTCACTTTGTTGACATTGCACACTCTTATCCATTTACTCATAGGGCCTCATACAGACCTGTTCGCTAGCCCGCTACCTCGACGAAAGTGAGAGCAATTGGGGAATATAAGTTCTAGACTGGACACTTTTTTAGAAAAATTGCAAATTGGGAATACTACTCCATGTTGTACACTTAAATACATTTAAATGTATATGGTAAAACGTCACGGTAAGACGTCACCATTTTCCTCTCCCAGCCTATCAACTACTGACTCCCCAGTCACCTCCTGCCTCTCCGTCACCTACTGCATCTTACCAGTCATACACTGCATATTCCTGTATGATGGAAGAGGGTGACATATTTTTACACCCCCGGGCACACCACTCTTAGGCTCCACCACTAAAGAGACAAGTGATCATTAGAAAGTGTACGCAGAGAATTTGTGGGCATTATGGACATTTTATAATGTAAGTCAATATACTTTATACGTGTTAGCTTAAATTACAATTGAACAAGTGTTATTCAGAGAGGCACTTCAGTCCTGTGTTTGCTGAAGTGACTCTTACAGAATGTCACTAAACCAGTGGTTTCCAAATTTTTCTAAATCAGGTCGCCGTTGAATATCAGCATTTCTTAATGACACCCCTAGGCTAACTAGCTAAATGAAGTGCTTACCTGTCACCCTTAGGGTCAGTTATATGGTGGTGTTGCGCTTCTGATTGTTCACTTGTTTTATGTTGCTAGACACTAGCACTGGTTTTGACTATAACTTTGACTTTGATAGATTATTGGAGCCTTGATGTACCCAAGGGTGCCTAGTCACACAGGACCAGATGTATCAAGCGTTAAAAAGTGATAAAAATGGAGAGTGATAAACAACCAGCCAATCAGCTCCTAACTGTCATGTTACAGGCTGGGTTTGAAAATGACAGGTGATTGGCTGGTTGTTTATCACTCTGGATCAATTTGATCACTTTTTGAAGCTTGATACATCTGGCCCACAGTTTGAGCACCACTGGGCTAAACCTTGGATGCATTGATTCGAAACATAGTTTTCTCATCAGTGGATTTAGGTAAAAGAAGGCAATTCTCCAAAACATTCCTATGGATCAACTGAGGAAGCCACTGATGTGTTCTACATAGGCGGAGAAACACATTTTGAACTGTGTCAATTTTCCAGAATACTGCTGCTAGAAAACCGCTTGCTAAAGTTCCCATTGTGGCTTACTGGAGTCCTAGTGCAGGAGTACCTCTTACAATTCCATTGTCCGGAGCGCAACTCTGGTAAAATTAGGGAAACTGCAAACCTGTTGTATACTACTGTATACAGGATTACAAATCAATACCAAGGACTATCCACCAAGAGCGGGACTGGTAAATATAAGGTGGCATTCACCCCATTGTATCTACATACCTATGCCCAAAAGTGACAGAGCCATTTCTAGCCTCATAGCCTCAGCCATTTAATTAATGGCTTTTAAGTGTTACATGTTGTGAGTCTTGTTTGTCCTATATGTTTATTTCTTGTAAAGTGCACTTTCATGAAATTATACTCTGTCTATCATGTTTTAATTAAAACAAAAGTTTATATGAACTTATATAGTTGTACTGGTATTTGCATGATTGAGCACAGCTGCGCCCCTTAGCAGACTTTAGCAAGGTTGATTGCCACTTAGACTGTCACATTTTCCATTTTTATTTATTTCTATTTATTTGCATTCCTATGGATATGTTGGCGGGCTGATACCTGCCGGGGCGGGCAACTGAGGTCACAGGACCCTGTCCCGGAGGCCACAAATATAAGTCAGTCTCAACTGCGAGGGCAGGGAAATCATTCGATGGTCGCTGACCAATGAATGATTTCTCCTGCTGTGGGCACGTGTGAGGGGAGGTGTCTTCCTAACACGTCTCTTCTCATGGTTTCAAGGGGATGTGGTGGCGGGGAGAGATGGGTATTTGGTGGGGTGGTGTCACAGGGACTTGGTAAACTGTGAGCTTTGCAGCTTACCGGGTCAATCTGAATGACCCCCCTTTATGTGATGCATCACTATGATAAAAGCAGATCACATTTTTGATTATTTTTTGATAAATCACTTAATGTTATTGCAAAGTGACTTAGTTTTATCATGTACAAATTCACACGTGTCGCAAAACCGAACAGAAACTAGCTTAACAAGACAGGTGTGCTGCCTCATAGCACTTAGTATACAGCTTTGGGAATCCACCTGATGTTTTGTGAAATTTCTATACATACAGTATGTACACAATGCATGCCTCCCTTTATTAATATGGGAAACGGAACACCTGTCTGCAGCAATAAGAGGGTGTGGCCTCTGCAAAGGGGCATGGCATCTTTTCACCTCTGCACAGGGGTGTGGCATCTATTCACCCCTGCTTCTGTCAGGCAGAACAGCGAGTGGCAGGGGGACTTCCAACTGCCCAAGACCCCTCCCCCCATCAGGGGACACTGCTGCCCATGAGAGGGATAGCGAGATAGTCCCAAAAAAGTGTGACTCTTGTGACAATTGCAACAGTTTTGAGGTATAATAATGGTATTCTTTATTGTTAGGAAATTGGGCACGTCCTGCTTTAGTAACTACAGCGGAAAGAAAGTAAAAATAGACAATACATCACTCTCCTCACTGGCAGTGACAGCTCACTCACACTCTGCTCCTGTTTATTCATGAATGTCCTCCAACACTAAATATTCAGGTTGGGCTTCTATTTTTTAAATCATTTCTGTCATTTTTTTAAGTTGTTTCCAATGCAGAAATATGAAAAGTATTTCTTAGTCACTACATAAAATGTAGATAATGTTTTCTCATATTTACATTTAAAGTAGAAGTAACGCCACAAATTCCCATCCATGGGGTGATTCAGGTTGGTTTGCAAAGGCAAACTCCTTCTTTAATGGACAAAATCATGTGCACTGCAGGCAGGCTTGCCTACCCTCCCGGAATGGCCGGGAGCCTCCTGGAAACCGGGTCCTTCTCCTGGCCCCCCGGGAAGGTGGGCAAGTCTCCTGCATTCTTCTAATTGCCCCTGATCCCCCCTTGCCCGCTGATGTAATTGCCCGAAATCGAGGGTCCGCGGAGAGGGGGCGGGGCTAAAATGGCGCTATTGCTGCATTTCGCGTCATTTAAGCCCCGCCCCCTCTCTGCGGCCCGCGAATCACAGAGTTTTCCGGGGCCAAGTGATGTCAGACATGCTCCCGCCCCCCTGACGTGTTGCCTCTCCGGGCTTCTCCCGGAGAGGTGAAATTAAAAGTAGGCAAGTATGACTGCAGGTGGGGCAGATGTAACGTGCAGAGAGAGTTACATTTGGGTGCCATTAGGTTTCTATGCAGGGTAAATACTGGCTGCTTTATTTTTACACTGCAATATAGATATCAGTTTGAATACACCCCACCAAAATGTCACTTTCTCTGCTCATGTTACATCTCTTCCCATTAAAGGAGTTTGCTTTTGCAAAAAAACCTGAATCACCCCCAGAATGTATCATAGAAAGGCTACCAACACAATATTGTAACAGCAACTCCCTGTGGGGGCGAATTAATTGGATTGATCCCTATGATTTTGAAGCTGCATTTCTCAGCCCTTGATTTACTTTTGTTGAGTATGCAACCACATTTTAAATTACCCTTCAAGGGGGTAAATGAAGACAGTTATACAATTTTTATTTTAGAAATAGAAATTACAGACTCTATGTTATAGCCCTGCATCATAACATGAATTAAGAAAGGATATACATAGTCTATGAAAACAGCATAGAGTCTGTGATATGGAAATTAGATCCCACTTCTACGGATTACTTGTCGTTTACATACATATTCACATGTCTATTTTCAAAATCCTATTTTGAGCATGCTATTTATGTTTGTTTTCAGCTAAATAACTCAGAGATGAAACTTGGAATACCCTAGATCAGTGAGGGCTAACCTTGACACTCCAGCTGTTGTTGAACTACACATCCCAGCATGCCCTGCTACAGTTTTACTATTTGGCCATGTTAAAACTGATGCAGGGCATGCTGGGATGTGTAGTTCAAAAACAGCTGGAATGTGAAGGTTAGCCATCACTGAGCTAGATAGGAATAGCGTCGTTGACCGACCCCCCCACCGGATGTGATAGGTGCTGTATGAGCCTGAATTTTCCTTGCGCCTTTTTTGGGGACCACCCCGACAGGGGAAATCACCAAATCGGAGATCGGGGGTTCGGGGAAGGGCCCCACCATTCTGCCAAGGCTCACCTCCTTGGAGACTTTTTCCAACACTATAGTGTGCATCTGAATGGCTGATTTCAAGTTCCGGGGGGCCAGGGCACTCACCTCCCCACGAATGGGAAGGCGAAAGCCGTGGCGGAAACCGGACTCCAAAAACTCCGCCTCTTCCCTGTTAGGGTATGAGCGCAGCCAGCCGGCTAGGCTGTCCACCCGAACAGGGGAGAAAGCCTTACTGAGAGGGCCCCCTGGCGCCTTGTGCCGCTTGGGGGCCACCCTGCTTTCCCTTCTTGCAGTCTTTAACTGGGTGGGGGCCCCAGCATTTTGAGCAGGAGTGCTTGTATTTGCACCTCACTCCCAATGAGCAGCCCACGCCATTGAACGCGTAGCAACGTCCGGCGGAGGAGCCCCCCGCCCCCCGTGAAAGGGCGCAGGACCCTTGCGGGGGTTAGGGGTAACGGCCGGGGAGGCAGCGGGCTTAGGGCCCATCCAAATCTCCACGTCCTTGCACCCCAATTTCATGACTGCAAGGCCTGATTGCTTGCGCCTGAAATTCTCATCATAGGAGCGCCAAGCCGAGTCCCCATCAGAAAGGTACATTGCATGGATCATATGCATGTAGCGTACCACATTCATATGCTCCTCGGGCCTAGTCTCCAAATAGCAGGCCGCGAACATGAAAAGGCCTGTCTGCCACCGGTGATAGGTGCAGTAGGCCTCTTTGCCGATCCCCCCTTTACGTTTTGGTTCCCGATATTCCTTCTCGGCTTGGGCTGTCATGGTGAAAAAACTGACATATTTACCCTCATTAATCCTCTCCTGCACACTGCGCCTAAGTCCCCTAAGCACAGCAGTGTTTTCACAATGAACCACCTCCCCCCTGGGGAATAATGGGGACCCTGAGCTGCCACTGGAGCTGGAGTGCAGACGCCGGCGCCCATGGCGACGCCGTCGCCTCCGTGACTTTTGCCCCCCATCCTCCCCGAAAGTCCCTGAATCCGACTGACCGGAGGAGGATGTGGAGCGGGAGCGTCTATGCCTGCGCCGCTTGGCTTTCGCCGCCGACCCACCTGAAGTGCCAGCCACTGGCACAAGGCTCATTCCTATGGACACGGCCGGGGTCCCAACAGTCCTGGAACGACCGCCAGGGGCGGAGTCGACCCGCTCTGCAGCACCAGCTCTGAGGCCGCTATAGTTGTTGAAGGTGTAGCTGCCGGCAGCCCGTCCGCAGCCGGCAAAATGGTGTGTGCGGGAGTGGTCACCCCGCCTGCGGAGGAGGCCCCAGCCCCACGGCCCATAAATGATGTGAGCAGAGCCATGAATTGCTGCATTCTGTCCCCAGGAGGGCCTGACGGGGGTTCCTGGACTTACGGAACCGGAATAGATGGGGTACCCCCCGGGACCACCCCTGCCCCCAAACCCGCTCTGTGTTGCGGGATAACTCTGCGCCTATGCAGCCAATGGCGCCTGTTAACCCCGGGTGGGGGTACAGGCCCACGACCCATAGGTCGAGTAGGCGTGTCTTGGGGACCCCCCCTACCCCTTGGTGGGTGCCCACCACCCGCAGCCACTACAGTAGGGGTGGCCTGCATCACCCTGCTGGCCAGAATAGGTATGCCAGAGGGTCTGGGTGAACCAAGTGCCTGCGTCCCCCTTCCCCTGGTGGCACTCGACTGCTGCTGCTGTCCCAAGGAGTCCCCTGTGTGACTCACTGACTGCTGCGTGCTGACCGCACCCCTGCCCGACTGTGAGGCCAACCTCCTGCCGCGCCTACTGGGCCTTATGGAGGGGGCCTGATTCGGCGCTGCATCTGCAACTTGCGGGCCGTGGCCTCTGCCGCGAGCCCAACTAACTGTGCCATGGGCTCTATTACCGCCCGACCCCCCTGCCGGCATCCAGGGCACACTGCCGCCGCGGCCTATTCCCCGCTGATGCGGCTGGGCGCATCATCAACAGGCGCCGCGCCCGCCGCCACGCGTCCCTCCCGCAAACCGGGAGCCACCGCCCTGCGCCGTGCACCCCCTCCGGTTATAGCACCAGGAGGGGAGGCAGCCACAGAACCAGCAGCACCCCCAGAGGGGTAGGTGGCATCGCGCAGACAGGCGGGCAGCCTGGAGACCCTGCTCGGGTGGGACATGGCGCAGGCAGCGAGGGAAAAAACACCTAACAGGTATGAAAATGTCAGAGGGGTTTTTGTACACTGGGATCGGGTAGCTAATTCTAAGGCTCAATTCCAAATACCTAGGTAGTTGCTGGCAGAGATCCTATCTGGGCAGCAGCTTCCTGAGACAGAGGGGGATCACACTAACTCGTTAAAAAAAAAAAAAACGGCGTGGGGTCCCCCCCACAGCCGAAACCAGCACCAGGCTGAAGGAGCCGGGGCCGGTAATTAAAAATCAGGGAACCCGACAAATAGGGGTTCCCCGATTTATAACAACCAGCCCCAGGCTCCAGGTCCGGGGCTGGTTCCCAAAATACGGGGGACAAAATGACTAGGGGTCCCCCGTATTTCAAGAACCAGTCCCAGGCACAACCAGCCAGCAGGGTAATGCCACAGCCGGGGGGAGACTTTTTATACAAGTCCCCCCGGCCAAAACATTAACCCCCTGACCGGTCAGCCTGGCCAGGGGCCCTGGGGGAGTGGGGACCCCCCCAATGAAGGGGTCCCCCCCTCCAGGACTTACCTGACCAGGCTGAAGCCTGGTACTGTCCCCGATGCCCCTGGGCGGTGGGCATCGGGCTGATTCAAGTGTAAAAAATAGATTCAACTATTGTTTTTTACTGTGGCACTACAAGTGCCAGCAAGCTGGGACTTGGAGAACCACAAGTCCCAGCCTGCTGGGCATTAAAGGGCCCGCTGGCACTTGTAGTTAGTGTCTTGGCAAAAAAACAAACCGACACCCCGAATCCAGCCGGACAGAGAGCCGCACGGTGTTTGTTTACATCGTGCGGCTCTGCCTCCCGAATGCCGCTATTGGCCGCCTTAGCTTACCTTAGCTGCAGTTTTATCAGACTGGTTATAGGATCCGGAGAGCAGGATCCCGGAAGTCTGCTTCCGACAATACAGGTCCTGGGCTCGGCACACCCACAAAATTCTGCAGATTTTAATAATGGGGCCAGTTACTGCCCTCTGCTCTTTACCCAAATGCTGGGGCTGGGGCTAAGGGGTATTGGGGGGGGGGGGGGTGCTCAAACCTCTGCACCCCAGCTCTGCCCCCTATCGCCGCACTTCGCATTCATAATTATCGCATATACACTAACATATGCGATAATTATGGCAAAGGACAGCTCTTGCGTTAAGAGCTGTCCTTTGCGATAGAGTCAGCGGGTCCCATGGGGACCCGGCGGCCCTCCCCTCCCTCTCTTACCCGGCTCTGCTGCTGCGCCGGGCTCTCCTCCTCCCTGCACCCGGAAGAGGATCAGTTCAGGGAGGAGGAGGTCACAGGTCCGGGCAGCACAGCTCTATGCTGCCCGGACACAGGTGAGAGGGGGGGTGGGGGGGGATGCGTTTTTGAAGAGTACAAAGAGTGTACACATAAAAGCACAGGGAGAATAGATAAATAGAATATAGAATATAGAATTGAACCCAATACTTCAAAGCTGTGAGGCAATAATCGTTACTACCCAAAATGTAGATGTATTGTTGAATTATCTCCCAAAATAGGCTGTATACTGTACAGGGAGCCTTATTCTGATATACTATGGTGATATTCATACAAAAGGCCGATGTTTAGATGAATGGTAGAAGAAATATATGGGGCATTCCTGGGCTGTGAATGGAATGTAACAGAGATGACTAAAAAGACACAAAGGGCTTACATCCTATGCAACTGTTATCAATGTGGTCAGAGGTGGAACTAATATTGGTGCAGTGCATCAGGCCCCTGAGAACTACGGGGCCCACTGATGCCTCTGGCACCCTCTTTCTGTCACCCTCAGTTTTTCTTTGTCACAGTCTGCCTCCCCCTACCTGTCCCTGTCACCCTGTGCCTCTTCCTTTCACCCACTGCTGTGTTGCATATTGTGAACTTCGGTTGGGGTGGAAGAGGGGGGCCCAAATTATAATTTTGCACTTGGGCCAACCACTCACAAGTTCCTCCACTGGATGTGGTGGTGAAAGTGGCAGCATACAGATAGCCACAGCCACTCCCATGGGAGACCATACTTAGGGCAAGATGTATTAAGCCTTGAAAAGTGATAAAATGCAGAGTGATAAAAAACCAATCAGCTCCTACCTGTCATTTTTCAAACACAGCCTGTGACATGGCAGGTAGGAGCTGATTGGTTGGTGGTTCTCTCCATTTTATCACTTTTCAAGCTTAATACATCTGTCCCTTAGAAAGACAAACTGCAATTGTCATAGTGCATTAAATGTTGTAATTGCATCTAAAGACAATCCAGACCTATGCTATGAGTGGGCATCTCAGTCCTTGCATGAGCAGCACAGATCTACAGTATACCAGGGTAGGGCTTTGACGTGGCATTAGCAGAAAGCCAAGGGCACAACTGAATAAGCATCAGAATATTAAACTACTGATCTGGGTATTTATTAACACTGCTACCACACTATTTGTATTTTTCCCTTTAAAGTATGGAAGGTAAGATAATTAACTGGTGTGCAAATTATTAACCATTTCATTGGTTAATCTTTACCCTAAAAAACCTGTACTGCCCAAAAATCATAAGAATTCTTTATTTAAAGAGCAGTATCATATTCTGTTATGTATGTCCACTGTCCTTGTGTATTTTGAGGTAAAACCACTTTTCGATGTGTACTTGCTTTGTGTTACTGATGTGTTTGAAAAAGTTCTAAATTGTTTATGAACAGAGAACAGAGAGGGCTGATGCTGTCTGGACATATGCCAGTACACACATTAGCTCTGGCATTCCCAGTAAACTGGCAATGCTCATACAGTATGTAGATTTTAACTTTACTTTACTTAACTTTACTGCAGTGGCAAAAGTGGGGACAGGAATGCACACCCTTTTTAAAACATAATAAAATGTGCTACCATGCTCAGGCTTCTAGTACCATACAGTAAAAGGAAAAATGCTGATGTACACCCTGAGCACTAAAGGTGCCCACACTGGTAAGATATTTTAAACTATATGGCTGTTTCCAACCTATCGAAACAACCAATAATTTTAAAACTTGCCATGTTTGGGCTTGATGATGATCCGATGCCCATGGGTCGTTTATCGAGCCTGCTGATTCCTACAACAGGTGGAACGACCCATCCTGCAGGGTCATGGCCACATCATCATTCCATTTGTAGGCATGATGAAAGATGTGGCTATATACCGGCACCCGCATCTCCCGCTCCCCTGCTGCACCTCTGCTGCCCACCCCCCTGCCGCTGGCAGATAGAGAGAGAGGCTGGCAGTGGGCAGGAGATTTCAAATCTCCTATTTAAATAAATTGTGCAGACGCTGATTGGCTGAGATTCCTGTGGTCAGGAATCGGCACACAGAGGGACCCGATTGCTGAACTCACACTACTCTGCTACTCCCTAATATAAGGACACGCATGCTGCTCACTTCCACTACACTCGTAAGTACTGTGGATCTTCAAAGTGCTGGTGTGCATCAAGTTCCAGAAAGCAAAACTATTGTTCCCAATATACAATGCCAGCTATAGATAGCATTGCGCTGCCTAAAGAAGCCTATACCTCAGATTTCCCTGGATAAAAATCCAACCTTACCCGTCATCCCCTATCACCACAGCTTGCATATGCACAGGACAATGACTGTGCACAATGTTGGACTAGGGCATGAAAGGCCCACCAAAAAGTTCAACTGCAGGGGCTCAAACTTAGGGGTGTGGTCCGTCTCTCCAGAGAGGGTGTGGCAAGATAATAATAATAAATGTATTTATATAAAGCTCTTTCTCCAAATGGGCTCAAGGCGCTTAACAGATAGAATTAATGTAATACAGTACAGAAACAATGAAGTACAGGAAAGTTTTTCATAAACAATACTTAAGGGAATGAAGGAAATGCTTGAGTAAACAGGAAAGTCTTGAGTCTGTTTATGAAGCATTCTAGAGTTGGGGCCTCCCAAACTGTGCGGGGAAGTGAGTTCCATAAAGTTGGAGCTGCATGGCTAAAAGCTCGACCCCCAGATTAATTACAGGAGATCCTAGGTACTGCTAAAAGTCCTTCATCTACAGATCGCAGTAATCGGGTGGGACAGTATAGAATCAGAAGCTGCTTCAGGTACCTTGGGCCTTGGTCATGTAGGGCTTTGAAACTTAGTTAGTTGATCTTGAAAATGATTCTCCATTTTATGGGCAGCCAGTGAAGGGAGTAGAGAATGGGAGTTATGTGGCTAGAATGGGGTGGTTGGTTAACAGTCTGGCAGCTGTGTTTTGTATCAGCAGTAATCGGTGCAATTCTTTTGCTGGTAGACCAAGGTAGAGGGCATTGCAGTAATCCAAATGAGATGATACAAATGCATGTATGACTTTTGGCAGATCTTCATAGGGGATAAAGGGTTGTTGGCTATGTTCCTCAGGTGAAAGAATGAGGATTTTATTGTGGCTGATATCTGATGTTTTAGTGTCAAGCCACCATCCAGCACAACGCTAAGATTCCGCACATGATCAGAGTTTTGTAATTCTGTACCCCCAAGTTTCAGTACATTTGGGTGGCTAGCAAAAGGACCTATGTTTTATCAGGATTCAGTCTCAGCCAACTGGCACTCATCCATTCCTGGAGCTCAGCTAGACAGCCATTTAGGGTTGTTATTGGGTTTTCAATGCCTGGAGCAAAGGACAAGTACAGTTGCGTACCATCTGCATAGCATTGGTAGACAAGGCCACGGCGCCTAATTATTTCACCCAGTGGCAGCATGCACACTGCAGAAAGCATGGGGATAATATAGAACCTTATGGGACACCGCATGGCAGTGGCACGGATGGAAATGAGTATACTCCAGATTACACTCTCTGTGAAAAGAAAAAAGTGTGGGGCGCTCAAAGGTACACAATATTGGAATAAAATGTATTAACTAAACATATTGTACACAAACAATACATATATTAAAAAATAGGCACACAGTTAATACATATACTGTATCACCTAATGGTTAGTTGTTTCTAGATAATTTCTTGTGATCAAAGAATATACTTTTGATTCCTTTAGGTGTCAATACATTATCAATATAAATGCTGGTTTATATGTACAGCTTAGCTTCAGCTGTATTAAGTGGCAGCTACTGTATCCTTCAATAGCTTTAAGCCATCCGATGAATGAATAGGTATTTTCAGCCAAATTAATAGAAGGCAACAGTGTCTCTGTTTGTAGTACTAACGTATACAGTTATGTTAACTCCAATCTTCTGGATACAAGTGTTAATTTCAACAGCAATGTCCACTTTGCAGGATGATTGGCAGCTCCTGCAGCGGTATGGAACTCGCACAGAATCAATGCAGCAAGCAGGCTGTGTGATATGTAACGGCAATTGCTCCGTAAGGTGACCCATGTCTTCCGGCTAGATGTCTGTCAATAATGCAGTACGCCGGATCTCACCGGTGTTTAGCGTCTCCTACACGCGGCTGTGATAAGCGTGTACTTGGCTTCCTGACGCTTTGCCACAGCGTCGGCAGCAGTGCTGTAGTGAGCCGCTGTGAGACGGACGTGCACTCAGTTATGAAAGGGCACGTGTAGCCAGGTGTCGGGTATCCAATGCAGACTCCTCTGAGAATGCGTTTAGCCTAATTATTTCACCCAGTGGCAGCATGCACACTGCAAAAAGCATAGGGGATAAAGTGTTGTTGGCTATGTTTCTCAGGTGAAAGAATGAGGATTTTATTGTGGCTGATATCTGATGTTTTAGTGTCAAGCCACTATCCAGTACAACGCTAAGATTCCGCACATGATCAGAGTTTTGTAATTCTGTACCCCCAAGTTTCAGTACATTTGGGTGGCTAGCAAAAGGACCTATGTTTTATCAGGATTCAGTCTCAGCCAACTGGCACTCATCCATTCCTGGAGCTCAGCTAGACAGCCATTTAGGGTTGTTATTGGGTTTTCAATGCGCGGAGCAAAGGACAAGTACAGTTGTGTACCTTCTGCATAGCAGTGGTAGACAAGGCCACGGCGCCTAATTATTTCACCCAGTGGCAGCATGCACATTGCAAAAAGCATGGGGATAATATAGAACCTTGTGGGACACCACATGGCAGTGGCACAGATGAAGATGAGTATAATCCAGATGACACTCTCTGTGACCTGCCAACGAGAAATGATTTGAACAAGCTTAGTATTGTGCCATCCAGTCCACAAATTTTTTCAGTCAGAAGCCCATGGTCCACAGTATCGAATGCTGCAGAGAGATCCAGAAGGATTAAGATTGAACAGTCACCTCTGTCTCTTGCCATCAGAAGATCGTTTAGCACATATACCAAGGCTTTTTCCGTGCTATGTCTTATCCTGAATCCTGATTGGAATGGGTCATACATATCATGAGTTATCAGGCAGGTTTCCAGTTGATTTGCAACCACTTTTTCAATGACTTTTCCTAGAAAAGGAAGGCTTTATACTGGTTGATCTTGAGCGAGAGAAAAAGAAAAAAGTATGTATTTTCGCCCCTGTACTTTTATACTGGTTGGTAGTTGGTCATGCAGTCTGGATCTAAATTAGTTTTTTTTAAGAAGAGGTCCAACAATTGCTTCCTTTAGGGGTTGACTAAAAATTCCGGTACTTATGTAGTATCTGGGCACCCGATTTTTTGATTGTAGGCCTTAACTTAAGGCAACCAAATCGCATGCGATCGACCCGATTTTCCATAGGATTCATTGTAAAAATGGTCTTGTTCATTTCCCTACTATCCAAGTGGGCATGGAGTTGGATATAAACCTGTGGCGAGCGCAGCGAGCCCCGCGAGGGGACGCAGATTATTTAAAATGTATTCCATGTCGCCAAAATAATCCGCGTGCGCTCGCCACGCTTCGGGCTCGGTGGCTCGCTAACTCTGACTTCTTATGGGTTATTGTCGATTGATATTCCTCAATTTGCTTTGTTAGTTTTATCTTGTCCTCCAAAAGGTTAGTCTACCTCCATTGTCTTTCAATTCTATGACCCCTATTCTAGAGCTCATTAAGACTTCTGTCAAACCAGGAAGCTTGATGATGTGGTTTGAGACGTTGTGTAGGCACTCGGGCTATAATATCAGTTGCAGCTGTCATACCCTATTATAATTACTGACTAGGGAACAGGGATCATCACAAGCTCCCAGTAATGCAGAGAGATCCAGATTTGCTGCAAGCGCTTGTGGAGTTATACCCCTCCTTGGATGATGCCTGGTCAGCTCCTTTGGCAAAGATCTATTTTAAGGGGTTGGAATTGAGAACCAAATGGAGTGGTGGTCTGACAACGTGATGCCACAGATGTTTGGCTAATATTTAAAGGGTGCATGGTCTGGACCCCTTGATATATATATATATATATATATATATATATATATATATATATATATATTAGATAATAGATGTATAATAAACCATGTCCATATGTGTATAATTCAAGTGTATACATCCCAACTGTCACAGGACAGTTACATTTTTTGTGACTGTCCTCCTGTCCCACCCTCAGTGGGGGTGCATTTGGAGTCTCCCTGTCACTTGCTGCTTTGCAGAGCAATGGGGAATATAAGCTGTGCCGTTGGGATGTATGCAAGTTCATAGTCTGAAACCTGATCCCTAGGGGAGGAAGTGGGGCCCAATGGGGGTTACCCCAGAACACCTGTGGGCCAGCCCAACCCTGACCGTGCATATACAGTAAGTACTCTGGAGTTCCCCTCTTATTGGAAGAGCTGTCCTTTGCATAATTCATTACAATTGTACATGTATGCAGTTAATAAACACTGCTATGCATGAGGTGACTGGTATCCTATTTAAAATGACCATGTCCCCATGTAAATGCCATCATTCAGCTGCTGCTTATGACTAAAAAAGACGGACCTGGACTGAGAACCTTTATATTCACCTCTCGTTTCTCACAGTGTAATGTGCCTTTTAATCTTGGTCCCAGTTTATACACAAGAGCAGCTGTGGGTTATGTGTATTGTTATGTACTGTTATCAGGTCTATCTGACTGCAAGAGGCTGCTGGAGGATCTATGCTACCAATTATCCTGTACCATGTGAGCATCTTTTTCTGTTGTGCTGTCATAATAAAGACACAGAACCCAGAAAAAGGTGATCAGAGGAGTTATAAGAATGGGAGGAACAAACAGAGAGTCCAGGACAGGGGAAAACTACACAAACTGAACCTGTCCCTACTTGATGAGGTAGTCGAGATGAAAATAGCAAAAGACCCAGTAGCAGAATTTATGGCAAAAGACCTAGTCCGAACTTATGCTGCAGAGATTGTGGGAGCCAAGGAATCAGATGAGGAACAGGAGCAACCCTGAACATTTGTGCTGAGTGAGTGATGCTATTAACAAAACGATCTGATGTGACTTTATCAAGGAAGGTCAGGAAAACTTCCTACAGGTGGTGCAGGAATGGCCCAAGGAGACTGGAGTGAATTACTATACAACCTCACTGCTCGAGGAGCAGACACGACTAGAACCCTCAAACCTGGCACAACTTTTTCAGGAGCAGCCAGTAAGTCTCCCTGAGATCACAGCTACTGTACAGACCAAACCAACCACAGGCCAGTCAGCATTGCACACTAAAAGCTGTGGCTATGGACAGCTTTTCTAAGAGTTGCTAGAATTCCTGGGTAAGTGGATCTGGAGAAAAGGGCTTGGGTCAATAAAAACAGGGCTGCCTGAAATGTTACTCATCTTTCAGGAATGGGTGGCCAAGTGGAAGCCACGGTCCCAGGAAAGGTCAGAAATGGGGCAGAAGGCTCAATGCTACCTATCAACCGAGGACCTGAGATACTCCGGACAAGTCTGGAAGCTGAGCCATCGATGTGGCTACTGGGGGTATCTCTGTCAGGAGTGTCACATAAAGAGACGTCAATTGAAACAATCCCCAGAAAAAAAAACATTACCATCCTGATGCACAAGAGGTGAGGGTGGCAGGTGCCATATTGTGGCTTGTGGCCTGTGACTTGCCACATTGTGGCCTGTGGAAATGAGAGTACCAGGCAGCAGAAAATAATTTCCACCCCTAAACGCCAGTGACAACCTGACACCAGCAGCCCATTTTCTTAATCTCCAGAACTTTGGGGGAAGTACAAAGATACAGCAGGGGTATAGGGTGACACACACAGGTTAAGAGGGGTACAAGGCATCATAAACACACACAGATAAGTGGGTACTGGGTGTCAATGTCAATGCATTAATTCCACTCCAGAAGATACGCGGTGAGGAGAAGCAGGTGGGAAGTGATGGGGGTGGGGATAAAGGGCCCCTTCTCTCATGAAGAATGTGCCCGCGATTGGATAATATTTCCATAGGGGTGAAACCAAAATGATGCGATTAGCATATGATTGTGTCATTAGGAGAAGCCTCTCTTCTATGGCTGTGAGGGACTACCTCAAAAGAACAGATTTCTCCCTAGGAGAACCAGGAGAGCAGGTAAGTATGATGCATCATTACTGCTAAGGTAGGACAGGGGAGGGAAGTGGCAACTAATGGCAACTTTCTGTATTCGCAAACAAATGTAGATCTGCACAAATTACATTTCTTTTGACATGAGGAGAGTTGTACTTTGGTATGCTTTTGAGTTACAAAACTTAAAAGTGCATTTTGCAAGTAAAACAAATGTTAATAACATGGGTATGATAGTATGTGAAGTATGCCTCACAGAAAAAAACCACATACTAGTGTAGATCTTGTGATTTGTCCATCTCACCTTATTACAGTAAACACATTCATTTTCTGTGAAGATTTTGTGTGTCCAATATGCATCCAACCAAGTAATAAGCCCTAAGTATTAATAGCTGCAATACATTTCATAGACAGTAAAAAAATATATATATATAAAAATGATCACACAATGATTCACTGCTTTTGCCTTCTCAGGAATTATAGAGCTTATTAGCCATGCAATGTTTCACAACTGAATCAGCAGAGGAATTTCACATTCCGTACATATTTGTATGTTAGTAGCACTCAGCTGTCTTGTACTGTATATACAATTTGAAACAGTTGATCAACAGAACATGTTAGTGTATTTCATTTGTAAGGTTATGAACTTTTTATTGAATAATTAATTAGCAGTTAAGCAGCTTATTGACAAATCTCTATCATGGATTTGTCACAACTTTACATTAATGATTTAACAATTTAAACTACAGTATACCGTGTGCTTGATCATTTGTGAACACTTCAGAATATTCTATATTTCTGCTGATATTTGGCCTAAAATTACCTCAGAATTTCACAGTCCTAAAAGTAGATAAAGAACAACTGAGACTGGTTTATTATCACATATCTGTGAGTGGCAAAAGTATTACCCCTTTTAGACCTGTGACCCAGCAATTGCCCTACTTTTTGAGTGCCGGATCAATTTGCTGGGTGCATTCTGACCCCCTTTTACTCTGAGTAGCAAATTACTGGGTTAAAATGTCAACCTGGTAATTTGCTGAATTACATTGGTATTTCTCAGTGTAAAAGTATCAAACCGGGTCATCGACCCTGGTATAAATCAGTGTCACTGACCCAGGATTTAAGACCCGGGTTGACCCTTTTACACTGGACAAATTAGCTGGTAGAATTTCTTCACCTGGTAATTTGATGTTCGGTAATTTACACCGAACAGCAAATTACAGAGTAAAGCAGCTTTTTACCAGGGTCAGCAACCCAGGATTTGCGACCCAGGTTGACCCTTTAACACCCTTTTATACCCGTATAATTCAGCAAATTACCAGGGTGACTTTTTTTTAACCCACTAATTTGCTGGGGGTCAGATTGCAACCTGCAAATTGAACCAGCACTAAAAATGCCAGGTAATTGCCAGCTGGCAGGTCTAAAAGGGGTATTTGTGAAGCTTAAGGCTTAGCAGATATTTTGTCGGTGAAAGCTGAGTCATTTTTTTCAATCTACAGGGTGCTCCAATCTGCAGATTCCCAATAATTGCTCTACAGATCGCTGTATTGCAAACGTCTCTGTGGTCACGGGGAGGAACTGGGTGGAGGTGGTCCCATTTCCCAGGCCTAGCGAGGCCAAGTACTGCAACTGCAATGCAGCGAAAGGAAGGTCCAAGTATCATGCAACAAGCAAAGGAGATTTCTGAGGAACTCAGAAAAAGAGTTGTTGATGTTCATCAGACTTCAAAAGGTCATAAAACCACCTCTAAAGAGTTTGGATTCCACCAATCAACAGTCAGACAGATTGTGTACAAATGGAGATAATGCTAGACCATTGATAACCCCCCCCCCCAGGAGTCATTGACCAATAAAGATCATCTGAGCTGAAGCCGTCCGCAAAGGGGACCTGCACATAAAATACCATGCGCATATCTGGACCCAATGGAAATAGGTCCGAATTCACCCTGTTCCAACGGAAGTAACTTGGCTTGCAGGTTTAGTGCATACAGAAATGCTTTAGAGCTTCCCTTTTACTGTGTGTTTTAATACGGGCAAAAATTTTGATGGATAAAAAATGTCATAAAGAGCCAAAGAGAGTGGGCACCAAATAACTACACTGCTCCGGCTTACAAAAATTGTTGTTTGTACCCTGCAGTGTTATTATATAAAATAAACATTGATTGCATCAGGTATTATTGAACAGTTTTACATCTATTTTTTTATTTTTACCATGGCCCTGAATCAAGTGTATTTTGGGGGTTCGGAAATCTTAACACATCAGTCTTAACCATTTGCATAGTTGACTACCCTTCTACGGGGGCTCCCTTCTCTGGCATAAATCTCCTGCTGTCCAGCATTGTACTGGACAGATTGTACTTCAAATCTCACAGATTTTTCAGATTCTGCCAAGAATGTCACTAATGAGTTTCATTGCAAGGACAGTGATTTTCTGTGATTTTCTGATTTCCCTATTAATGTCTCTCATTATCCCACCTTGTAGGAACCCCTGACATGACAGAGACATATAAACACAAGCGTAAGATGTACCAGGGTGCAAATTTTTCGGAATAAAACAGCAAAAATTACATGTTTTTTTGTAAATCGTACATGTAGTAATGTGCAAATTGCAAAGGAATTTAACTGATAGCCTTGCTGCTAGGAGTTTTATGGGTGCCTAATAGGGTGGTTGGTCAAGCTGCTCCTACTAGGGGGTGTCACGCCCCTATATAAAGTACAGTAACTTGATGGTTAATTCAATTAATAATAATAATATTTATTAAATACTGTGCCTTTAAGCACTGGGTATATAAATAAAAAACACACTTATATCTATCAATCAGTATTCACAATTGTGTACAGTACAATATAAAATTAAAAATAAAATGCAATGTAAAAAGAATAGAAAGGGGTCTAATACTTATTGGTCTGGAGTCCCGATTCGGATTCCTTTTGGTAAGGAGGGGGTTAATACTTTTGATTTCTTAGGGTTAGTCCATCAAAATGCTGGATGGTATGTGGGTCCATATACCTTGCTGGATTGTTGACACACTGGTGGAAGATTGTAATCCCCTGTTGGAATATGGGGAATCCTCACGATTATGCGGATTGTAATCCTTATTGTGCAGGTGGTGGTGTCCCAAAGTGGTTTCTGCAGCTGGTAAAATAAAAGGAAGCAATTTTGCAGTTGCTTTTCCAGAGGAGAGGGATCCAAATTCGACCAAAGTGACCCAATAATTTCTATTTAGCAGGTGCTCCCTGACATGTTTCACTACACAACTGACAGGCTTTTTCAAAGGTGTATTTATATACCCAGTGCTTAAAGGCACAGTATTTAATAAATATTATTTTTAATTGAATTAACCATCAATTTATTTTTAGCGCTCCACCTATATACTTTTGTTACAATATGCAAATTGCAATAATATTGGCACGTTTCACTTGTCCAAAAAAAAAAAATCACACATAGAAAACCATGCAAATTTGTACCCTTAAAATTACCAAAAATCGCAGAACAAATAGATCAGGTCCAGCCTGGCGAGTTTGTTCTGTCCAAACAAAGTGCTCCAGTCTTTGTTCCCCAAATACAGGGGAGGGGGGGGAATCATGGGGATCCCCCGTATTTAAGAAACCAATACTGGTTCCAAAAATGGCTAACCACAAGTCCCAGCATGTGGAGCATGAATGGGCCCACTGGTTCTTGAAGTTCTACTGAGAGAACAATGTAGAAAAAAAGACACACATAGTACAGTAAAACTTTAATATACACATCCAAACCTTCATTTCAAATACTCACCCTTCCAGGTTCCAGCAACGAAGCGGCTCCTCCCCAGTACGGAGTCTCTATGACTTCAGTAGCAGGGATTTCCAGTGACCTCCCTGATTGGCTCTAAGCATTTCCAGGATACACCTACAGATGGAGCCAGACTTGTTATTGCTGGCGATGCGCCAGCCACAATTGCTGGCAGCTGGTGCGTCAGCAATTGTCGATGCGCAAGCATCTCACACACTTGCGCATCCATAAGTGAGAATAGGGTGCGCGTGATTCGGAGACATTCCCTTGTTGTGGGTGGTGCTCACAGTGGCAGAAGCCTCTCTGATGAGAACAGATCCATCTATACAGCCAATCATGGCTCAGCTTAGGCCGAAAATCACAAATGTGACGTGCGATATTTACACACATAAAAGAATCGCACCCTATTACATCTCGCCCCAGGTGTTCTTATCTGTTCTCGTGTGCACTGACCCATAGCATGCTGCTGTTGTTAGTGAACTATGACTAAGGGTAAATCCCGGTACACACAGGGTGAACCAGCTATTTTGTTGAGCGATGAGCGATCGCACAGAACACATCGCCATGTGTCCACGATGCAGTCCGCAATGCTGTGTGCCGTGTGTTCTTATTTCAGCCGTATGCAGTCGTGTTCCGGAGGGGAATTTACAAAGCAGTCAAATACGACTGCTTTGTAACCCTCCGATGTCGTATTAATTTGTATTAGCTGCCCGTATATACGGCCGCTAATACGAATTCGTATAGGCAGTCTGCACAGATCAGTCAGATCCGTGCAGGCTGCAATGTGTAAAAACAAAAAAATAGAAAAATAAATAAGTACAGTAAATAAAATAAAAAACCCAGCGTGGGGTCCCGCCCCCACAGCCATAACCAGCACCAGGCTGAAGGAGCCGGGGCTGGTAATAAAAAATCAGGAAACCCGGCAAATAGGGCTTTGCTGATTTTTAAAACAAGCCCCAGGCTCCAGGTCCGGGGCTGGTTCCCAAAATACGGGGGACAAAATGACTAGGGGTTAAGAACCAGCCCCAGGCCAAACCAGCCAGCAGGGTAATGTCACAGACAGGGGACACTGATTAGATAAGGTCCGGCGGCCAAAACATTCTCCCTACCGACCAGTCAGCCTGGCCAGGGGTCCTGGGGGAGTGGGGACCCCCTCCAGGACTTACCTGACCAGGCTGAAGCCTGGTGCTGTCCCCGGTGACCCTGTGCGGTGGTTACCGGGCTGATGAACTTATGAATTTCTCGGCTCCTGATTGGCCACTAGGCGGCCAATAGAAACATTCTGAGGAGAGGCGGAGAAGATGAAACATCTCTGCCGACATGGACCCGGACGCCAACATGGACCCGGACCAGGACACCGGACCAAGATCCAGGGACCTACCTACGGGCTCAAGATAGGTAAGTATGGGCTTTGGATGTAATAAAGCTTTATTTTTTGTGTGTGTCAGTGTGTGTTTATTGACTATTTTTACTACTGTGGAACTACAAGTGCCAGCGGGCCCTATAATGCCCTGCATGCTGGGACTTGTGGTTCTCCAAGTCTCAGCTTGCAGGGGAGCCGTGCTGTTACTCATAGTTTCACAGTATTAAACAATAGTTTATTCTATTTTTTTACACAAGTTCATCAGCCCGGTGACCAGTGCACAGGGTCACTGGGGACAGCACCAGGCTTCAGCCTGGTCTAGTAAGTCCTGGAGGGGGGGCCCCTTTATTGGGGGGTCCTCACTCCCCCAGGGCCCCTGGCCAGGCTGACTGGTCAGTAGGGATGACTGTTTTGGTCGCGAGACCTTATCTAATAATTGTCCCCCGGCTGTGACATTACCCTGCTGGCTGGTTTGACCTGGGGCTGGTTCTTAAAATACAGGGGACCCCTAGTCATTTTGTCCTCCGTATTTTGGGAACCAGCCCCGGACCTGGGGCTGGTTTAAAAAAATCAGCGAAGCCCTATTTGCCGGGTTTCCTGATTTTTTATTACCGGCCCAGCTCTTCCAGCCTGGTGCTGGTTACGGCTGTGGGGGAGACCCCACGCTGTTTTTTTTTATTTATTTATTTTTCTATTTTTTAACACTGAAGCCTGCACAGAACTGACTGATCCATGCAGGCTAAAGCCAAATACGACAGGAAAATAAAGTGTATTTTAGTGCCGTATTTGGCCCGCCATTCGCGGCCGTTTTATGCCAATTAGTGGCCGTATTTTCAATACGGCCGCTTAGTAAATCAGGAACCACCATTCTTTTGAATGGTGATTTCTGTCGTTTTCTATCGATGGTGTATTCATTCGTATTTGTAAATACAAATACCAATGTCCCATCAATATGAATACGAAAATTCGTATACGCCACAAAAAAAATGTATTTTACGTGTGAAAATTCTATTTTTTCCACTAATTTTTGTTAGTAAATTTCCCCCGTAATGTACAGTATAAGCATAGATTATTGAAATCTATTTGATGATCAGTGATAAAGCCATTTTTAGAGATGTGTATGCTGCTATAAATTCAGCATTCTGTACATATACAGTACTTGTATATGTACAGTTTTTATGTTCCCATCCATATTTGCTCAGCACTTAAGCAAAACCACTTAGAAAGGTACACACAGTCTGTTCTTATCTTCGGCATTCATAGAGAAATGAACAAAGATTAGAGACATATGTATTCCCCCAGTGTGTTATTGTCTCACATGTGAAACATATTTTCCATGTTATTTGTAACTGAGTGTATTAGTGAACACCACAGACTAATGCTTATAGTAAATTATTTATTTACAGTTTATTTACAGTTTACCACTACATGCTGCCCATGCTGACTATGCTTGTGCAGATGACTGTAGGCGCTATGCAGTACAGTCAGTATCACCTGTAAGGAAGGATGACCTGCTAGCACCCTCTGCCCCCTCTCACCGGTTCTCCTTGTCCAGCTGGTTGACGTCCTGCTTGGGCAGCAGCTGCTGGAGCTTGGCCACATCCCCGGACAAGGCAGCGCGATGCACCTTGCTCAGGTCCTTATTCTTTAGCTCATAGCATCCGAGGCGCTCATGGAATCTCCTTCATTCATCTCCTTCTTCATCTCTGAATAGGTCCCTGGATGGGGCAGGCAGCAGCCGCCGTGGTTACGATGCGCTCATAATGTGCTATCCAGTAACGCGAGCGTGCAGAGACACAGTAGGACGAGACCTGAGTAGCTAGATCCCATTTAGATGATCTCTCTGCACCCTCCCCGGTGCATCGTAACACAGCAGCCTGGCTGGCCATTGTGATACCAAGCAGCAGCCGGGGGGGGGTAAGTCTTGCAGCAGCCCGGGAGGGGGGGAGTTAGTTAATGCCACTTCAGGAGTCAGACGGATGCCCGCTGTAGTAGCGCAGCCCGCCCGGTGGAGGGGAAGCGGCCTGGTCTGGACTGGCCCACCGGGAAATGGCACGGTTTTCCGGTGGCCCAATCCACCCCTGTTATGAGGGAAGTCCAGGAGGAGAGCAATGTGTCCCTCCTGGAGAGGGTCATGTTTGGAGGTATGCATTTCTATGCATGATATTAAAATACATTATCTTGCCTTTGTTTAAGATATTGGGTATTTTTTTTGCAATGCATCTCCACACGCATATCAATATTTACTAAAGCTTTTGCCAAAGAACGCATATCAATATTTACTTAAAACTTTTGGCAAAGAACGGCTTTTGCTGTAAGGAGATCTCCTATGTGAGGATAGGACTTTTGGTTTTAGGCCCTGTCCATTAAGCCTTCTTTCCCATTGGACTTAATGGGCAGTTGCCCAGGGACCCAAGGATTCTAGGGGCCCACCCTAATGGGGAAGATGGCACTGCTCCAGGGCGGCGATGGGTGGTGGGCAGCAGGGTCCGAGCAGCGGCTTCCAGGCAGCTCGGAGCTTGTACCGCGAATTGCCAGGTGGTGGGGTGGGAAGTGCTGCTGAATTTGAAGACTGTCCAGATGCTGATTGGCTGAATTCTCTCAGCCAATCAGCGTCCAGCCAGTCTTTTCAAATGTTTCCAAATTCAGCAGCGCTTCCCGCCCCGCAGCCCGGCAAATAGCACTACAAACTCCCAGCCGCAGCTGCCCGGATCCCTGCTGCCTGGATGCCGCTACCCAGATCCCCGCTGCCTGGACACCGTGCCACGCTGATGTTAAGACACCACTGCCTGTAGTCATATATGTGCAGACATCAGTCCATTTCACCTGGGTCATACATAATTCAACTCCACTCAAGTTTTTCTGACTTATTTCCCATAATAATTAACCGTAGTTGAATTTTGCTGGTAACAATTACTGAAGAAAAAGTGGGAAACATGAAGCAGTGCAAAGTATCCTGGGTGAGGTAAGTCTTACTGTGAAATAATCCAGTTGCCAATAAATCTCACTGCTTTCCGGGATGTTTATAGTCTCCCATACTTATTATGTTTTACACAGGAAAGTAGTCTGTCTCATTTTCCTGCTGTAAATAAGACATGCACATGACATCCTATGACTGAACGGCATTAGTAACATATAAGACAAGGGACATTGTACAGTCAGGGGAGAGGAAGCACTTAGCAGATGTTGTTGGGCACCAGAAATAAAGGGACAGAGGTTAAAATGCAGCTTGTGTTATTTGTTAAATGAGTAAAAAATATAACTGAACAATGCACCACTTTATTCAATGACCAATGTTGTGTTCATGTGATTCTAGTTAAAGCACTTTAGCTCATTTCAGACTGGGTTGCAAATTAAAATGGTCTCTCGTACATACATTTAGGCCTGGGGGATACTTGTTTGTATCCAGCACATTTTATATTTATTTATTTTTTGTTTTCTAAATAATGTATGCCTTACAAACTGTACATAATGTGAAAGTGACAATAGGGAAATATAGGTGTGACACACAGGGAATATTTTTTTTGTTTGATAAAATATTTAAATCAATTAAAAAAAATATTCTAAATGTAATTAAACTACCGGTACTTAGCATGTACTAAGCCTTGGAAATAGATAAAGTGGATGGAGATAAATGGCCAGATCTACCAAGCCTTGAAAAGGATAAAGTGAAAAGTGCTAAAGTACCAGCTAATCAGCTCCTAACTGCCATATTACAGGCTGTATTTGAAAAATGATGGTACTTTATCTTCATCCAGTTTAGTACATACACCCCATAGTGTGGGACAGGGGCGGAATGGCAACAAAATCTAGCTCGGGAAAAATCCTCAGGGGAGGGGGTTTCACGGTAATGAGACGCCTTAGGGGGAGAACGGGGGGGGGGGGGGGGGGTGTTTGCTAACGCTAAAGACCCGGCTCCCTGCTTTGGGGGGGGGGGTGCCACTTACCAAGAATCTGTGACCCGGTGTCTGCCACTCTGCTTGCGGCCACTTACCACTTAAGCCCACTTATGCTGAAGCCGCTTACTCCCAGGTGACATCACCCAAAAGCGACCGACGGCCATAGTAACACTGTAATACGGGGTGATGTCACCTCAAAGCAATCGGTGGACATATTGACTGTGGGCACTGGGCAGCCAGGAGTTGGTGGCTGCGGCCACAGGAACTAACCGCTGTGGCAGCGCGGTCCAAGGCCCGTGGCCCAGCCAGGGGAAAGTGGCGGCCGAGGCAGGGAAAAAACGGCCAAATCAGTACCGGCCCACGGGGAAATGGCCCGGTTTGGGAGGAGTGTTAACAAACACAGATAATTTGTTCATGCATTCAAAGTTAATGCTGATTCTGCCGTAGTAGTGCCTGTGACTTTATGCTAATTCCACTACAAAGCCCTTCCCTGGTATACATTTGTGCATCCAAATGCAAGACTGAGTTGCCCACTCACAGCATATGTAGATACTGCATAATGACTGGTGGTGTGTCTTTAGATGCACTATCGTTTACATCATCAAAACTTGCACCACTCCTATGGCAAGATCAGTTTGTCTGTTTGGCCTCCTAATGGAGTGGCTGTGCCCATCTATATGTAGCCACTTTCGGCACCACATCTTCGATGCCCCCATAAGATGTAAAAATGTATGCGTCTTGGTTTCCAAATCCATTACTTCCAAGTCACTGTTCGTGAATGCTGCATATATTTATGCATCATCTGCACATTGGCAGTTTGAATGATTATTGGCATAGTGTCCAACTCAGAATAATGTCCACTGTAAGATATACAGTCTATTTTAGGACATAGGCCCTCATGTTAGTTGCATGCGCATAGTGACATGTGCGTATGTGCATAGGTGAATCTAGAAATACGGTAATGGGTGGTTCCAGATCCAAAAATTGAAACAGGGCGGACCTTTGTGCGGCTAAAAGGGGGCATGACCTCATGGAAAGGGGGCGTGGTATTACACATTAGACCACACACCATAATGCCCATTACACATTTTAGAAAACTCTGTAATACCCATTACACATAAGGCCACACACCGTAATGCCAATTACACATAAGGCCACACACCATAATGCCCATTACACATTGTGCCACACATCATGATGCCCATAACATACTATATAACAAACCATAATGCCCATTACATATTTGACACATAAGTGCCGCTTACCTACATGCTCATTGCTAGGGGGCTCTTGCTTGATGCCAGGGGCTTCATGCTCGTTGCCAAGGGGGAATACATGCTTGTTGCCAAGAGGGAATTGCTAAATGCTCATTGCAAAGGGGGAGTAAAATTGCTCGTTTCCAAGGGGGTGGGGGGTTGCTAAGGGGAATACATGCTTGTTTCCAAGAGGGAGTGAATTGTTCGTAGCCAAGGCGGAGGTAAATGCTCATTGCAAAAGGGAAGTGAATTTGCTCAATTCTAAGTGGGAGGGGGATTGCTCGTTGCCGGAGAGGATGCTCCCCCTGTGGCTGGCAGCCAATCAGAAGCGGCATTGGTGGTGGTATTGGTGGCCACTCCTGATTGGCTGTCGGACCGTGAGCTCCTATTGGCTCACGGTCCAGCGAGAGTATTGAAGATATCAACGGAGCTGCTGCTTTGCTTAGATTATACAGCCGGGCAGTGCACAGCTGTCATTTCTTTAAATTGTGTGTGCGGCGGCGGCCAGCGGTCTAATGGGTGGTCCGGTGGACCCCCTGACCACCCCTTAGATTCACCTATGCGTATGTGCAGGGCGTCTGTGCGAGCACCCTTGCTGACCTGCACTATCGCCGTGATGCTAGCACAGTGGAGGGGTGGGATGGGGGTTGGGGTGGTACTCCGACATGGGAACGCCCAGCGTTTCATGGGTACTCCCCTGCAAACGCTGGGCATTCCCATCTAAATGCGGGAGTGATGTGGTGTGTCGGGTGCGGGCGGTTGACATTACATGATGTCAGCTGCCCACCCTGTCTTCGGTCCACAAATATAAGTCAGTCTCCACTGTGAGGCCTGGAGAAATCACTCGATGGTCGGCGGCCATTGAATCCTTTCTCCAGCAGCGGGCACATGCGAGCGGATGTGCTTGGGGGATACAAACGATACATTGTGATACAGCAGCAGGGGGGGCGGTGATTCGGCGGGGTGGCGCAACAACTGCTCGGTAAGCTGCAAGCTTTGCAACTTACTGAGCAGATCAGAATCAGGACCATAGTTCAAGAAAAAATCTACATCTTATCACAAATGTCTCATAAGTATTAGTTTATGAGACCTTTTAATATATCGGTTTTAACTATTGGTTTTAATCCAAAAATTAAGTCTGAAACAAAAATAAAGTTTTAATAAAGTGTGAAGGTCCTGATTATTACCGTATATACTCAAGTATAAGTCGACCTGAATATAAGCCGAGGCACCTCATTTTACCCCAAAAACCTGGGAAAAATCATTGACCTAGTATAAGCCTAGGGGAGGCAGTAGTGGCCCCTGGAAGGGTGGAAAGCTCAGGCTGCAGCAGTCTGAGGGGGACACAAGGGGCCACAGTACCCAGAAACTGCACTCGAGGGACCAAATTCCCCGTGTGCCCGGGGACACATAGTGCTGCACCCCAAAGTGGGGAATGTGTGTTACTGGTCCCGGCAGGGGGTATTGGGGCTTGGGGTGGACACTCCATGCGCTGAAAGGGCCGCACAAGTGCAGGTTCAGCTGGGCAGGGATGATGCCTACGCAATGCCGGATAGGTTAGGCGTCTGGATGTGGTGTTGGGTAGGGAGTGTGTACCTGAGACCTGGACTCAGTTGCAGGCTCCCACCCTTCACTACTGCGACTCCCGGTGTCTGGTCAGCTGGCTTCTTGGTGCCACGGTCTCTTCACTGGCTGCCGCTAGCGAGTTCTGGCACTCCACGCTCCATCTTCTGCCAGAGGGCACGCTAGTGTGGGCGCCGCAGCGTTGCTACACTCAGCCACCCATCCGGTCTTCTGGCTGACACTCAGGTCTGCTCCCCCTACACGCGCCGTCCGTCTCTGCCTCCTTTGGCTGTTGGCGGGATCTGGCTGCTCCTCTTCCCTCTCAGACTCCCGGTGCAGGCGACCTTCTGCGCGCGGCTCCTCTTCCCCCACCCCCCACACTCCTACTTCCGGCCTAACGTCCCTTTGCACAGCCTGGCCTGTTCATCAATCTGGGGTCAATAGAATGGTGCAGCCGGACGTCACAGCGCCAACAACGTGCCTTCCGGCGTGACTCTTCGGGCTGTCAGGTCCTTCTATTTTACTAAGTGTGTTACTTAGCAACCACCTAGCGTTGGTTCCCTGCAGGGTGCCTTGGGGCAAACTGGGTACCCCAGACTGGGGTGCCACATAACCCTCACTTGAGTATGGATTTTTCAGCACAAAAAATGTGCTGAAAAACTCGGCTTATACTCAAGTATATACGGTAAATGCATAAAACCCTTACGAACAGTGTAAATGGGTGTTTACATTGTCAATATACAGATGTGTCCTCTTACATCTAGCATTCATACGCCATGTAATGAGCCATGCAACTCACACTCTGCAATTTCACTTCTTGGAGTTGTAAGTTGCATAATGTTGTATTAAGTCATATCATAACATAGCACTAAAAAAACTAGAGAGTGTAATAACATGTTCTGTACACCAGATGGTGCTTTTCCAAAACTGCATTGCACATTCCTCGAGTTGCAAATTAAGTCTGTCACGGCTCCTCCTGAATGAAGGAACCTGTACTCTAATTCGGTACACAGTATATCTGAACAGTTACATTCTATAGATTGTAAGCTTGCAGCAGGGCCCTCCTACCTCCAAGTCTGTCTGTTGTTACCCAGTTTGTTTTATCACTGTCTACTATTGTAAAGCGCAACGGAATCTGCTGCGCTATATAAGAAACTGTAAATAAATAAATAAATAAATTAGTTTGGATCTGGCTAATGAGCATTGGCGCCTGTAAATCATTTCCAGTTTGTCAACAGCACACTATACTGTTATTCTTTTATTGACTGTTTATTCAATTATTATTATTTTTTTTATTTTATTTTTTTTGGGGGGGGGGGGGGGGTCTTTGCAAAGGAGACACACAAACAGCATTTTACACAGTGAGCTCAATTCAGGTCCAATCATGTTCAATTACTCTGCTGTCACAAGCTAGTGTAGGCATCTCCCCCAAGCTGCATTGGATGCTAAACCACCTGATTGGCAAGTGGTAAAGAGGCCTCTTTTTGTTGAAGAGACACTCGCACAGCATTTCAAACAGTGCGCTCAGTACAGGTTCAAGCATCTATGTTACCTGAAATGCAAAAGAAAGGAACACAGTAGGGTGCACTGCCAGGTCAGCATCTAATGCAGCTGACTGGCTAAGCATAGAAATGAAAGTTTGGGGGGAGGCGCCTAGCTATGTAGAAAGTTCAGTAGAGTACCCAAACTATTAGTGAACATATAGCATGCATTAATGTTGACTGTAAATGCTGGGCTTCAGATTAACTAGCCATGAAACAGCTGGTGAATTGATGGCAGTAAGGACATGTAATGAGAAGTAAAAGTGTATAAAGAATATACTCTATACTAGAAGTTATTACTATAATGGTAAGTTAGTTCTTCCATGGACACCTTCAGTTTGCATGAGTTTCTATTCAATAACAGTGGGACCAGGAATGGCATGACTTACTAAGATGCCCGTGCTCAGTAATTGCCTATGACAATTATTTTTATATGGTGGCAACTATGAGAGCATATACTGTAAATCAATTCTAATTATTGCAGACCTCAGTGACTGGATGCACTGGGGAGCCACATGAGGCGAGTCCTGGGGGACTCAGGTTTCCTAATTGCAGTGCAACTGAAGTATCTGCTTGAAAACCATGTCTAAATACATTTAAATACATGCATACATAAATAGTCATGTCCCCTGGATAAAATAAGCAACAGTTACTATGTACACATTATTTGTGACATTTTATAAAAAAATATTTTTTTAATCGAATACAAATTTTGTGAAATGTTAAAATATTATTTCATGTCAAATCTTTCTTATTGTAATACTATTTAGGTTATTGAAGTGACTTTATGGATCTCCAGAAATGGCTCTTATGACGATATGAAATTACAAGAAGGTGTCAGCGAACAGCCTTATATACAAAGGTTGCATCACTGTTGTGCAAAAGAACCAAGCCTAGGATGGCTTCCCCTTGTAAATTCTAAAGATTAAAGTAATTAGTCTTCAAAAAAAAAAATAGTAATTGGATCTTCTTCCCGTCACGAGATCTCAGCTCAGCTGGAATAATCTCTCATAAGAAACAAATGCCCAACTAGAGACCTGTCTGTCAATAATGGATATTTATTATTTATAATTGTCACTTTTTAATAGACAAAGTAGAGGTGGACATCTTTGAAAGTGCGGATAGTTTGTGGGGACACAGCTGGGTGAAGATGAATCATTCACACAGACACACATGCCCTGGCCAAATGCTAGCAAATTATAAAACAAGATTACACAATCCTCTATTAATTAATTAAGATGAGATACAGACCTGACATGTGGCCCATATTCATGGTTCATTGCATTCTTTGCACAATGGCAAAGAGATAGCAGTATAATAGCCTGTCAATGTAACTAAAGGAGCACTTTAATGTGAAATCACCAACTCTCCCTGGGGTTTGCTTGTGAGTCAAACGAATAGCTATGGCAGCTGGCTTTATAAACTGTAATATACATAGGTTGACACCTCAGTGAACAGTCTCATGGTGAATCTACACTGATGCTCCATTGATCGTTGCAGATTATCATGGCTGGACTGCACCTTGGAGGTTAGATGTATAAAGCAGTCATAAGGGAGGAGAAATGATAAAGTGCCTGATACCTTATCACTGTTAGGATCCGTAGAGTCCCCGCCAACCCTAACTCCGTTGCCTCCGGATAGAATTGACGGACACGTGCAAGGGCTAAGACTTCACCTATAATAGCCGCGTTCGACAGAGCCCGTTAGTCAGGCTCCGCCCCCGATGCCACCAGGTCTTACTTGTGACAACGCGCCCGTCAAGGCCAACGGAGGACAAGGGGAACTACTAACTACAACCACAGGCGAGGACTCACTAGACTAGGAGATGATAGAACTTGCCACTTAAAGGCACTGGGAGTAACAATACTCCAGAGATGGTATTGAAGCAATAAACGATATGTGGAAGTAACAATACTCAAATGATGGTATAAGAACAATAACAGATGTACAGGAGTAACAATACTCAAAGGATGGTACTTAACACTAAATGGTATACAGGAGTAACAATACTCAAGGATGGTATGAAAATAATACTAGAATGAACAGGAACAAATGAGATGAGGATAACCCCCACTTATCTGAGAGAGGTAGATACGGAACGGGAAGGGTTAATCCTCAGCAGCAACGCAGGAACAGATACTGGAATGCTGGAAGCAGGGCAGGAGCCAAGACCACCAGGAACCAGGGAACCGGGAGCACTCTGACCAAGCAAGGAAGAACTATCACCGGCGTCAGAGAGTGGTGCCTGGGAGTTTAAATAGGGTGCCAAAAAGGCGTCCCCCGCAGCTGCTGCAAATCAGCTGCAGACTGTCCCCGCCTTCCCGCGGCCGCCTGGCGTCCCCCGCCGCCTAGGCAACCGTTGCGGCAGGGGAGGAAGGAGTTGTGAGAACACCGCTGAGTGCGCGTCAACGTTCGGCGGAAGTGCGGGGCTGATGACGCGGCGGCGTCCCGGCTGCCTGGCAACAGCCGGGGCGCTTGGAGTCAGAAGTGCCGGAGCAGCGCTACTTGCATCCGCATCCGGCGGAAGCACAGAGGGAATGACGCGACGGCGTCCTGGCCACCTAGCAACAGCCGGGGCGCGTCGCCCACGGATTACCGGAGCCGCGCAACCAGAGCTGCTCCTAACAGTACCCCCCCTTAAGGAGGGGTCACCGAACCCTCAGAACCGGGTTTGGACGGAAACCTCTTAAAGAATTCAGCCTTTAACCTGGGCGCGTGAAGAAACCTATCCGGCACCCACGACCTTTCTTCGTCCCCAAAGCCCTTCCAATGGACCAGAAACTTAAGTTTCCCCCGGACCACTTTGGAATCCAAGACACGTTCAACAATAAATTCCTTGTGTCCCTGAACAATAAGGGGCTTGCGACTTTGGAGGGGCAAGGAGCGAGAATTAATTGAAACAGGTTTGAGAAGGGAACAATGAAAGACGCTATTAATTCTTAAAGACCTGGGTAGCCATAGCCGGATTGATTTGTTCGGTAATCAGGAAGGGCCCGATAAACTTGGGTCCCAATTTGGGACATCTTTGACGAAGTTTGACATGTCGAGTTGACAGCCAGACTCTTTGTCCAACTTGGAAAGAACACGGTCTTCTGTGTCTGTCAAAAAATATCTTGGAACGTGCTGCGGACTGTCTAAGGGCGAGATGCACCTTCTTCCAAGCCCTTTGAAGGAGAGCAACTGCAGAGGAAGAAGACCAAGAAGTATCCATGGGGACATCAAAAGAATTACACTTGGGATGAAATCCGAAATTGCACAAAAAAGGAGACTTCTTGGATGCCACATGATAGGCGTTGTTATAGGCGAACTCAGCCAAGGGTAACAGCTCCGCCCAATTGCTCTGGCATTTGGACACGAAACAACGTAAATATTGTTCCAACGCCTGGTTTACTCTCTCGGTCTGCCCATTGGACTGTGGGTGATACCCTGAGGAGAGATTGAGTTGTATCCCCAACATAGAGCAAAACCGTCTCCAAAACGTAGCCACAAACTGTGTACCCCTATATTGTCAGGGAGGCCATGCAGCCGGAAGATGTGTGTCACAAACAACTGAGCTAATTCCCTGGCTGAGGGAAGCTTGCGCAAAGGGACAAAGTGTGCCATTTTACTGAAACGGTCCACCGTGACCCAGATGGTGGTATAATGAGAAGTCCATAGCCATATGAGACCATGGCCTTTTTGGAATGGACAATGGCAGAAGTTGACCCACAGGCGAGAGTCGCGAAGACTTATGTTTGGCACAAGTCTGACAAGAAGAAATAAAACGAGAGACATCCTGTTTCATGGCAGGCCGCCAAACTGCACGGGACAAATGTTCAAGGGTCTTGGTTATGCCAGGATGTCCGGCGAGTCTGCTAGAATGGAAGTCCTTGATGGCCAGTTCTCGTAGTTCCTTGGGAAAAAAAAGACGACCCTGTGGAGTGTTCTGGGGAGCCAAGGATTGAGAGGCGATGACACGGGACGCCAGGTCCTGGGCTACAGCGGCATGGATGATGGAAGACGGGAGAATGGGGGTTTCGCTGGAATTAGAAGTAAGACTGGTTAAAAAACTCCGGGAAAGAGCGTCAGCCTTAATGTTTTTGGGACCGGGTCTGAAGGTGATGAGAAAACGAAACCTGGTAAAAAACAATGCCCATCGTGCCTGGCGTGGGTTAAGTCTTTTGGCTGACTCGATATAGGCCAGGTTTTTTGATCCGTGATCACCGTGATGACATGTTTTGCACCTTCCAACCAATGGCGCCACTCTTCGAACGCCCACTTTATAGCCAGCAACTCCCGGTTCCCCACATCATAATTCCTCTCGGCTGAGGAAAACTTGCGGGAGAAGTAGGCACAAGGATGAATTTTCTGATCGAAACTATTCTTTTGAGAAAGAACAGCTCCGGCCCCAATATCCGAGGCATCCACTTCAACAATAAATGGGAAACTGGGATCCGGATGATGCAAAATGGGAGCAGAACAAAAGGCCCTTTTTAATAATTCAAAGGATTCGATAGCCCGTGGGGACCAATGACCGGGATCGGCATCCTTGTGGGTAAGCTCAACGATGGGAGCAACAATCTGAGAAAAAGACCGAATAAATTTACGATAATAATTCGCAAAGCCCAGAAATCTTTGGACTGCTTTAAGGTTGGTAGGACGAGCCCAAGATAGGATAGCCTGAACTTTACATGGATCCATAGAAAAACACTTGGGTGACATGATGTACCCTAAAAAAGAGATCTGACAGACTTCAAATTCACACTTATCTAATTTAGCGTACAATTGGTTCTCTCGTAGTTTTTGGAGGACCATACAAACATGTTGGCGATGTTCGGAAAGACTTTTAGAGAAAATTAAAATGTCGTCCAGGTACACCACTGCAACAGTTCCTAAGAATGGCCGAAGCACCTCATTGATGAAATCTTGGAAGACCGCAGGCGCGTTGGCCAGTCCAAACGGCATCACCAGGTATTCATAGTGGCCAGAATGGGTATTAAACACGGTCTTCCACTCATCACCCTGGCGAATTCTGATAAGGTTATATGCACCTCTTAAATCGATCTTTGAAAAGATGACTGCTTCACGAATCTGATCAAATAAGACTGAAATGAGAGGTAATGGATAAGAATTCTTGATAGTTATTTTGTTAAGAGCTCGAAAGTCAATACACGGGCGAAGTGACCCGTCCTTTTTTTCTACAAAGAAAAAACCTGCGCCTACCGGTGACTTAGAGGGACGAATAAACCCTTTCTCGAGACTTTCTTTGATATAACTGTCCATAGCCTGGGATTCAGGAACCGATAAGGCATAAAGCCTCCCTTTGGGCAGCCGGGAGTCAGGTCAATGGCACAGTCAAAAGCGCGGTGAGGGGGCAAAGTATCAGCTTCTTTTTTCGAGAATACATCGGCAAACTCCCTATAGGGAGGAGGCAAGGAAGAGACGACTGAGTGTATGGCCCGGAGAGGAAGCGTGAGACATTTGTCAGCACAAGATGAGCCCCACCGCGTAATCTCCCCTGTCTCCCAGTCAATATTGGGATTATGTTTTTTTAACCATGGTAAACCCAGTACAAGAGGAGCCCATGGACAATGAAAAATGTATAAAGAGATCTCTTCCGAATGAAGAGCTCCCACCGACAAATGAATACCAGGAGTGCATGAAGAGATGCTGCCGTTGGAGAGCGGAAGGCCGTCTAACCCACAGACCGACACGGTATTAACTAAGGGTACGGGCTTGAGCCCCAAAGCGTGAACCAGTCCAATGTCTATAAAGTTGCCAGCCGCCCCGCAATCCACAAAGGCAGAGACCTCTGATGATGTTTTACCACTAGAGACAACGACCTGTAATAAGATCGAGTTGAGGGGAGAAAAACTAGATAGGCCCAAAAGAACTCCCTCGAATTCATCTAGGCCCGGTCTTTTACTGGTTTCAAAGGACAAGCTACTGCCCGGTGACCCTGACCTCCACAGTAGAGACACAAACCCCGGGTCCTCCTACGTTTTTTTTCTGCGGTGGATAAATGAGTAGCTCCTATTTGCATGGGTTCTTCATCTAAATTCTCCAGGGCAACCCCATGCGACTGTGAGGGCAGCACCCCTGAGTCCCTCTCTCTCTGGCGTTCGTGAAAACGCCGGTCTACCTTGATGGCCAATTGTATGACCTCATCAAGGGATGTGGGAGTGGGGTAATGCACTAGGGCGTCCTTAAGACCCTCTGACAACCCTATTCTGAACTGGCTACGGAGAGCTGGGTCATTCCACCCGGAATCAATAGCCAGTTCCTTTACCCTGCCGAAGGGCCCGAAGATTAGCTTCGGCGGAGGCAGCCCGGTCTGGGTCATCATATAGTACCCCCATGGCAGAGAAGAAAGAATCCACAGATGTGAGGGCCAAGTCTCCTGAAGGGAGCCCAAAAGCCCAGGACTGAGGATCACCCTGGAGAAGAGAGACGATAATCCCCACCTTTTGAATCTCCGTACCTGAGGATATCGGCCGGAGTTTGAAAAACAATTTGCAAGCCTCCTTTAAATTAAAAAACTGAGAGCGATCCCCAGAAAAACGGTCAGGAAGGTTTATTTTAGGTTCAGGGTTTCTAGCAGGAGATAAGCCCCTATGCACCCGTTCCTCCTGTGTATTAACCCTGAGGGTAAGCTCCTGGAGCTTCTGGGTGAGTGTATGCATCTGCCCTGCAAGTGCGTGGCCTGCGGCCTGTTGAGCAGGATCCATGATAAAGGAACGAATCCCCAAAAATAAGCACTAAGCTGCCTTTTCTTTTTTAGGCCGGTGATAATGTTAGGATCCGTAGAGTCCCCGCCAACCCTAACTCCGTTGCCTCCGGATAGAATTGACGGACACGTGCAAGGGCTAAGACTTCACCTATAATAGCCGCGTTCGACAGAGCCCGTTAGTCAGGCTCCGCCCCCGATGCCACCAGGTCTTACTTGTGACAACGCGCCCGTCAAGGCCAACGGAGGACAAGGGGAACTACTAACTACAACCACAGGCGAGGACTCACTAGACTAGGAGATGATAGAACTTGCCACTTAAAGGCACTGGGAGTAACAATACTCCAGAGATGGTATTGAAGCAATAAACGATATGTGGAAGTAACTATACTCAAATGATGGTATAAGAACAATAACAGATGTACAGGAGTAACAATACTCAAAGGATGGTACTTAACACTAAATGGCATACAGGAGTAACAATACTCAAGGATGGTATGAAAATAATACTAGAATGAACAGGAACAAATGAGATGAGGATAACCCCCACTTATCTGAGAGAGGTAGATACGGAACGGGAAGGGTTAATCCTCAGCAGCAACGCAGGAACAGATACTGGAATGCTGGAAGCAGGGCAGGAGCCAAGACCACCAGGAACCAGGGAACCGGGAGCACTCTGACCAAGCAAGGAAGAACTATCACCGGCGTCAGAGAGTGGTGCCCGGGAGTTTAAATAGGGCACCAAAAAGGTGTCCCCCGCAGCGGCTGCAAATCAGCTGCAGACTGTCCCCGCCTTCCCCCGGCCGCCTGGCGTCCCCCGCTGCCTAGGCAAGCGTTGCGGCAGGGGAGGAAGGAGTTGTGAGAACACCGCTGAGTGCGCGTCAACGTCCGGCGGAAGTGCGGGGCTGATGACGCAGCGGCGTCCCGGCTGCCTGGCAACAGCCAGGGCGCTTGGAGTCAGAAGTGCCGGAGCAGCGCTACTTGCATCCGCATCCGGCGGAAGCACAGAGGGAATGACGCGACGGCGTCCCGGCCACCTAGCAACAGCCGGGGCGCGTCGCCCACGGATTACCGGAGCCGCGCAACCAGAGCTGCTCCTAACAATCACCAGCCAATCAGCTTCTAACTTCCCTTTTTAAATCCAGCCTGTAATTTAACAGTCGGGAGCTGGTTGGCCGGTGATAAAGTACCAGGCACTTTATCACTTCTCCCTTTTCACTGCTTCAGTTCATACATCTACTCCTGATTCTCCAATCAATCAGTCGTGTTGAGTGACCTTGCATAATTGGTCAGGCTGGTAATTAAGGAGGTTCTAGTCTTGCCTAGATTCAAAATAAATACTCTCATTGAAGGTGCAAAGCTCATCACTCATCAAGGTATACGCACTTCAGGTACAGTAGAGGGATTATTTCTTCAATTTAATAGCGCACAGCATATAGATTATTGGGAACACATTAAATGACACTGCAAATAATATGATTTCCTCATGATTTCCCTTGAACTCCTGTACAATTTCACAAAAGATATTGACAGTGGCCACATCTAGGAGTATAAATGTCATTAATGATATCTTCAGATTGAGCTGCATATACAGACGACAGAGGACATTGCTAATGACCTGCAGGACCGTGCATCATTAATGATATAGTTTACACTAGACCAGGGGTGACCAACATTGCTTGCTTCAGTGTAGTGTGAGTGGTACAGGTGCTGCTGTACATGCAGGTGCCCCTTTAGGGCTTGGAGCCAGGAGGCTTGTGTCTACATTGGGAATTACGCCCCTGGCTGTAGCCATTACTAACTGTCACATTTTCAAACATGCTGCATTCATTCCTACTATAGATCCACAGGTTGCCGGCCCGGATCCCAGTTGACAATGCTGAGCCTGACACATATAAATTAGCAGTGATGGTACTGTTCTTGTGCAAAAGATTGGCTTCTATGGGTTGCATCAGCTTTAGCCCATAGAAGCTGGCTAGGGATGCGTGAAAAGTTAGGGAGTGGCTTGAAACAGGAAGCCAGATCTCTGCATATCACAGCCCAGTCTGGCAGTCCTCGAGGGAGGAAACACCTCTCAATTGTAGTGCCTTTACTATAGGTGGCTGGCAGACAGGACTTCCAATAGTAAGTCACTGCCAGTTACACTAAAGCCAGTGTAGTCTCATAGATCTGGCTTTACTGACACTGAGTTAGGTGTCAGTCCTGCAGCCCATAGGTAAAATATGCCACTAATTTACAGTGAATTACCTTATAGCAGAGTGACACTGCTGAATTGACAGCATATTACTGAATACAGTACTGTACAGTGGCGCACACAGGGGGGTTTCTGAGTACCCAGAAAGTCCCCCAGGAATCGAAGGGTCCCGAGTCTGAAAGCTGGGGTACATTAATTTTAAAAATCGGACACGGGGAACCGGAGATATCTGACTTCAAAGCCTGTTAATTGCTTTTCCCAGTCAGATATTTCAGGTTTTGTCTGATTTAAGCTGCCCATAGATGGTCCATTCCCGGACCGTCCGTTCTGCACTATGAGATGCATGCTCCCGCGCATCTCATCGTACGGTACAAAAAGTATGTGCTGCACATACTTTTTGTACTTGCTGTTCATCACATCGCATTGCATGCACACTGCATGCACAAGGCATGTGATGTGATGTGTGCTATTTAAGTCCCGAACGGATCTGTTAAACGGACCGTGTATGGGCAGCTTTAGAATTTTTCTGAGGGTATATTCCAAAAGCTGGGACTCTCCCTTGATGGACAATAGTAGCTTGTCTCTACTGTGCCCACAACCAGAGATATCAGCCTTCCAGCAGCTGGTTACTGCTCCAGCTCCACAGACCTGGTATGTAGTTTTATATTCTCGTTGGCAGATTGCTCTGCCTGCTGAACCCTGATCCCCTAGTACCATTTGGTAGGTGGGATTCTTTAGTTTTTAATTACAATTAAAGCTAAGAAATCTAGTTCTGGGAACTGGAGATATCTGCAGTCAAGCAAGCTGTCCTCCTACCAGAAAATTATGATTAATAAGCCCACTCCACTATACACCCTTCCTCTGCGTATTACACATGCTCTACCACCCTGGAAGTTATGTATCAGGGCCCCTTCATTCAGCCCAATGCCCCCTTCTCCCACCCCATCTCCCACCATCTGTGCAGTAAAGGGGTAATTAGTGGAAACTACTGATCCAGGCCCTACATGCTGAGCGGTTGATATAATACCCCCTACCACCCGTGGGACATCAAAGCTTCCGCTCATAGCACCCCCCACCTCTACCGCTGGAGGATAGGTAGTGGCCCAATACATTGCTATGCCCAGGGGTCTACACTGCTGTTATATGTATATATATATATATATATATATATATATGTGTGTGTGTGTGTATCTTATTATTCTTCTTATTATTATACTTATTCTTATTTATATACATGTGGTCTATCTATCATACTTTAACTGACCCGGTATATACTGGGTCACCTAAGTGTCCATCTCCGTGCTTTGCTCCGCCCCTCTCTGGAAACCCCCTTCTGAAAATCCTGCGTTTGCCCCTGCTGTACATTTGAGATCGGACAGATGGCTCATAGTGATTTACAGCTACAAATCTCCTTATCACATTTGTAGCTAAGAGCCTTGTAATACATATTGTTAAAAGGTGGATAATTGGAGTGTTTGAAATTATCTGAATAAATATGCTGATTATTTGTGCAGTATTTGCTGAATTGCTTTTTATAGATTATTTTGCAGGCTGTGATTTTAAGTGATTTATTCAATATTATAGAAACAGTTTTTTTTAGGGATTTGCTAGCTTCACTATAAACAAAGCACTGCTAGGTGCGAGTGGGACGGCTAACATGCAGTTCACCGTGCCCGCTCACACCAAGCATCTGCACATGCGCATAAATGCGCAGACGCTAAAAAATCGCCCCCCTTGGTCTGTATGAAAAAAAGAGCTATATATTTTAAGGGACACATTTAAGTTGCAGGAGTGTCGCTGGGAAACAAGTGACAACCACAGATGCTTAAGTGTCAATGCTTGTGAGCATTCTAAGCATACTTTGGGATTACATGCAAATATACAGGTATGCCTATCTATTTGGACATCACATAATTTGCATTCTATGTCAGCCAGCAACATCATTTGTGTATATTACAAAGTAGTAGCTTCATAGATAAACGTTTGTTTAAACTGATGGATGCCTGTTTAAATACATTGCAAATTAGACGTTTCCAAATGATTTGCAAAAATCATCTAATCTACAAAATTACACACCCTGTTGAATAATTTTGTGAACAGACTTGAGCACATTGGGGGAAATTTACTAAAATGGGAGTTCTATTTCACATAGGATGTTGCTATGAGCAACCAATCAGAATCTACTTCTTTATTAAGCACCTTCTAGAAGATAATATATAGTATCTGATTGGTTGCAGCAACATCCCATGTTAAATAGAACTCCCGGTACTTGTGTATTATCACAGCGCCCACGATGTTCATCTTAGTACATTGCATGTATCGCATGTATGTGATATAACCGCATGCGATGTATGCATTCTGATCCGATTTTTAATTGTTCAATGTTAAATGCACCCCCATTGTCAACGCCACCCCCACTATCAACGCCAACGCAAAGCGTGGCGAGGGCCGGCTGTACGCATCCTCCGACCACGTCAGCGTAGAGTTGATTTTAGATAGTGTGGACGTGGATGACTTCACATGTATTCCGCGTCCCCTCGCGGGGCTCGCTGTGATCGCAACGCTTCGGGCTCGTATTCTGCTGCACTTGCCACACTATCTACTAGTCAACTCCACGCCGACGTGGATAGTGGGGTATGAAAAGGTTGGAGGACGCGTACCACCGCCCCTCGCGGGCTCGCCACGCTTCGGGTTGACGTTCATAGTGGGGTTCGTGTTGACAATGGGGGGGCATTTAACATTCTGGGGCATTTAACATTGTATGCACACATCAGGGTGCATGTACAATTAAAAATCGCATGCGATCGCTTCGCATGCCATTTGCTGGCATGCAATGCAATGCAATATTTAATTGTAAATTTTTCCATTTTGGCCGCCGTGATAATACACAAGTACCGAACTCCCATCTTAGTAAAATCCCCACAATGTGTTGAAGCTTGTTTACATCTCCAGGCATATTATTCCATTAATCCGGTCCTGCATTACCCACAACCTGCTCTGTCTGGCTAATCGAGGACAGAGCCGACGTCACAGACTTTTCCTGCCTTGTTTTTTCCTGACACTCCCAGAAAACAACTGGTTACCACCCCCAAACGCTTGTAATCAATTTGTGAACGGCTTGCATTCAGAAAAAAATGTTGGATTTTGTTTACAGATTGGCCTCATGCATGTGTGCTCTGATCTGTAAGTATGCGCAGTCATACAAAAATTGTCCCCTTGTGAAATTGTGAATATATGTTAGAAACAGAAAATGTAGGGATAACTTTGGGGTTGGTGTTAGAGCTAGGCTTACACTTGGGTGTAGACATTATTTAACAGTACACGTTGTGGCTGTCAACATTTTGAACATGTAGACATTTTAGAACTAATTCTTAGCCACACTGTGCTACAACTGCTTTATCCTCTTTTTCCATAGTTGGCACTCTATGTTAATCCAAGCAACACCCCTTCCACCGGTGTACATGGACTGGGATGCCCACTTTTAGCATATTTTAAAGCAATAATAATCATGTATTGCAGATTCTCAATCAGAGCATGGCCTCCAATGTAGGGATTGTAACCAGTCATGCGACACCCCTGTGAAGCTTTCATAACCATTGATGTCATTAGGGGTGACACCAAAGTGCAGGATCCTGCTCAGTGACAGGAGGCTGGTGCTGCACTAATAGCATGCAGCAACTGGCTCCTGTCAGTGTGTAGTAGCTCACCATTGCACTACCATGCTGCTCATTATGCTGTAAATGCATTATTCATTCTGAATTGTTATTCATATACTGTAGTTTATCATAAGGGTTTTCTAATAGTACATATATAGTTTTTCTGATGCTTTTTTCCTGGTTGCAATTGATTTTACTCAATTTTCACTGTGTATACAATATACTGTTTAACAGTCACAGAAAGTTGAATATATAAGCATTTAGGAGGTAAGTACACAGTTTCTTTGGCTACCATTAGAAGTTCCTAAATATAGCTACCGGTAATTCATTTATTGACAAAGTTATATGCAATTGTGTCTACTCAGCTTATTAAAATATTGGTACTTGTGAGTTATCTGGGCGTCCGATTTTGGTACTAGATCGCATACGATATCGCATGCGATATCGCATGCGATTTGCGATTTGCATGCGATATCGCATGCGATTTGCGATTTAGCATGCGATTTGAATAAGATTTGCTATTAATTTCATTACCCCACTATCCCCAAAGTGTGTCTATCAACGTGAACCCGAAGCGTGGCGAGCGCAGCGAGCCCGCGAGGGGCGGCGGTACGTGTCCTCCGACCTTTTCATGCCCTACTATCCACTAGGGCGTGGAGTGAGAATAGAATAGTGTGGCGAGCGCAGCGAGCCACCGAGCCCGAAGCGTGGCGAGCGCAGCGAGCCCCGCGAGGGGACGCGGACACCTTCACAGGTATCCGCGTGCCCTTGCGGGCTTCACAGGTGTCCGCGTCCCCTCGCGGGGCTCGCTGCGCTCGCCACGCTTCGGGCTCGGTGGCTCGCTGCGCTCGCCACACTATTCTATTCTCACTCCACGCCCTAGTGGATAGTAGGGCATGAAAAGGTCGGAGGACGCGTACCGCCGCCCCTCGCGGGCTCGCTGCGCTCGCCACGCTTCGGGTTCACGTTGATAGACACACTTTGGGGATAGTGGGGTAATGAAATGAATAGCAAATCTTATGCAAATCGCATGCTAAATCGCATGCAAATCGTAAATCGCATGCGATATCGTATGCGATATCGCATGCAAATCGCATGCAAATCGTAAGTACCCAAATCGGACGCCCAGATAACTCACAAGTACCAAAATATTTGTTCTGGAAAACGAGTGGGATTGGGGGAAAAAAACAAGTTCAATAGAAAAGTCCTCTGAGCATCCGGAAAGCTCCAGCTCCTGAGCCAGTGTTTCTCCTCGCCATCAGTCATTCATGTTTTTCACATCACAATTGTTTTGTTTGAATCATGGAAACCAGCAACAGTTTTCTAACCTTTTGAATTGACTGTCTAACATGTTTTCGAGTTCAGTAAATTCAACTCAAATGCAATTGGATAGTTTACAAACAATTATAAGAGTACTTTATCCATTTCTCGGTATAATTATAGTGCATCCAATAAACTGCTTTAACCCAGACTGACCTGTGAACGGCTGTGACTTATGCCATATTATAATCACAGACGTATAAATAGTGGTGAATTCTTTCAAGGTTATATTAGGACGCTGGTTACACTTGTCTATTCCAGCTGGCATGAATCTTGAAATTACATTTTAGATTTTTACTTAACCATGTGCTCAGATGAGCAAAATAATACTACATGTATACTGCTCCTTTTATTAGCAAGGTAGTGCATACTGTATGTGGCAAATCTAAGCATCTAAACATGAACAGATAAAACCTATCCAGTTTTTGTATGGAAAATCATAGGGGAACCCCTTTACCTAATAAATAGCTTACCTATAGTCCAGAAGCCATGCAATGTGGCAGGACCCTTGACCATGTTTGATTGTACACTTGGGGCGTTATGTGATAGGTTCAGCAATGTGTGGTTGTGGCAAGTTCCCCACTATATTTTAAGCTGCCTTTTAACTGAGGCTCTGAGCGTATTCTTAAGGCCCCAAACATAATCCGAGGTATCACATTCAGCCTCACATACGAAACATCGTCAACTGCCTGCCGGGAAGCAATCGTGCACCCCAGTAGCTGGACTGCATACTGTACATCATATGCTATACATATATGCGGTCCTTTAGCAAACTATGTATCGTATGCTACCCCGAGCTAGTGCTGCCGGATCCTGTAGATCTGAAAATTTGTACGTGTAATGCACACTGGGCCGCGCAAAGGATCCGAATCGGAGGATAGGCACATACGATTTTGGCACTTTCCACTCGATTTCTTAACCCGATCAATCGGAATCAGGTGAAAAGGGCCCAAATCATATAAGTGTGTACCCAGCTTAACAAAGGCCCTAGTAGAGGGCGGCTTGATGCCAATGGCGATATATTGCCATTGGGGGAGCGGAGGGCATTATACTGTACCTTAATAGGAAAATATTGATACTGGGGTGGATGCTAGACAACCCTTATGAATTTTTTTAAATAAAATATTGAAATACATATCAACATCATTTCATAATAAAATTGAGAATAAACCACACGCACAGCCCATACACACGTCAGTGGCCCTACATGGAGAATTCCTGAAAGTCTTGAAAAAAAAATTACATATTTTTTGCTTGCCTCTCACCCTTTTGCACATTTCCCAGTTGTTGCGTTTGATCTCCACTTCTAATAGATTCAATAAAGGACTGATCAGTAGAGGTTTTTTTAACAATAACTTATGGTGTACATGGACTCAGATAATCTTGAATGTGTTTCCAGTAACATACCACACAGGTTATATAGTATATTTACAGCAGAACATTTGCTCCAGGATCTAAATCTGTGCTGTGACCTTTGATAAAGCTGCAGTTGGCAGCGAAACGCGTCAGTGCCTACCCCACGCCCAGGACCCCCTACTGTGGACCATCCCTAATCCTGTGGACACTCTGGACCTCCTGCTTCCGACCCCCGTTTTCCACCATCAACTTTATTGGCGACCCCTTCCTTCTGGATTCCTCCAATGGCGCAATCCAACCCAGCCACTTGTGTGAGAGGCTGTGAGTCCAAGGAATTGTGGGATTTCAGCCTGTTTCCACCTCCAGCGGCTGTTTCATCTACTCCGCACAACTAGTGAGGACTTCAACTATATGGGGAGTGAAGCCCACCAACCAAATGGTGGCGTCTGAACAATGGTAAAGTGCACTTACCTTGGGACCAGTTTCCACACGGACCACTCCAATCTTCCAATTCCTTCCTGAGGTGTGAGATTGTTTTTAAATTCATCAAAACCGTCATTAATCTTTATTACTTTTTCTGTACTATGTGTTTTTAATATTATCTTTTATTATTAGTGTATATTTTTGTGGTTATCAGTAAAGATACAACGTTCATCAAACACTTGCCTTATTTAAATATTTAATTTTATGTTAACAGCGCTGCTCACATGCTTCTTGCGTGATTGTGTTCTAAATCTGTGCTGTGAAATCTGCTAGAGCCTGGCAGAGGTGTAGAAGACCGGAGATTTGCCATTGACAACCACTCTGCTTATGCTGCAAAGGCGGATAGGATCTTGCGATATCAACTAAGGGAGTAAGAGAAGGTAGTTGGCAATGGTGGCAGAACCTTATTGTGGATCTAACCTCCAATATTAAGTCATTTAAATTAAAATACTATTGTTTTCAAGAATATACTGTAGCACTAGTATGCATAGGTGCCGATTGTGTGGGTGCTTGAAGGCCCGAGCACCCACGGAAATTGATGAGCACCCACCCGCTCAGCAGCGGCCCACCCGCCCGTGTCCCACTGCACTCCCCCTTCCTTGTCGCGGGCACAGGTACTGTGTGGGCATTTATGTACCTGCACTGTGGGGGCATTTATGTATTTGGCCCTTTGGGGGCATTTATGTATTTGGCACTGTGGGGGGGAGGGATTTTTGTACCTGCACTGTGTGGGCATTTATGTATTTGGCACTGTGGGGCATTTATGTATTTGGCACTGTGGGGCATTTATGTATTTGGCACTGTGGGGGGATTTTTGTACCTGCACTGTGGGGGCATTTATGTATTTGGCACTGTTGCCATAATTTGAATATTGGAGACAACTGTGCTGCGTAATATAAATCAGTATTATTTTGTGGCCACGCCCCTTTCCCATGAAGCCACTCCCCTATATTTTTGGCTTGAGCACCCACCAGCAAAAACATAAATTGGCACCTATGCTCGTATGTACATACTGTATGAGTAGTGTAGTATTGAATTCTGAGCTCTGCACTTACTATAACATCATGGGTCAAATGTAACGGGGTGTGAGAATCATAAAGTGAGAGATTTTGGGGGAGTTTTCATATACCTTGACAGCAGCAATCATTTACACTGCAAAACCAGGTTGATTTTGCCATGTAATTGATAGCCACTTTCAAAGAAAATGAAAATTCTTCCAAAATCTCTCACTTTTTGATTCCACACCCTATTACATTTGGCCCCATGTCTTGTAAAACAAAATGCCATAATTTTTTTTTTCCCCTTGGAAAAGTAAAATTCCATTATTTCCACTGTACGGTGTTTAAAGTGAAATAAGAACAAATGTATGTCTGAGTGCCATGCTTTGCACATACTGTTATATTCATAGTTTCAGCATCTGCTCTTTAAATGGTGCTTGCCTTATTTAAGTCACTTTAAAAGTCAAACTAATTTGGGATAAGTCTCATATAGATTTAACTTCCCGAATGTGTCAAGGACGGATATTTTCTTGTGTTTAATATATGACACTTAACTATTCATGTTTCCGTGGACAGTATTAGGATTTATAGCAATGCACACTCATGCCATGCAGCTGAAACCTAAACCAGATTGTCAGCAATATTCTATAAAGGGTAATCTCAAATAAATCACTCAACCTCTATGTTAGATAACCAAACCCACAATACAAAAGCTATTAACTTCACAATGTGGTGTATTCGCTGCTTGGAATAAAGCACAAAAATATCAACTTCAAAGTGCTGCAAATAAACAGCGGCCAACTGTGACAAGTGTTCCATGCACTGCTTATGCTGAATTCTAACCTACAATAGAGACCGGATTCTACAGGGAAATTGTACACAAATAAGGTGTCAATGTGAAAAATTCATGTTGACCTTTTCCTGTGCTGACCATTTCAATGTCAACATTATGCCTGTGTCGACATTTTGTCAAGGTCGACATAGACCATGTCAACCCTTTTCATGTGTCAACCCACTGCCTGTCGACCAATAGCGGTCGACCTATTGACTGTCGACCTTGACACTGTGGGCCTAATAGGCCACACCCCTTCTGTAACAGTCCTGTGTGATAATAATGATATTACAAGGTCTATTAAAACAGTTATTTTTCCTTAGCAGATTAAATCGTTATTGAGGGGATACAGTCATTAGGTCAATCTATATTAGGTCAAAATGCATTGGGTAGACCACTGAAAGTTGACATGGCTTAGGTCGACACATGAAATACATACACATAGCTAAAGTGGACAGGGATGGAAGGTCGACACAAGCACTAGGTCGACAGGCACTATGGAGGGAGAATAAAATAATGCGCAGAGCGTAGCAAGGCACCATGCCCGAACCACGATGAGCGCGGCAAGCCATGCAAGGGAACGCGATACACTTTGACAGTGTCCATGTCGACATTCAGGACAAAAAAAACCGTGAAAAACGCATGTCACACATTTTGACTGTCGACTTTTCAACCCTGTCAACCTTTTTCATGAGTCGACCTTCAGTGGTCAACATAAGTTACATTGGGTGGACCTAATTTGGGTCCACCCAATGACCCAAACCAATTTTGAATCGGCTAAGAATTTTTTTGCGAGAGAAAGTACTCTGCAATGACAACACCTCCGAAATTTGCTAAGTGGTCAGGATGTTGAGGAATAATGCGTCAAAGTGGTGCTTTTTATCCATAGAAAAATCATCGGGGGTGCACACTTTTTCCTTAGGGTTGTTAATTGCAACAAACCCCTTAAATTTTATTTATTTATTTATTTAATGAATTTACTGTAATGGACACTTTCTAACACTTTTGGGATATAGTACTCTTTTAGGATACAGTTACATTTTAGGATACAGTAAACTATGGATGAAAGCATTGTCAGTGGTGTAGCTAGGTGCCACGGTGCCTGGAGCAAGGGCATGTTTCGCGCCCACCCCCGGTCTTGCTCCCTACCCCATGCCCCCTGTGCCTGATGCCTAGTCTGTGTCCCCTGTGCCTGCTCCTTACCCTGTGCCACCTGTGCCTGATGCCTACCCTGTGCTCACTGTGCCTGCTCATTACACTATATGCCTGCTCCTTACCCCGTTGTCCCCCCATGCCTGCTCCTCTCTCCATGCCTCCCCTGTGTTTACCCCCCCCCCCCCCCTTTGTGCATGCTCCTTACCCTGTGCTCCGGAAATACAGCCAGAGGGCCATGAGGAGGGTGGGTGGCAGCAGCAGGAAGCAGAGGATCCAGTGATCCAGCGGCAGAAGCAATGCGAGAGCCGGGAGGAGACCCAGCTGGAACCAGCAATACCGTGGCCAATCAGTGGAGGAGAGAGGAGGGGGCCAGCAGCACGCATCGTCCATAATAGGGCTGCGCCTCCTCATCCCACCACTCCCTGCCACCAGCTCGCAGTTTTTTGCGAACTCTGACCGGGCCCCCCTGAAATGGCCTGGCCCAGGTAACCCGGCACAGTGGGGAACCTGGAGCGGGTGGGGAAGTGAGGACCTGGAAGCAGGCGAGGAGCAGGTAGGGGAGCGGGCAAGCTGGTGGTGCAGGCACGGCTCCTGCACCCTCTGATCTTCTGGAGCCCGAAGCTCGGGCTCTGCCCTCACTACGCCCCTGAGCATTGTAGAACACACAATGGGGGAAATTTACTAAGATGTTTATTCTATTTCACATGTGATGTTGCTCAGTGCAGCCAATCAGAATCTACTTATTTATCTAGCACCCTCTAGAAGACAGTAGACAGGATCTGATTGGTTTCCCATAGCAACATCACATGTGAAGTAGAATACACATCTTAGTAAATTTCCTCCAAAAACTGTTTATTTTTCTAGCTTTTGAGCAACCCGGTTAACTAGTCCAAATTATTTGACCAACCAGCAACTATTCACATTGCAACAATATGCATGAGAAATTATTAACACACAAATTTTGCAAAAGTCTTCAAGGTTACAGTTGCCCTCACTGTATGTGTATGCATATTCCATGTTACACAGGACCCGTGGTACTCAACTTAAACAAGTGTTTGCTTGGACTAGATTGATCTGCTTTTCTTTTGATTTTGCAGTATACTATTCTGGTTCACTCGCAAAGGCAAATTCCTTGGACAAAACCATGTGCACTGCAGGCGGGGCAGATGTTACTTGTGCAGAGAGAATTAGATATGGGTGGGGTTTTACTTTAAAGTAGGATCTATATTGAAGTGTAAAAATAAAGAAGCCAATATTTTCCCTGCACAGAAACAACATAACTCACTCAAATCTAATTCTCTCTGCACATTACATCTACCCCCTGCAGTCCACATGGTTTTGACCATTTGAGAAGGAATTTGCCTTTGCGAGTGAACCAGAATAAGGGCCTTTATATGTTGCCCTCACCCTCCTTCACTTTACTGTACCTCTCCTCCCAGGGGCGTAACTAGAACTGTGTGGGCCCCATAGCAAACTTTTGAAAGGCCCTCTCACCCCCTACGACTGTCAAGGAAGTCAGGAAGTGACAAAAGCCATCATGGAGAGAAAAGCAGATAGAGACAGAGGGGCGCATTTATCATTATATAGCGATACCGGTGTGATGACATCGCTGGGCATCGCATTGCGGTATCATGTGATACCGCCTGGATGTATCAATTTGAGGGCTCCGAAAGGAGCCCGTCCCTGCGAAGCCCTGACCCGGAAGCCGGGGGGTCTGCGCATGCGTGGTTATGCGCTGACCCCCGCCGACCCCTCTGACCGCACTGCCTTGCCCGGGCAGTGCGATGTGTAGCCATAGTCTACAATGGGCTATCGCCATATCAGAATGTCGATAGCCCAGGGGTGCGAATCAGGGCAGCCCGATGTCGATACATCGGGCAGCTTCGCATCCCCCATAGAAACCTATGGGGGATGAGGCCGGCGACGGTTAAGGGGGGATCGCAGCAGGGATCGGAGATTTAATACATTTGGAGGATACTAAATATTTGCAGTTAACCCCCCAAAATGGATGTTTTCGGGGATTTAGCCGCAAATATTGCTTGATAAAATTCTGCCCTCTGAGTGAGGGAGGGTGTCATTGAGAGAAAGGGGGAGTGAAAGATGGTGTTAGGAAGAGACGGAGTGAGGGAGAAGGTTTCAGGTAGAGAAAGAGAATGAGAGACTGTCTGAGTGAGCAGAAGAAAAGAGAGAGGAGAAGTGTTGGAAGAGAAGAGGGGAGGAGAGAGAGGAGAAAGTGAGAGACTAGGGGGCCCATTTATCAAACCATATTTGCGGCTAAATCCCTGTAAACACCCGTTTTCGGGGGTTAGCCGCGAATATTAAGTATCCTCCAAATGTATCAAAGGGAGACCGCAGCAGGAATCTCCGATCCCGGCTGCGATCCCCCCTGCACCGCCGCCGGCTGCGTCCCCCATAGGTTTCTAGAGCGGGGGTAGGCAGAGAGGATGGAGAGTAGGGGCATGAAAGCCATCAGCGCCGTGTCTCATGGTTCAATAACACCGGCAGTGGCACTTCTCTTGCGCATCCCTGGCCTGCTCTCCTGTGCGCCGAGTCTCACTGATGCACATGCAGCTGCCGCTCTACTGTGTGTGGCGTGCCTGCAAGTAACTCCCGTGCGCCGGGTGTCTGTGCAGCCGATCTCTACCCTAGGTGTGCTGTGCGCAGGGGCTCCAGCCTCCTGCAAGCAGCCAGCCGCCGATCCCGTGCGCGCCGAATGTCCTGTGGCATGGGATTCTGCAAGTGAATCAGGAAGCGACAATTTCCTGTGCGCCGGGTCCCACCGCTGAAGGTAGACCACGCTGCAGCAGTATATGGGAAAAAAACAAAAGGGTGCAGGGGATAGCCTGCTGGGTCCTTTGAGCCCCCCAAAGGCCCAGGCCCCATAGCAGCTGCATCCCTGCACCCGAGGTAGTTACGCCACTGCCTCCTCCATAGGCATTCGCAGGGGGGGTGGGGGTTGGGGGGTAGGTGTGCACCCTCGCTTGCACATTTATCTTTTTTTTTTAAATCCAATTGATGGTGATGGAGGCTGACCCAGTGGTGAGTCCACTGGGGGCATTAAGTGTAAAGGGCACTGGTGGGGACATTATGATTAAGGATCACTGGTAGAAACATTATGCATAAGGGGCACTGGTGGGGTCATTATGTATAAGGGGTATAACAGTGTGTGGCATAATATGTAATGGGCATTACAGTGTGTGGCATAATGTTTAATGGGTATTATGGTATGTGGCATAATATGTAATGGGCATTGTGGTGTGGCATAATGTGTAATGGGCATTATGGTGTATGGCATAATGTGTAATGGGCATTATGGTGTGTGGCCTAATATGTAATGGGCATTACGATGTGTGACAATGTGAAATGGGCATTATGGTATGTGGCCTAATGTGTAATGGGCATTACGGTGGCAAAATCTGTTGTTAACTGAAATCCTCTGGTTACTGCTCACAAGAGTTTCTCTTTATGATACAGTTATTGCCCTGCAGCAACTATCTACAAATGTAGTGTGTAGGGCAAATCAATATTTATGGATGTCTGTACAGAGGCACAGATGTCTTCCGCAGGCTGTGGTTAAAGCTGCCCAACTGCACAGTGATTTTCTATTTATGTTATACTGATTGAACTAAAGTTAATTGTAGTATATTTAGTGTTGCCTATACTGTAAAGGCCATTTATAGTGCTCACTAACTATATTGCCCTAATAGAGACAATTGTCACTGTTACTTGTACTTTGAAACATTGTATAAATGCCCAGATATTGGGATAATAGCACTGTGCACATGGTATGCGGTCATTTGGTCTACAGCATGATGGTAGACAGTCATTAGGTGTACACCACTAGGTCGACATGGGAAAAGGTGAACATGGGTCTATGTCGAAAGGTCACTAGTTTGACAGGTCATTAGTTCAACAAGTCATTAGTTCGACAGGTCGTTAGTTCGACAGTCTAAAAGTCGACATGGGGTTTTTCACTGTTTTTTGAGCCGACATGTGCCGACAGGCGGTATTTCATGCCCTACCATTCACTAGGGCGTGGTGGGAGAGTAAAATAGTGTGCCGAGTGTAGCGAGGCACCGTGCCCAACGCATTGCGAGCGCAGCAAGGGGACTTTAAACTGTGTCCATGTCGATTGTGTTGACATTCAGGTAAAAAACTGTGAAAAACCCGATGTCGACCTTTTGACTGTCGACCTAGACATTGTCGAACTAATGACCTGTCGAACTAACGACCTGTCGAACTAATGACCTTTTGACTAGAACAATGTCGACCTTTTCCAATGTCGAACTAGGCCATGTCGACCTTTTCTCATGTTGACCCAGTGGTGTTGAACTAATGACTGTTGACCATCATGCTGTAGAACAAATGATCCCAACCTGTGCACATTAACCTCTTACTTCACTATCTAACTTCAGCTCCTACAAGTTTTTTATTTGAAGGCATTATGTATGAAGGATCCCCCCACTTGGTAAGATGTAGCCATCTCCATGAGCTCAGTCCTGATTGAGGGGTGTCACAGTGACAGACGGGGATTTCCCTTAGTAACGGGGAGGACCCGTTACTAAGAGTTATGTAACTCTTTTTTAACCACTGGATACCCTACTGGAGAATAAGATCGACCTGCAGGGGGAGCGTGACAAGGTGAGTATACTTATGGATGCCTGTGTGAATGTGTGTATGCATGTATTATGATATTAAAGAGCCGTTTATGCTTGGAGGGGAGGGGGGGGGGGGGGGGGGCTTTTATACACTTTTTTGATACACCTTTTTTTTACATAACCATTCACAGATCTCACTAATTTAACCCATAGCCTCCTGCAGGGGAAAAGTGAATTAAGCCACCGGAGCCGCACACGGTGCTCCGGCCGCACAAACCAATCCCCGCCCACGAGACGGATCGCCACGGCCGTCCGTACACGGACGGCTGGCGATCCGCATAAAAATGGTGGGGCGTACGCCTCCACCATGGTGGGAGCTGCCCCCTGCATTCGATGGTCGTCGACCATCGAAGGCAGGGCCGCACGCCACAGCAGCTCCCGCAAGCTGAGACCACACGGACAATCGTCCGTGTGATAGCTTGTATGGGGGCTGAGAGCTGACATCCGGCGACGTCAGCTTTCCGCCCCCATCAGTGGCGTCATACCCTGATTAGCATGCATACGCCCCGCGTTTGCATGGGAACGCCCATGAAACGCGGGGCGTATACATAGGGAAATGAGGGTATGAAGCCCCTCACGCCCCTATACGCCCCCTTTGCGGCGGACGAAATACGTCTGCGGCGAATGGGGCTGCACATGCGCAGATTGACCTCTGCGCATGTGCAGACTAAAAACATCGGCGGTACGGCCGCACGCGGGCCGTACCGTCCGATTCAGAATAAGGGCCTAAGTTTTGAATCCATAAAAATTGTGTGTGTGTGTAGTATACTCAGAATAAGTTGAAAATATTCAGTCCATGTGTAAATGGATTTAAGATTATATAATTTTACATCTGTTTTTAACTATAAGTGTAACCAAACAGAAACAAATATTTATCAAATTTAAGCCTGAAAGGCAAGGTGCTAATATTAGCAGGCTGACAACATTCTATAATAGTTTGCAGGAATCTATGATCTGCAAACATCTTGTGTGCTAGGAATAAAACTATAACCTAACAAGAACTACACGAGCTAGTGGCATGAGTCCAAATTTGTATTTGTGCACAGCAGTGAGCTGAGCCAATAAAGCTAGTGAAACCAATGTAAAGCAATTCTCACATATGTGCAATAGCAGGGATAAGTAATATTAAAAACAAAAGCTCTAGGGCCAGATTCTCTAAGCTTCAAAAGTGATAAAATGGAGAGTGATAAACAGCCAGCCAATCAGCCCCTGCCTGACATTTTTCAAACGCAGTCTGTAACATGGTAGGTAGGAGCTGATTGGTTGGCTGTTTATCACTCTCCATTTATCACTTTTGAAGCTTAGAGAATCTGGCCCCTAGTCTCATAACAATTTGTCCTGGAAGTTGGAGGAAAGGAGAGCTGCATCACTGGGCGCCATAGCAACACGTGGAGCTGGGCCTGGAGAGCATCATCCTATGACCCTGCACTGCACTGTAGTTGAAAACAGGATAAAATGATTAATTAGATCATATAATTGTTATGAAATAATATAAAATTATTGGTTTTTTTTTTTGGGGGGGGGGGTTATTATGTGGTAAGGAAATGTATTGTGACTCTGTGAGAGCCATTCAAGACAAAAAGAAAAGGCCACGAAAGATGATTGATCGGAGAGGGTTTAAATTGATTGGAGGTCTGACACCCTGGTTTCCTGCCTTGTCTAAAACAGAGTAACACATAGATGGGATGGCTTATAGACCATAATGATGGACCTTCTTTAACCCCTTCATGACAGAGCCAGTTTGTGCCTTCATGACAGAGCCCTTTTTTTCAAATCTGACATGACTCACTTAAGTGGGGATAACTTTTTTTTGCTTTTACTTATCCCAGTGATTTTGAGATTGTTTTTTCGTGACACATTGTACTTCAAGTTAGTGGTAAATTTGGGTCGATACAGTCTGTGTTTTTTTGTGAAAAATACCAAAATATCGTGAAAAAATGGAAAATTTAGCAATATGCAAAATGTCACATTTTCTGCTTGTGAGACAAATAATCATACCACTCAAAATAGTTAATAACTAACAAAGACCATATGTCTACTTTATGTAGCAATCATTATTTCAACTTCCTTTTCATTTTTTTGGACACTAGGAGGCTTCAAATATGACTAGCAAATTCTCAAATTTTCAAGAAAATTTCAAACACTGATTTTTTTAGGGACCAGTTCAGTTCTGATGTGACTTTGAGGGACTTGTATGTGAGACACCCCCATAAATGATGCCATTTCAAAAACTGCACCCCTCACAGTATTCAAAACAGCAGTTTGGAAGTTTGTTAACCCTTTAGGTGTTTCACAGGAATTAAAACAAAGTGTAGGTGAAATTTCAAAATTTCTTTTTTTTTGCAGAGTTTCAATTTTAATACATTTTTCTAACGAATACAGTAGATTTTACTAGAGAAATGTGACTAAAAATTGATTCCCCCAATTCTTTTGTTTTCAAAAATATCCTATATGTGGCCCTAGTGTGCACGTTGACCAAACCACAGGCTTCATAATAGAAGGAGCACCTACTTGATTTTGGAGCCTCCTTTTTATGAGATTTTTTTTTAGGCACCATGTAGGTTTCTAGGCACCATAAGTGCTAAAAGTTAGGAACCTCCCCCACAAGTCACCCCATTTTGCAATCTACACCCCTCAGGGAATTCATCTAGGAGTATAGTGTACATTTCAAACCCCCAGGGGTTTCACCAATTTTGGTACAACTGGGATGTGAAAATGGAAAATTACATTTTTTTACACAAACATGCAGTTCTGGCTCAAAATTTTTCATTTTCACAAGGAATGAAGGAGACAAAGCACCCCAAAATCTGTGCCCCAATTTCTCCCGAGTACGGCAATGCCTCACATGTGACCAAAAAATACCAGTTGGGCGCATGGCAGGACTCAGAAGGGAAGGAGTGATTTTTGGATTTGGCAGCACAGATTTTGGTGGAATGAATGGTGGGTGCCATGTTGCATTATCAAGACTCCCAAAGCACCAATACAGTGGAACCCCCCCACAACTCACCCCATTTTGCAAACTACACCCCTCAGGGAATTCATCTAGGGGTATAGTGTACATTTCAAACCCCCAGGGGTTTCACCAATTTTGATACAACTGGGCAGTGAAAATGAAAAATTACATTTTTTTACACAAAAATGCAGTTCTGGCTCAAAATTTTTCATTTTCACAAGGAATGAAGGAGACAAAGCACCCCAAAATCTGTGCCCCAATTTCTCCCGAGTACGGCAATGCCTCACATGTGACCAAAAAATACCAGTTGGGCGCATGGCAGGACTCAGAAGGGAAGGAGTGATTTTTGGATTTGGCAGCACAGATTTTGGTGGAATGAATAGTGGGTGCCATGTTGCATTAGCAAGACTCCCAAAGCACCAATACAGTGGAACCCCCCCACAAGTCACCCCATTTTGCAAAGTACACCCCTCAGGGAATTCATCTAGGGGTATAGTGTACATTTCAAACCCCCAGGGGTTTCACCAATTTTGATACAACTGGGCAGTGAAAATGAAAAATTACATTTTTTTACACAAAAATGCAGTTCTGGCTCAAAATTTTTCATTTTCACAAGGAATGAAGGAGACAAAGCACCCCAAAATCTGTGCCCCAATTTCTCCCGAGTACGGCAATGCCTCACATGTGACCAAAAAATACCAGTTGGGCGCATGGCAGGACTCAGAAGGGAAGGAGTGATTTTTGGATTTGGCAGCACAGATTTTGGTGGAATGAATGGTGGGTGCCATGTTGCATTATCAAGACTCCCAAAGCACCAATACAGTGGAACCCCCCCACAAGTCACCCCATTTTGCAAACTACACCCCTCAGGGAATTCATCTAGGGGTATAGTGTACATTTCAAACCCCCAGGGGTTTCACCAATATTGGTACAACTGGGCAGTGAAAATGAAAAATTACATTTTTTTACACAAAAATGCAGTTCTGGCTCAAAATTTTTCATTTTCACAAGGAATGAAGGAGACAAAGCACCCCAAAATCTGTGCCCCAATTTCTCCCGAGTACGGCAATGCCTCACATGTGACCAAAAAATACCAGTTGGGCGCATGGCAGGACTCAGAAGGGAAGGAGTGATTTTTGGATTTGGCAGCACAGATTTTGGTGGAATGAATAGTGGGTGCCATGTTGCATTAGCAAGACTCCCAAAGCACCAATACAGTGGAACCCCCCCACAAGTCACCCCATTTTGCAAAGTACACCCCTCAGGGAATTCATCTAGGGGTATAGTGTAGATTTCAAACCCCCAGGGGTTTCACCAATTTTGGTACAACTGGGCAGTGAAAATGAAAAATTACATTTTTTTACACAAAAATGCAGTTCTGGCTCAAAATTTTTCATTTTCACAAGGAATGAAGGAGACAAAGCACCCCAAAATCTGTGCCCCAATTTCTCCCGAGTACGGCAATGCCTCACATGTGACCAAAAAATACCAGTTGGGCGCATGGCAGGACTCAGAAGGGAAGGAGTGATTTTTGGATTTTGCAGCACAGATTTTGGTGGAATAAATGGTGGGTGCTATGTTGCACCAATACAGTGGAACCCCCCCACAAGTCACCCCATTTTGCAAAGTACACCCCTCAGGGAATTCATCTAGGGGTATAGTGTACATTTCAAACCCCCAGGGGTTTCACCAATTTTGATACAACTGGGCAGTGAAAATGAAAAATTACATTTTTTTACACAAAAATGCAGTTCTGGCTCAAAATTTTTCATTTTCACAAGGAATGAAGGAGACAAAGCACCCCAAAATCTGTGCCCCAATTTCTCCCGAGTACGGCAATGCCTCACATGTGACCAAAAAATACCAGTTGGGCGCATGGCAGGACTCAGAAGGGAAGGAGTGATTTTTGGATTTGGCAGCACAGATTTTGGTGGAATGAATAGTGGGTGCCATGTTGCATTAGCAAGACTCCCAAAGCACCAATACAGTGGAACCCCCCCACAAGTCACCCCATTTTGCAAAGTACACCCCTCAGGGAATTCATCTAGGGGTATAGTGTACATTTCAAACCCCCAGGGGTTTCACCAATTTTGATACAACTGGGCAGTGAAAATGAAAAATTACATTTTTTTACACAAAAATGCAGTTCTGGCTCAAAATTTTTCATTTTCACAAGGAATGAAGGAGACAAAGCACCCCAAAATCTGTGCCCCAATTTCTCCCGAGTACGGCAATGCCTCACATGTGACCAAAAAATACCAGTTGGGCGCATGGCAGGACTCAGAAGGGAAGGAGTGATTTTTGGATTTGGCAGCACAGATTTTGGTGGAATGAATGGTGGGTGCCATGTTGCATTATCAAGACTCCCAAAGCACCAATACAGTGGAACCCCCCCACAAGTCACCCCATTTTGCAAACTACACCCCTCAGGGAATTCATCTAGGGGTATAGTGTACATTTCAAACCCCCAGGGGTTTCACCAATTTTGGTACAACTGGGCAGTGAAAATGAAAAATTACATTTTTTTACACAAAAATGCAGTTCTGGCTCAAAATTTTTCATTTTCACAAGGAATGAAGGAGACAAAGCACCCCAAAATCTGTGCCCCAATTTCTCCCGAGTACGGCAATGCCTCACATGTGACCAAAAAATACCAGTTGGGCGCATGGCAGGACTCAGAAGGGAAGGAGTGATTTTTGGATTTTGCAGCACAGATTTTGGTGGAATACATGGTGGGTGCTATGTTGCACCAATACAGTGGAACCCCCCCACAAGTGACCCCATTTTGCAAACTACACCCCTCAGGGAATTCATCTAGGGGTATAGTGTACATTTCAAACCCCCAGGGGTTTCACCAATTTTGGTACAACTGGGCTGTGAAAATGAAAAATTACATTTTTTTACACAAAAATGTACTTCTGGCTCAAAATTTTTCATTTTCACAAGGAATGAAGGAGACAAAGCACCCCAAAATCTGTGCCCCCATTTCTCCCGAGTACGGCAATGCCTCACATGTGACCAAAAAATACCAGTGGGGCGCATAGCAGGACTCAGAAGGGAAGGAGTGATTTTTGGATTTGGCAGCACAGATTTTGGTGGAATGAATGGTGGGTGCTATGTTGCATTGCCAATACAGTGGAACCCCCCCACAAGTGACCCCATTTTGCAAAGTACACCCCTCAGGGAATTCATCTAGGGGTATAGTGTACATTTCAAACCCCCAGGGGTTTCACCAATTTTGGTACAACTGGGCTGTGAAAATGAAAAATTACATTTTTTTACACAAAAATGTACTTCTGGCTCAAAATTTTTCATTTTCACAAGGAATGAAGGAGACAAAGCACCCCAAAATATGTGCCCCCATTTCTCCAGAGTACGGCAATGCCTCACATGAGAACAAAAAATACCAGTTGGGTGCATGGCAGGACTCAGAAGGGAAGGAGTAATTTTTGGATTTTGCAGCTCAGATTCTGGTGGAATGAATGGTGGGTGCTATGTGGCATTAGCAAGACCCCCGATGGACGGTGAAATGATGAACCTAATAATCCATCGATGTGTGGTATATTTTGAAACACTCCTTTATACATAGGCCGGGTTTGTCGGGGCAAGTTTCACAGTGGAAAATAGTTTCCTTTCTTATTCCCTTTTTATAGCAAACTTTGCACCTTTTTTGTGTCCTGCCCTTTCTTGCAGTGGAGGGGATTTCGTTGGGAAAATGCTGCCCTGGTACAATACGGGGGCCAGTACTAGAAGTACTGGGGCCCTCTGCCTGCTGGTTCCCAAATATTAGGCCCTTTATGACTTCCTCTTGAAAGTGCATAAATGTCCCCCTCTGGCCGGTAGAACGGAATAGCACGTAAGCGTTATACAGTGCCATCTGGATGATATACACAGCCAGCTTCTTGTACCAGATATTTGTTTTCCGCAGGGCACTGTACGGCTTCAGTACCTGATCTGAAAGATCCACTCCGCCCATGTACTTATTGTAATCTAGGATACAATTTGGTTTTGAGGTGTGGGTACTGGTACCTCGTACAGGGATGGAGGTGGTACTGTCTCCATGAATTGTTGTCAGTATAAGGACATCCCTCTTGTCCTTATATTTGACCAACAACATATTTTCGGTGCATATTCCCCTGCTTTCACCCCTTCTCATTACTTGGGCAATGTGCGTTTTGGGGAGGCCTCTTTGGTTCTTGCGCACAGTACCGCAAGCTGCTGTACCTCTTGAACCAAGGGCCTTAAACAGGGGGATGCTGGTGTAAAAGTTATCCACATAGAGGTGATAACCCTTATCCAGGAAGGGGTGCATTAAATCCCAGACAATTTTGCCACTAACACCTACGAGGGAGGGGGGGCATTCTGGCGGTTCAATTCTTGAATCCTTCCCTTCATATACCCTAAACTTGTGGGTGTACCCTGTGGTGCTTTCACACAGCTTATACATTTTTATGCCATACCTTGCCCTCTTACTGGGAAGGTACTGGCGGAATTTAACCCTTCCTTTAAAATGTATAAGGGACTCGTCGATGCTAATACATTTATCAGGGATGTACAGCTCTGCAAATTTGGCACTGAAATGATCAATGACCGGCCTGACTTTGAATAGCCTGTCAAAGGTGGGATCATCTCTGGGTGGGCACTGTGCATTATCGGTGTAATGTATAAATTTATGGATTGCCTCAAAACGAGTCCGAGTCATGGCCATACGGTAAAATGGGGTGCTGTACAGAACATCTGTACTCCAATATTGCCTAATTTGTGGCTTTTTTACTATGCCCATATGAAACACCAGACCCCAAAACGTCATCATCTCTACTGCATCTACAGGGGTCCACCTAGCAAATGATGACGTGGGGTTTTGAGCAATAAACTGCTGGGCATATAAATTAGTTTGGTCCACCATTAAATTTATAAAATCATCAGAGAAAAATAATTTGAAAAAGTCAATTTCTCTGAGACCTGTGGAATCAAATTGGATTCCTGGCATGGCCAAAAACTCAGGAACCTGGGGCTCAAAATTGTCTGGTGGTGGGGTCCATACGAGATCAATTATTGGGGGGGGGGTCTCAGCTGCTCTACGGGGGCGTCTTTGAGGGGGTCCCTCATCACCAGAGGAGGAAGAGGAGCTTAAGACGAATCCTTCAAATTCCCCGCTTGCCTCACTGGCTGTGTCAGAATCAGAAGCAAGCATGGCATATGCCTCCTCCACTGAATACATTCTTCTGGATGACTGGGATGACATTTGGGATGACATTTGGGATGACATTTTTATTTTTGTGTTACTGGTAGTGAAATGTTTCAACACGTGTATAGTGTAGGGGGGGGGTACAAACTTTATTTCAACCCGGGGGGTATGTAGTGTGTTGTGTGTATGTAGTGCAGAAAAAAAAAATACTTTATACAAAAAAAAAAAATTGAAGGGGTTAAAAAAAAAAAAATTGAAGGGGTTAAAAAAAAAAAAAATTGAAGGGGTTAAAAAAACAAAAAAAAAGGTCCTGCGCCAAAAATTGAGCACAGATGTTGGTCAGTAACGTCTGTCACTGAACAGCGCTCAAAGGCAACAGGAATTTGATAAAAAAAAAAAAAATAGATCAACCCTGTGCCGAAAAAGCTGATCAGTGATGTACGTCACTGATCAGCGCACAGTGGCCACAGGACACCCACAAAATCACAGTGTGTGTAAAAAAAAAATTAAAAAAGACCACACAGCACCCACAAAAAAAAAAAAAGGTGATCAGTGATGCGACACTGATTACCAGTGAGGGGCAGCAGGTGCACAACCTTTGGTGCAACTGGCAGCAACTGACAGGTATATATAAAAAAAAAAAAAACCTCTGCGCCCCCAAAAAGTTGCTGATCACCTCAGATATAGTGATCAGCACAAAAGGCGGGGGTAGCAGACACAAAATATACACTCTCTGTCACTATCTCTCTCTATCTCTCACTATCTATCACTATCTATCACTATCTATCACTATCTATCACACTGCAGCAGCAGCACTGACAGTTATATGTATAAAAAAAAACCTGCACCCCCAAAAAGGGGGGGTAGCAGACTCAAAATATACACTCTCTATCACTCTCTGTCACTATCTCTCTCTATCTCTCTATCTCTCACTATCTATCACTATCTATCACTATGACACTGCAGCAGCAGCACTGACAGTTATATATATAGAAAAAAAACCTGCACCCCCAAAAAGGGGGGGTAGCAGACACAAATCTCTCTATCTCTCACTATCTATCACTATCTATCACTATCTCTCACTATCTATCACTATGACACTGCAGCAGCAGCGACAGTTATTTATATATAAAAAACCCCTGCACCCCCAAAAAGGGGGGGTAGCAGACACAAAATATAGCTCTCTCTGTCACTATCTCTCTATCTCTCTCTATCTCTCTCTCTCTATCTCTCTATCACACTGCAGCAGCAGCAGGAAGTCTCAGGAAGTCAGATCCAGGAAGCGTCCAGCACGCTACAAGCAGTGATCAAGTGATCAGGTAAGGTATTTGCAAGGATCAGGTAAGTATGAGCAAGGATCAGGTCAGTATCACGGCAGATAGGCACGGTGACCGCTCTGCACGCTACTCCAGACCGGAATGGCGTCTGCAGCGCAGTCACCGGTAGTTTAAATGTCGCGCCTTGGCTGTGATTGGTCCGTGGGTCCCACGGACCAATCACAGCCTTGGGGGCAGGTGGGGTGAGGGTGGGGTGAGGTGTCATCGTCACCGATGACCCCCTCATGCCCCCTGACGCCCGGCGGTGATTGACACCTGTGTTACCAAGCGTCTGATTCGCTGGTAACACAGGAAAACGCTGTGAATGGCTGTTCACACTGAACAGCCAATCACAGCGATCGCCGACGGGGGGGCGGCATCGCAGCCCCCCCTGGGCATGCAGGGACATGTCTGCTGTCAGGGACAGCAGACATCGTCCCTCTGTCACTGCATCTCGAGACGCAGTGACAGTTTAAAGTCATGACGTATATATACGTCATGTGTCGGGAAGTACTTCCCGGCCATGACGTATATATACGTCAAATGTCGTGAAGGGGTTAAGCATGACAACAATAAGGAAGGGGTGGTGGGGTGTGGGTGGGGGTGGGTATTGGAGGGGGGGGGGGTGGGTGGGTGCACAGGGGTGAGGAGAATTAGGGCCAGATGTACTAGCTTGAAAAGTGATAAAATAGAGAGTGATAAACCACCAGACAATCAGCTGCTAATTTGCCATGTCACAGACCGTGTTTGAAAAATGGCAAGTAGCATCTGATTGGTTGGTGGTTAATCACTCTCTATTTTATCACTTTTCAGGGCTTAGTACATCTCGCCCTTAGACTGGAGGGTAACAAACAAAGGGCCAGATTCTCTAAGCTTCAAAAGTGATAAAATGGAGAGTGATAAACAGCCAGCCAATCAGCTCCTACCTGCCATGTCACAGACTGTGTTTGAAAAATGTCAGGCAGGAGCTGATTGGCTGGCTGTTTATCACTCTCTATTTTATCACTTTTGAAGCTTAGAGAATCTGGCCCACTGTGACAAAGGTGGGACAAGGAATAAGATCTGGGATAGGCGGAAAGTAAAGGGAACAATATCCAAATTTGGGTATACTCTGCATATTTTGGTTACTGGTTGGGAAGTTGTATGAGAAGAGTTAGGGCATCGAATACTTTGAGGTTTGTAAGCATAAGTGAAACGTGTCTCGGCACATCCACTCAATGAGTGTGTGTAAATCACAAGTTAGAAAAGCAGAGGGTCTAGATAGTGTATGAATGCGATCCGGCCAGAGGTGGAACTACCATTGGTGCAGCAGTTGCAGAGCATTGAGGCCACTGAGGACTAAGGAGCGCACTCTCTTCCTGTCACACACTGTTTTTCCCTGTCACACTCTGCCCACACCTGCCTATCCCTGTCACCCACTACCTCTCCCTGTCACCCACTGCCATTTTGTGAACTTCGGTTGTGGTGAAGGACATATTTTTGCACGTGGGTTCACCAACCAAATGCCCCGCCACTGGAGTAAGCAAGTGGATTTATAGTAATAATGAAAATATACTGAACAATGTTCTAGCGATCTATTTAATGCCTCTTTAATCAGTACGGACAGTCAGCCTATGCACAATAACCCTTTGGATGCTGTGAAAAAATCCTTTTACGGGCACTGGAAAGATGATACATTTTGGCTATCTGACTCCCCATTTTACTGCATATAATCCATACCCTCCAACATGACCCATTCCATTAGGTACAAAATGCTCTGTTCCTGGACTTCCCTGCCAGTGGCAGTTACAGATGTGAGCCTGCAGCACAGTCCAATATTCAAAAAGGGGAGCCACACCAGCTGCCATCCCAAACATCACTGAGAGTTGATGTGACCCCCCTCTTTGAATATTGGACTGTGCTGTAGGCTCACATCTGTAACTGTCACTGGCAGGGAAGTCCAGGAACAGAGCATTTTGTACCTAATGGGATGGGTCATGTTGGAGGGTATGTATAATCAGCCTACAGTATGCATATTTTGTAAGATAAACCTATTGACATTTAATCAATCAAGGAATAGCTAGTTTAATTTGCTAATATCCCAGTAACCTTTTGTTATTATGCTGTTTATAAAGTTACAAAGGCCCTGATTCAAAGATGTACACTATTTACTTGCAGGTGTGTCCTTGTATGCAGTGACTGTGTGAAAATATGCAAAAGCTATGAGAGGAACCTTGTGTTAAAGGACACACACTGCTGGCTTCTGTCTGATGCACCATTGGATCACTATGACAACCATGGGCAAGCACTGTCCATCTGAGTAACCCAAAGAAATAGAAACTTATATCTTTCTATAAGCACTATTGTCAATTATTCTGTGACAAATGTCTCAAATGTATAATAATAATTACATTTTTGGACAAGCAGATGATCGGGATCAGTAAGCTTTTCCAAGATACAGGAAAAATGTAATAGCCATTCAAAAAAGTAGAACCAATACCCATGGACAAAGGTAAAGAAAAAAAAGAGTGTCTTCCCCTCCCTATGCGTGTGTAGGCTGCCAATGGTCGTATCTCTCTTAAGGTGTCCCCGCACTTTCCAAAAGTGCAATAGATATAAAAGATGTGAGAGAAATGTCCTTCGGCATCGCATTATTAACAACCACATATGCTCTAACGTATGCGGTCATTAATGCAAGGGACAGCTCTTGCGATAAGAGCTGTCCCTTGCGTTGTGGCAATTGGAAACGGGTTGATATTCAAGGGAGAATATCAGGAAAGAAACTCCCGGGTGGGGCACTGCCTTCTATAATATAAACGTATCAGTCTAAAATATCAACTTTATTAATACTAAAATTGATCCTGTTAATGGATCAAGAGACGAACATGAGACGAGGACATACAGATAACATGAATAGAAAAAATTGAGAAAAGATCGTGAAAATATGATATCTGGGTCTGAAAATGGGCTAAATGCCTCTGTTCAATATGGCTGTAATATCAGCGTATTCCTGTAAAGGATTATTTCAGACTAAGCACGTCTTCAATTAACCATATTGGTTGATATTACAGCCATATTGAACAGAGGCATTTAGCCCATTTTCAGACCCAGATATCATATTTTCACGATCTTTTCTCAATTTTTTCTATTCATGTTATCTGTATGTCCTCGTCTCATGTTCGTCTCTTGATCCATTAACAGGATCAATTTTAGTATTAATAAAGTTGATATTTTAGACTGATACGTTTATATTATAGAAGGCAGTGCCCCACCCGGGAGTTTCTTTCCTGATATTCTCCCTTGAATATCAACCCGTTTCCAATTGTACTTACCATACTCCCCGGGAGCACCTCCACAACGAGATTATAACATAATTTACTCACTCACATGTTGACTGGAGTTTAACCTTCTTACCTGCTAGCAAATCAGTCCTGTGCACCTGGCCCCCATCCCCTCCCCCTTTCCCCATTTTTCCTCCTTGCGTTGTGGCGCCAGTGCTGGACTTCCGGGTCTGTGACTCGGGAGTCCATCTGCGCATGTGCAGAGCACGGCGCCGGCCGCAGGGCATGCTGGGAGGGATCCGTGACGGATCCCTCACACAGAGCTGCGGTAAGAAGCCCATAGGCTTCTGCAGGGAATCACCAGCTTTTGCTGGCGATTTCCTCCTCAGCGGTGACACTGTGGAGGGGGGACAGAGCATACAGAAATGCGGTAAAAACCCAGATAACGGTGTTTTTGCCGCATTTCTGTGTTAGAGAATCGCCCCCTATATCTGAATATGGTCTCATGTGAGCAGTTGTATGCAACTGCTTACAACACCAACTATATGACAGTGACACACCTGCAATACTGACATAAGACACAACATCTCAGTGCATGTTTTTTAGCAATCCCCTGATTCCTCCCAGTCGCTGTCCAGAAATGCCTCGTACATTTCTGCTACTGTGCATCCATATCTGTACTGCTACCCTGTATGTTCAAAATAGGGATGCAAAAAACACTGCGTCCAACTCAGGCCCATAGACACTGTAAAGGTTGAGAAGGGCATCACATCATATAGACACTATCCACAGATATTGTATAACGGCAACATTTATAGGTAAGGCTGCAGACTGATAATCAAGGCTGAAAATCAACAGACAACGTTACAAGATTTCAGAAGCTTGCTGCAAGACTATCATTATAACATGCCAGTCCAAGAAGGGAGTCTGACATAGCCAAGGATTAACTGTTCGTGATGCCAGAAAGGCAGTGGAGTCCAGGTCCAGCCCACAGAAAAATAGATGGCAAGGTACCAGCCCAAAGAAAAGGAGAGTGGAATATTCCAGCTAGAGGGACAGTGAGACTACAGATGTACCCAGGGATCCAAGGAGAGGACAGGAGTGTTTCAGGGCCAGGTCATGGCTGCAGATACTGCTTTTGCCTAATATGACAGTCATATTTAGCTATATGCCAAATCTCCAGGTGCACTACAAACTAAGCATAATGCCCGCTTCTACAAGAACTTTCCTCACACTAAGCAGAGGTGCAGTTATAATGGGTGCAGTGTGCACAGTGCACACGGGCCCCTGGGGCCCCTGAGGCCCAGGGTGGCCCACCCCCAAACACGCTGCACACATTTTGCTAACACTTACCCTCTGGAGTCCAGCAGCAATGGCATGTTCAAGGAAGCCTGAGCGCTCCATTGTTCAGACTCCACTGCGGCAGCAGTGATACAAGAATCGCTGTGAAAATGGCCGCCCTGCTAATTTTTCCAGAGATTTGAGCATGCACAGTAGGATCTGAGCGCAGGGATAGAGAGACATTATGAGATATGCAGAAGGGACAAAGTAAGACATACTTGCCTACCTTAAGCTTCTCCCGAAGAGGAGACTCTCTGCAGCTTTCCTGATGGCGTAGCTTGCCATCATTAAGCTCCGCCCTCATTCCTGTAAATGCCATGATCCTGGCTCTTCGGGGAGGGGGTAGTATTAAATGACGCTATTTGCATCATTCTAGCCCCGCCCACTCCACAAAGAGCCCTCCTTGATCTCTCCTTGCCCCTGTCCAGGATTGATGCTGGACAGGAAAAGAGACCACCTCCATATCCTTTTTTGTTACTGTCCATCTTGTGGCGGCTGAGTGTGTACTATAATTAGAGATGAGCGGCGGGCACTTTTTTGGGTTTTGGTTTTGGTTTTGGATCTCCCTTCGTGTTTTGGATCTGGATTGGTTTTGGCAAAACCACCCTTGCGGGTTTTGGTTTTGGATCTGGATTTTTTTTTGGAAAAATGCTAAAAATTGCTAAAATAACAGATTTTGGGCCTGTTCTTGCCCCTAAAGTATTATTAAGCTCAACAACATTAATTTCCACTAATTTCTAGTCAATTTTGATCACTTCATATAGTCCGTCACACTGGACACTGGATATAGTCCGTCACACTGGACACTAGATATATGCGGTCACATTGGACACAGCCCGTTACACTGGACACTGGATACAGCCCGTCACCCTGGGCACAGTCCCTGGACAAGGGACACAGCCCCTGGACAATGGACACAGCCCCTGGACAATGGACACAGCCCCTGGACACTGGACACAGCCCCTGTACACTGGACACAGCCCCTAACACACTGGACACAGCCCCTTGTATTATGGACACTGCAGCCCCTGTACACTGAGTGTACAGTCAGCAGCACTGCAGCCCCTGCATGTGAGCACTGCAGCACCTAGTTTACAACAAAATAAAAAATCAGTCACTAAATAAATCACAGCACAGGGCACAGGGCACGGAGCACATATCCCAACCACCCTCTTCCCTCTCCTATAATGGAGTGAAGATGGCGGGGTGCGCCGTGCGTCTTATATAGAATCCAGATCCCGCGAGAATCCGACAGCGCGATGATGACGTTTTGCCTCGTTTTCAGTCCGGCTCGGATCCTGACTTGGATCACCATATCACCATATTCGGATCTGTCGGATCCTGGAGATCCGGACCCGCTCATCTCTAACTATAATAAGTCACTCTGACTCATTATAAGTACTGTACTTGTCTGGCCTGCTGATAATGCTGTCAGCTGTGGAACCCATCATTAGGATGGGGCCCACTGCGCTGCACCAGCTGCAATGCAGCTACTTCCCTCTAGAATGTTAGCTCCTTGGATCAGAGCCCATTTCCCTCCTGTTCTCACAGCTCTATTCTCTCTCTCTGCTACATCTCAGCCTCATTCAGACCTGTTAGCAAGACTGCAATATTTGCAGATGGACAAAACCATGCTGCACTGCAGGTGAGGCAAACGTAACATTTACAGAGAGAATTAGACTTGGGTGAGTCTGCAATCTAAATTGCAGTGTAAAAATAAAGCAGCCAGTATTTACCCTGCACAGAAACAAAATAACTCACCCAAATCTGAATCTCTCTACACATGTTACATTTGCCCCACCTGCATTGCACATAGCCAACTATGTTCTGCAATCAGGCCCTTTGTGTTCTGAGAATTGCCCTGCTAATTGTTACCTGTGCACCCGCGCATCTTTAACGATGAGTGATATCTACTGAACATGCAACATAGTCAAATGACCTGAATGTTCAGCAGGTCCCGGTAACGTCACTGAACGGTATCGGGGGACGATACTGTTCAGTGTGTCTGGGCAATATCAGCCGGCAGCGACCGATATGGTTAACTAAATTGGCCATCAGCGTGTAGTGTGTATGGGGCTTTATATAAGTGATATTGACACCGTACAGTTAACATTACTATATAGTTCCTCTCAACGATGTAAAAATGAAACAACCATGAAAAGCACAACATGCAGAAAAGCTTTGTTAGGAATTTGCTGTTCACTGAAACACTGTAAAATGTACTCTTCTTAAAATAATCAAGGCCTGATTCTGAGTTCCACGCAAAGGGGTGCAGTCAGGGGGGCCGTAGCAGCCAGATTTCTTACCTAATGGGCCCCATACATCAGCAATCGCAATTTATGGATTTCCAGATATTGGGATTTTTGGGCCAGATAAATGGATTTTACAATCTATCTGACTTTGCCCACACATTACAGATTTATTTCAGTGATCGGCAGATTTTTCCATCTAAAGATTGCATCTTCATATCTGGAAATTGCCCAATCGATTGCTGTTCATAATGTAAATAGATGAAGAAGACGAATTGGGAATGCCCACACATATAAAAAAGATCTGCAGATAATACCAGATTATTAAACATGTTTAAAAACCTGATTAAGCAATCGATTGGCGATTTTGATTGGGATTGCCAAAAGGGGGAGCCCACACATCTAAAATTAATTGTGGCAATCATCTCCATATCTGAAAATTGTCACAATTAATTGCTGATGTATGGGGCCCTTAATGCTACGGAGAGTATTTGTATGGCTTCCATCAATGTGAGTATGGTGTACCGCCTGCACAGCTGGCGCAAAATCACTAGATACACCAACTTTTGGACATATAGTACATGTTCTGAAACTGGCAATGGTTTTCATTTCAGCAAAATCTGAATTTCTTCTACATTCCCAAATATAACATAAATAGTACAGTGTATATACTGTATATACTTTTATTTAATTTTGTGTATTTTAGTTTAGGCAAACAGTGACTCCTTGTGGACATAAAGTAAATTGCATAAATGGTTTGCATTGCTTCAAAAATGAAATCTGTAATATATTTAATCTGTGCATATATATATATATATTTAATATAACGTACTGTAGATGCACTTTCCAGATTGCGGTGCTGTGGGCTGCTTTATTTTAGCTTCATTTTGTATATTTAGGTTTCACTGAAACCGGAAGGAACCATGTTGTGAATCACTTGATTTGGGTGCCTGTAGCTTTCGTCTAAAGTTATCAAGAGCTAAATATAGATATTTTTGGGTGCCCAGTCCCAAGGCTGCACTAATTACATATTTCTGCTCCCCTTCCTGCTTTGGGACTGGGCGTGAATGCCAAACGCTCCTTAACTACAGTATGCCCTGTGCTTAGCATGGGAGAGGATGCTTTATGTTACTGATCCTGTTGCATTTGGATATTTGAATGTGGCTCTTTCTTCCAGTGCATGGCTGATCATGTAAACAGCTGAAAGCTTCCAGCCACTTTAGGTCCCAATCCCAATACAATTCTATAGCCCCTAATGAGTTTTCAACAGGTCAAGTGGGCTTTTGAACCTAGTTGTGGAACTGTGGTAAGGGGCCAAGCAGGACCCATCTTCCAAAGTGTGGTAATATAGGTCAGTCCTGTTAAGTCTATAACAGAGAAGTAAAATGACATGTGCTTGTGAATGTGAAACTCTATAGACACAACACTACTGAAGTCTAGCAGTATGACCTAAAATGAGAGCAAACAGGGGTTTATCAAGATAGAGGCCTATGCAGTCAGACTGAAAGTAGGGAAAATATGCTGGCAAAATCAGGAGCATGAGTGTTAATACTCACATGTCATCCTACTGTAGCTAAAAGATAATGTTGACAGATTTCCCATAAGGCAACCTATGTGCCTACCTAGGGCCCTGTGGGTCCCAAGGGGCCTTATAAAGGAAGCCAGCCCATCTAAAGTGTTCCCTGAGGAGAAATGTGTGATGACCCGCTCATAGGGGGTTATTTTGGTTCACTCTTTCTGACAAAATCCTTGTGCACTGCAGGGGGCAGATGTAAAATGTGCAGATAGAATTAGATTTGGGTGAGTTATTTTAGTTCTACGCAGGGAAAATATGGACTGATTTATATTTACACTGAAATATAGATTTAACTTTGAAGTAAAACCCCACCCAAATCTAATTCTCTCTGCACAAGTTACATCTGCCCCACGTGCATTCAACATGGTTTTGTCCATCTAATAAGGAATTTGTCAGAAAGAGTGAACCAAAATAACCCCCATACTCCGAGTCCCGCTGTCTGCACTGTGCATTGCAGGGGAGAGCCCGTCACCCAGCTCCAGCACAGAAGCAGCTGCCACTGCCAGCACCCGGAGCAAAAGAAAAGAGGAGAGTTGCACCAGTCGCACAGGAAAATTCACTCAGTAACTTTTATATAGAAAGAGGCCCCTTTGTATTAGTGTTTACTTTCTTTGATGTTTATCACATACAATAGTTTTTTACACGAGGGGGTGCTACCACAGGACACAAGTACTAGACATTTTTATTTGAAGAAAAAGGGATGTCACTGGTGTAGTGCACTTCAGAAAGAAAGAGTTAAAAAGTAACTTTTAATGAGATTTATTCAATAAAATGTTGCGAAATATTGACTAAAAATAACACATAAGACACAGACAGTGTAATAAAAAGGATACTAAATCCTCACGCAGTGATCCCCGCTGCTGGGCCGTCCCTAATATGCTTGAATAGTATTATCTTAGTGCATACGTCACAAAAATTAGTAAATATACTATGATCCCCAAGTATGTTTATGGCTGATATATAGTATAATGCGGGGAGCTAGTCCCTCTATAATTAATCAGCTTGTCAGTTAAGACAAATATTAAACATGGGAGGTAGAGGTGTTCGGAATACTAGTCACTTTTCCAGCCCGGAGACTAAGTCTCAGGTTTGTGGGCTAAATTATCCGGCGGGGGCTAAGTCTCACTGTGCCGGCCACTCCACGTGCGGACAGACGTACCAGCACTGGAGTATTCGGCTATCTCAGGAGACCGCCCGTATTTACCGCTCTGTGATAGTGTGAACGCCGGGGTATCAGAACGTGACACCGCCGGTCAGACACCTCTTCTACACGGAGCTGCGGTGAGTGGCGCCACTGCACCGCTTCTTAGGCTCCACGGACTCAGTGAAGACTGACGCCCGTTGCGACGCTGCACAATTTTAAGCTAGACAGAATCAAAAATGCATTCAAGGGGGGAAGGGGAAGCAGGGGGGCATACACTGCGGGCGCAGTCGGTCTGCGTACGCTTCGCAGGTAAGCTTCGTTAGGTCCTAACGAAGCTTACCTGCGAAGCGTACGCAGACCGACTGCGCCCGCAGTGTATGCCCCCCTGCTTCCCCTTCCCCCCTTGAATGCATTTTTGATTCTGTCTAGCTTAAAATTGTGCAGCGTCGCAACGGGCGTCAGTCTTCACTGAGTCCGTGGAGCCTAAGAAGCGATGCAGTGGCGCCACTCACCGCAGCTCCGTGTAGAAGAGGTGTCTGACCGGCGGTGTCACGTTCTGATACCCCGGCGTTCACACTATCACAGAGCGGTAAATACGGGCGGTCTCCTGAGATAGCCGAATACTCCAGTGCTGGTACGTCTGTCCGCACGTGGAGTGGCCGGCACAGTGAGACTTAGCCCCCGCCGGATAATTTAGCCCACAAACCTGAGATTTAGTCTCCGGGCTGGAAAAGTGACTAGTATTCCGAACACCTCTACCTCCCATGTTTAATATTTGTCTTAACTGACAAGCTGATTAATTATAGAGGGACTAGCTCCCCGCATTATACTATATATCAGCCATAAACATACTTGGGGATCATAGTATATTTACTAATTTTTGTGACGTATGCACTAAGATAATACTATTCAAGCATATTAGGGACGGCCCAGCAGCGGGGATCACTGCGTGAGGATTTAGTATCCTTTTTATTACACTGTCTGTGTCTTATGTGTTATTTTTAGTCAATATTTCGCAACATTTTATTGAATAAATCTCATTAAAAGTTACTTTTTAACTCTTTCTTTCTGAAGTGCACTACACCAGTGACATCCCTTTTTCTTCAAATAAAACTGCCAGCACCCAGCAGTAAGGAGGGGAGAGGCAGACTGGCAGACAGTCAGGTCAGACACTGGCTGTGTGATCAGGATCTAATGACAGTCGCAGACTCACAAAGCAGCAGGCGGGTACTGTGTAAATAACAAACAATGTATATTACTATTTGTTGCTACATAATGATGAATTATGCAGAATGGATTTTTTATGGTAGGTGGTGAATGGACAGGACTGCCTCATATTACAAGTATATTGTAATATATTGCACATCATAATCATGATATTATTAGTATTAGTACATCAATTTAGGATGATGGGTCATATTCCATTTAGTTTCTATACTAGGTACATGTAACATACGTCAGTCTGTCCCCTCGTCCCCCCCTCTACCTTTATAAATGAAATCCTACAGTGTACCCGGAAGAAGGCCCATTAGTCGTAACGCATAGGTGTTTTGGGGAGAAGCCTGTTGCAGGACTGTGGTTGGTTTTCTGGACGGTTTTGAAGCTCTGCTGAGGTGTTACCTGGGATAAGATTTATCTCTACATATGTGTACAAACACACCTTATACACAGGGCCGGCGCCACCAATAGGCAGCTCTAGGCATTTGCCTAGAGCGCCGGCCCCTGGAGGAAGGCACTTTGCAGCCTGGAAGCGGCAGCCGCTGTAGCCTGCAGCCCCCGTGGAGCCAGGTAAGCGTTGCCCGCACCCGGGTCCCTCCCCCTCCGGGGTTTGTACACCCCCTTTCCTAAAATTGGTCAAGCGGGAGGGGAGCAGAGGGCGGTGAGTGGGGGGATTGGGGGATTTCCCCTGGGGTGCTGACAGGGCTTGAACCGGCCCTGCTTATACATAAGGCCAGGTACCAGTTTGTGAATAAAATGTATCAGTGTTACCCTATGTGGCGTTTTTATCTATATGTTTGAGGATACTGGGAGCAAGGTTTCTGAAGAGTTGTGATATTGGCATACATTGATGCAATTAACATATATAATTTATCACTGCCCCCTCCATTGAGATCACAGATTCAATCTATTTATCTTCCCACTCTTCTGGGGTGCAGAGGACTACCTGAAAAAGTGTCTTCCACAATATCCGGGAGGGAGAGTATGCAAGTATGATGCCCACAGTAGGTGTCTTTCTGAGCACAGAATGGTCATTTGTCCCCCATATCCAGTTTCTCTCGAAATACTCTTACATACAGTTTAGAATAAATATGTGTTTAGATCACATTAGATAATTCAGAAATCCGGCGCTCGGAGATTCTCTCCTGACTCGGGTCCGTCTGCGTGGTCAGAACGTCATCTCCCGACGCCGGATTTTGCGAGGCTTTAAATAGCGGCTGCTGCGCCCGCCATCTTCACTCCAGTCTAGTAGTGGGTTGGGAGAGGGTGTGTTGGTGCTGCTGCTGGGGCTTAAACTTGAGCTTGACCTTGAGCTTGAACGCAATATTTTTTATTCGCTGGGGCTGTCTCTCAGTGCTGCTGTGTAGTCTAACTGTGTACTTGTAGTACTACTGGATCCTCTGTGCGGTCTACCTCTGGTGTGCTGTGCTGTAATTATTTTATTCGCTGGGGCTGTCTCCCTCAGTGCTGCTGTGTACTCTGTTCTCCTCTCTGCTTAGGGTGGGCTCTCCCTAGCAAGGAGGACAGTCTAACTGTGTACCTGTAGTACTGCTGTCTCCTCTGTGCTGGGGCCTACCTCTGGTGCTGTGCTGTAATATATATTATATGAATAATTAATTAATTAATTATATTATATATAGTCCACTGGTGCTGCCTGCACTGAATCTGCCAGTATTATTTAGTTACTCAGTCCACTGTTACCACTGGCAGTGCTACTGCCTACCTAGTGTACCTACCTAGTACATACTAGGCTGCTATATCTAATTTAATTAAAAAATAATACTTGTGCTGTGTGGGACTGTAACAAATAATTCCATGCTGCTGGTGCAATGACGTGTGCCACTGCCAAGCAGTACCTAATAATAAAATTAATTATTATAAATTCTGCTGGTGCACATATACTAGTATTGCTGACGTATCTACCTGTCTTGTGCGTAGTACTGCCGTATCTACCTGTCTGGTGCCTAGTACTGCCATATCTACCTGTCTGGTGCCTAGTACTGCCGTATCTACCTGTCTGGTGCCTAGTACTGCCGTTTCTACCTGTCTGGTGCCTAGTGCTGTCGTATCTACCGCTGCAGTGCCACTCTTACATGAGCCGCACACTTGTGTGGCTTAGCATATTTATTTAGCTACCTCAGTGCAACCTTTTGCCCTAAAAACAATATTGTGAGGTGTGAGGTGTTCAGAATAGACTGGAAATGAGTGTAAATGAATGTTATTGAGGTTGATATAGTGTAGGAGCAATAAAAAACTAAAATTCTGCGATTTTAGCAGTTTTTATGCTTTTTTCACAAAAAAATCAGAACCCAAAACCCCAAAAATCCAAACACAAAACACTTCGGAGGGGTTTTGCCAAAACCCATTAGAACCCAAAACCTCAAGATAATTAGAGCCCAAAACCCGAAAAGTGGCCGGTGCACATCCCTATAATATATGCAGATGGCCACTGTGAGGACAGTAGAGTTTATTACCAAATGTCAATGTGTGGTGTGTGGTGATAAGTACACTTGAAATAAATTGTGTTGGAGTGTATATTGGCAGTACAGCAGTATAAAGGGGCACGACTTTAGTGACGGAAATATTATATTAATGGCTGAGGAAGCATTCTGTGGGTTAAATATGCATGAAACTTGAAAATAAATGTAAGAGTGAAACTATAAAAGGAAATAATTACCTACAAGAGTCATCTGTTTCAGACAAACAGTTTAGAGAGATTGAATATTGGTCATAATTATGTGGAAGTCCATTGTTGCACAAACTTCATTATTTTTCTATAAGATATGAATGTCAGTACTCAGAGGTGAAACTAGAGGGTTGTGGGTCCAGGTGCAAAAATATGCTTCGGGCCCCAATACCATAATCCCCATACACATTGTCACACACTGCAGTACTCATTTCACATTATGCCGCAAAAGGTAGTGCCCATATTGTTGCACACCGTAATGCCCATGACACATTGCCATACACCTCAGAAGCCATATTTCAAATGTCCTTCAGCACTGGTTTGAGCCCCTCAGCAGCCAAGGAGCTGAGTGCACACCGCACAGAGCCATGGCGGTGGGTTGTGAGTGCTCATGCGCTGCTCCCCCCAGGACCAGCTCTCTTTTGTTTGATAGGTTTACTGTTCACCCTTTCTACTCCTTTCTCAGCATAGCAACCCTCACTATACAATACCACTTCCCATCATAGCATAGAACAACACCCCTCACCCATTACAGCAGAGCACCCCTCTTCTATCACAGCACCCCTTTCCCATCACAGCACTCATCTCCCATTCTAGCACAAGTCCACAGCATCCCTTTCCCTTCACAGAACCCACTCTGATCACAGCACTGCACCCCCCATCCTACCCCAGCCCTCAGCTTCCCTCACAGCACAGCGCTCCTCAGCCGTTTTGCTATTTCTCCATGCTAAAACTATTTCAGGGCATGCTGGGATGTGTATTTCAACAACAGCTGGAGGGATGAAGGTTCCCCATCCCTGCCTTACATCATACCTCCAATCATCCATACCCCAACTGGCCTCATAGAACACCACACGGCATGTACCCTAACAGCACAGTACACCTCCGTAACCTCTGCGGTGGCGGGGCGGGCTGTGGTCTGCTTTCTGCAGCCTACATCCGGCGCAGGCTTCACAATCAGTCGTCACAGCCCGCACTGAATCTACATAGCCGGCGGCTGTCACAGCTGTCACTGGGTGCACCAGGATCGGATCCAAACAGAGATCCTATCAGTCCACCCCCCCTTGCCGCTGTGCAACATCCCATCAACCCTCATCAATGCCGATGAAATTTAAGTAAAAAAAAACCACGGAAACTCCTTGGGCATCGATGCAATGCACCGTCCGCACCGCCGGTAGTTCCGCCCCTGCCAGTACCACATATCCATACAGTAGGAGCAAGTTTCATCTTTGCTCCTTTGGCCATGGCTAGACATGGCTAGCCATGGCTATTCTATTGTTCTCAGCTGCAATACGTATTGTATTGCAGCTGAGAACAATAGAATAGCCATGGCTAGCCATGGCTAGCCATGACCAAAGGAGCAAAGATGAAACTTGCTCCTACTGTACATCTGTATAAAGGGCCTGGTAAGATTTGTACACTAATGGTGTCACAGCTGTGAATATGTATGCAGCAACTGTGCAAAAATATGTAAATCTTGCAGCTTTGTAAATCCCAACGGCTCTATAGAAAAACGCAGAGTAGATCACAGATCAATTATCTAACCTCTGAGTAGCCCATGGTCAGTAATCATGGCAGCTGGAAGTAAGCGCCATTATATTGGCATACAGGATCACATTAGCAGGCTCCAAAAATAGTCACGACGCACACTTGCATTTTTACTGCCACTTCCCATAACCATCCCAAGTTGTCCCTGACTGTCAATCACTCTGCAAATAAATACTTTCTGCAACTTCCATTACAAGTCCGTCACAAATGTAATGCCACTTAGACACTTTCACAGACAAACGATAATTGCTCAACTTCGCCCAACTCTGAATCAGGCCCATCATTTATTGCATCATGTTCAAAATAAGGGCATGTTCCTGTAAATGCAACACAATGAGATGTGGACACGGCTGCAGATAGTTCTGTTACTAGGTGCATCTCTTGTGGGTGCTGGAAGTCTCTTGCAAAAACACAAATGATAATGACTAAAAGCTGAACTTTGTAGCTTATTCCAATTGCCTGGTTGCGGGTTAACCCCCTCCAGTTAATAATACTTTTTTTATTTTAAATTGTATCAAAGAAATAGATCAGAGCATGCTTCAGGTGTGCCCTGCCACAACTGTGGTATTTGATGGACTTAGAGGTGTAACGGAAGAGAAAGAGGCAGCAAATTTAGGAGTAAAGCGAGCAGGTTTTATTAAATTCATGTTCATAAATATGACAGGCAAACTGGATGACAAACTTCAGAATAATAGAATAAACAAGACAGAAAGACTTCTTGGACTTGGTAAATAATAACAGTCTCTATAACTTCTTGGACTTTGAATAATAAAAGTGTCAATAACTTCTTGGACTTAATAAATAATAATAACAGTCTCTAACTTCTTGGACTTTGAATAATAAAGAAATAGTAGTACAATAGCGTAGGGGGAGGAGCTAAAAGGACAGAGGTAGCACAGGCAGTGCTGGATTATAATGGGGGCACAAGGGGTCAGTACCCCCCTGTGGTTGGCATGTATTTAAAAAATTATTAGTTTTTTTTTTAAACTAAAGGTTTTGTGCATGGGAGTGGGGTAGTGCTGCAGCTTCACCTATCTGCCAATGTGGTGCTGAGCATCGGGAGCCAAGGCACACTGACTGCACAAGTGTGCAGTGCATTAATGGGAGTTGAGTAAGTCCCATAAGACTTTGCACAAGAGGATAGAGGCTGAGACATTTGTGCTGAGCTCTGATTGGTGGAGCTCATTACATGCTTCTCAGGCCCATGGAGAACAGCAGCAGCAGCCTAGTCATGGGAGGGTTTTTAATAAGAGGCAGCACTGGGACTGAGGTCTCCTACAGAGTAAAGTGCAGGGGGACAAACACAGGCTTTTCGTGTGGTATGTATTCATGTGTATGTATGTGTGTGTGTGTGTGTATGTATGTATATGTATATATATATATATATATATCTCACCTGCAGTTACCTATTGACCAAGTTTATACTGCCTTTACTCTGTGTTTTGACAGTGTAATATTCTCCCATGCAGTTTGTGGCCTGTAATGACAAGTGCAAGGTGGCCCCCCTGTCTAAAGTGCCCCGGACCCCCCGAAGGCTTAATCTGGCACTGAGCACAGGGTCATCCACTGTACTAGGTGGGTGTCCACACCAACAGAAGCAGAGAGTATCACCAGCAGTCTTGTCAGAATTGGGAACCACGGGAAGTATCTGTGGTAGGCTGAGCAGAGTGACCAGCGAAGGCCTAGGAAATCTGCAGGCTCCAGGAAGTGGCCATATTTTGTGTGGGCAGGACAGCCAGGCAGCGGCCCAGGAGGGGAAAGCGGCGGCCCGGCCATAGGGGGTATAGCAGACAAATGTGGTCCGGCCCACCGGGAAATCGCCCGGTTTCCCGGCGGCCCAATCCGCCCTTAAATATAACCGAGCTGAATCCCCATTGGCTGTGAGCCAGTATGTACAGAAAGGAGTGCAGACTGGCCAATGTCACTTTGCCCATATCCAAGATGGCGGCACCAGCCTTCTGTGCCGATCAGAAACCAAACCACAAAATTTCCATAGGCCGTTGCTGCTGGGCCCAGCCGAGACCACTGCACCATTGCAAGGTGTCATACCCCCATCCAGCACAAGGAGAGACAGCTGAGCGGGTGAGTAGCGCACAATTCGGCGGCAGCCACAACCAACTGTGACATACACATCACTGCCAGCTCGCATTGCACTCAAGTGAATGCATAGCGAGAACATATGAATAGTATATGGACCACTATGCAACGATCAATGTATGGACATTGTAAGAGGACACATCTGTGTGTGCATTATTTTAATTTGAACTACTCCAAACAAGAAGGATTTTTAAAGAGAAAAAAAATTGTTTAGATTTCATCTTTTTTTTTTTTTTTGTCATTTAGTTATATTTCTGTGAATGTTAGATTAAAAGCAGGGATGTAGCATTTATTAAAGAACAAAACACCACTAGACTATTTTTAAAAAGATATCGCTAATTTTGGCCCTTCTGAGAAATATCAGTTAAAAAATTGTTTATGCTCAATATCGTTGATGAAGCGCACTCCAACGCAGGGCATGGGAGTCACATTACTGAACAACATAGTTAATAAAATCATCCAGTGTGTTTGCGCTATATTGTTAACCTGGGCTTACTACCAACTTCATTATCGGCAGTAGAGCCCATTGTCTAGTAGTGGTATGGGGCTTAAGATCTGTACGGCCATGACACTTATATATGTGTACATGGACACCATATAAGTGTACCGCATCCCCTCACATGGCTCACTGCGCTCGCCATGCTTTGGCCAATGCTATTCTATTGTTCCTCTATGCCCACTGGGATGGTAAAGTATGAACAAGTGGGTTTAAAAAAAAGTTGGTTGTAGAAATCAGGGGCGTAACTACCACCGTATGGGCCCCATAGCAAAATATTAACAGGGCCCCCCCCCCCCATACCAAAATCTTAACAGCCCCCCCATCATGATTACACGGAGGGGAAGGGTTTGACAGTGAGTGTGTGTGTGTGTGGGGGGGGGGGGGTAGAGCTGGAGAGAGACAAAAAAAGAGGTGAGAGAGAGAGGTGAGAGAGCGGTAGATGGAGGGAGTTGGAGGCAGGTGGGAAAGGAGCAGGAGAGAGAGGGAGAGAGCCCAAAGAGAAATGGTGGGGTGGGGGATAAAAAGAAAGGAGGTGGAGAGGGGGTCTGGGGATGCAGGGAGAGAGAGCAGGGAATATATGATTATGTACAGTACCTCCAGCATATGGGGAGGTCGTCCTCATCAGTGCCGGGTCTCTGACTGCTCCTTCCACGTGGAGCTGCTGGCCAGTGGCGCTATCACTGTGTGGGAGACCGAGCGGCGTGCAAAAGACCATCTCTGGAAGACGGGCTCCTCTCCGACTGCTCCTCTGAGTCCCTGCAGGCGCAGCCCGTCTCCCGGAAATGGTCTTTTGCACGCTGCTCGGTCTCCCACAGTGACAGCACCAGCAGCCAGCAGCACAGGGCTATGCGATTTTCACGCCGGGGCTGGTCACAAGATAGTGATGTTAAGCCCTGGCAGCATCAGATAGGTGATCGGGGAAAGGAGGCAGGATCGACGGGACCACCTTCCTGATTGGTGAACATTGCCTCTGGCGGGGGGCTGGGCACGGGGCAGCGCGGCCGACACTGTCCTACTCCTTCCTGAACTATTTTACAAAAACAGGGTGCAGGGGATTGTCTGTTGGGCCAAGGGCCCCATAGCAGTTGCATCCCCTGCACCTTCCATAGTTACGCCACTGGTAGGGATATTAACTGATGTCTAAGTTTTGTCAATGTCTATCTAATGGAAGCAGTACATCTGTCAGAACAGACTTAGGTTGACTTGCCCCAAGGTCGACAGGGTTAAAGGTCGACATGGGTCAAGGTCGACATGACTTAAGGTCGACATGGGTTTAGGTCGACAGTCATTAGGTCGACATGAGTTTTTCACTTTTTTTTAGCCCAATGTCGACACAGTTGGAGATGCACCGTCTCCCACCACGCCCTAGTGGATGGTAGGGCATGAAATACCGCCTGTCGGCACATGTCGGCTCAAGAAAAAGTGAAAAACTCATGTCGACCTAATGACTGTCGACCTAAACCCATGTCGACCTTAAGTCATGTCGACCTTGACACATGTCGACCTTTAACCCTGTCGACCTTCCGGGGTCGACCTAATGACTGTAGACCTAAGTCTGTTCTGACAGATGACCGCTTCCCTATCTAATGCATATCTAACTGTTGGTGTCGACCTATTGATTGTCTGACTAGACATTGGGCGGTATTCAATGAGGCTGATTCGCCAGGTTTTTATGGCGATTTTGTGCTGTAAGGCGAATTTTTGACTAACACGGTGAATCACCCTATTCAATGAGCAGATGGCGAATACATTTCAAGGTTTTTTTCGCCATGATTCACCGAGTAGCAATCGCTATCTTTTTATGGTGAAGTGAAATGTGAAATTTTAAAATAATGTGTTTTGTTTTTTACATTTGGTGTCAAAAAATCAGGAATTTTATTCTGAGGAGGGGCATGCTATTTTTATTCATGTGCTGTAAGCACATGAATATATATTTAATTTAAAAAAATATATATATATATTTTTTTTTTACACAGACCAGCCTGCAGGGGGCCGAAGCCGAGCCGCTCATTAGATATTCATATATTCACTTCACCCGATCATTACATATGCATGCTCGGGTGTAGTGAATATACCCGGTCCCCTGCTGGCACCCCCGGGGGGCAGCCTGTGCTGACTGGCACCCGGGAAGCCCACCTCCCCCCCACAAACGTTCTGGGGCAGGCAGGGAGACTTCCATCTCCCTGCCTGCCGCCGTCCTCAGGCTCCCTGCGGCATCCGCCGCAGGAGTTAAAATTCGCCAGTCAGGGGCAGCGAGCCCCTGACTCGTTGAATACTGGAGCCGGCGAGGCTCCGGAACGCAGCGAGCAGTGGCGAATGTGCAGCGAATCCTAAACAGGATTCGCTGCACATCGCCAAAATGCTCATTGAATACTGCCCATTGTCTGTCAGCGGTCTGGAACCCTGACTCAACATTTACAAATAAATATTGTCGTTCTTCATAGTTCTCTTTATTGAAATTTTAAAAAGAAAAGTACTTTGTGTGCATTCTGGTGAAAATGCAATTGCTTCTGAGGGAAAAGTTTATAATGTGTGGGTACAGCAAAATAATTGTTATATTGATGATGGTATATGAGAAGTGCAAATGGGTATGGATCATTTGGTCTACAACAAGTTGGTCGACAAGAATTGGGTCGAAACCATTAGGTTGACATGCAGAAAGGTCAACATGAGTCTAGGTTGACATGGGTTAGGTTGACAGGGTCATTAGGTCGACACAAGCATTAGATCGACATTGCAAGGTGGACTCTCAAAAAGTGATGTTTGTGACCTGAATGTCGACACAGTCGACATGGACACAAGTAAAAAATGTACCACTGCGCTCGCCATGCTTCGGGCACGGTGCCTCGCTATGCTTGGCACACTATTTTCTTCTCCCACCACACCCTAGCGCAGTGATTTTCAACCTTTTTACCTTGCGGCACACTAAATAGGACTTTAAACTTGCCAAGGCACACCCTAAGATCCCCACAGGGCAAAACACCTTGGCCACCACAGGAAAAAAAAAAACCTATTGACCCCCACATTAAAAACAATCACAATGATCCCCACAGGTAGCTAAAATAAAATACATTGGCCCTTTACATGAAAAGAAGAGACCAGCAAATAACATTTGAACTGGTGGTGGCTGTAAATGGGTTTGGGCATCTCTAGATGTGGGGGCACACTTGAGAACAGCTCAAGGCACACTGGTTGAAAAACAATGCCCTAGTGGATGGTAGGGCATGAAATACCGCCTGTCGGCACATGTCAGCTCAAAATACAGTAAAAAAACCCAAGTCAACCTTTTGACTGTCGACCTTGCCCATGTCGACCTAATGCTTGTGTCGACCTAATGACCCTGTCAACCTACCCCATATTGAACTAGACCCATGTCGATCTTTCTGCATGTTGACCTAATGGTGTCGACCCAATGCTTCTTGACCTTCTTGTTGTAGACCACATGACCGTATCACGTGCAAATGTAGAAAAATAAATGGCTCAGTACACAGCTGAGAAGACACATGCAGAAATGAAGGGGTTACAGTGGCAAAGATGAGGTATTTATATGGTTATTAGATAAGATCTGGAACTGATTAAATGTAATAGACCATTACATTTTTCAAAAAGTTGACATCGAAATTTTGGTACTTATGTAATATCTGGGCTCCCGTTTTTCTTATGAGGCTGCGCTCGCCACGCTTCGGGCATGGTGTCTCGCTGCGCTCGCCACACTATATAAAATCAACTCCATGCGTAGTTGGATAGTAGGGGTATGAAAAAATGGGGTGCCTTTAACATGGGAGCCCAGATAATACATAAGTACCGAAATTTTTTAAGTTGCCAAATGAAGTTCATTCTTGCTAATAAAGCTTTCACTGTAGGGGTCTCGATCTATTTTAAACATGAAGATGGAACTTAAATTCTGTAAGCCTATAGACTGTATGTAGGAGCTAATACTGAAAATGAAATGTGATTGCTGCTTCACTGTGTAGGTGTTTTAAAGCCTCTTTTAGTAACAATGGAAAGATACCAAACTGGTGACATTTGAAAAGAAGCAGACACTGTGTTTTTCCATAGCCATGCAGAGAAGTACCACAATAAACCTTAGTGTTCAAAACATGTCTAAACTTATAAGGATATATATGTATGAACTGTATCTTTGGAAAATTCACCAGAACTGTGGTTTTATACTGAATATAGATATTATGCATAAAGCCATTCTCACCTGTTATTGCATGCCATGAAACAGTTAAAGCATTGCATTTGCCATATATAATCGATAAATGCACTTGAAGGTCAGATTTGTCATTGCAAAAGTATGAAGTTATTAAACAGATCCACATACTGCAAGACACAAATGCCATTCTTTCAAATGACACTAGAACAGAGTTATACAAGGAAAGATGTAAAACTGTTTGTTAGTCTCCAAGTTGTTGTGAATGCTACACTTTTGTAGCATATTCCAGAAGATATGACGGAGCGGTCAGATAGAAAAGCAATATTCTAACAGCTGTATAATACTGTCGGTGCTAGATGAGCTTCATGTGGCCCTTCCCTCAGGGCACATGCATGGCACATTCTGCACTGTTACTGTATATACATATATCAGCGCTTAAAGTGGTCCTGGAGAAGTGGTGGAAATCATTTCCCTCAACCACCTAATTCCTCCCCTCCCCATATTTGGCAGTTCCAGGACCAGTGGTAGGGTTTTTGGCATCAACCTACAAACTATAGCCCTTATTCTGGTTCGCTCATAAAAGCAAATTCCTTCTCAAATGGACAAAACCATGCTGCACTGCAGGTGGGGCAGATGGAACATGTGCAGAGAGAGATAAGGTGCATACACTCGGAGCAATATGATCGCTAGCAATATATTGCTCAGCAATCATATTGCACAGTGTCCCGTTTTCATCAGCGACCAGAGATGGTCGCTGATGACAATGACACACTGCCGGGAGAAGAGGCAAGGGAAGTTGCTGGTCAGATATATCGCCGGTGCACACTCCAATCGCTGGCAATATGGTCGCTCATCGACCATATTGCCAGTGATATATGCTGAAATTGCCCCGTGTGTACACAGCTTTAGATTTGGGTGACTTATTTTGTTTCTGTGCAGGGAAAATACTGGCTGCTTTATTTTTACACTGCAATGTACTGTAGTTATAAGTTTGAAGTAAAACCCCACCCAAATCCAATTCTCTCTACACAAGTTACATCTGCCCCACCTGCAGTGCACATGGTTTGTCCATTTGAGAAGGAATATTCCTTTGCGAGTGAACCAGAATAAGGGCCTATATTGCTTTTCTGTAATGGTTGAACTAGTTCCACTTCACCATTAGAGATGGGGGAACTCAGTTCCACCCTGTTTCCCCCCACACACACACTTTAACCCCTGCATATACCATTCTTACTGGGCCACTGGCATGATAATCTTTCAACACTTTCTTGAGCAGGAAAAGAAAAGTTACACATGCTTCCTGGGCCTATACTTATTGAAGTGCAATAAATCTTCAGTTATAACTGTAGGGTAGTCTAGGTATTTCATTATCTTCTTCATATTTAATATTTTTAAGAAATTAGCCCCCATCATTCTGAGGATTATTTTCTTCAAAAAGTAATTCTTAAAAATGATCAGTGTTATGTGGTTTTACAGAAGAGTGTAACTGTTAAAATGATAAAATGCCAGAGTCTAGTGTGGTTTACCTAACCCATGAGGGAGAAAATGCTCTGTTCCTGGACTTTCCTGGTAATGTATGATTGCCATCACCTGCGGTGAGTGAGGTAATTGATAAGAAAGGTGTTTCACCACAGGTGATGGCAATCATACATTACCAGGGAAGTCTAGGAACAGAGCATTTTCTCCCTCATGGAGAGGATCAGGTAGGCGAGTTTGGTCTAAGAGCCATTTAAATGCTTACGTGGATTGGCCATAGACATTACTGGGAGTTTTCTCAGTGTTCTGCTGTCCACCTTGTTGCCTAAAGGCATACCTCCCAACTTTTGATGATTCTGTGGTGGGACCCAGCTGATGCGAGCCGCAGGTGCGTCGAAAATTTCGGGGGGGCGGCCTAATTTCGGGGGGCGTGGCCTATAATCGCGGCTCCCCCGCGAGGCCACCGCCCCATTTGCCGCTATGGGGGCATTTGATGATTCTGTGGCGGGACCCACCGGAAATTGGGGGGGGGGGTGGCCTAATTTCGGGAGCGTGGCCTATAATCGCGGCTCCCCTGAGGCCACGCCTCCATTTTACCGCTATGGGGGCATGACCCAGAGGCTCTATGAGCCTCTAGCCATGCCCCCAGCCCCCTGGCTACGGGAATAGACGCTGTGCATGCGCACAGCGTTTATTCCCCGCTGTCTAGCAGCCGACAGGGGGGACTCCCAACAGCCCCCCCTCACCGCGGGACACTGCCGGCCGCAGGAGGAACAGCGCGACAGGCCCTGATAATCGGGACTGTCCCGCTGAAATCGGGACTTTTGGGAGGTATGCTAAAGGCAACCCATCTCATAGGATCATTCACCTTATTAAATTAGCAACAATGCCCTGGGCTGATCTGCCTTTCCTCTTTAACCCTTCGAGTGCCAACATCTATGTGAGAGACACATTTGTTAAATAAATTCAAATGAAAAATGTGTAAAAAATATAATGGGCCAGATGCACTAAGATTCAAAAGTGATAAAATGGAGAGTGATAAACAACCAACCAATCAGCTCCTGCCTGATATTTTTCAAACACAGCTTGTGGCATGTCATATAGGAGCTGATTAGCTGGCTGTTTATCACTCTCTATGTTATCACTTTTGAAACATTGCATCTGGCCCTATATTTCCTATGTAAGGCATACTTGCTTACCTGACGTTCTCCATGCGGGAGAAAATGCTCTGCTCCTGGACTTCCCTGGTAATGTATGATTGCCATCACCTGTGGTGAAACACCTTTACCTAGCTCCCCACAGGTGATGGCAATCATACATTACCAGGGAAACCAAGGAACAGAGCATTTTCTCCCTCATGGAGAGGGTCAGGTAGACAACCATGGTATAAGATAAACATTACAGGTCATTATGATGAATGAATGTTGGCTTGGCACATTTTACACCTATTTTAACAAATTGACTTGGTACTCAAATGGTTAAGCTCCTTGTCTTCCTCCTTCATTTCTCATTAGCCATTTCTTGGAATCTTTCTTCACTCCTCTAACCACAGTCAGTGTGTGTGTGTGAGCAGTCATTGTTCTCTGCGTCAGCAAGGTGTGTGTCAGCAGTAGTGTCTACATTCCACATCCCTCACAAAGTTTAGCCTTTATTATAAACACATTGTATACACTGAAGAGACCATGGCAGACAAGAGCTAGTGAAAGGGATTATTGCTGATTGCAAAGGTCATTCATTTTAACTCGTGTGTGCTGACTTGTTTGCAGATGTTTTGTAGTGCGCATTAACCAGAGTGCAGTTGTGCCATGTATACATAGCAGTGAGCAGGATCACCCGAAGCCTACAAATAAGTTTTACAAGTACATGTTAAGTATCCCTTATCCAAATATCCCTTATCCAAATTATTCCAAAATCCATAGTCTCCAAAATGTTTTTAGCAAAAAAAAATTTGTTTGCTAAAAACCTACTGGCTACATCTGTAACTGGCCCTACTGGGGAAATAACAGGTAACTGGCACTAAATATGAGCAAGGACATGATTGGCATTCAAATTCAGTATCCGAGATAGGGTACAAACTTTGTTTCATGTTTAAAACCTTGTTTCATGCACAAATAAAATATATTTGTGTGTATTTAATGTGTTTGCTGTGTTTATACAATATAAATGCAAGATACCTCAATAAACTTCATTCGAATATAAAAAATATTCCAAAATACAGAATAAACCATTATCCAAATTTCTTCTGGTCCCGAGCATTTTGGATAAGGGATACTCAACCTGTATTTGAAAATCATTGAATTCCCATAACATGTCCAAAATATGTCTGCTTACCGATAACTAATGAAATTCTATATAAAAGGCAGGGTTTTTTTTTTCTTTCTGAAAGTTTTTTGAAAATATGAAAAACACTTAATTGTGAGTGTGACATCCTTCAATATTGTTCCTGTAATTCAGGGATGGGGAACCTTTGGCCCTCCAACTGTTGTTGAACTACACATCCCAGAAAGGTTACCTGGGAGGTTAGACAGAGGTTAGACAGAGGTGAGAGGTCAGCCCAGCAGCATGTGAAATGAGGAAGCTGGCTGGCACGTAAGGGGTAAGCAGCAGAGCGTGCAGCCTGAAGACCTGCAGAGAGGAGAGAGCCAGCCAGCCGTGTCTTCAGAAGAAGGCAGCGTGTGTGCAGCGGGACCAGAGAAGCTGCTTCCCCCGTCCGCGCACTGAAGAGAAAGAGAGCCCGGCTTTTACTGACAGCCAGCGTCCCCAGCCAGCAGGACCTCTGAGAGGAGACTGGGATCAAAGGAGCCGCCGCCCGGAGAGGACAGCGTGCGGCTACAGAAAGCCAGCAGCGTGGCGAGCGGGGCCCGAGGAGAGGACGGAGCGGAGGCGCACACTCACCCCCAGCAGCCTGCAGCATCAGCCCCGGCCGGAAAGCCGTTGTGTAAGGAGAGAGGCGCACGTGAGGAGACTCAGGACCAGCGTAAAGTGCAGCAGCGAGCAGAGGGCCGGGAGCAGCCCAGCCGGAGCTGACCATCCACACTCAGGTACCCAGCATAACCTGTTCAGCACTACCCCCTTTGTGCCCAGTGGCTTTAAACTGCCTTGTTTCTCCTACACCGCCCAGCTATGCTACCATGGCAGCCACTGGTATAGTCAGAACATTGATTTCCCAAGTGGCAGGTTACAGAGGGCAGGGGAGAGTCACCCTGTTTACTTGATACCAGGCCATTCTATTTTAGAAACTGTCACCCCGTTTAATATAACTAACAGGAAGCTACCCCAGGGAACGGGAGCTTGCCTGTCCCTCCTTGAGTGAGGACCGTTAACCATTAATATTTGCTGGCCTACATAAATAAGTGTGCACACTAAGTCAGGGCCTAATTCTTTGCTTGTGAGGATTTTGCGTTGTAGGACCTTTATTCGAATTCAGGAACTGTGTTGTATGCACCAGGGACTACAGTTTAGGATATATTGGGTGTGTAGCGCCACCCGGGGGACATTCTGTGTTATAGCATTAAAGGTGCAGTGAAGTGTTTAAGCGACAATCTTATTCTTATTAATATTATTCTCTTTAAAGTCATTCTCTTTATTATCGTTCTCTTTCAATGTCTTTCTGGTAGTCATTATTATGACATCATTTAATATGCAATTGGTCTTTTTTATTGTCTTTCGGTAGAGTTGGTAAAGAACGCTGCAGCCTGACCATTGATTCACACTAAGGTGGTCATTAAGAATTGTAAGCCTTAAAGTAAATGTTTACATGCTGCACCTTGTTCTTATTGATGTTTGCATATGTGTACAAATGCATCACAGTGACTAGTACAGGTGTTTTCTTTAAATAAATGTTTGTCGCTGCTACCCGTACTAGTGTTGTCTTTTGTGGGTCTCCTTGGGTTGTGTCATTCCCTGCCACAGGTTCTTCCAAGAAGAGGCCGTGAAGATCTGAAGCCGGCATGTCCAGAGTCCAGGTACGCCATCTTGCACCACACTGTCACAGGGGCACTGTCACACACATATTGCACAAAAGGAAATGACCGTCATTAAGCTCTAAAGGACCAATTTGTAGCTCTTTAAAGTCCTTTTTGTGGTTTTTTGAATATTTCCAAATGAATTTAGTATCCTTGTCATGTATGAAGCAGGTACTGTAGCGGAAGTCGCTGATATCTATTGTGTGGAACCATTCACAAATATAGTCCCCATAAAAGTATTTGGGAACTGCAATCAAGCTCTGATCACTCTCTTTTAATGGCACATTTCACATGCACAGATACTTTGCTGGGTCCCAACTCAGAAATAAATGATCACATTAGCTATACCTTGTCCATTAATGAATTTCTTATTGCTTCAAAATGTAGGGATAATATTTTTTTTAATTACCAGGGCTCAAAATGTGATTTTTTTAATTTCATTAACATTTGCTTTCATTAGGGCCGATTAAGACCCGTTCGTTAGGGTCCGCGCAAGCACGAATATGTGAATACTCCGGGAGTGAACGTTTTTTGCCGAGTTTCACACTCGCCATGCCATTCATTTCCTAATGGGAGGGAAGGGGGTGGGAAGAGCACTGGAGCAAAGAAACGCCTTGCCGGAAAAGCTTGGCATTCCCCTGCAAGCGCAGATGTGTCAATGCCTGATAGGGATGGGTGGCTGATATCACATGATGTTGATGGTGAGCGACCATTGCATGATTTTTCATCCGTGCATCCGCATGCGAGGGGATGTGTTATCGTACACACCCCTTTACATGTTAGAGAGGGGTTTTGTGTAGCGGTGGAGGCAGGTGGGCATTCAGCAGGGTAGCGGGTGGCATCTAAGAAATACAAGGGGGTACTCTGCGCTATACAATAAATGAAAAATAAGAAAAAATGGATGATGTGTGCCAATTGGATGGGAAAATGACACAGAGTTTAATTAAAAACATTGAACATGACAAGACATATTAAAATGATGGTGTGGGCAGAAAAAAAAGAGGGGTATTTGAAAAATAGTCCAGTTCATACGGTACCATAATGGTGAAGTTCACTAGTAGATGGGTCTGTTCCTATAGTGTCTCCTGTTATTTAAGATATTTGTTTGAATCCATTAGGTCCACAGCAGCCTGCGGTAGGAATTTTGTGGAGTAGCACTCTCCTGTTTGTAATAAATGGCCTCGGTCCGGGTTAAGTCATGGAAGGGCCCTTGATGGAAGATACCAACTGTTGCCCGTGATGGTAAATGGAATAATGATATGGAGACTGGTCCAGAACCGAAAAGTAGAAAGTGGTGAAGTCCAGAACTGGGTCAGGGTGCCCTCTTGGTCCACCAACACGTTTCACCAGGTGCCTGGCTTTATCAAGGTGTCTTTTGATACCACCTTGATAAAGCCAGGCACCTGGCGAAACGCGTTGGTGGACCAAGAGGGCACCCTGACCCAGTTCTGGACTTCACCATTTTCTACTTTTCGGTTACATCTCCTGTGGTAGAGATGGGAGCTGCATATGTTACCTCTCCTGGTTCAGAGTGAGTGCACTGCTGCAGTCCGGCAATCCTCTGCAGATGGCGTGTGTGACTGAGGAATGGCTGCCCACCGAGTGCACACCGAAGATGCAATGCTAAGTATGTGCGGCCTTAACTCTGCACTGACTGGCGGCAGATAGCCTGCAAGCAAGTTGGGTCCTGGATGTAGTCCAATTGCTCTTCAGGAGGGAACTGATAGTTTACAGGACCCCCAGCACTTTGCTGTCACTATCTCTGACTGGTTTCAGTCCAATTGGTCTTCACGAGGGAACTGATAGTGACAGCAAAGTGCTGGGGGTCCTGTAAACTATCTCTAACTCGTTTCGGTCCGGCATGGGAGCTTTATCAAAGAGTCTTGTCTTATTACATTATTACAGTGCAGTCAAATATTTTGCACTATATTGTTAGACTGGCACACAGTGCAAGTTGGCGTCCCCCAATATCGATATGGTATCAGTGGTTGCAGGGTGCCCACATCGATGTGTGTGTGTGGGGGGGGGGGGGGGAGGCCTTGTGCAGCATGGCCCTCCTTACGAAATAGTAGAAATAGACTTGTCTGCACAGTCTATTTCTACTTTTGATTCCGACACGGCAGAGACACACATCGGCATTGGATGTGGCTAAACACAGTGCGATTTGGACTAACTTGCTATCGATTTTGTCTACATAGCGAAAATCGCTAGCCAAAATTGCACCGTGTGTACACACCTTAAAAAGTAAAGGCCACTCACATAAAAATATGCCTATGTTTTGGTTGTGAATGTTAAAATAATGAACATTCACTTGTTCTCGTATTACTTTGGGGTATTTTTTAGGCCATTTTCTGACTTATTGTGGTGGGTCTAAACAGCTAAATTGCTTTGTTTCCTGTTAACATATAACACCTTTTTAAACAGCCAGAGCCTGTGGCTTGTGCTCTTGGTGACAAATTGTATAATTACTGTAATTTGCTCTTTGCCAAAAACTTCCAGTAAATATATGTATTCTCTCAGTATTTTGTAAGAACAAAAGTAGAATTAAGCTTACCTTATAGCATGCTTGTGTATGTAGTGATTTTAAATTAGCATTACAAGTAAATATAAGATGACAAATAGAAACAAACAAAACAAACCTCGGTACACCCAACAATACATTGACATAATGGGCTTGATTCTTGATTGAAGCAGCCCGGTGTGCGAAAGTCAGCCACCCGCCCCCCGGCAGGCAGGTGCCCATCTGCGGTTGCATTGGGATGCCAACTGATGTCCAGGGTGCACCCAGTGTTTTCATGGGTACTCCTAGGAACAGCCCCTGCCCACACCTCCATCATTTGGGCTTGAGAAATCTACACATTTTCCATTATTTTCAGGATTCATATTTCCTCATCGTGCCGAGTTTCCTGGCAGCCAAATACAGATGACTCTGAAGCATCGCATGGATCAGTCAGATCTGCGCAATGCTTCTATATCTAAAAATAAGAGAATTATGTAAATAATAATAAAAAAACAGTGTGGGGCCCACCTTTGTTGTAGACCCCAATTGACTTGATTGATTTGCCAGTTCCCAACATAGACGCTGTTAAGACTTAAACTTGGGTGTCTATGGTGGGAAGTGGCCATAGACGCACATTAAACGTTAACCATTAACCATTACACATCACGGACAGTGTAATGGTTAGCATTACTGCCTCACAGAACTAAGGTGCTGAGTTTGTATATTCTCCCCGGGTTTGCGTTAGTTTACTCCGGGTACTCTGGTTTCCTCCCACAATCCAAAAATATACCGATCGGTCAATTTCAACAAAAAAATTAACCCTAGAATGTCTGTGTGTGTGTACATTTGGTAGGGAATATAGATTGTAAGCTCCACTAGGGCAGGGACTGATGTGAATGTTCAACTATACTGTGTAAAGCGCTGCAGAATATGTATCCACTACAGTATATAAGAAACTGTTAATAAATAAATAATAAATTATGTGCTTCTATAGAGATGCAGAACAGGTGCGGAGCTCTCTCCTGAAATAATGAGTGGAGTTCCATGGACTGACATCAATGGGATTGCACTCATTCTTGGGGAGGAGCTGCTTGTGTAAATATTGCCGCCCCCTGTGCTCCGCCGCAGCCACCCACTAGTACTATCAGTCTGGTCCTGAAGCCACAGCCATCCACTCGGCTGTCTACAGGTTGTGCTGTGTGGAACCATACATATATTAGAGACAAATGGCTGCAGTGGAGCACATATGGGAGCTCGTGGCACACTGAAGTCCAGGATATGTGCACCTAGCCTGCCCTGGGCAGCAAGCATTTATTCCTCCAGGCAACGAGCATGTAACCCCCTGGCAATGAGCATGTCATCCCCGTGGCACAATAATGTAATCCCCTGGGCAACAAACATTTAACCCCCTGGTCAATGAGCATGTAAACTCCCCAGGGAAACAAGCAAGTAAACTCCCCTGGCAATAAACATGTAATCCTCCCTTGGTAACGAGCATGTAATCCCCCCTGGTAATGAGCATATAATCTCCCATGGAAACAAGCATGCAACCCCTGGCAAAGAGCATATAAACCCTCGCAATAAGCAAGAAAACTTTGGCAATGAGCATGTAACCCCAGGCATTGAACGAGCAACCCCTGGCAACAATCATATATGTGAATGGAACTTACAGTATGTGGCATAATTTGTAATAGACTTTTTGGTGATTATGGTGTGTGGTACTGTATAATATAATGGGCATTATGGTATGTGGTATAATATGAAATAGGCATTAGGGTGTGTGGTATAATGTGTAATAGGCATTAAGGCATGTGGTATAATATGTAATGGGCGTTACAGTGTGTTGTATAATATGTAATGGGCATTATGGCCTGTGGTATAATATTGATGGGCATTACAGTGTGTGGTATAATGTGTAGTAGGCATTACAAAGTTTAGCATAATGTGAAGTAGGCATTATGGTGTGCGGCATAATGTGTAGTAGGCATTATGATGTGTAGCATAATGTGTAGTAGGCATTACAGTGTGAACTTATTCCTCATGCCTGCGGCTCAAACTGTTTCTATTATAGTAAAGGAAGGTGGTACTTTCACTCCACGTAATGTGGTGGAGTTAAAGGGGATACTCCCATTTGCTATGTATGGTGTAATGATGAAGGGGGTAGGTGCTCTCACTCACCGAGGTGGAGGGAGTTTAAATGAAGGTAGTAAACCCATTGAAGAGAGTAATTGGCTACAGCTGTCAGTTCAGAGGTGAGGCTGTCTGCACGGGGGGCAGCAATTATATGGTCATCTTTGCCACCAATAAAGCTCCACACCACTACTAGTGGTTGAGGCAGTGGTGACCCTTAAAAATATTAGTGTATTGGGCCAAAGATTTCTGTTGCCAGTCTTGGTTAAATCAAACTACTTTCTTGTTTCCAGCACTTATTAACAAATAGTATTAAAACTGCTACTTTGAAATATGTACAATGGATTCTAAATAAAAACCTTAAATGAAATTGTGTCCTTGTTTTGTGACTTCTAGACTGGTTTTCATTTTTGCAATGTTTATAAACTTTGGAAACTTATATAATTGCCCTTATGATTAATAATCATACCAAACAGATGATGATCTTCTTCATCATATGAAGATTTAAACACTTTCATTAACTGAAACAAACACAGCTGTGTAGGAAACTAATTCTGCTACAAAGGCGAGGTTGTGGAAGATCATTTTATGTCACAGGTAATACTCCATAGGAACACTGAGCAAATAAACAAGACACAAGGTACTTCATCAGCAAGGTCTCTCCCAGGAACAGATTTTAAAACAGACTGGGGTTTCAATATATGATGTTCGAGCTCTTTAAGGAAGGACGAAGAAACAGGCAACAGTGAGCACCATATATACAATGGTCAGCCAAGGAAGCTTATTACATCAGATAAAATACATCATGCTTACTTCCCTTTAAAATTGGGAGATGTACAACAGTGCCATCAGCTTACAACAGGCAGAAACCAGTGGGACCCAAGGACTGTTTGGAGAAGTCTGGCCAGAAGTGATCTTCATGGAAGAATTGCATCAAAGCCATACATTCATTTGGAAACAAGGCCGAGTGATTGAGGAGTCCAAATTTGAAATATTTGCTACAACAGAAGGTACAGTAGTTTGTTTGCTGAAGGGCTGGACAGTATCTGCATGCAACAGTGAGGCATGGTGTAGGTTCCTTGCAACTTTGGGGCTGTATTTCAACAAATGAAATTGGGGATTTGTTCAGGATTAATGGAGTCCTCAATGTTGATACATACAGTTAGTTATATATCCATGATGTAATTCCATCAGAGAGACATCTCTTCAGCTCCAAATGTATTCTGCAGCATTATAATGACCCCAAACATACAGCAAATGTCAATAAGAATTATCTTTAGCATAAAGAAGAACAAGGAGTCTTGGAAGTGATGATATGACCACCACAGAGCACTGATCTCAACATCATCAAGGATGTCTGGAATTTACATGAAGAGACAGAATAATTTAATCTACAAAAGATCTCCTGGTACTCTCCTTATTCCAGTATAGGTTCTCCGGTGCCCTCCAATAGGTACGGAACAGCACATTTACAACAAGACAGAAAAACAGCACTTATGAGTCTATTCAGCAGTAAAAGCAGGTTACTTTCTTCCAACATGTTTTGTGCCCTTACCCTATCATCAGGGACTATGGGTTTGAAAAATGTAGGAATAAAGTAACCTGCTTTCACCGCTGAGTTGACCCATGAGTGCCACTTTTCCGTCTTGTTGTATATGGGCTGTTACATAGAATTTGACGGCAGATAAGAACCACTTGGCCCATCTAGTCTGCCCCTTTTTTTAAACATGTTACCTCAAACCATATTTTATCCTTATTTTTTTGTAAGGATATCAATATGCTTATCCCAAGCATGTTTAAATTGTACTACTGTATTTGCGTCTACCACCTCTGATGGTAGGCTATTCCACTTATCTACTACTCTTTCTGTGAAAAAATTCTTCCTCACATTTCCCCTGAATCTTCCTCCCTCTAGTTTCAGTGCATGTCCTCGTGTTCTGTTGCTCCTCTTCCTGTGAAGAATGTCTCCAACCTGTACCTTGTTAAAACCCTTGATATATTTGAAAGTTTCTATCATGTCCCCCCTTTCCCTTCTCTGCTCTAAAGTATACATATTAAGATCTTTTAGTCATTCCTGGTACGTTTTGTGATGTAGGCCATGCACCATTTTAGTTGCTCTTCTTTGTACAGTCTCTAATGTATTTATATCCTTCTGGAGATATGGGCTCCAGAACTGAACACAATACTCTAGGTGAGGTCGTACCAATGACCTATACAGTGGCATTATTACTTATTTCTTTCTACTGCTGATACCTCTCCCTATGCAACCAAGCATCTGACTTGCCTTCTTCATTGCTTTGTTATATTGCCTACCTGCTTTTAAGTCCCCTGAAATAGTGACACCTAGATCCCTCTCTTCCTCAGTAGTTTCCATTATAGTGCCATTTATACTATATTGAGTCTTTGGATTACTGAGACCCAAGTGCATGATTTTGCATTTTTTGGCATTAAACTGTAGTTGCCATTCTCTTGACCATTTCTCTAATCTACCTAGATCCTCAATCATTTGTTTTACCCCTCCTGGTGTGTCTACCCTGTTACATACCTTTGTGTCATCTGCAAAAAGGCACATTCTTTAGCTATTGGAGGGCACCAAAGTACCCATAATGAGAGAAGGAGAGTACCAGGAGATATATGTGTGTGTGTGTGTGTGTGTGTGTGTGTGTGTGTGTGTGTGTGTGTGTGTAAACAGTACTTACAATATTGGGTACTTGTGTAGTTTCATGGCGCCAGCATGGCCGCGCACTACTTCCGAGTCGGCGCTCGCCACACTTTCTAAAATAAACTCCATGCCAACGTGGATAGTTCATACCCCAACTATCCAAGTTGGCATGGAGTTGATGTTAGAAAGTGTGGCGAGCGTAGCGAGCCACCGAGCCCGTAGCGTGGGCGAGCACAGAGAGTCCCGCAAGGGGGCACATACGCACGGCCATGCTGGCATCGTCAAACTACACAAGTACCCAATAGTGTGTTAGATTTGAAATCAGTGGTAGTAGGCTGCTGATATCTCTTTTTTCCCTACTAGTAAGAACCACACAAAAACATACTTAATAATAATAGCAAATAAGAAGCAATTCTTAACTTATATACTCGTGAAATAAAAACCTGTACTTCTTAAAATGACATACAATGTTTTGCATAGCCAGACAAAATGTATTGTACAGTATACAAAAAGTCCATTAATAAAATAATAAATGTTGACAATCCTTAAGTTTGGACAATCATTGTAATTGATGAAAATGAATATATTCGAAGCAAAAATTAATGTGTTTTGTCTCACAGATACTTCATAAGGGTTACACCTCAAAATGTATCAATAGTATTTCAGCTTAGGACTTTTCTTTAATGATAGTATTATGTGACCCTTATAACTAGCTTCCAAGTCCACTGAAAGACCGTTTTAGTGGTACTTCCACAAATCCAATATAGGGGATAACAAATGAACATTGGACCACCTCAAAGGTATAAGCCAAGTTTAACTCAGCTTTATGCTATTCTTTAGTGGTCGTGCGAAGGGACCCTTATGAATAGTCTCAATGTATATAGAGACGTGTACTCTGGAGTGGCAGGAAGCAAGTCAAGACTTGCATTTATGATTTTATGAATAGATTTTTTATATACTATACATTTTTCTGGATATGCAAAACATTGTATGTCATTCTAAGAAGTTCAGGTTTTTAAATCAAGAGTATATATGCTAAGAATTGTACATAATTACAGTTTGCATAGTGATTCATGATCACACATTAAATTGATGTATTTACTGTAAGAATACATTTTACTATTCTCTTAAATTTCAATATAGTTACTGCTTCCAAACCACATCTTTAATTTTTCATCTTTTCCATAATTTTGAGTACTTGTACTCTATGTATGGTGCGTGCCAGAGTAAAGGAAGGAAACAAATCTATACTGCAGCTTATCAGCATCTTCTGTGTCCATTAAACCTTTTTTTTGTTTCATCCAGAAAACACTTGAGACTATTAAATTCATAAATACTTTTTTCCTGTATTTCTGCTGGGTGATTAGTTATCTGGGGAAAAAAGGGAAACAGAAATAAAATCAATAGAATTGATTTACAGGTAATGAGGAATCAGCCTTATTTTGAAGCAAAATACATATAGGAAATTACAAATAGACTAGACTTTACAAACTGGCCCAAAAGGGAAAGACTTTGCAATCCACAAGGGTAGTAAAAACACACTAGATATGTGTTCCGTTTTTGGGGGGGAAAGGGGGATGGGGGAATAGACCAGTGCACAGGCTTACATTATTGGTGTACATTTAAAAAGGATAGAAGTTTCCACAGTGAATTTAATAAGAAGTGTTTTTAAACATAGCCTCTTCAATAATTGAAGAATGTAGAGGTGCACCCTTGAGAGAGAGGTAAGTATTTAAGAAAAAGAAAAAAAGACTCTACGTAATCGTTATTATATAGTGCCCCAACAAAAAAGAGAGTCTTTTTTTCTTTTTCTTAAACACTAGATATGTGGTCAGGATTTCGCATGGGATGTTGCTATGGGCAACCAATCAGAATCTACTTCTTATTCATTTAGAAAATTCTAGAAGATAATAGATACTATCTGATTGGTTGCCCATAGTAACATCCCATCAGAAATAGAACTCCTATCTTAGTAAAGGTTCCCCTAGGCCTTTTTTTCTAGAGGTGGAAAGTAATGACACCTTGGAATGAGGCATAAACCGGTTTAACCCTGATCTATGCATGCTAAGAAGATCCATAGAAGTGGCACAGCATTCAGTGGCAAACGCAGGATTTTCAGAAGAGGGTTTCCAGAGGGGCGGAGCAAAGCACAGAGATGGACACTTAGGTGACCCAGTATATGCCGGGTCAGTTAAAGTATTATAGATAGACCAAATGTATATAAATAATAATAATAATAATAAAAAAAAAATATATATATATATACATACATACATACAGGGGCGTCAACAGCAGTGTAGACCCCTGGGTATAGCAATGTATTGGGGCCCCTACCGATCCTCCAGCGGTAGGGGTGGGGGAAGCTTTGATGTCCCGCGGGTGGTAGGGGGTATTATATCAACCGCTCAGCATGTAGGGCCTGGATCAGTAATTTCCACTAATTACCCCTTTACTGCACAGATGGTGGGAGATGAGGTGGGAGAAGGGGGCATTGGGCTGAATGAAGGGGCCCTGATACATAACTTCCAGGGTGGTAGAGGATGTTTAATATGCAGAGGAGGAGTGTATAGTGGAGTGGGCTTATTATTCATAATTTTCTGGTGGGAGGACAGCGAGCTTGACTGCAGATATCTCCAGCTTCCGGATATAGATTTCTTAGATTTTAATGGAATTGAAAACTAGAGAATCCCACCTACCAAATGATATTAGGGACTAGGGGATCAGAGTTCAGGAGGCAGAGCAATCTGCCTATGAGGATATAATACTACATACCAGGTGTCTGGAGCTGGAGCAGTAACCAGCTGCTGGAAGGCTGATATCTCTGGTTGTGGGAATAGTAGAGACAAGCTTCTAGTGTCCCCCAAAGGGGGAGAGTCCCAGTTTATGGAATATACCCTCAGAAAAACTCTAAGTCAGAGAGAACCTGAAATATCTGACTGGGAATAACAATTAACAGGCTTGGCTGGGGACCACTGCTTTGAAGTCAGATATCTCCGGTTCCCAAGGGCCGATTTTTACAATTCTTGTACCCATGGAAAGAGGGTACCCTCAGCTTTCAGACCCCCCCCCCTGCGTGCGCTACTGGCATTTGTAAGAAAGAATAGGAAGCAATTTTTTTGTATCACCAAGGACAGTCAGTCACTGGAGTATATTCTGATCAGCTTAGTGATAGAAGGATAAGACTGATACATGGCTTCATAGGCAAATTCATTGATTTATAGTTTGATTCAGGAGACAATAGGGAGTAAGTGGAGGGACTGATACAGTGGAGAACTTAGATGCAAAATTATAAGTGTAAAGGAGCAAGGCAGATGATATGGTGGGTGGGAGCACTAATCACCATGACCTTGGCTTCTCTGAGTATCTTGGAACAGCCAAGCAGGGGGAAGAATGCTACCTCTTTGCTGCACGGCAATGCATACTATAATTTATTTTATTTCTTGGGGACTTACCACGTTTTATAATATTACCCATCAGCCATAACCTTCCTACTATTGCGTAGGTCCCCCTCCTGCTGTCAAAACAGCTCTGGTTTATTGAGGCTTGAACTGAACAAGATCTCTGTAGGTGTCCTGTAAAATCTGGCACCAAGTTCAGTGCAGAATCTTTTAACATTATGTAAGTTGCAAGGTGGACACTCACTGTTCACTTGTTGCCTAATATATCCCACCACTTGACAGGTGCCATTGTAACAAGGTAATCAATGTTGTTAAGTTTACCTGTAAGTGGTTTTAATGCTATGGCCATGTAAATGTATTTGCATAAACCAAACCCCTGCTATTTGCTCCAATGTCAACAGCACCCGCCATCCTCATCCCGGAACTTCCAGTTTGGCAGTTGGAATGTGTCTTCCGGATTATGGGTACGTTTTAAATATGCGCACCACCAGATTTCCAAAACCAGAAATGATGTCATGTGCATTCCAAGTAGAATGCAGAAGTTCTATTTCGCTGTGATATCACTGTGATATGTTGTTGTATCTCCTTAAGAAGGCCCCTAGTGGACTGAAACATTGAGAGTGGTATTTCAATATGAATATTAAGCCTTAATAATATATATATATATATATATATATATTCTCAAAAAAAGAATAGGGTTCAGTGTGACCAATACCCTATACAGAAATAAGAAAGTTCGGAAGAAATGTGTATAATTATATATATATATATATATATATATATATATATATATATATATATATATATATCTTTATTTATTTATTTTAAAAATGTGCACAATAGCACAGCACAAAATTTTATGATACAAACAGTGAAACAATTACGTAGAAAAAAATAAAAAGATATATATGTATATAAAAATAGCCTTTAAGAAATTTTAAGGATTTTGCTTTTAAAAAGGGTATTCCTTTAAAAAATAGGTGTAAAAGAGTAACTTATCTAATAGGGGAGTCAGCAGGCAGTTCCAACGTGTTTCGTCTCTTGGACTTTATCAAGGGAAACTTTCGTATTTCTGTATAGGTTATTAGTCGCTGAACCCCTATTCTTTGTTTTGAATCTCTACCTAATACCTTTCACCAAGGTGTTGTTAATATTTAGGGGGTAGCTGAAGCCCTAGAGAAATAAGGGCATACCTACACGTTATCTTTTTCTATTTCATCCCTGCTATATAACCCGTAGAGGGATATTAGAGGTTTCAGGACACAAGTGGCGCCCTATAGCCTTTCTTGAGTGTGTGTGTATATATATATATATAAAGAAACAGGTGGCAAATATAAATTTAAAAGGTACTTAATTTATGTAGTAAACTTCTAATAACAAAGATAACATGTATGGACTAAATATACAGTATGTAAGACCATAAATAGTATATCTTATATTTTGTGTAAGAGGTCATAGAGAAAAACCTACGCATTTCATCCTTTAGACTTCTTCAAGGGGCAATGGTATGAGGTGACTACTTAAATTAGTTATGAATCATTCAAATTGACATTTCTCATGTTTTCCAGCAAAAAAAACCCCACTTGTTTATGCCATTTATGAGTAACCCTATCTTTAAATATATTCAATGATGCAACACTAATTCAACACTGTCCCAGTAGGCTTTCCTCACTGACACAAAAGATAAGATATGATTTTTTGATGTCTTAATAATATTTTCTACTGTCTTATGTCATTGACAAGTTTACAGTATATACGTTATCTTTGTTATTATCCTTTTACTTAATAAATTTTACCTTTTAATTTATATTTGTTTCTACTTTTTTAGGGAATTTGTATTTTTATATTTTAAGGTACTTATGTAATATCTGGGCTCACGTTTTTCTTATGAGACCGTGTCCCCTCGCGGGGCTCGCTGCGCTCGCCACGCTTCGGGCACGGTGGTTTGCTGCGCTTGCCACACTATATAAATTCAACTCCATGCGTAGTTGGATAGTAGGGTATGAAAAAATGGGGTGCATTTAACATGGGAGCCCAGAAAATACATAAGTACTTATTTTAAATATATTTAATGTGACACCAGTGGTTGCTAATATCCCTATTCACTATATATTATATACATTTACAATAATTGTTATTAATAAAAAACAAACCTTTTTCTTTGCATTTTTTAAAAGCCGTAGCTGGCAATTTACTATTTCTGTCCCAGTTGAATTCATATTTTTTTTGTACTTCATGCACTGTAAAATAAATAAATCAATAAATATATATACAAAAAATCCCCAAACATTCTGTACTAAAATAAAATGATTCTTAAGGGCCCCTTACACTTGTGAGATTTTGTGAGATTTGATCCAATTTGAGTCAATTAATCTGACAAGATCTGATGTGCCTGTCTGACAAAATCTTATGTGCATGATGTGTAGGACACAATCCACAATTCTGTGCCATTGGGTATAACCAAGAGATTGGAAGAGATTGAACCTCCTGCACATAGGATAAATCTCGAGTCAATCAGGTTAAATTTGTTGAACAATAAGTTAAACTAGTGTAAAGGTGCCCATACATGTTACAATTATTGTATACAATATTGTATACAATATCGCATCTCATCGCATCTCAGTTTTGTGATAAGATAAGATGAGATGAGATCTAGTACAAAAAGTATGTGCTGCACATACTTTTTGTACTAGATATAATCTCATCTGATCTCATCGCAACACCGAGATGCAATGAGATTCCATATTCGATATTGTATACAATATTGTATACAATAATTGTAACGTGTATGGGCACCTTAAGGGGGCCTTTAATATGAAGAGCGCAAAGATTGTGCACATAAATGTAAACATTGTGCATATAAATGTAAACATTTATATTAAATGTAAGTTAACAAATAGAAACCCTTACATATTTGCAATGCATGCACCCTCAAAATACAAGTCACAAATAGAAATGTGGACTCACACGAGGTTGAGTGACTTTTCTGCAACAAGTGTCCTTACAGAAATGCATAAAAAAGGGGGGAAATCATCCCAAACGCCCAAAATGTGACAAAGGTATGATACCCCTTTGTTATTGCATCTATTTACCGGGTTATTGCAGGTTTCTTGCCGGTTCGACCCGGTAATTGGTGTGATGTGAAAGGGGTTACCGGTTACAGCTTACCGGTATCAACACACCAATACAAATCAGGTAAAATGAAGGGTTCTTGCTGGTTCATTGTCATGTTGCTGTGCAGTGGGAACGGGTTTATTGGATCGAGCGATTACCATTCGCACTATGGAGGAGGCAGTGCTTGGAGCAGTGCCAGCTCTAAGCGCTGCCTCCTCCCCCGTCCCTGATGACACTTCACCACGCTCGAACAGGTTCACTGATGCAATCTGAACAAACCACACATGCAGGGTCGCACCGGGACTGAACCGTTTCAAAGTCCCAGTGCGACCCTGCATTTGCGGTCTAAAAGCGGTATCAGTGATACAGTAGCAGCTATTAGCAATTCACTAATAACAAGCTTATATTACTACATATAAGGAAAGCACTGGCGGTTTTAAAAAAGGTGTCAAAGGGTTGGTTTTGCATCTTTTTTAATTATGGTAGAAATTATAGGCAACAAAAGTTTTTCAGCAAATTGAAGACTTTTCTGTAATTTGGCTTGGGATGAGACGTTGCCAATAGCAGCCAATCAGTTTCTACTTCCCATTTATTTAACACCTTCTAGAAGATAATAGATAAAACCTGATTGGTTGCTATGGGCAACATCCCATCTTCAATACAACTCCCATTTTAGTAAATTCACCCGCAAGTGATTAGAGTTCTAGTCAGAGAGAATCTTGATGCAATGTTATCAAGCTTTATAGCCAACATGTTTTTTCAACATTTTCTTTGCAGTATTACGTGCAATTCTATTCAATTAGCCACTTTAATGTACCACAGGATACAGTACTTGATCCTCAGGGCTATTCAATTAGCCTCTGCCGGCAGCAGTAATTGGGGATTTTCTTTTATGCCTCTCAGCCGGTGTAAATAGGTGTAAATAGAGTGCAAATGAATAGAACCTTTCAACTGTTGACCTTTTGACCCTGTTGACCAATAGTGGTTGACCTTTTCACTGTAGACCTAGATATTGTAGATCTAATTAGAGATGAGCGCTATTGGATTGTAGATATCCGAACACCCCAGAACTTATCTTATCGGCTTAGCTTTCTCGAGCTATTTCTTTGCATCCCACAGATAATCCGATTAGAAAACTAGGTCAAAATGTCATCATCCCCCGTATGATTCTCACGAGAACTCTATATAAGTCCCGGCTTCCGGCGCTATCTTCATTCTGCATGTAAAAATCAGACAGCACGGATGTGTCTGTGCTGTCTGCAGAGGGGGACGTTATGGGGGCTGCAGGAGGGAGGCACAAACTAAAGGGGACAAACAAATGGGGGAACTAACAGGGGAACTAACGGGCTGCCTAACTTGGGGACTGCTGATGGGGGACAACTATGATAGGGAAAATGAATGGGTACATCTAGTAAGGGGGAACTACTGAGCGGGAAACTATATTAATGGCCAGGGTACAACTACTAAGGGGGGAACTACTGTGATGGAAACTACTAGGTATAGGGTACTATTATGGGGGCACTACTAAGCAGGGCTGCAATATGGGACTGCTGTGGGGGAAAACTAAGGGGCTCTCTGAAACAAAAAAGGTTTTTATTTTTACTGCAGGGTTGCCCACTATCAGTCCAGCTGTGCTGCCCAGTGTCCCATATCAGTCCAGCGGTGCTGCTCAGTGTACCATATTAGTCCAGCTGTATTGACCAGTGTCCTGTATCAGTCCAGGGGAGATACCCCCTCCTTTTTTTTATTAAAAGAAAAAAGGTGTTTTTTGTTTGACTTTTTTTACTGCAAGGGCTGTTAAATGTGCCGTATCAGTCCAAAGGTGCATTATCATTCCAGAGCCAAGTGTTAAGTCCAGTGGTACAGGCGACAGCCGAATAAGTCCAGTGACAGTCCAGTGGTGCTGCCGTTAAGGTCAGTGGTACTGCCAACAGCCGTATAAGTCCAGTGACAGTCCAGTGGCACTTACGTTAAAGTCCATTGGTATTGCTGCATAAATCCAGTAATACTGCCGTTACAGTCCTGTAATACTGCTACATAAGTCCAGTCCAGTGATACTGCTGCAGAAGTCCAGTCCAATGGCACTGCTGTTAAAGTCCATTGGTACTTCTGCATAAGTCCAGTAATGCTGTTGTTAAAGTCCAGTGATACTGCTGCATAAATCCAGTCCAGTGATACTGATGCATAAATCCAGTCCAGTGGCTCTGACATTAAAGTCCATTGGTACTGCTGCATAAGTCCAGTGATACTACCATTCCATTAACTGATTGATCTTGCACCTCTTTCTTTGGCATTATGTGTTCTTTGGGGCCTAGTTTTTCAAACTGCAATTCTGTCTTCCAATGCAGTGCCACTCCTAGATGGGCCATGTGTTTATGCCGCCCACTTGTGTCGCTTAGCATAGTCATCCAGATACCTCGGTGCAACCTTTTGGCCTAAAAACAACATTATGAGGAGTGAGGTATTCAGAATAGACTGGAAATTAATGGTATTAAAGTTAATAATCGCGTAGGAGCCAAAAAAACACAAATTATGTTAAGAAAAAAAAATACAGATCCAAAATACGTAACACGACAAAACACGAGGCAGTGAAGGGTGATGTTTTGGAACAGATCCAGATCCAAAACACTGCAGTGGAAAATCGAATAGAAAATAGTGGAAATCGAAAAGAAGTAGAAAAAACTGCAGAGCAGGTTGAATAGTCCATATCAAATAGAAATTGAATTGAAAATGGAATGGAACCATGTGTACACACCAAAATAGGTTTGGTGGGGTACAGCAGTTCTGGAGCACTGGTCATTGCCAGTATAACATGGGCACACCACTTGTACCATAATGGTACCCTCTTCTTGCATACTGTACATAAAGCAAACTCTTTCTTAAAATGTCCTGAAAATGGTGTTCATGAAGGAATAGTAACAGTTCACAAACACATCTGGGAGTTCCTTCTGGCTGACTTGTAAACCAGCTTTGTGAGTCAGCTAAACGCCGCCCGCACAAAGGCCCACTGCTGCATGCACACCGCCAACCATCGAATGACTGCAACAGTGCTCGCAAATCTAAGTCACTCTCTAGCGCCTCAGATTTGCGGCGCCCTTGTACGGGAAGAGGGCGAGCAGCTGACATCCGGTGACGTCAGTTGGCCGCCCTTGGCACCCGTGTCATGGGCGAATTACCATAGGAACTCCCAGTGTTCTCATTGGGACGTTCATTGGGTGTAACCTATGTCCGCCACCACACGCCCCCCGCCCGCAATGCTCTGTGCAAACGGTCCGGCAACTATGCAAGTTACCACGTCCGTTTGCACATATGGCCTGCACATGTGCAAAAATGAATATGCACATGTGTAGCCCATCGCCATCGCTCACTGTTGCGAATTCGCAATGTTGAGTGCCAACCAGAATGACCTGCATACACTGCACCAATATTCAATAAAAAATGTGACTTATTTACAATAGTAGGAAAATATAATAGCTCAGCCAATGTGTTGAGTTACACTTACCGGATTTAATTGCTTCATATTTACAAAAAAATTTTGGCATTTGCTCTGTAAAAATAAAGCGTGAAAATATATTTAACAATTTGACTTTCATTCTGTAGAATAATGAAATATTCTTATTCTGCCCTGAGAACTATGAGCCCGATTCAGGTTTGTTTGGACTGACTACAAATTCACAGCCAGTCCAATAATCGGAGGACTGCTCATGTGCACAGTCCGCTGTGTCCATGCACAAGCCCTGTTTGGAAGCACAGGCCCTGGACGCCTGTGCTTGCACGCCGCCCGCTGTTTGATTTACAGCGAGTGGCTGTTTGGGGGCGTGCTGCAGGAATAGGTACAATAAGATCAAGTATTATAGTCTGTCCTGATCTTGGCTAGTTGTTATTGTACTGTAAAATTATTGGTGTTTTAAGTAAGAGAACACACTGCACCTAATCACCAATTCAAATATAAAACATTGATCTTTACTTTAATTCAAAATACCAGTTCTAACATATAGGGGAAATTTAATTGGATGAGAGATTCAGAAAGTGAGAGATTTGGTAAGAAATCTCCAGTTTTTAAAGCGTCAATCATTTACACTGCAAAACCGGTTTGATTTTGCAGTGTAAATGATTGGCACTTTAAAAAAACTGGAGATTTCACCCCAAATGTCTTAGCTGCACCATTTTATAATGCTATAAATACAAATCTGCTTCTAAAGCAATGTTAATAATGCTAATATGATAGCAGAACAGAAAGCACAACACGTGGGAATGTAAAACAGCAAGTTTTCCATATAAGATCACTTAAACTTACACATTTTAGGCAATGATCCCCAAAATGACGTAGACTATTGTGAAGAGACGATATATTCTGTGCTGGAACTTTGGTGGTCCACACTTTTTCATTAACCAGCGTAAAAAAATTCACAATTTCTTTTAAAACACATATTTTCTCTGTTTTCTGTAAGGTCAAGAGTAAAAAAAAATTGAAACATTTAATTTTTTGCTCAGACAAGTGCTAATAGGGCATACACACAGTTCGATGTAGTCTATTTTTCTATTCAATTTTGCTTATATAAGCAAAATCGAATCAAAATTGAATGCTTTCGATTCGATCCTGATGTGTGGGGCTGCGGCATCGAAATCAAATAGAAAAATAGACTTTGCAGGTGAGACTATATAATTCAGATCTGTACTATATAGTCTAAATTAAATGTTTACACGGCTCCATGCAATTCAATGCCAATTCGATCAGGATGGGATTGAATAGGAAGTAAATCGCATCGTGTGTACACTACTTAAAAGTACACAAAGGATCAACTCCCTTAGTAACTTTGATAAACATCTAATTTACCCACATTGAAAGATTAAATTACGAATTGTCAATGTAGCAAGATGTAAAAGCATAGAAAGGAATGCACACTACTGTATTTTCAAAGCAAGGTTTATGATGTACTGTATAGTGTGAATAAAGAGGGACAGAAAACTAAATACAGAAAAAGTTAAAAGCAAATGACCCAGGAACCTGATTAGGTACATTTTTTAAATGCCTTTGTCCAATTAGAAAAAAATAATTTAATGACAGGCATTGCCAACCTCTGTCCTCAAGGCACAATATTAAGAGTACAGGTTATGTAACATAGCTTCAGCACAGATGGTTAAATCAAAATAATTAAGGTAATAATTAAGTTACCTGTGCTCAAGCATGGATATCACTAAAAACTGGAATGCTAATTCCCCCATACATTACATGATTAAGCCTGATTTCACCTGATTCCAGCAGCCAAGAAATAGGGTGAAATAGGCCCAAATTGCAAAGAGTATGACATCCGATCTGATCTGATGCTTGTTCGTATGCACATCAGATCAGATTTGGAGGTCGGATGGTCTGCACATAAGATAAATCGGTACTTATGTAATATCTGGGCGCTCGATTTTTTCATCGCATCGCATTGCATTTTTCATTGTAAAGACCCGATTTTTTATTGTATAGTCACCCATGGGTGATTTCATACCCCCACTATCCAACTACTCATGGAGTTGATTTTATATAGTGTGGCGAGCACAGCGAGCCACCAAGCCCGAAGCGTGGCGAGCGCAGCAGAATACATGTAAAGTAATCCGCGTCCCCTCGCAGGGCTCGCTGCGCTCGCCACGCTTCAGTCAATTGAATCAGTGGGGGAATTTGTCATCTCTGCCATGGCCCCACCCGCGCTGCATCTGACTCGAGTCCAGTGCTCATTCAGTGAGTAGCGGCAGGCAGCAGCATGTCAGTGCATGGAGCGGGTGCTGGCGCCCACACAGACCCTGCTGCTGCTTGCTCCCCTGAGTGGCTGCAGGGGCTGCCTTACAGTAGTTACGCCACTGATAAAGAATTACAGTATAAGACAATTTAGGTAGATTGTAAATATGGATATTTGCATCAGGGGACATGACATTGAAGCAATTATAATGGTGGCAGATATACTGTATATATATTCTAAGAAAAGTGCATATGGAGAGAGGGCCCAGCTCCTGAGAGCTTACATTCTAAAGGGGAGGGTCAGATAGAGTGGAGTGACACAGAAGGAGCATTAAGCATGGAGGGATATACACTCTACAGAAAAGATAGGGAGAATAGAAAGGGCGGGGGTGTGTGCCTATATGTAAAAAATAACTTAACATTGTGTGAGAAAGAAATGAGTACAGGTACAGAGGAACATTACATTGAGGCCGTGTGGGCAGAGTTAACCGACAATAACAAAAAAACCTAATAAAATCTTAATAGGGGTATGCTATAGACCTCCGAACATAAACGAAAGGGACGAGTCTCTTCTTTTAAACCAAATCAAACAATCATCAGATCAGGGTCAGGTATTAATTATGGGGGATTTTAATTTACCTGATATTGATTGGAAAAACGTAAAATGTAAAACGGCAAGAAGCAGTGGGTTCCTAAACTTACTTAAAGACCAGTTTATCACACAAACGGTAGAAGCTCCAACTCGTAATAAGGCATTATTGGATTTGGTATTAACAAATAACATAGATCTAGTCTCAAACACAAAAGTAATTGAACATCTAGGGAACAGTGACCACAATATGGTTTCACTGGAAATCAACTTCAGTAAATTACATCATAAAGGATCGGCAAAAATACTAAACTTCAGAAAAGCTAACTTTGAAATATTCAGAGAAGCCCTAAAAAGAATTGTGTGGGAAACTGTTTTTGAGGGGGAAAATGCTGAGGAAATGTGGGATACTCTAAAATATGTACTCGAATCATTAACTTTAAAATTACATTCCTAAAGTAAATAAGGGTAAATTCAATAAAAAAAAGCCACCATGGTTGGACAAAAAAGTTAGGTCAGCAATCAACAATAAAAAAAGAGCATTTCAATTCTATAAAAATAACTTAAATGAGGAGGCGTTCACCAATTACAAAGAATCAAACAAAATTTGCAAAGGGGAAATCAAAGTAGCTAAAAGAGATTATGAAGAGCGCATAGCCACTGAAAGCAAAACTAACCCCAAGAAGTTTTTCAAATACATAAATAGTAAACGTATAATTAAGGACAACATAGGCCCACTAACCGATATCACTGGAAAAAGTTTTACGGAGGATAAGGGAAAAGCATAACCGTTAAATGAGTTCTTCTCATCAGTGTTTACTAAGGGAGAGCAGACTGTGGAATGCACACATACCACAAATAGGATGAACAAGCCAGACCTCAATATTGATTTATCTACCGAGGAAATAATATTGAGGCTCAGCAAAATCAAAACAAATAAATCACCTGGGCCTGATGGGATTCATCCTAGGGTACTAATGGAATTAAGTACCCCTCTACATTATATCTTCAATAATTCACTATCATCAGGAAAGGTACCAAAAGACTGGAGAATAGCAGAGGTAGTGCCATTATTCAAAAAAGGAAAAAAGGAGGATCCCGCTAATTACAGACCTGTTTGTTTAACATCAATAGAGGGTAAACTATTTTAAGGATTTTTAAGAGATGGGATCCAGGAATATTTAGACCTTCATAGTTTACTCAGTTATAACCAGCATGGGTTCGTGAAAAATTGTTCATGCCAAACTAATCTACTTGGTTTCTATGAAGAGGTTAGCAAAAACCTTGATAATGGAAATGCTGTAGATGTGATTTTCCTAGATTTTGCTAAAGCCTTCGACACCAGACCACACATGAGGTTGATAAATAAAATGGAGGACCTGGGATTAGAGGCAAATATCTGCAGATGTGTAGGGAACTGGCTGTGTAATAGAGAACAAAGAGTGGTTGTGAACAGTGCCGTTACAAATATGATACAGTACTAAGTGGAGTGCCACAGGGTTCGGTTCTAGGGCCCATTTTTATTAACGATATTGGGTTAGGGTTACTCAGCAATGTATCCAACTTTGCGGACTATACAAAACTGAGCAGAGTTATTAAATCATCAGAAGATGTCACCACACTTCAAAATGATCTTGACAATCTAGATGAGTGGGCAAAAAAGTGGAAGCTGAGGTTCAATGTGGACAAATGCAAGGTTATGCACCTTGGGAGACATAACCAGTGTGCTAGTTATAACCTAAGCGAGGATGAATTGGGTAATTCAGTACTCAAAAAGGATCTAGGAGTCCAAATAGACAACAAACTAGGGTGTAGTGCTCAATGTAATATAGCAACTAAAAAGGCCAACAAAATTCTCGCATGTATTAAAAGAGGCATGGAAACTAGGGATTCAAAAGTAATTATGCCTCTGTACAAATCATTGGTTAGACCGCACCTCGAATACGGAGTACAATTCTGGGCCCCACACTATAAAAAAAACATCATAGAATTAGAAAAAATCCAAAGAAGAGCAACTAAGCTTATTAGGGGAATGGAGACTTTAAGCTACGAGGAGAGATTAAGCAAGCTGGGACTATTTACACTAGAGAAGAGACGTTTAAGGGGGTACTTGCTCAACATGTACAAATATATCAGGGGCCAATATAAGGAACTGTCAAGCTCCCTTTTTTCTGCTAGACAGGAATCTAGGATGAGAGGGCACGAGTTTAGATTAGAAGAAAAAAGATTTTGTTCATCTAGAAGAAAAAATTTCTTTGCAGTCAGAACAGTCAAACTTTGGAACTCTCTTCCTGAAGAAGTGGTGTCGGCAAACACTATAAATACGTTTAAAATAAGGTTGGATAAACATTTATTGGTTAAAAACATCCACGGGTATGAATAAGTAACATAAGGGATTAGCTACTATAAACAGAGGTTGAACTAGATGGACGCAAGTCTTTATTCAGCCTCACCTACTATGTAACTATGTAACTATGTAAGTGAGCATAAATAGAAGGTTAGGATGAGAGTTGGTTCGGTTTTTTGTGGAAGGGTAGGAAGATGATCAGCTCAGTCTTCCATAGAATGGTTGGGCTTGACCCTCTACAGCCTGAGAGGAGAGAAGTGCATGGTAGTGGCACTGTCTAGAAACTTCCTCCCCACAGTACTGACAGTGTGCAGCAGTGAGCTGTGGGGACAGACAGTATTCATTATCGCTCCTTGACCTACATGAAAGGGGAGCATGTGCCTCTACTGTCTGCAGACTTTGTGGGACCCGCCACAAGTGAAATCACTGACAAACACAAACACCCCGGCCTGTCCCCCTTCTTCCAGCATCAGCCCTGCCCCCCTTCCCCTCAGAGTCAGCCCAGTCCCCCTTCCCCTCAGAGTCAGCCCTGTCCCCCTTCCCCAAATGTTAGCCATGTCCCTCTTCTCTAGGTTTTAGCCTCTGCCACATACCATTTATTGGGGCCTGCCACTGCCCACTGATGGTGCTACTGCCCCTCAGCCAGTGACTGCGTGTCCCCTCCCAGCTGCACTGTTTTCCACAGCCAGTGGATCCCCAGTTAGTCAGTCACAGGCCAGCCTACTGAGCAGAGCACCTACTCTAGGACACAAAGGGGCAGTGCCACTCTGCTCAGCCACTCTGAACGGCCGGCAGGCGAGCACATGTTAGTGTAGAGGGGACGCGTTGTCACTGGCATAGCTGAGAGAGTCAGCGAGCATGTGGGGGCCCCAGAATGGCTCCCCCTATTGTCCCTCCCTTTTTCTGTCCCTGGCTGTCTGTGTGTGTGCATGTTAGTACCTGTGCTGTCTGTCTATAGGTGGGGTTGCATAGGCAAATACAGGGGGGGGGGGGGGGTTCTGGTTGCCTGGAAACCCCCCCCCCCTTCTCTTGGCAAGTGCTTTATATTATGACATCACTAGCACTGGTATATCATATGATTATTAGAGCTGCCACCACATCATGCAGTGTAAGGGACAGAGCAGAGCTGCTGCACATGCCCAGTATACCAGCTTCTTCTACCACATTTACAGGATACTGTGGGAATGATCATCATGCCTGTGCTGAGAAGAGAGCAATAACCAGAAACCATGTCAAGTTCACAGAAGGGAAAAGGGGGAGGTTATGTTTTCTGCATACAAATTGGGTCAATTAGCAGGAGGCAGGTCAATATGAAAGAGTCTATAGAAATTGTGTCATTGTGCTTTTTTTTTTTTTGGAAACCCCCCCAGAAAAAAATCTGCATTTACCCCTGTCTATACACACACACACACACACACACGCACACACACATACATACAAACATACATTTATTTTCTTTGAAATACACTGAGGCTAAAAATATCTCCATTATTTACATATATATATATATATATATATATCTATATCTAAAGCATGTCCAGTAGTCTCATATGCTAAGAATCTACTGCCAGAAAGGGGTTGATGAGTGTTATTTATTTAGGTGAACTCATATTTAGCTGGTATTGCAGACAAGTGGTCTAAAATTACAGATGAGCGGGTTCGGTTTTACCTGGATTTACTCTTATTGCAATTTTGGATTTTTCCGACTGGATATCTGCAGTCACGTGTTTTGGTTGACCAATAAGATCCTGCTTTGAGATCTGAGTAAAACCGAACCCGCAATCATCTTTATCGAAAATAGAATACTAGCTCCTACAATTATTTTTATTAAAATGTCTATACTGTCATTGACAATCTCTGTTGTGAAACAAGCCTCGGATCCTTGTTTCTAACCGTATGCAAATGCTCAGTAACACTTTCCTACCTTTGTATCCTTGGTTTATTTCCCATCATTTCCCACAATTAGATCTGTGACATAATATTAATTAGCACAGATTTATCTGCGTAATGACAATGGGCCTGATTCAGAGATGTATGGTAATTTTATTTATGTGAGTTTTATGCAGCTAATGTGCGAAAATATGCTGCAGCCGCCTGGAAATGCACCGTGATGCCTACTGGCAGCCTCTCAAATATCAGCATCTTCATACAAAGACACGTGGTCTGCCACAGATCACTGGATGTGAGTATTGACTCATGGCTGCAGGAAGTAAGACACCAGAGTCCTTTCTACTGCATATAGGATCACTGTCACAGACAGAAACACAACCCCAAAATGGCCACAGAATGCCTACATTTGTGTCCCAAAACCTCCACTGCCACCCAAAAGCATTACCCGACTGTCAATCAATTAAATAAATCCTCATCTTAAGCACTGCCACAAAACCATTGCTGCGGCATATGCCCAGTCAGCTCATAATTACTCTTAAACAGGCCCAAAGTATGGTCAACTTTGTATGTTACACATAGCGCCAAATGCAATAACCTGCAAGCTTTTGCAAGTGAAAGTTTGGCAATCAACACAAAAACATAGAATTTGGCGGCAGATAAGAAGCACTTGGCCGTCTATTCTGCCCCTTTTTTTATCCTTAAGTTATAATCTCAACTCTTTTTGACCATTTGTTCTTTACAAGGACAGTCATATGCCTATCCCAAGCATGTTAAAATTGTTCTGCTGTTTTATTTAACCATTAGATTTACAGTGCCAGTTTCTCTTGCAATAACTTGCCGGCTAAAACATTTGGCCGATAGACAAACCTCACCAAAAACAAAGTGTATCTGACAAATAAGTTAACATAGTTGGCAACTACAATTATATGTATAAATGAATATCATAAAATAGTGCAATTAATCTAAATGAGAAACAATGACTATAGTTACAGCAATCTTAAATCCCCCACCCAAAAAAATAGGAAAAAATCTAACAAAAACGTCATTGTGTAAAACAGACGCCAATGCGAGTTTGTAGAATAAACACTTTGATCAAGAAAAATAAACTTACATTTAGTTTTTGAAAATGATGTTTGTAAATGAGAATACGATACTTATGATTCATCCCGTCCTGCAAAAACAACAACAGCGCAATTATATATTTCAGAAATATGATAATAAATGAAAACACAAAAACACCCAAATGATCTAATAAATAACAATACATTAAATAAATATAAATATATAAATATGAATGAAGCAAGACAATATTGGTTTACTTACTTCTTTAAGCTTGAGGCCAAAGTTTCGGAGGTTTATACAATGTGGTTTTTTCAGCTCGACTGCACAGTTCTTTGATTTTTGAATGTGTTGGGAGAACGCCAGTGACATGAAGAACAGGCAAATAGAAGTAACAGCCAGTCTCATGTTCTAGGAGCAGGAGGCACGACTCATGCTGGGATTTGCTCACATGTGCTGTCAGCGTGTGTGCCTTCTACTGTTCATTCAGCTGCCTACAACACTGAGCTCTCCATTGTGACAGGTGTACACAACCATCAGCAGCTCCGCTCCACATTCATAATGTCCCTCATCGGTCCTCTCCTAGATACTGTACTTATTTTTAGCAGTTTGTAGAGATGTCAGGCAGAGGAATGCTTACAGGAACCGGAAGTATTTACATAAGGACTGAAGAGCTAAGGAATGTAGATTTGGCAAAGCAAAAAAAAAGCTGTGATGAAAAAAAGTGTTTATTGATAAATGTTGCTTGCATAGGAGTCACAGAACGTCTGAAGGCACCCAGCTGTTATCTGTAAAGGGATGATCATCAGCAGTCTGCGTGCTACACACAGGCTGACATGCATTTAAATAAGAAGAATGAGCACAAACACCCACAAAGAATATGATATGTAGGTCAGATAACAGCAAACCTGCTTCTAAATCTTAATCACACAGCTATATATTTGTCATGGTATCATAGAATTAAAAAAAATTCCTGCAGATGCAGATTTTCTCAGAATAAATTTTCAAAAAATTTGCATATACAAAATAGGTCAGGTAACTCCAGATCTGAACCTGAAAAATGAATTCTAGTTCATTCTGAATTTTTTGCTCTACTCTACTACTCTATAGCTAAGTTAAAAACATTTTTTTTTTAAATCCAGTAGTTTTATTTAGGTTTTTCTAGTTAAGGTCATCCAACGCTAAAAATATCTGGCCACAAATAACAAGTGTGCAGTTTTGTTTTTTAAGTGACCATTAGGAATACATGGAAGTAGCAGCCTTATTGCACAGAACATGATGAAGATATTTATATATTTTTTCTTATTCCAATGAAGGGTCTTTTATTTTAAAATTGTGCATAGGCAAAGCCAGGGCCGTCTTAACGGCATTGTGGGCCCTCGGCATAGCAATGCACTGGAGCCCCTACTTAAGTTAAAATAAAAATATCATAACTCCCTGCAGTGTCTCTCTGCCTGCTATCAACCATCCAGCAATTAGCATCCTTACAACCAATAACTGTTTGGCTGCAGGCCAGTAGATGTTTCCCAGCAGCTCTTATATTGTGTAATTCACAACTAAGGCAGCTAGGGAGCAATCTCTACTAGCCTCACCATAAACTCCGGAGGCATCAGCAAACCCCTGCTCAAAGGCCCCTAGAATTGTGGGGCCCTAGGGCAGCTGATCATTAAGCCCATGTGTTAAGATGGTCCTGGGCAAAGCTAAACCTTCTGTTTCCCATCTCTTTAGCTGAGTACACCGTGCAATATCGCTGGCAATATGGTCGCTGAGCGACCATATTGCCAGTGATTTGTTTGTGCTGCAGCGATAAATTGCTGGGTGCACGCTCCCGTGTTCAGCCCCCTTATGGTCACTGGTCGCAGGAACTTGCTTCAGCTGTTTTCATCTGCGGATGCCCTGGCAGAGTCTACTGTTCATCAGAGACCATCTCTGGGCTAGGCCCCTAGTAGGGATCGGGAATATTTAGAGTGTGTAAGCTGGCCAGCTCTAGTTAGGAAGAGAGTAGTGACACCTGAAAATAGGCAGAGGTTTAAAGAGACGATTTGTGTTCATACCTTGTACTGTATTGTATGTTTTCCGTGCAGGGCATCCCCGGTTGTAGAATTGTTAGTACTGCTAGTTTGTGTTGCACCACACACACATAGTCAGTTTGAGGGCTGTATGATGTAGTTACGTGTCACACTAGTAAGCTTTAGGCCCTGCACGGTGTTGTTTTTGTGTTGTCGCTTCCTTACAGGGACCTGTAAGGGACGTTTTGGAGAAGGTACAAGATTGGCGATGATGAGTGTTATCTTGTCTGTCTATCTGTGTGTGTTTGTGCCTGCCTGTCTCCCTTCCTTTCTAAATTCAGGGAGTACGTGGACCTCGCACCTCCGTGCAAGGTCAAGGCCTCACCTAGATGCGCGAGTGCCCATAGGTGACAAACCGGGCTCTGCGGCCGTGCGCCGATGATGATGTTTTCCGGAGCCTGGAGAGTGCCTCTGTAGAGATGTTGCAGGACAGAGGGCGCATTGGTCTCCATCCAGGAGGAACAGCTCTCACCTACTCTCCTTCCCCCTAGGTGTTCGTGTCCGGGTGCCGGAGATTTCCAGGACCGTGGTTTGTCAAGGCCTGATGGTTAGAGGGTGCGGAGCCAGGTAAGTGGTTTGGAGACACCTGCACGGCAGCAGGCACCGCACCTACACCCCTCTCACATGTACACAGCTTTAGACCCCTACAATTTGTTGCAATTAACATGGCACTGGCACTGATATATAGGGTGAACAAACAATATTACAGAACCATTAGCGCTCCCTCCTGTTCACAATCGGTGCACATCAAATAAATGAAATTAATACGTGTCCTAATCAGGTGTAAATCCAGAGACTTCAGATGCTGGAGAGACCTGAAACAATACAAATTGCCTCCAAACATCCTCATAAAGAGATGTGTGGTGAATGGAGACAGTTCAGACAAATTTGGTGCAATACGTCTGATAGGAACAATGAACAATTTATTCAATTAAAAACACTCACAAACATATGAGGTATAAAACGCATGAAAACAAATCCCACAAGGCAACAACAGCTGGGCTAACTTCCCGTAAAGTTCTTCTCACCACCAGAGATGTAGCGTGGTGACAGGTTGGAAGGGTCCGATTGCCGGCTCAGGACGCCTCGACAACAACGGGGATGCAACAGCGGAAGTCCACAGTGGGGGATCCAACACACTTTACGCGTTTCGGACGCTCAGGTCCTTCGTCTGACGAAGGACCTGAGCGTCCGAAACAGGGGTGTGTTCTTGCTGGGAAGGGGCATGGCCGCACAATAGTACCCCCATTTCAAATTATGCTACAAAGTAGTGCAACTTTGAAGAAGGAAAAAATGATAAGCCCTACCACCGAGATGGCAGAGTTTATATAAGGCGCTTATGGAGATGGGTTGAGGTTGCCGAGCTGCTCACACCTGGGGATGGTAGGTCCCCTTTAAGGCTATATTGGGAAAAAAAATGTGTAGGTGGTGGAGCGCTATCTACTAAATTTAAAAATGGTTGACCAATTGGGTATTACATACTTATTTTAATATACCATACCATGGAAAAAATGTATACAAATAAAACACATATAACACACAAATAAAAGCAAGGTTAATGGAATAAAATTCAATAAGACAATAATCACCCCTACACAGGACCTGATTGTGGAGTTGGAGTTTAGATAAGAAAAAGAAAAGTGTGTCCCTAGGGGCACCTAGGAGCGCGGTGGGTACTGTACCAGGTGATATATAACACAGTTAATGAATAAGGCAAGGCTGCTGCTTCTTTACTGAATAGGATGTGTGGCCTCTTTCTAATAATGGAAAAATACAAACAGGGAGTGACTTAATCCCAGAATATGGGACGCTGTCACTTTAAGAAGCGCAGTTCTGCCTTATTTTTCGCAATATTTACACACACACTTGCTAGAATGTTAAATTGTATTTATTTTAAAAATATGATACATATTAATATGAAGTGCACTTCAACATATCAACATTGGATAATACATAAAATCCACATACATGACAAACAACAAGTAACATATATAGCTGGCTGGGTGTTTGAGGCAATTTGGCAGGCTTGAGATATTATGGCATGATAGTTATTTCTTTGTTTGTAATTTGTAATCCTTTGTATAATTACCAGTCCATGTCACAGTCAGTGTTCTCCAGCAATGGTTTGTGGATAGGGATGCCTCCTTAAGCAGGTGTAATTCTGTGGGTGGCAAGTCGCTTTTCCTCCTTTACCAGTAGGTTAACTAGATATCAGCTGTCCACTGTGAATGTGACCCGGCTGGAAATAGGTATGGACGGATGATGCAGCAATGGAGCTCAAAAACGCGTTTCTCCGCCTTGTGTATCTATCGGCGGCTTCCTCCGTTTGGAGAGAGCTGGTCCAAGTTGAGAAAAAGTATTTTTTAATCCACAGGGTCCAGTGGAGGGTGTGCGCCTGACACTTTTCGTCATCCACAGATGACTTTGTCAAAGGCATCCAGTGTCTTACTTACCCTCAGAAAAACTCTAAGTCAGACAAAACCTGAAATATCTGACTGGGAAGAGCAATTAACAGGCTTAGATGGGGACAGAAAGATTTTTCGGGTACAATTGCGCAAAGATTTGTTACCAAAGCAGCTAGGAACAGCCAAAACAAGTTACACCAAAACTTGACAAAAATACACAGTAGAAAGAAATTATTGGAGTTCCATGCGCTAAGGCAAGAAAGTGTGAGTGATACAGCTTACAATTAAGAAAGACTGATGAGACCACCATATGCAGGTGATCAACTTACACTGTATGTTTAAAAGTACAGTCCACAACAATGTAATCAATACTGATATGTCCAGCAGATTTTTCACTCGACTGTTGCTTGAACTCCTATTGCTGTAACTGAAATGAACAGACTGGTCACACTGGACTGGCCGGTCCCCCATGCAGTACTTTCTCAGCAGCTCGATACACGTGTGCAGGGTTCTCCGGGACGGCTTGTTGTCATGGAAAAGGTCTCCACCAAGCAGCAATAAGTCAGCCTATATAATAGCAGTTTGCGCCCTGTGAGCAGTCACACATAATGACACACATAATGCCCCTTACACATATGTTGCACATTATTAATGCCCTTATACACATGACACACATAATCCCCATTACACATATGTTGCACACAGGGCCGTTTCTAGACAATTTAGCTCCCAGGGCGAAAAAAAAAATGCGCCCCCCCCAAATACATAACATGGCATAGAAGAAATTGAGCGCGCCGGAGGCGCGCGCCGAAATAGGGGTGTGGCTTAATTTAAAGGGGTGTGGCTTAATATAAGGACGTGGCCTAGCCGGAAAACAATTACCTTACATCACACTTTTGCGACCTGCATGACCAGACATTGGTTACCGCAGAAGTTGTCATTGTCCTCCTGCACTTTTTTATGCCACACAGTGACATAAAAAACATAAAGGCCCACACAGTGACCTAGTACGCCTCACGGCCAAAGGCCAAACAATGACAGGCAAATTGAATCATTATACACTATTTATCCGTGATGCCAATTACACATGACGCCGCACACCGTGATGACAATTACACATTACGTCGCACACTGTGATGACAATTACACATTATGCCACACACTGTGATGCCAATTACATATTACGCCGCACACCGTGATAAAAATGACACATTTTTGTTTCACATCGTGATGCCCATTACACCCCACACTGGGATGGCAATTACGCAATACTCCCCACACTGTAATGCCCATTACACATTATGCCCCACGAGCCGCTGCCGCACAACTGATGCCATTTACTAATATGCCCCCACAGTGCCAGATATGCCCCCACAGTGCCACACATATATGCCCCCACAGTGCCAAATATGCCCCCACAGATATGTCCCCACAGATATGCCCCCACAGTGCCAAATATGCCCCCACAGTGCCACACATATGCCCCCACAGTGCCACACATATGCCCCCACAGTTCTGGATATGCCCCCCACAGCGCCACACATATATGCCCCCACAGTGACAGCTATTCCCTCAAAGGCCACACATATGCCCCCACAGCGCCCCACAGAGACAGATATGCCCCAACAGTGACAGCTATTCCCACACAGTGCCACACATATGCCCCCACAGCGCCACACATATATGCCCCCAGTGACAGCTATGCACCAACAGTGCCAAATATGCCCCACAGTGCCACAGATATATGCCCCCACAGTGCCAAATATGCCCCCACAGTGCCACAGATATATGCCCCCACTTTGCCACAGATATATGCCCCCACAGGGCCAAATATGCCCCCACAGTGCCACAGATATATGCCCCCACTTTGCCACAGATATATGCCCCCACAGGGCCAAATATGCCCCCACAGTGCCACAGATATATGCCCCCACAGTGCCAAATATGCCCCCCACAGTGCCACAGATATATGCCCCCACAGTGCCACAGATATATTCCCCCATAGTGCCAAATATGCCCCACAGTGCCAATATGCCCCACAGTGCCGGAAGCAGCATACAGTAACTCACTGTGCCTCCCCCTGTTGTCATCGCCTCTGCTCTGCTGCTGCCTCTTCTTCATCTTCCTTGGGGAGGGGAGCGCATCGCATGTCTCTCCTTCCCCTTCACTGAGCTGTCAGCCATTCATACATCGCGGGCTGTCTCCTGATTGGCTGACAGCCCAGTGACACAGTGAGAGAGGGGAAGGAGATACGCACGATGCGCTCCCTCCCCTCCCCTGGGAAATGACAATCAGCGGCGCCGGCGGAGGACGGTGGAGAGGCGAGCCGGAGACTGGGGGAGGAAGGGAGGCAGCGCTGGGGGGAGCTGCTGCCGGGCGCCACGGCTGTTTATTAGAGGCGGACAAGCCGTGCGGCGCCCCGGGCTGCTGCACGGCTTGTCCGCCTCTAGAAACGGCCCTGGTTGCACATTATTAATGCCCTTATACACATGACACCATAATGCCTGTTATACATATGTTGCACATTATTAATGCATTTATACAAGACACACATAATGCTCCTTACACATATGCCGAACACTATTGCACAGCCATACCACCCGCAGACAGCACTCGCACAGCTGCTAACACTGTGACCTCTGCCTCTGCTTGGATACAGATGTTTCCTCATGCATCTTGCCTCAATAGGCCATGCAGCTCCTGGCCAGTTCTGCTAACGTTGGGGGCTTTTTTTGCTGAAAATTCGTCTTATTTGCATTGTTATGTGACCAGGACACACAAGAAGCTTCCGATGATTAAAATGATATGTGGCATGAATATATTCTGTGTGCGACTGTGGCTGTACCTGCATACGGAATGCTTTGTTACAGTGATTTTCATGAATACACTATTTCATATGCAGATACAGCCTCACTCACACACAGAATATAGGCATGCTGCATATCATTTTAATCAGCAGAAGCTGCTGGTGCCCCTAGGCATTCCAAATGCCCTAGGCATTTGCCTAGTTTGCCTATGCCTAGGGCCAGCTCTGGAGGGGGGGGGGGGGCTCCTGGCAGGGGGGATTGCCTGGGGTGCAGACAGGGTTTACCCCGGCCCTGGTTGTGATGCTCCCAAAGTACTACCCTAACTGAAAGAAAAGGATAACAGCACTTGGGTTTCACCAAATTAAATTAGAAAATGTATGGCTAAGCACAATCAATAGAAATTTATTAAAATATATCTTATAATATACATAGGTTTTTTGCACATATGGATCCCCTGGGGATTCTCTGGGGTCTACCCAGCATTTCTATGGGTGCGCCCACCATTTTTGTGAAACACCAGATGTCCAACCCGGAATACGCCATGGCTGCCAATCACTATGTGAACAACCTGGCGAGTGAAAATCTTGTTGAAAGTGCTCGCTGCAGGGGTCTGCACCTTAATAAGTGGGTTTGGACTGGCCCCATGGTCTGCACTGCCTATGCGTGAGCCCTCCACGCAGCCGCAGCCAGCAACGGCCTGTGATCGCAGCCATACGCTGGCTGATTAGCAATTGTGGGCAGCATCCCAGCAGTTTCTGGGAGTGCCTCATAGAAATGCAGGTCGGACCGGACATTAGGTGGGACAGAAGCTGATGTCATCAAGCCATTCGCAGCCATGCACAGGGGCGGCCCTCCTCTCAGGTGGGGAGGGGGCTAACTGATCGCAGGGCTGCAAAAAGTTGCAGCCCTACGATCGGGTCTGATTCGGCTCCTTAGTCCAGGTTCCCCAGGACAAAGAGGAGGCGGCACTCCATAGTATTGTTAATGATGGTACATATTTAAAAGTGCAATATCCTTTTTAAACCATATTCAACGGTCAATGTTTCTTTAGAACACATGGCATGTTACATTAGAGTGCAACCCAAATAAAGTGCAGCTGCAGAACCAAAGAAAATGCTTTTTTTTTCCTCACACAGCAAATACACAAACATAGCATACATACACAACGTATACGTACAGTAAATACTGACTGTACATACATACATACATACATACATACATACATAGTACATAGTACACATACACACAGCATTCTTAAAAAGACTATTATTAAAGCAAATAATCCACCCCCGCCCCCCCCCCCCCCCCAGAAAAAAAAATGCTAGATTTTGCCCCACATCCCCACTACAGCTACCAAGACATCATAGTGCTCTTTGGGCCAGCATACAGTGATGTATTAAAGGTGACCACACTCCTCGACCCGTCCCCCAAGCCCCTACCGCTGGAACCCACAACGAGGGACATACACCTGGAGAGTCAGCCTCACTCGGCCATTCCAACAGCAGCTCTGTCTCACAGCCAGGTGTGGTGTGGGATAAGGTCACTATGGTCATTAGGTGGACACCACTAGGGTGACATTTATGAAGGTCGACATGACTGAAGGTCCGCATGGGGTTAGGTGGACAGGGTCATTAGGTTGACACAAGCATTAGGACGACATGGGGAGGGTTGACATTCAAAAGTTGACATGTGCTGACAGGTGGTATTTCCTGCCCTACCATCCACTAGAGCAGGGGTGGGGAACCTTTTTTCTACCGAGGGCCATTTGGAAAATTTGAAAACCCTTCGGGGGCCATATAAAAATTATCAATTATCGGCATATACGCGTGGGCATTATACACAGGGCAGCGGCATATACATGTGGGCATTATACACAGGGCAGCAGCATATACATGTGGGCATTATACACACTGGCAGCGGCATATACATGTGGGCATTATACACACTGGCAGCGGCATATACATGTGGGCATTATACACAGGACACCGGCATATACATGTGGGCATAATACACAAGGGCAGCGGCATATACATGTGGGCATTATACACACGGGCAGCGGCATATACTTGTGGGCATTATACACACGGGCAGCGACATAAAAAGTGACAGTGTGGAGGAAGGGGGGGGGTGTCACCCCCATACAGGTTAATGTGATTATGTCTGATTATGAGAATCAGACATAATCACATTAACCTGTTTGGGGGTGAATCCAGGGGTAAATGACAACCCCTGGATGTGTAAGTCACTGGGGAAGGGAGGGTGAGAGAAGCAGCATTGGCGGGCGTATCTGCGTTTCTGCATATCTCCCCCGCCACCCGCCTGGCTATATTATCGATTAATCAGCTGCCCGCCATCCCGCCCGCCTATATTACTGATGTACTGTATCAGCCGCCCGCCCGCCTATATTACTGAGGTATCAGCCGCCCGCCCTCCTATATTACATACCAGGCGCCGGGGATGGCTGCTGCTGCTGCCGCCGGGGAGATGTGTAGAAGACGCGCCCTCCAATCACAGTGGCTGTGGAGGGGATGCGCCGGCAGTGATTTGCGGGCGCATCTTCTGCACATCTCCTCGGCGGCAGCAGCAGCAGCCATCCCCGGCGGCTGGTATGAAATGTAGGCGGCCGGGCGGATGATACTTCTGTAGTATTGGCGGGCGGCTGTAATATAGGCAGGCGGGCGGGCCGGACAAACTGGGTGCGGGGGCCGTATCCGGCCCGCGGGCCGGAGGTTCCCCACCCCTGCACTAGAGCATGGTGGGAGAATAAAATAGTGTGCCGAGCGTAGCAAGGCCCTGTACCCGAAGAATGTCGAGCGCAGCAAGCCATGCAAGGGGACGTGGTGTACTTTTTTAGTGTCCATGTCGACTTTTTTAACATTCGGGTCAAAAAAAGTGAAAAACCCCATGTCAACCTTTAGACTGTCGACCTTCCCCAGGCCGACCTAATGATTGCGTTGACCTAACCCCATGTCGACCTTCAGTGCTGTCGACCTTCATGCGTGTTACCCTAGTGGTATCGACCTAATGCTTGTTGACCTAGTTGTTGTCTATCTAATTATCCATACCCATCTCCTATATAATCCATAAACACAATTTTTGGATGTTGCTGTGACTACTAAAACCTAAAATCTTTATAAATAAATAAAAATACACTAGAACACTACCCATTTGCTTATTCCTAAAAAAACTAAAAAACAGATAATGGGCCAGATGCACTAAGCTTCAAAAGTGATGAAATGGAGAGTGATAAACAACCAACCAATCAGCATCTGTCTGACATTTTTCAAACACAGTCTGTGACATGGCAGGTATGAGCTGATTGGCTGGTGGTTTATCACTCTCCATTTTATCACTTTTGAAGTATAGTGCATCTGGCCCTATAAATGTACATGTGTACATATATGGAGAGACAGATTAAAAAGGAAGTGGTGCGGGGGGGGCATCTGGGGGTACGTATCCCTGGGACCTCCTCTCTGAAAGGGCCTTCCTGCATATGTGACACAAGGGGGTTTCCAAGTACCAAACAATCATTCAAGGCAACTGACAGTTGTTTTTTATATATATAGAACGGAGCTTTGGGGAATGCAGGGAGGCAGCTCTGTATGTAATGCTGTAGTGCTGCATGTAGGTGGCGCTGCAGAGCACAGCTTCTTAGCTCTCAGGTAGTAGCTCTTCGTAGAAAACATTTCTCAAGTGTTGCTGAGTATTGGAAAGATGCAAATTGTGGAGCACAACTTGCAGTTTATTTCAATAATACACTTCAATATCACTAGACATCCACAGCATCGTGTTTTTAATCAGATCATAAAAATCACCTGATATTACATAGAAACATAGAATTGGACGGCAGATAAGAACCACTTGGCCCATCTAATCCCTGTTGCAGAGTATAGAGCTGTATGAACTGGATCACACAGGTCCGAAATCACAGAGTGGGCAATTATCAAAAATGAGCGCAAACGAACTGACAGCAGTGCACATGGGCGAGGTCCAGCTGCAAGCGGCTTCTACAAATATTTCTACTGACACAGATGCGCACCTGTACAAAATGCTGGGAGTTCTAGGGGAGAGAGTATGATGTCAGCAGCAGACCGGGTGTGCCTGTAGCAATGCAGCCACCAACTAATTCCTCGGCTACGCGGCAGCTGTGAACAGCATGGATAAGAGAAGAAACCATTCGATGGTGAGTCAAATCCAAATGGTTTTGGCCATAATTGGTCAGATGCAAATGGATGTGCATCCATAAACATCCATTTGCAAACCGAGAGAACCCAATTGGAAGGTGGGATCTTGCAGGTGCAGGGCGGAGCCAAACACGATCATGTGGCCAAATTTGGACCTGAGGACTGACTGAGCCCCTCTGTGTGCTACTACCCAGCTCCTAGTCTGTGTGCTGTCAGCAAAGGCTCTGTCCCTGTTAAGTAGGAGTGTGCACCCAGCAATTTGTCGGGGTACAGTACCCTGTATTCAGGATGTAACAGACAATGGGGGTTATTCTGGTTCCCTCGCAAAAGCAAATTCCTTCTCAAATGGACAAAACCATGTGCAATGCAGGGGGGGGGGGCAGATGTAACTTTTGCAGAGAGAATTAGATTTGGGTGGGGTCTTACTTCAAAGTGAGATCTATATTGCAGTGTAAAAATAAAGCAGCCAATATTTTCCCTGCACAGAAACAAAATAACTCCTCCATATCTAACTCTCAATCAGAATCCAGATCGGAAATGAATATACACTATCTGTGCGAAATTAAAACGGTTGGTTGCCTTGGAAGCCTAGATATGTGAAAAAGGCAAACCATCGCAAGACTGAAGGACATTGCCAAATAGGAAGCTAGCTTCCATCTCACAGTGGAGGCCTTGGAGGTTGAGTGGGTATTAGCACCAGATGATTTGGATGAGCCAGCTAGCCAGGCCACAGTCAGAAGAGGTAATAGAACAACTGGGAACTAGTGACCACAACATGGTTCCACTGGAAATTTGCTTCTGTAAACAACATTATAATCGACAATCTAAAATACTTTTATGAAAACTAGTTTTGAATTGTTTTGGGACTCTCTAAAATAAATAAAGTTGGAAGCTCTATTTAAGGGGAAAAATGCAGAAGAAATTTTAAAAAGTTGCTGGATACACTAAAAAAATTACCCCAAAGGGAAATAAGTGTAATATCAACAAAACAAACTCATCCTGGTTGAACAAAAAAGTTAGGGAAGCAATAAACAATAAGAGGAGAGCATTTAAAATATACAAGGCTAATGGTGATGAGGAGATGTTCACTTCAAAGAGTTAAATACCGTTTGCAAAAGGAAAATTAAAGCAGCTAAAAGGGAAAATGACGTGAAAAGAAATAAAGAGAAAAACGAATTCTCCTCTGTAAAGAGCGCTTATGTCATTTTATGGAGATTAGTGAGATCCCTGAAAGAAGGCAAAAAAAGAAAGAACAAGTGCTGCGCTCAGTGATAATTTAAACAAATGTATTTTGCCTCCATTGGCCCAATTGGATTATAATTGGATTCCATCATGGGAGTTGGACAGTCCAGAGCAGGTTTATATTCCATTTGTTTCCCTACCATCCAGGTCCCAGTATTGTTCTTATACTGTTTTTAATGCATTACATATGTTTTAGTAATTAAAAATATCAATTTTTTTACATAATTTTTGTTTAAATTATCACTGGCGCAGCACTTGTTTTTTCTTTTGTGCCTTAAAAGGGAAAATGAGAAGCTAATAGTCACTGAAAGCACAACATATCCCACAAAGTTTTTTTAAATATACAAATAGCAAAATATTAAGAAAATTTTATGGAATTAGCATTACATTAACGGAATATCATTACCAAGGATAAAGTTTTAAGTTACTCTGTTAAATATATTTTTTTAATCTGGCTTTACTAGGGAGGAGCAGGCAGTGGAATCTACAGGCACCACATATGGATGGAGCTCACTAGAACTAAATAAAGATTTTACTGCAGAGACAAACCAAAAGAGGCTTTTCAAAGTCAAAACAAATAAATCACCAGGGCCAGATGGGATTCATCCGTGGGTACTAATGTAGCTAAGGGAGGAGTTTACAAATACTCTGTATTACATATTTGATAAATAAATAAACCATCTGGTATGGTGCTAAAGGACTGGAGAATACCGGCAATAGTACCAATATTCAAAAAAGGAAAAAGAGATGACCCAACAAATTTTAGACCTGTAATCCTAACATCAATTGTGAGGAAATTATTTAAGGGAATTTTAAGGGATGGTACTGTATCCTGAATTATATATAGGTGCATAGTATAATCAGTAGAAACCAGCATGGCTTTGTAAAAAATTAATTTGTGCCAAACTAACCTAATAAGTATTTATGAGGAAGTCAGTAAGAACCTAAATAAGGGGTATGCTGTAAATGTCATCTACCTAGATTTTTCAAAAGCCTTTGATACTTTGCCACATAAGAGTTTGATCAACAGAGTTTGATCTCTTTGAAACTTTCAGCACTCTACTTCGCCCTGCACCACCCCTCCTCCCTTCATCCCTCACTGCCACTGACTTTGCCTCCTTCTTCCTCTCTAAAATTGAGGTAATCCGACATGATATCTCCTTCCATACCCCCTCTGCTGCCCACCCACCCCAATCATCCTCCCCTACCAACTACCCCACTCTGTCATCCTTCTGCCCTACTACAGCTGAGAAAGTCCACTCCCTCATCTCATCCTCTCCCCCCTCTACCTGTCCCTTGGACCCTCTCCCCTACCGTCTCCTCAGTTCCCTCTCCCCCACTGGCTGCTCCCACCTTGCCCACCTCTTTAACCTATCTCTTTCTACTGGCATCTTTCCCTCACCCTTCAAACACGCTCTGGTCTCGCCTATTCTTAAAAAACCTAACCTGGACCCTTTATCTCCCACAAGCTACCGCCCTATCTCTCTTCTCCCATTTGCCTCTAAAATACTAGAACGGCTGGTTTACAGGCGTCTCACCAGCTACCTGTCTGACCACTCCATCCTAGATCCCCTTCAATCTGGCTTTCGCCCACTTCATTCCACTGAGACTGCCCTAGTGAAAGTCACCAATGACCTGCTGTCAGCCAAATCCAAGGGTCACTTCTCCCTGCTTATCCTTTTGGACCTATCTGCTGCCTTTGACACTGTGGATCACCCTCTCCTCCTCCACACACTCCAAAACATTGGCCTCTCTGGCACAGTCTTCAACTGGTTTTCCTCTTACCTCTTCAACCGTTCCTTCTCAGTCTCTGCCTCTGGCTCTACCTCACCACCTTCTATCCTTCCTGTCGGGGTCCCTCAGGGTTCCGTCCTTGGCCCCATTCTGTTCTCTCTGTACACCTCCTCTCTGGGTGCACTCATTAACTCCTTTGGCTTCCAATATCACCTCTATGCAGATGACACCCAAATCTACCTCTCCTCTCCTGATCTGTACCCCACTGTTTTCTCTCAAGTTTCCAACTGCCTCGCTGCCATCTCTACCTGGATGTCTGAGCGATTTCTGAAGCTGAATATGGACAAAACCGAACTTATTATCTTTCCCCCACCCAGAGCTATGCCCCCTACTAATATCTCTATCACTGTTAACAACACCATCATCTCCCCTGTTCCCCAACTCCACTGCCTGGGTGTCACTCTTTTTTTTTCCATCAATAAATTTTTATTGGTACAGAAAGTTTATATGGGGTACAAAAAAGAAAAGGGGGACATTTCAGGGAGGAGGGGGGGGGGGGACATGGACTTCAATCATATCACATTACAACTTGGCAGACAACACAAAACATTACATGTCGCTACGCAGAGCGACCAGTTTCGGAAACATGTTGATAGACAAGATAAAGCCTGCTGACCATAATAGTCTTAAGAGCTATAGGTAGGTCAATCAGTGGATGAGGAAGGAGCAGGCCCTAGGCTTTGGACCTGGGATGGGGAGGCCTCTGGGGATTCTATCAAGCTAAACTGTGTGTGGGGTAGGGAGGTTGTGGAAGGTAAAAAACTGGCACCGTCTCCCTCTGTGGTATAAATGTACCATGGTAGCCAACGGGGATGGGAGTGGGGGGGTCCCGGAGGGGAAGATAGTGAGCAGGTTTCCATAATGAAATGGTGATTAGTTTTCAAAATGACCTGGAGGAGGGATGGGGGGGAGGGTTGTTTCCATTGTTGGGCTAAGTTTGCCCGGGCCGCAATAAGTATGTGACCGAGCACGTATGCTTTTCCTGGCGGGACCTCAGCGGGAAACAGATGAAACAGGGCAATACTTGGTGCTGGGGTCAGTTTCAGCTGAAGGACCTTATCGATTAACTTGAATACATCGTCCCAGTATGACTTAAGCTTGAGACAGGACCAGAAGATGTGATATATATTGCCCACGCAGCCACACCGTCTCCAGCACTGGTTGGAGCAAGATGGCCAGAAGGTGTGAAGGCGGTCGGGAGTCAGGTAGAGGCGGTTGATGAGTTTAATATGCATCTCTGTGTGGTTGAGGCAACGGGACATTGAGTAGGAGGATAGAAAGATCCGGCGCCACTGGGAAGGCGAAAATGTCTCTCCCAGGTCCGCCTCCCACTTCCTATGGGCAGAGGTCTTAGAAAACTCAGAGGGGGTCACCAGTACTTTATACCAAAAGGAGATATCTCCTTTAGAATGTAACAGGGCCGGTCTGGAGAGAGCTACCTGTGAGAGAGCATCCGGTGTAGAGTAACTGTGGAAGTTGGTTTTCCACCAATGTGCTAGCTGTAAATAGTGGTACTGTTCTGTCATGGGGAGTGAAAAGCGGTGTTGGAGGGTAGTGAAAGGAATCATGGTGCGGGCTTCCAGGACGTCCCCCATTGAGACAATTCCGCAGGACTTCCAGACAGTCAGACGGAGGTTGGGGATCAATTTTGCCACTGTGGTGATGGGGAGGGTAGTGATAAGGAAAGTCGGGTCAGGGAGGGTAGTGGACAGTTGGTCCCACACATGTAGAGTGGCCTTAGTGGAAGGGAGTAGGTTCGGAGGGGTAATTCTGACGTGTTTTGGCATCTTAAACAGGTCTGATAAAGGTACATGGGGGGAGCGGGATTGTTCGATATTTACCCAAGCCCTCGGGGAGGAGAGGTCAGTGTAGCATTTAATTGGGGCCAGTAGGCAGGCTGACTGGTAATGGGATAGGTCAGGGAGGTCTAGTCCTCCAAAGGCTCTGGGGATCGACATTTTGGAACGAGCCATTGCTGGGGGCTTGGCTGACCAGACATACTTTGTCAGGATGGAGGAAGCAAGTTGCAGAGATTTTTTGGGGAAAATGTAGGGAATCGTGCGGAATAAATACATTAATTTGGGAAGCAGGGACATATTAAACGCCGCCATGCGACCCAACCAGGAAATTTCAAACGATAGCCAGGATTTAGAAATAGCGGCCAGGGATGTGAGAAGTGGGGTTAGGTTAGCTTCGAAGACATCGGCCATGTGGGGTGTGATATGTATGCCTAGGTATTTTATCGACTTGGCTTGCCAATTGTATTTGTAGGTGGCTTTGAGGAGGGGTAAGGAGCTGGCAAGGTTTATTGGAAGGGCGTCAGTTTTTGTTGTGTTAAGTTTATAATAGGAAGCTGCACTGTATGAAGTGAGTGCTGTATGGAGGAATGGGAGGGAGGTGATAGGGCTGGTCACAAAAAGCAGTACATCGTCTGCAAAGAGACTAAGCTTGTGGCTAACAGGGCCTACACGTAGACCCGGCAGGTCGGGGTTGTTGCGGATGGAAACGGCCAGGGGTTCTATAGAAAGAACAAAAATCAATGGGGAGAGAGGGCATCCCTGTCTGGTGCCGTTGGAAATCTTAAAAGGGTCTGATAGGAAACCGTTGCTGAACACCCGGGCCGACGGGGAGCTATATAATGATAGAATTGACTTGAGAATCCGGTCTCTGAAGCCAAAGCGTGTCAACACCTCCTGCATATACTTCCAGTTTAATCTATCGAACGCTTTTTCAGCGTCTAGCGATAGGAGGAGGAGATCCTGTTCGGCAGAGAGGGAGTCAATCAGATCGAAGACTCTCCTGGTGTTGTCCGAAGCCTGTCGGCCAGGGACAAATCCCGTCTGGTCCGGGTGCACTAACAAGGGCAAGAAGTTATTGATACGGAGGGCTAATAATTTGGCATATAGTTTGATATCATTATTCAATAGGGCAATAGGGCGATAGTTTTGACATAGGGCCGGATTTTTGCCTGGTTTTGGGATGGTTACTATGCGGGCTTCTAATAGTTCAGGGGGGGCATAGCCAGTTGAGGATAATTCGTTGAAAAGATTAGTAAGGTATGGGGCTAGGAGGTCACTGAAAGAGATATAGAAATCTGCTATGAACCCATCGGGTCCAGGGGCCTTATTACGGGGGAGAGATTTAATCGCTGAATGGACCTCTGCTTGTGTCCAGGGGGCGTTGAGGGATTCTAATTGGTCGGGGGTGAGGGAGGGGAGCTGTAGGCCATCTAGGAAGCTGGAGATAGAGTCAGTAGTGGGCTGTGGCGTGGAGGGGTCTGTAGAAAGATTGTATAACTTAGAGTAATACTCTGCGAATTGGTTGGCAATAGCTTTAGGATTGCAGAGTTTCTCATTGGTGGGGGAATTGATACATTTGATTTGGTTCCTGGCCTGTTGGGCGCGAAGCTTACGGGCAAGCATTCTGCCTGACCTGTTACTCGAGAGGTAGAATTTGTGTCGTAGCCTGTTCAGGGCTGTTTGGGTGCGCGCATGTAGAAGTTTTTGGAGTTGGCTACGTACAGCTGCTAATTCCTTCTTTAACAGGCCAGAGGGAGAGGTTTTGTTTTGGGCTTCGAGGGCGACCAATTTAGCCTCTAGGGCCTTTTGAGCCATCATGGTTCTACGCTTTAAGTTGGCCCCTGCTTGTATAGCTGCGCCTCTGGTGACCGCTTTAAAGGCGCACCAGTGGTTGGTTGTGGATGTGTCGTTCGGCGAGTTGTTAGACATATAGGAGTTGATTGCCGTTAAGATGGTATTTTTCGCTGTGGGGTCTGTTAATAAATGTGGGAATAGCCGCCACGGCCTGGGGGGGATTTTGGACGGGCGAAAGTCCCAATGCCAGACAACAGGGGCGTGGTCGGACCATGTGATTGGGAGGATGTCGACTCCTACAGTGTGTTGCAGGGACCATTTGTCGCAAAGGACAAAGTCGATCCTGGAGTAAGTGTTGTGTACAGGGGAGTAAAAAGTATACTCCCGTCCAGTTGGGTAGGTCGTTCTCCAGGTGTCATAGAGGTCAAATTCTCCCAGAAGGTTGCGAAATGCTAGGGATGCGTTGGTGGCAGAGGATTGACGGGAGGTGGGTTGTCGGGACCTGTCCAGTGTAGGGTCTAGGGTCAAGTTAAAATCACCCAGAAGTATCAGGGAGCCCTTGGCTTCTTTTCTAACTAGGGAGAATAGCTTGCGTAGAAAGGGGATCTGGTTGGAGTTGGGAGCATAAATGCAAACGATAGTGGTGAGTCTGTCTTCAAGGAGGCCCGTCAGGAGTAAGTATCTGCCATTCTTGTCGGCTAACTGGGAATGGAGGACAAAGGGGGTATGTTTATTGAATAGGAGCGCCACACCGTTCCGCTTAGCGGGACCATTGGCAAAATAAGTCACTGGGTAGTTTGAGTCTTTAAAGGTAGGGGGTCTGGGGGAGGCAAAATGCGTCTCCTGCAGGGCAACAATGTCTGCTTTCTGCCTATGGAAGTAAGACAGGGCTAATCTACGCTTATTGGGAGAGTTCAGTCCTTTGACATTTAATGAAAGGAATTTAGGCATTAGGAGGGTTCAAGAGGGTGCTAATGACCGCCATAGGGTACTCAGTTGGCGAGTCGAGACTGGGGGCAGAGCGGCAACAGTTACTGAAGTCCGGGGGGCGGGGGGGGAAAAGAGGAGAGGGGGTATGGTGCGGGAGGGGGACACAGAACAGAATAAGGATTGGGGGAAAAGGAAAAGTAAAACAAAAGGGTCCTGCATATGGGACCCGCATGACTACTGCAGGGGGGTGGAAACGGGGGTTTCTTGCAGTAGTATAGGAGTAGTAGGGGGTGGCCTGGTCACCTGAAAAGGAAGGAACCAAGGCCGCCACTCACAACTTCAAACATATAAAAAAGAAAGCTGTATAAATATAGAGTCAAACAAACTGTGGGTTAGTCAATACTAAGAGCAGTATTACAACTATATACTCTAACCTATAACATAACCAGGTATCAAGTGTGTAACTGCCTGCAGTTTGGTCGTGCAACAAGCAGACCGATACCGGTGTAAACATCTAATGGAATGAAAAGTATACATCTAATGAACTAAGTTCCTAGGGCCCTGCTTCTATTAACGAGTAAATATTGAACATAATACTTATCAAACAGTCCTCATCCCGGTGGAGAGGAAGCAGGGGGAGGGGCAAGGAAGTCCATTGAAGTATAATGCAGGGACTAGCTGGACGCAACATAATTCCTCAGGTGTCTGTCCATTCTGTGCGTAGGGTCTTCGGGCGTCTTGATTCTTGGGGTCTGGTTACCGAAATGTCCCAATCCAACAGAAGCTTGACTCCAGCATCTAGGGAGGACACGGTGTAGGTGGTATCTTCGTGGTAAATGATAAGCTTAACTGGGAATCCCCAGCGGTACCGAATGTCGTGGGAGCGAAGTGCCGAGGTGATAGGGGCAAATGCTCTTCTGCTCGCCAGGGTAGCGGGGGAGAAATCCTGAAACAGTTGTAGGCCGCCCAGGGTGTCGTTGCTCTTTTGTTCTCGGGCTGCTCTTAGCACTTGTTCTTTTATTGTGAAGAAGTGGACACGGAGGAGTGTGTCTTTAGGCAGGTCGGCTGGGACTGTCTTAGGCCTGGGTAGCCGATGTATTCGGTCAATGAGGAGGTCTTTGGGGTCAGCGGAGGGGAGAAGCTTGCGGAACAAGGAGGTGGCGTATTCTTCGAGTTCAGAGTTGGCAACTGAGTCGGGTATGCCCCTGATCTTGATGTTGTTGCGTCTGGATCTGTCCTCCAGGTCCGCAAGTTTGGATTTGAACTGGGCTATCTCTTCTTGCTGGCGATCATGTGAGGATATAAGGTCATTGTGGGATGTGACCAATTCCTCCATTTTCCTTTCCAGGTGGTCTGTTCTGTCACCTATCGCCACTAGCTCCGTCTTCACTTCGCGGATGGCGAGCTTTAGGTCTTTGGCTATTTCTGCTTGAAACGCGGAGAAGACCTGACAGAGAGATTTGACCGTGACAGGTTCATCTGAGTCGGCATCTATCCCAGGCATTCCAGGGTGGTTCAGCTCACCAATTGTTGCCATGGGGGAAGGTGTGTGCTTGGGGGAGCTGGGGTGGGGTAACGGGATTTGGGAGGATCTCCTGGAGGACATGGAGATTTTCACAGGGACATTGTCCTTGGTTCTCTTGGAAGGCATCTTGATACTGTAGACACAGTGGGGTTGGGGGAAGAAGAAGATGTGGTACCGCTGGGGAGGTTATCCTGAGTTAGATAGGAATGCTTGACATTAGGTGGTGAGCGCTAGGGAGTGGCAGCCATGGAGGTATGTTGATTACATTTTGTCAAGCAGACGGGAGCCTCCTATGTAGATTATAGTGGTTGCGAGGTTGTAGGCCCTGGGTATGGTCAGGCAGGGGTCGGCCCAGGGGCGTATAGTGCACCCTCTGATTGTCTTCAGGGCTTTGGCAGGGTGGTGGAGAGAGGTGTCTGAGTGCTTTGAACTTGGTGGGCAGACCTAGGGCACCCCTATCTATAGGGGAGCTTTGAAGTTCAGATGGGGGGTTCCCCGTGCAGGCCCACTGTGTGGGTGCTGTGGGGTGAGGGTTCAGAGCTGGATAGAGAGGCCCTAAAGTTCCTCTGGAGTAGGCCCCTGCAGGGGTCTCTGATGGGTGTGCAGGGCAAAGCTTGCAGTGTGTTGGCAACGGTGGGGGCCTGCCAGGAGGTGCCTGGTCTCTGGTATTAATGTGGCTGCGGTGTCCCGGGGACAGGCTCCCCCGCCCCCAAGTACTCACAGTCAGTCACGCTTCTCCCGCAGCTTCGCGGGCAGTGTCGACGGGGTGCAGGTCCTGGTGCGGCCGCCTCCGCAATGCTGCTCCGGCGGAGGGAAGGACCGGCAATCCGGGCGGCAGCGGGGGGTTGAGCGGGTCACAGCGGCAGGTAGGAGGCTTCCGTGCACTCCGGCTTTCTGAGCGGCGCGATCCGGCCGCGACGCGGAAATCTAGGCCCCGGCTCCGGCTCCCAGTCTAGGCCGCAACCTGCAGAAGCGCTGAAAAGCGCTTCCCGGCTCTGCGGCGGGGATCGTGGGTAGTCGGAGGCACTGGGGAGATGAGGTGGTGCTTTGTGGGGAGAGGGGCTGTAGAAGAGAGGGGTGATTTGGCTGGTTTTGGTGTCGATTCTAGGGAGCTCCCGAGTAGCACGTCTTCCCTGCTCGGCATCCAGGCCACGCCCCCCTGGGTGTCACTCTTGACTCTTGGCTCCCTCTCCTTTGCACCCCACATCCAAGCCCTGGCCCATTCTTGCCGGTTCCAGTTACGCAACATTGCTCGCATCAGGCCCTTTCTCTTAAGCTGATCATCCACTCATTAGTCATCTCACGGCTTGACTACTGTAATGCTCTTCTCACCGGCCTCGCTCAATCCCAACTAGCTCCTCTCCAATCTGTCCTCAATGCTGCAGCCAGGCTTATCTTCCTCTCCCGCCGCTCTAACTCTGCTACTCCCCTTCAACAAAATCTGCACTGGCTTCCATTACCCTACAGAATCCTCTTCAAACACCTCACACTCACATACAGGGCCATCTCTAATTCCATTGCTCCATATATCTCTAACCTCATCTCCATTCATACACCCTCCCGCCCTCTACGGTCAGCTGACGACTGTCGTCTCTCCTCCACGCTGATCACTGCTTCCCATGCTAGAGTACAGGACTTTGCCCGTGCTGCACCCCTTCAGTGAAACGCACTCCCTCGCTCCATTAGACTCTCCCCAACCTTGCAAAGCTTCAAACGGGCACTGAAAACTCACCTATTCACCAAATCAAACCCTTCCACTGCATAAACCAGCTGGTTCTCCGACCCCTTGCCTGTTTACATCCTGCTATCTAACCACCACCCCCTCGCTTGCACCTCTTGTAATCTGTCTGTCTCCCCTTCCTACTAGATTGTAAGCTCCTCCGAGTAGGGCCCTCTTCCCTCCTGTTGTCAAAGCCCACTTCTCTTCACATTTCACTCACAGCTCTCCTTTACTCCAACACTCAGTGACCATCTTCATACTCATCTCCATCATTGGCCTCAAGCCTCTAGTTGTATGTTGATTGGGTCCTCACTACTTACATTTAAGCTGTAATGTGTATTGAACTGTGGTGCTCTTTATTTGTACTGTATTTTTGTTATTTATTCAATGTTATGCCAAGTTTTGTCTCCCTGTATTGTTCCTTTGTACGGCGCTGCGAAACACTTGTGGCGCCTTATAAATATAATTATAATAATAATAATAATAAAAATAGAGGAATTGGATCTAGGGGTATACCCTGCATTTTTTAGGTTGGCGTACAACAGGGATCGGTGCTAGGGCTGTTTCTATTTAACATATTTATTAATAATATAGATGAGGTAATACTAAGCAAAGTACAGGTTGAGTATCCCGTATCCGAATATCCGTTATCCGAATTATTCCGAAAACCATACATTCCAGAAAGTAAAAAAAAAATCTGTAACAGCACTACTGAGGGAATGATTTGTAACTGGCACTATATATGTACAAGAAAATTATTGCTTGGCATTCAAATTCAATATCTGAGAAAGTACACAAATTTTGTTTCATGTTTTGAAACCTTGTTTTTTGAACAAATAAAATAAATTTGTGTGCATTTCATGTGCTTGATGTGTTTATACAGCATAAATGCAAGATACTTCAAAATACATCCTTGAAATATTAAAATATTCCGAAATACAGAATTATCCGTTATCCAAAATTCTCCTGGTCCCGAGCATTTTGGATACGGGAAACTCAACCTGTATCCATCTTTGCGGATGACACAAAGGGTGTTTAGAACAGATAAAGATGGCTCCACACTACAGAAGGGTTTAAATAAACTAGATAAGTGGGTGAAAAAAAATGGAAAATGAGGTTCAATGTTGATAGATGTAAGGTTATGCATCTTGGGGGACATAATCAGTGTGCTACTTACAATCTAAATGGGGTAGAATTGGGTAAATCAGGCTGGGAAAAGCTTAGTGTCATGTAGCAGCCAATAGGCCAACAAGACACTAGCCTGTATAAAAGGGCATGAATGTTTGGGACACCAAAATAATTATGCCACTGTACAAGGCACTGGTTAGACCTCATCTAGAATGTGGGCTCCTCACTACAAAAAGGACATTATAGAACTGGAAAAATTCCAGAGAAGGGCAACCAAACTAATAAAATGGTTGGAGTCATTAGGCTATTATGGCAGATTAGCCGAATTAGGATTTTTTACGCTGGAAAAGAGATGTATAAGGGGACACATGTTTAACATGTACAAAAATATCAGGGGACAATATATCGAACTTTAACATGTACAAAAATATCAGGGGACAATATATTGAACTATCAGAAACCCTATTTTCTTTGAGGTCGGAGGCTAGGACACGTGGCATGCACTCTGCCTGGAGGAGAAAAGATTTCCTACCCTCCGAAGAAAAGGCTTCATTTATAGTCAGGGCAGTAAAGGTATGGATTTCTCTTCCAGGAAAAAGTGGTGTCAGCAGACACAGTAAATACATTTAAATTAAGGTTGGACAAGCATTTATTGGACAAAAACATCCAAGGGTACAAACTATAAACAACATTTAACCCAAAGTGGAATTGAAGTAAAATTTGGAAATGGAATTGAAGTAAAAAATGTAAATGGGGATTTAATATTTAGACAACACACTCTACAGCAGGCATTCCCAACCACGGTCCTCAAGGCACAGCAACAGTGCAGGTTTTGTAGATATCCAGGCTTGCGCATAGGTGACTTAATTAGTATCTGAGGGATTCTGATTAAACCATCTGTGCTGAAGCCTGGATATCACTAAAACCTGCACTGTTGGTGTTCCTTGAGGACCGTGGTTGGGAATGCCTGCTCTAAAGGGATATGTAAAAGGTTGAACTTAATGGATTTCTTGATTAAATCTTATTTTAACCTAAACTACTATGTTGTTATGTTACTATAGTATGTAAAATATAAACGAATGGTAAAGTAAAGAGTATATTAACTAATTTATTTCAAACATACCATCTTCCATTCCAATGTACCAAAAATGGCAACAAAAAGTAAAACAGGTAAGAGAAATATTTGTAAACAATATATATTTTTTATTTTCTCTATTAGCAGCAGATAATTTAAATATAAATTAGGGTTTCTTTGTATATAAATTATTATAGTAAATACAATATAAATAAATATGTCCTTCATTTTAAATTAACTAGTATTATTTATGGTAGTACTTTAAGAGACTCTCGTTCTTTAACATCCTCTCCTCCTTCGTATGTTTTCTCTTTTGCACTTTGGTTTTTCTTTTTTCTGACTCAGGATGGAAATCTCTCGGAGTATGCGTAAAAGTTCTTTGATGGCTGCACGCTGGGTTTTGATATCTGACAGCTATTAAAAGAAAAATAACTAAATAAATCCAGGGTATATAAACATAATGTACAGTATTTGAGAACTGAGGTCTTCTTTGAAATGTATGTGTCCTGTATGCAGTTGTATAGAGTTGATATTAACATACACTTCAAGTTCAATTAAGTGTTGAGAATGCAGCAGTTTTAAGCCCATTTACTCCCACGGAAAGCCCACAGCTATGATGAACTAACCCAAAGATTCTGGGTTAAGTGTCTGGAGCTATGGGTTAACCTACTTGCAGTGGATGCAGTAGGACAAAAAGCCCTATTTACCTTGGGAGGGCTTATTGCAGCCAACAATGCAATACCTTCCCCGGGTAGTGTTACAAGCCCACAGCTAATTGAACATGTCTCTCAATATTAAAAAAATGTTACTTGCCTCTGTACTGTTTTTTCATACTACTGAACTACATTGCAGTTCATTTTCTGCATCTCCTTCTATACCCAGGAAATAATTCTACATATACTCCTTTGTAGAATATTTTAATACAACAAGATGGTCCAACTCAGCATACTGTTTAGAGAGTACCATCCCTCCAATTACAAACTAGATTACAAAAAGAAACTGTCCTAAAATGTGTGGCATTTATAGCAAATATTATTGTCTTTATTAAGTCCTTCGAACAAGGATAAAACGTTTCATTCAGTGTCTGATGGTGGCTTGTTCCACTACAGTATATTAAACTCTCCAATCAAGGCCCATTGATTTAAGTCGCCCAGACAATTCTTGCTAAAAGAAAAGACCAGCACTGACAGCACTCTGACCTCTGTTATCCCTGTACACAAGGGACTGTGACCATCCATGGTTTATAACAGGCATTGCCACACAACCACAAACTCCACATGGAGGCACGATGCACTTTACAGCATTTCACTTACAAAAGCCTTGTAACATGGATGTGCATGTGCCTGACTGAGATTCTGTTATTCCCAGGTTTTATCAGTTCAAATATTTACATTAAACTATATAATCAGAACTATATATTCAATTTTAAAGTGTTTAGTTGTGAATGTGAATGTGAGATGGGTGTACTATGCAGACAACCCATGTATGAGGTTGAGCATCAGCCGCCAATGCATTTTGTTATCAGTAGTGATGAAAAAATATATTACAATTCTAATTTAGTGGTTTTAAAATGTTATCAATATAATGTTCAAGTTCCATTTTTGAACCGTTATACAGATTGTCATCTGAACTACTGTACAATTGTAATTTATTACTTTCGGTAATTTATGGTCTATAATTAGGTCTGGGATGACAATTGCTAAGTACAGTAATTCTACTTTCGAGTTAAATTTATACCTAAATTCATCTGTTAAAATGTATGCCAAATGTGGGATGTTGAAGTTTTTTTTATTGACCTGTATTGAAACTTTGCTCATCACATTTTGTTAATTTCTTTAACATATTAAAGAAAAGCAGTTAATGTTTTCTTTTATTCTAATTTTACATTAGGCTTTTACGGAGAAATACAATTTTTTTTTATTCCCATTCAATAAAATTAGAAAGAAAGTAACAAATCAGGACAGAAAATTGTTTTGTCATACCTGAATTTTTTTCACATCATTTAGTCCTTTAAATTTTTGGTCACTTGGCATCATGAAGTCATCATATGATGAATGAAGCATCTGTGTCAGATTAGTAATACTGTCTTTTAGTTCAGTGCTTTTAATAGAGTCAAGCATCTTCAAGTACATAGGAACAATCTGGCTCAATAATAGTTTCTTTTCGCCTTCCTGTAGGGTTAAAAAAGAATTTGTAAAACAGAATATTTTACTAATATATATATATTTATATATAACATATATATTTCCTAACTCTAACTGATCAAGTGCTAACTTGAAATTGAAGAAAACCACTTTTGGTGTACCTGCAGGGCCGGCGCCACCACTAGGCAGCCTCTAGGCATTTGCCTAGGGCGCCGGCCACTGGAGGGCGGCAGTTCGAGACTGAAGCTGGCAGGAGCGGGCAGGGCGGTCCATGCTGCGTGGGTACCTGCGGCGCTGTGTATTAAGTTGGCAGCGGTGGGGTCCCTGCAGTGATTAGGAAATAACTAGCGCTATCCACCAGGCGGCAGCGTGGGAAGCGCTGCTGGGTTTGAAAACACTTTCCGCACACTGATTGGTGAAATTTTGCCAATCAGCGTGTGCCAATGTTTTCAAAATCAGAAGCACTTCCTGCCCTGCCGCCCGGCGGATAGCGCTAGTTATTTCCTAATTACTGCAGGGACCCCGCCAGCTTAATACACAGCACCGCAGGTACCCCCCATGGCACGGACCCCCCTGCCCACTCCTGCCAGCTCCAGTCTCTGCACCTCCGCTCATCTCCATCCGAGGGGGGGGGGGGAGAACTCAACCAGACAGCGCAGCAGGTACCTCTCAGGCCGCTGCACCCCCGGACCCTCGGCCCCACCCCCCACCCCCCCTCTCCTGGGGCGCTCCTTGCACCGGCCCTGTGTACATGACTAGTAATATTTAACATTGCCTAAATAGAATTTCTCCCCAATTTTTTGGCTTACCTGATTTATTGGGCAAGTCAATTGTACCCTGAAAATATTTCTGGTTTGGGGCGAAAACACACATTTTTTTTTGGTGGCCGGGATCACAAAAAACACATATATTTAATAACCTGTCCTAGATCTATGTGTTTCTCTAAATTGCAGCCAACTGCACTTATCCGGGATTGTGTTTTTACTTATGATTTCAAAAGAAGAGAAGGAGAAGCTGTTCATAGCACAAACCAGCTTATAACTCTCTTTTCTCAAACACATTCTATACAATTATATACAGTATTGAAGGCACTTGGTTACTAATACAAATTCATCTGCTCATGTACTATATAGAGGTTTGATACATCTTCCCCATAATAAGCCCAAACTATGAAAAACGTTCTTTTTGTTTCCTGTGCACTGTATATTTGCCCCACAGGTGGGGAAGACTTGTTTGAATAAGTCCCATCTTACAAACCATATGCCCTCCTTGTTGCTAACTAATGATCACCAGATCCAAAATTTAAAAAGTGGTCATTTTATTTATTGCTTTGTTAAGGTTCTGTATTATTCATACACATTGCAATGTTTAAACAGATTAAATTGAAATAAGCAAAATGTAAAACCTACATTTCGAATCCTAATATTTACTATTTGAAAGTAATGTCAAGGAAGTACAACAAAATATTTATTTGTCAAAAAAATTGCATTTGCTTTCTTGAAGTATCCACATATTTTAAAAAAATAACATTTTTTTCTGAAAATGCAATTTCTTCTTAGTAAAATTGATAATTGAATTTGATGAGGAGAAACGTGGGGCTCAGCGTGAGAAAATCCGCAGCAGCTAATTAACATTAATAAATAAAATATGTGCTCTAATTTGAAGCTAGACATTTTGTCCCAGTAGCAACAACCTTTCTTCGAACTTGTTATCCCACTAGAAGAACAACAATATTCTTATTGCCGATTATAGAATAAATGGCCCACACCAGTTCCTGTAATCATTGGTGATTATTTAATAAATAGAGGGGTATGTTTCTAAGACCTCACTAGTTGTTTATAAATAATAATTGCAAGGGAATACATTTTATTATTATTTTATTTTAGATTTTATTTTTAAATCTTTGAATCTATTAAAAGTAAATTCTAATTTTTTTTCCGAAATGGGCAACAAATATTCTGCAAAACGTCTTGAATAATATACAATACACTTAAGCACACAAAAAGTGAAGCAACAACTACTGACTGATACAGTCCACAAAAAATTGTAATAATAAAAGCGGTCAATATTAGAGATGTGAGCAGGTTTGCACTCAAGTGTACCAAACTGTAACTCAGCATTTCAGCACTCTTCCAACATGCTGACTTTCCTTGTACTACTGGATCAGCGGTTCTCAAAATGTGGCTCCGGAACCCAAAGTGAGTTGCAACCATCTCCACATGGGGTCATGACCCCAAGTTGCTGACCGTAAGGCTGATGACGTCTTTAATCTACAAAAGCCTACAACCTCAGTTAAAGTGCCTGTTACTTCAATCTGCTCACATCAATTTTTGTCTCTGCAATGCTACTGTGCATTGTGCATGTGCAGTCTGTGCATGCCGACCATTCTGCGTTACGTTTCTGGGGCCCTTTAATAATTTTTATTTTCAAAAGAGGTCCCAGTCAAAAAGTTTGAGAACCCTGCACTAGAGTATTTACAAGCTCATGATGCACAACCTATTGTCTTTTTACATACCTCTGTCCAAGAGTCTAGCAGCTTTGAAAATAATACATTGTCTTCAGTACTAGATGAGTCTTTGGAGTTCTGTAAATTAGAAATAAAACCTTTATTAGAAAAAAGGATATAAAAGCAGAAAATATATCAAGGTAGCGTCTAGTAAGTTCAAATTGTTTTACTTGCTAATTTACCAGTGAAATATTTAGTTGGGCAATTTAAAAATAGTCAATTCTTGGCCTGATTTCAGACTGTCGCCATAATATTGTCAAGTATAAGAAAGAATCTCTCTTTGAGGAATTGCACACAGTAATTGACAGATACTGTATAGTTATAGTGGTCATAAAAATAGCCATGGCAACAAATGCCTTCATGGAAACCATTCAACAATATTTTTGGTTCCTTAAAAAGAATTCAAACAATATAAAGTAGATTTAACTGATGGAAAATAGTTGAACATGTCTATGTAAAGACTGTTATACTGTATAACTTATATCTGGTCTAACAATGTGATGTCACTGGTAGCTACTGTACATCCTGTATATAAGGATTGTACTGTATACGTCCTTCTTTACATGTCATATTGTCCTCAGGAGTACTCAGACATAGGGCGGGATGTATTAAAATACATCACCGCCCTTCGCGCCCCCCCCCCCCCACCGCGATGCCGCCGCATATGCACTAACATATGCGGCTGGCATCGCGGTGCGGTGACGGAGGCCCCCCGCAATACCTGGAATGTGGTGTGCGGGGGGTCTCCGTCACCTCCCAGCCGGCTCCTGCATCCCTCACGCGGCGTCACGCCGGGGACAGCTAAGCAAGCTGTCCCCGGCGCCTCCTCCTCCCCCCTGCAGCCGGAAGGATGTCCGGCTGCGTCACTAGGGGGAGGAGATTTTTACCTTCCAGGGTCCAGGAGGACCCTTCAGGAAGGTAAGCCAGAGGGGGGTTCGGCGAGGCGGCAGGTTTGCGTCGGCGGCGGCGGGCGGCGAAAAGAAGCCCATAGTCTTCTATAGGGTATCGCCGCCCAAAGGTGGCGATACCCTACACTGCGGTATCATTTTTGATACATAGGAAAATGCGGTAAAACCGGGGTTTTACCGCATTTTCCATTTGATACATTTCGCCCATACAAAGAAGGACTTATATGTAAGGACTTCCTGTCACAGCATATACTGTTGTGACAATTTATCCTTACATGACGTGCTAAGAGCCCATTTCCCATTTTCTCTACCAGGTCTGGTAACCCCTGATGGTTCTTTAAAGTTGAAGTGTTTCTTGTTCAAGGGAACCATATATTTAATGTACTACATACAATACTTACAAGTAAGCATTTTGTCTCAAACATAACATATTGTACAGTATTAAAAAAATATTGCAGCAACATTTTACCTAATAAACAGAGTTTACATTAAGCTCTTAGGTAATATGAAAGACAGACAGTGCAACTTTTCAAAGGTTAACAAGTCATCTATAATATTAATATATAATATTAAAATCAGAGACATTATCTATGTGATAAGTGTTAATATTTCACAGTTGGTGCATTTAACCACTGAGATGCTCCATTTTCAGTCACCTGATCATAGTATTCAGTGGGCAATTCTAGAATACTATTATGGTAATGATTTGATAAGGTGTCCAGTGACACTATAATTATGATGCACAGCACGCTCACAGTATGTGGCTACTCTGCTGCTAATCTAAATATCACTTCCTCCTGTAATAAGCAACAGGTTCTACATGTCTGACCACATAGACAAGTTAACTATTTCCATTACAGTTTCCAGCACAAAAGCGATACTTACACAACTACCCACTATAAGCATTAAAGCATCAAAATAACCCACTGCGCTAGGAATCATTCTATTTATGGTTGTAACAAATAATTGGGATATACTGTAGATAACACAAGTTTGAGTATGGTTTACTGACCTACCTCCATTATTTACTTGTAAATCTATCTATCTATCTATCTATCTATCTATTTATCTACCTATCTATCTATCTATCTATCTATCTATCTATCTATCTATCTATCTATCTATCTATCTATCGATCTATGTTATTTAATAGGGCTAATGTATGAGTGTACAGTAACCCATTGATTCTCAAACTCGGTCCTCGGGACCCCACACAGTTCACATTTTCCAGGTCACCTGGCCGCTGCACACGTGCATTCATTACCGACTGACACATTTTACAATATCCACAGGTGGAACTAGTTATTTTACTTTGAGGCGTCCTGGAAAATGTCCACTGTGTAGGGTCCTGAGGACGAAGTTTGAGAACCTGTGCAGCAACCCATCATAGCCAATCAGCTTTGACAAACTAGTAGCTCCAAAATAATGAAAACAAAGGTCTGAGCGATTTTTGTGCGCTTGTAATTTTATAAACAAGTATCATTTTCTGTGTAATTAGGTAAATATATGATTAAAATCAGTCATACTTACCAAGTATTTTCTCAGGTTGTCAATGTCCTTGCGTGCTGCCATAAGATCTATGTTATATCCATTGATTTGCCTAACAGAACAAAGGATGGTACAATAAAGTAGAAACATCTTAATGTATTTCATCATTACGAAGGATGTGGTCTGTGCTCACAACCAAAATTAGTGTATTTGTCTAAGGTCAAGGTTAGCGAACCAAGTTTGCCTCTTGTCAAGAAGCCAATGTCTTTCATAAAGAATACAGGAGGTATTTATACCCCACACGAATTTCTTGTTTCGTCACTGTTACTAAATTTTCACAGGCTTTACAAAAAATAAAAAAAGAGATGGTGTTAGATTATGTGGTGTGATGCTTCTTGTTTTTTTTTTTTTTTTCTATTAGTAGATAGTTTCTGGGGTTTTCTGCTTTGAAGATTTAGTTTCCTTTAAATGACAAAGCAAGCATGCCCACCTTAGTTATATTGATCTTTGGGAAATCAGGAAATCCTTAGAACACCCAGCTATATCATAAACTGCTGGAAATACATGAATTAGTAAAGTGCGATAAAAAAAAAAAAGGTGTGATGAGTTTTTTTTCAATGTACAAAGAAAAAAACAGGTTTTGCACTTATACTGTAGCAAAAAAATGTCACAGTGCAAAAGAAAATTAGTATTTTTGACAATATACTAGTAGCACAATCATATTTTCATAGCTTTCACAATTATACTGCTGTTGCTTTTTAAAAGTTTAAATTAAATGAAGTTATTTACTAATTACAAAAGTACACCAGCCAATAAACAATTCCATTTAATAAAACTAGAGCAAGTCACGTTTTTTACACTTTTCTTAAATGTCCTGGACATTGGTCCACACTATTATTATATCAGCTTTCAGCCATACTATAAAAAAATATGGCAGGGGCATGAACAGAACTTCATGGGCCCAATAACTATATATTGAAAGTGCTCCTGTCCCAGTGCTTTTTGAGAGACACCTCTCCACTGCGGTTAATCCTTTTTGTGTCCCATAATAGTGCCCTAGTTTATTTTATGAACCATAGTGGTCCCTCAATTATTATGACTGATAGTAATTCCCTAGATTATTTTATGAACCATCATAGTTCCCTAATTTACATTGTGTTACATTGTAGGACTGCCAGCACACATTATGCCACAGAGTATCCCAAAGTCACATTGGGGGTTATTCTAGTTCATTCTTTTTGACAAAATCCTTCTTAGATGGACAAAACCATGTGCACTGCGGGTGGGGCAGATGTAACTTGTGCAGAGAGAATTAGATTTGGGTGGGGTTTTTCTTCAAAGTGAGATCTATGTTGCAGTGTAAAATAAAGCAGTCAGTATTTTCCCTGCACAGAAACAAAATAACTCACCCAAATCTAATTCTATCTGCACATGTTACATCTGCCCCCCTGCAGTGCACATGGTTTTGTCCATCTAAGAAGGATTTTGTCAGAAAGAATGAACTAGAATAAACCTTATGACAAACTATGGCCCTTATTCTGGTTGGTGCGGATATTCCCGCATTCTTACGGAGCGGTCCGCACGCCACGGTGTTCTGCCGCGTGCGGCCATCGTCCGTAGAAACGCCCACGGGTCCTCCGCATTCGGACGGACTCACTCTTTAAGAACAGGGCGTGTTTACGGACGACATACAAACCATGCGTGTGCGGGGAAACACTCCGATTCTGCACGGTATTACAGAGTATTACAGAGTATGCTCGGGAATACCGCATCCGAACGGGAGGCAAGCGGTGCTACCGCACGTAAGCGGAGTATTTACGCCAAACAACCCACTATGTATCTTCTGCAATACATCACATGACCCACTTATTCAATTACCTATCCTCATAAAAAACTTCTTATTTGGAATTGGAATCAATTAGATGCCAATATATCCTTACAAGCATGCCTAACACATGCATTGCACACATTAACCCTTACAGCAATTGAAGTGCAATGGTTTCAATTAAAGCACTGACAAGCGTCCTATTAGTGAGTAATGAGTAAAGGAGTCGATTCTATTGGGTTCAGGTGTTAATGCTTGTAGTCATTAGGCGTACGTTCGCCTACCGCATGAACGAGTGGTGTCCGCAAAGCAATAGTACACTTGTGGACACCGCACATTTCTTCCCTTTTTGATCGCGTGCATTCGGAGTGGTATCCGAATGTACGCCCCCCAACATAAGTGTACTCCCCCGTGTCCGCCCATGTTTCCGCCCCGTTTTGCCCACTTTGAAACTACGCCCATGTGTCATTCCGCATGACGCCCATAATACGCCCATATTTCCCGACTGATTGCGGGGAACAGTTTTGGACGGGATTTGGCCGAACAGGTACGGAGTCAAGGCGTGGCACATGCGCGTTGCGTTCTCCACGCATGCGCAGACGCCGAAAAGACGCGAACCGAAAGTATGCGGTAAAGTCCGCGTCAATCAGAATAAGGGCCATTATCTTTAATTGAAATTATGGCACATTGCAGTGCTCCCTGTTCATACTTTACCACAATAAGTGGTGATACAGTCATATTATCGACCCGACTTAGGTCGACAGTCATTGGGTCGACACCGTTGGGTCGACAGGCAACAAGGTCGACAGGGTTCTAGATCGACATGGATGAAGGCCGACAGGTGTCTAGGTCGACATGGGACAAGGTCGACATGGTTTCAGGTCGACAAATGCGTAGATCGACAGGGGTTAGGTCGACAGGTCGCGAGGTTGACATGGGTTTTTTCACAGTTTTTTGAGTCGGGTCGACAATAGGATCCACACCCAATAAGTGCCCTTCAGTTCAAATTATGCCACGCTACACGCTAGTGTCCTAGTTCTTATTATGTCAAATTATAATGCACTGTACATTACAATGAGCAGATCTAATTACGCTAAATGACAATGCAATCCAGCTTATTTTATGCCACAGTACTGTGGCCTTTAGCCCTAACTATGCCACATTACAGTGTCCAACTACCATTATAACATCCACTATGTAATGTCACAAATGTCATGCTGGTGTGACCCAACTGCTTAGCAGGCAATTCTGGGAAATTGGTTTGAGACTTTATAACTTAGGTGTAACTATAAATTTACCCTCTCCGCCCAATATGGCAATTGGTAACAAGGATATCTCTAGGCAATTTAGTTCCCAGTGTGAACACACCCAGTTACCATAATTACCCTATAAGTTCCCTTTACAAAATGCCCTCAAGGACTACCCTTACACAATGCCTCCAGTAGTGCCCCTTATACAATGCCCACAGTACTACTCACCATCCAGTGCAGTCCAGCCCAACATCTGCTGCCACTGTCACTGCTGCTGCTGCTGCTATGTCGGGGAGAAGAGTGGGGAGCACACTCCTGCTCCCCTCTGCCTGACTCCGGTGGACATTTAAAATAGAACACAGACTAACTTGCCAATCCATCAGCCAATTGCTAACAGTGGCTGCTGGTCAGTGAGCCTTGATTGGCTGGTGGCGGGTGCCACATTTGAAATATCCGTCGGCTCTGGTATGAGCGGCCCCAAGAAAACATGGGGTTTTCTACTGCAAAGAACTAAGATGTCTTTTTTTGTAAAGTGGATAAATTTATGTCCATTTATCTTGAAACTTACAGGCTAGTAAAAAAAACAATTATTTAATTTACTAAATAGACTTCTAAATTCAGGGCTCTCTTACTAGCTAATATAACCCTGACAAAATGAAGTCTAGTTTAGTATTTTTATATGCTACCACTACATGATGAATGCAGAGGTTAGCCCCATACACACTAGAAAATAAAGTGAAAAATATCTTTCAGGTCAAAATGGGCAAATTTTGAGGCAAAAAGTGAGATTTTTACTGCAATTCGCATACTATTACATGGGCGAATTACACAAAACAGGCAAATTCCGCTGTTTTTTTTTACTAAAAATCTCAAAAGACTAAAAATATCCTATTACATCTTGCCCTTATTTTATTGGAATCAAATTAATTGACTTTTTGGCGGGCCTTTCCAGGAGAGTCTTGGACTGGAGATATAGGTATGTGGGGAGGGGCAAAGCACATATTTAGAATCCCATCACCCCATGTCTGAATGTCAAAAATTGTGGCATCATACAAATGATGTTGTGAAAGTGTGATCATGACCTGCCCATTTGAATAGGAAGTGGGAAGTATGTGGGAGGGTGGCCAGTTCTCCCTAAATTTCCAGACATTCCACGAGAACAAGAAGATATCTTGATTCAATTACATTTTCATTCATATGAAAGAACACTTATAGGTCAGGACCAGCTGCAATATTATAGGTTAAGCTAAATTCAAAGTTTTCCTTTCCTAAAGACTAGTCCTCACATATAGCCTATGTTGTCTTTCATATAGATGGCATGAACTCTAAACATTGATAATAATTTTCCCATTCTGTGCAAATGTGTAGGCCACAAGGTTAGGGAGTGCATCAGTGTGATACAGCGCAGGCTGCATAGTAAGGAATCACATCAGTGTGAAAGAGCGCAGGCCGCACGGTGAGGGAGCACATCAGTGTGATAGTGCCCAGGCCATGGGTTGAGGGAGTGCGTCAGTGTGATTGAGAGCAGGCAATTGTCAATATCACATGGGCAAATATTCGACTTAAAAGTGTTGCACCTTGTGCAGAATACAGATTCTCACAGAGGGGCAGATGTATTAAGCCTGGTGAAGAGATAAATTGGAGATAAAGTGGAAGGAGATAACGCACCAGCCAATCAGATCCCAACTGTCCTATTTCAAACACAGCTGATTGGCTGGTGCGTTATCTCCTTCCACTTTATCTCCAGTTTATCTCTTCGCCAGGCTTAATACATCTGCCCCAGTGTGTCTCATTTGCTGGTAGGTCTGTGCATCCCTGCAAGATGAACATTAGACTGCTGCTCTCTGATCAATGATGTTGCTTAATCCACAAGTGCCTTCCCACTGAACAATATCTCTTGTACATATATATATATATATGTGCAAGCAAGCATTAGAGGTGGTAATAGGTCGTTGAAGCTCCTCCGGTGTGAGGCTCAGTGGATCCACAGACTGGGGACACTGGCACCGAGAGGGCTGAATGAATCAGCTGGCCTCCATTGCTTTATTTGATGCCTGTGTGTCCTACTATGGAAACTACAGTATTAGATCCTGTTTCGACGTTTTATCTGGTTCGTGTCCGTTTTTAATGATCCTGTTCAGAGTTCAGGCACGGATGTAGTTATAGTGTATCTATTATATTTATTAGAGTATACACTTCAGAGATTTGTATATTGTGATGTAATGTCAACATGTATTTTTATGCACATTTTGTTTTCTTTTTTCCGCTGCTTTAGCATTTTTGTGTTGTCTTACAGACGCAGCTCCGGTTGCTATGACAACCAGGGAACGCCGTGACACCGAGAGGTGGAGTGCCGGGGACCGGGAGTAAGTGCAACGTCATGACGCTACTACGCGCAACGTCATGACGCTACTACGCGTGGATGTACGTGACCTGTCCGGCCTTGATGACGTCACCTCATGGCGGGCGTGCTGGATGCCGTGCGGCGGTGGACGTGCTGGTATGTATGTATTTATATGTTCATTCTCACTGTGGTTATTTGTATATTGGTCCTGAGGAAGAAGCGTCTAATTAAAGGCTTCGAAATGTTGACCTAACAATGGGGTCCATGTCTTACTGCTGATTACCCGAGTGCCACCTCTACGCTGTATGTATTGTTACCTGCTTTGAGTGGGTTGTGGCGAGCACCAGACATTCTATTAGGAGAGGAGTGCTACTCCAGATTGGACTACTATATATATATATATATATATATATATATATATATACCACCGCACTCGCCATTCCCAGGTTGGTGTACAGTGGCCTGTGACCACATGCTCTAATACAAACATATATATATATATATATATATATATATATATATATATATAGGCTGGCATTCCACACCATTGCTAAAAAGTACTTGCCCGGGTGCCCTCCTGGGTGCTGTGGCAGACTAATTAGAATACAGGTTGGGGGTGGCGGCACTCACAGGACTGGTGAAAAAAAATAGAGACCACTCTGGGGTTCCATTTGCAGTTCAACGTTTCAGTCTTTTGACTTTTATCAAGAACTTATGCATACACAGGAATAAGTGACAGTGCACCACATATATACCAAAATAGTGATATCGTCAGAGACTTACCCTCCTCCACTCTGAACGCCCGCCGGCTCATTTCCGCGCTCCCTGATGACGTCAGTCTGCTTTCGTCATTCTCCACAGGTGTGTGCCGCTTGCTAGGGGGCGTATCCTGCCTGTCAATCATGACACGCTACTCTCCTCTGTTTGTCAACAGTGCACCGGTCTCTTGCCTGCTGGGCTGTCAGTGGGATTGGGGGCTACAACAACAACAACAAGAGAGGGCGCTCCATAGTGCATGAATCAATTTAAAATATTTTTATTGACAGACACACGAGATAAAACACTGTAGGCAGAAATTACGTACCCCAAGCAGCGGTATTAAACACCACTGATACTTCACATAAATTTGTGCTGCCCGCACAAGGGCTGTTGGAGCGGTTACACTCAGCTCGACCGCAGTTGGATGTGGTTTCCCCTGGCGGAGGTAGTCCAGCAGCACAGAGGAGATCACCCAGGATTCTTTGGTCAGGCCACACCCCAATGCGTTTCGTCATAGACTTCGTCAGAGGGCTGGCCTAGCGTCGGTCTCCCACCCTTAAATAGCTTAACTGGAGAGAGGCAATCCAGACAGTATCTTGCCACTTAACTCCTTAGGAACCTGATATAATTAATATATTCTGTACATCTCTTGTGATCGCCACACTTTAGGCTATACATATAAAGCCAATGCAAATTTCAACCATTGTCTGTCTCCAGAATAATAAATATAACATTGTGCAAACTGTTTATGTACAATCAACAATTCCATAAAAACAATACACAATTATTACATTATAAGAAAACACATAGTTTTTACATAAAAGAAAAATGGTACAAATCGGACATAAAAATTAGATAGAAAAATTGCAAATGACAGCAATGGAAAACATTTGTCTCCTATAAATGTATATCAATGTTTTATACTTGCAACCAGACAAATAGTTACTATAACCTATTGATTAATTATACAAATTCCAACATATAAAAAAAAATCTATAAAATATATGGTACTTGTGTACTATCACGGCGCCCATCACATCGCAGACCATATCACATGCGATGCGATATCGCGTGATGTTCCACAATGTCATACAATTTTAAAATTGTATGGCATTGTATATGGCATACAATGCCATACAATGCGATGGGATGCAATTTTAACTTGTATAAGCACCCTAATGGGTGCTTACAATGTTAAATTCACCCCCACTCCACCCCCCAAGTATAAACGTGAACCCGAAGCGTGGCGAGCGCAGCGAGCCCGCGAGGGGCGGCGGTACGCGTCCTACGACATTTTCATACCCCCACTATCCACGTCAGCATGGAGTTGATTTTATAAAGTGTGGCGAGCGCAGCTAGCCACCAAGCCCGAAGCGTGGCGAGCGCAGCGAGCCCTGCGAGTGGACGCGCAGAACTTCACAGGTATACGCGTCCGCTCGCGGGGCGTGCTTTGCTCACCACGCTTCCGGCTCAGTGGCTCGCTGTGCTGGCCACACTTTATAAAATCAACTCCACCATTAGGGTGCTTATACAATTTAACATCGTATATGGGGCAAAATCGCATCGCATGCCATCGAGTGTATGTCATGCGATGCGATCAAAAATCGGGCGACTAATTATCGTGGGCGCCGTGCTAGTACACAAGTACCAAATACATGTATGCTGAACATTCAAACAAAGAAAAATATTTATATACACTTTAGGCTATACATATAAAGCCAATGCAAATTTCAACCATTGTCTGTCTCCAGAATAATAAATATAACATTGTGCAAACTGTTTATGTACAATCAACAATTCCATAAAAACAATACACAATTATTACATTATAAGAAAACACATAGTTTTTACATAAAAGAAAAATGGTACAAATCGGACATAAAAATTAGATAGAAAAATTGCAAATGACAGCAATGGAAAACATTTGTCTCCTATAAATGTATATCAATGTTTTATACTTGCAACCAGACAAATAGTTACTATAACCTATTGATTAATTATACAAATTCCAACATATAAAAAAAAATCTATAAAATATATGGTACTTGTGTACTATCACGGCGCCCATCACATCGCAGACCATATCACATGCGATGCGATATCGCGTGATGTTCCACAATGTCATACAATTTTAAAATTGTATGGCATTGTATATGGCATACAATGCCATACAATGCGATGGGATGCAATTTTAACTTGTATAAGCACCCTAATGGGTGCTTACAATGTTAAATTCACCCCCACTCCACCCCCCAAGTATAAACGTGAACCCGAAGCGTGGCGAGCGCAGCGAGCCCGCGAGGGGCGGCGGTACGCGTCCTACGACATTTTCATACCCCCACTATCCACGTCAGCATGGAGTTGATTTTATAAAGTGTGGCGAGCGCAGCTAGCCACCAAGCCCGAAGCGTGGCGAGCGCAGCGAGCCCTGCGAGTGGACGCGCAGAACTTCACAGGTATACGCGTCCGCTCGCGGGGCGTGCTTTGCTCACCACGCTTCCGGCTCAGTGGCTCGCTGTGCTGGCCACACTTTATAAAATCAACTCCACCATTAGGGTGCTTATACAATTTAACATCGTATATGGGGCAAAATCGCATCGCATGCCATCGAGTGTATGTCATGCGATGCGATCAAAAATCGGGCGACTAATTATCGTGGGCGCCGTGCTAGTACACAAGTACCAAATACATGTATGCTGAACATTCAAACAAAGAAAAATATTTAAAGAGATAGAAATCAATATATATATATATATATATATATATATATATATATATAACAATCCAAATGAAGAACATCACTCCAGGTCTTGGTGCAGAAAAAACGTAGTTTTACTAAGTGCCTACGGCGTTTCGGGTCAAGCCCGTCTTCAGGACATCCATTTGTGACAGGAAGGAGTTTTCCAGTGTGTGATGCTAACTTGGCAACTGCTAAACATGTTGTTAGTTTCAGGATCAAAATAATTGTAAATTGTGGTAAATTAAACTACAGTAAATAGGTTTGTGTCTATTCAGACTCTTGAAATCTATGAAAAAGTTGTGTAATTGTTAAATTTATTTTGTCCACTAGCTGTTGAAACCTATCAAAATTTGGGAAACCTCTATAACTATTGACATACAGACAAACTGGCTTTCGGGTGAGATTCCCAGACAGAACAAGCAGTTTCAGCACTGTATCTGTAGAGGCTATGACCAAACAGTTACAACAGAGGAACACGTGGCCTTTCTCTTGCTGTGCCTACAATTAATACAGAAACACTGCAAGTAACAACGAAAGTGACTACAAATGTAATTGGTTCCTGTTTATGGTTAACTTATATATCACTGTACTAAATCTGTGTCAAGAACAAATAGTTATAATTTTTTCTATATTAATATATTTACTGAGTGTCCACAACCCCCATAGATGAAGAATAGAATCTGTGACAAGCGCAGTAGAGCCGGTAAGGGGCTTCTTTGCACTCTCCCTTGCTGTCCGAGTATTGGAAGACGGGATTCCTCTGTTGATATACTGATAATTGGAATCCCAACTGTCAGGCCACTATACCACAAACTATTATTAGATGATAGTAACATAGTAATTAAGGTTGAAAAAAGACGTGAGTCCATCGAGTTCAACCTATTTCACTTGTAACTACTGACTCAAGTCATATCTATAGGATTCCCTTAGTGGCCAAAAATATATCCAGTTTTTATTTAAATTAATTAACAGTAGTTGCTGTAACCACCCCCACCGGCAATGAGTTGCAGAATTTTACTGCTCTAATGGTGAAGAATCCTCTTCTTAATTCAGTACGGAATTTATTTTCCTCGAACCTCAGTACATGCCCGTGTGTCCTAGGTATAGGCCTGTTAGTAAACAAATCATCTCCAAGTTCCATATAATTTCCTCCCCATCATATCTCTTCTCAACCTCCATTTCTCCAGTGAAAACATATTCAGCCTGGTTAGCCTATCCTGTACTCTAGTGATTCGAGAGCTTTTACTAGTGTAGTTGCCATTCTCTGTATCTGTTCCAATTCATTTATGTCCTTTTTAAGGTGCGGTGCCCAGAACTGAACACAGTATTCCAAGTGTGGTCTCACCAATGCCTTGTAAAGAGGCAATATCACATTGGCATCCCTTGAATCTATTCCCTTTTTTGATGCATGCCAGTGTCCGATTTGCTTTTGCTGCTGCACTTGAGCAGTGTGCACTATTACCCAATATTTCATCTATGATGACCCCCAAGTCCTTTTCCAAAGCAGAATACCCTATAATAACTCAATGTAGCCTATAAGTAGCTTGTTCAATTTTGTTCCCATAATGAATTACTTTACTTTTATCAATGTTAAACTGTATTTTCCACCCTTCCACCCACCTTTCCAGTTTAATGATGATAATAATAATGAATGCACTGAAATATCCTATAGATTGTAAGCTTGCAGCAGGGACCTCCAACCTCTATGTATATCTGTTTTACCTACTTTGTTCTTTCAGCATTGTCAACATTTGTAAAGCAAAAGTCTGCTGCTCTATATGATGCTGCTTTCCCACTGCAGACCAGTTTAAAGTTCTGGTAATCTTAAATGGTATTTAAAACGGTATTAGCATTCCCACTGCAGCAGATTACCGTTTTAAATACATTTAAGTACCATTCCCATTGCAGTGAACCGTGTAAAATGTGCCTAACCCCCCCCCCAGTGTAAAGAGTGCCTAATCCCTCCCCCCCCAAGTGTAAAGAGTGCCTAACCCCCGTACCTGCCCTGTGCCCCCACCTCCCCTCCCCTTGTACTTACCTGCAAGGGGATGCAGGGCAGTGGGGAGGCAGCGGGGGTCCATGCAGGGTCCATGCGGGGTACAGGCAGTCCCAGTGCCTGATGAGAACTAGTAGTTCTCACTTTGCGCATATGTAATGAGTGCACGTGCATACTAATGAGCCGCTCATTACATATGCGCATATGTAATGAGCGGCTCTTTATTATGCACGTGCACTCATTACACATGCACAAAGTGAGAACTACTAGGTCTCATCAGGCACTGGGACTGCCTGGAGGCTAAATAACGTTTAAGAGGCATTCCCACTGCCTCTTAAACGTTATTTTAACGTGTAGGACTTTAAAAACGGGTTGAAATACCATTTAACTTTAAACGGTATTTCAACTCTGTCACTTTCCCACTGCAGCCTTAAAACGGTAAATTGCGCTGAAAATCTGCAATTTACCGTTTTTTAGCTGCAGTGGGAAAGAGGCATAAGAAACTGGAAATAAATACAATAAATAAATAAACAAAATAAATATGTGTTTATTATATTCTTAATTCAAAAAGATGCAAATAAAACCAATACATGCATGGATTTTATGTTTAGCTCCTTTTTGAAACACACTGCAGCCATTGCGGCTGATACCCACTGTGTGGCTTTCTCTGTCCAGGTGATTACACTGAGCCTTGTCATACAGCTTAATTCACCTGAGTGGCAAATAATAATATAGAGCTTAATTTAGACCCATACACAGGGCTGCGAGTTTGAAAAATTGCACATGCACACTGTACACTGGGTGCTTACGCGAGGTCCCCCTGCAAACAAAGCCAGCGATGACTTGCCTTTGCTGGCCATTTGCAAGATGATTGACAGGCGGCGGGCAATTGCGGTCAGGGTGTGGGAGGGAGGGATGCTGGGAGATCTGCTGAAAAACACAGGTGGCTCCAGGCTGTTGGGAGGAAGGGACGCTGATCAGCATCTCCCCAGGCCATCACAGTGCTGTGTATGTCTTGGAGCCACTGCACATGAGAGGGGGGGGGGGATCTATTTGATGATGAGTGATTATAAATGTGTTCCCCCAACTTTGCATGGCTACACTGTGGCGGGGCGGCAGCTTACTGATCACTGGGCTGCACAAAGTTGTCTAGTGAACCGGGCCCATAGTGTATAAGGGGCCTGCACAGATAAGTGTAAGCCTAGATACATCACTGCATGACTGGCTAGCAGTTTACACAATGTAATGAACAACGGAACAACATACAGTATCATCATACCAGACTGAATACAGGGAAACACTATGCAAGTCGTCAAAGGCGTTCACATTGGGGAGCTGCATATGCACATGTGCAGACCCCCTAACATCAGAACGGGGCAGAATACGGCCTTGTCTGAATGAATCAGAAGCACCCCCCTAAATTTAACTTAAACAACAATACTTCTTTACAGACATTTTCATGTCACCTAGCGCCATTATGGTTTGTTTTCTGAGTATACAAAAAGACACAATGCAACCTTCACTTGCATAACTTAGCAGCAGGAGAAAACAGAATTATTCAATTGCAGGTATACTCATGTGTATTCATTACAAAAATAATATATATAACTCATATTTCTTAAATGCAAATCATTATTGTTAATCAGAAAAATATTGTGGATGGGATGCACTAATGCAAAAATGCGGTAAAAACCCCATTATCAGGGTTTACCGCATTTCGATAGGCAGGAAAACCCGCACACAGGTTTTCGGTGCTGGGGTATCGACAGCAAAAGCTAGCAATACCCTATAGAAGCATATGGGCTTCTTATCGCGACAGTGCTGTGCTGCCCAGCCCAGTGACCTCCTCCTCCCTAGCCCCTACATCCCCTTCCGGGTGCAGGTCCCTGCTGGCTAAGCAGTAGCCCTGGATAAGGGAGGAGGGGGAGCCGCTGGGGAGCGGCTGGGAACCTGCTGCACATCGCCGGGAGCATTGCAAAAAAATGATCGCATGTCTTAGTGCATATGCGATAATTATCTATGCGGTAACCGGCGAAGTGCGTCGGACTGGGGCTGCGGAGGATAGTGCATCCTGCCCTGTGTCTGTTAATATATGGGTAATGACCTTTACAATGTGAATATTGTCAAAGATAAGATTCCATTATTGTGGTGTGTGTGTATAATACATATATAGATTGTAAGCTTGTGAGCAGGGACCTCCTACCTCTATGTCGGTTTGTTACTACCCAGTTTGTTTTATCACTGTTTCCTATTGTAAAGCGCAACGGAATTTGCTGCGCTCCATAAGAAACTGTAAATAAGTAATAAATAGATATATGATATAAATAAGCTGCCAGCGAGCAGCATTTTGGGACATACAAGGAAATATAATTAAATGAAGATGTGGTTAAAATGTGAGGAAATTTAGCTCTTTAAAGTGTGACCTTTTTGTTCTCAGAAATGTATTTGCACTACCCATATATACCAAAGGCAACAGTTTGTTGAAGGAGTGTTGCAGGAAATAAAGTTCCATTTGTCATGATCCAAAATGATGGAGAAGATGTGGTAGACATAACTGCTATGTATAATGGGGGCATATCTACAAAAGATGTAGGATTTGCAGTGCACAAGGGCTGCTAGGTCCAGGCATCCCACGCCATGCTTAGCTCTATGGAATTGATACTACAGAAATGATTGCACAATCAGACCTGCCCATGCACAATCAGACCTGCCAAAATGCCAGAATTTACTGGGCAACTGCGTCTGCAAATGTCACACCGCACATGGCGACCCCACCAAACCCCTCCATTTTAAACATTGCCTGGCTATACAACCTCTGCTAGCCGGTTTGTGCAGTAAACAGTTAAAGTTGGTCACACATCAGATACTTGAGGCTCGAACTATGATTTTGACAGGTCATGCGATTTTTTTTGTATGTGCACATTGTGAGGTATGATGCGCTGTCCTGCGTGTTGTGAGGTTGATCGTCAGCTTATGTGTGCTGCACACATGGGTCCTTACTCTGGTTGACTCGCAAGGCTGTGACTACCCCAGATGCCACGCGCACGGCTGCCCACCCCCCGAATCCAATCCCCGCAGGCATGCGAATGGATGATTTGCATAATCATGCATTCGCAGTATTGGGTTCAGGGGAGAAATCATTTGATGGTCGCCGACCAGTGAATGATTTTTTCAGCGCTCGCAGATCTGAGACACCTCTATGATGTCTGTGATCTGCAGGTGCCTGTGCGAGGACAGGGCAGGCAGCTGACATCCACTGATGTCAGCTGCCCGCACCCACGACATTGGGGAATTACCATGGGAACGCCCAGCGTTTTTATGGGAATGCCCATGAAACGCTGGGCGTTCCCATAGGCAAATTCCCCAGCCTGCCTCCCAACGCCCCTCCGCACCCCCGCCCAGACTCATGTGTGCGAGCGCTGTGGAAGCTCGCACACAGCGGTTGCACATGCGCATAAAAACCTATGTGCATTTGCAATCGGGCCCCCGTGCGAATTAGAATAACCTCCATGATCTGAAGATGCTGCTAATGACCAGTATGCTGGGAGTTGCAGATCTTACTATAGATCTTATGCGAAATTACACACATAGGATCTATTGTGTGTCTGGAAAGCTGGATCGGATGCTTAATATGGCTAGTTTTGAATTTTTCACTTCTGAAAAAAGAAAGACTGATTTTGCTTCATGAAACGAATGTTTGAGTAAAGCATAGAGGTCCAAGTATAATTAGGTTTGAATAACTGGTCCTAGCATGTGTCTGGTGAGATAGCCAATAGATTTAAAGTGCCGGTTTATTTTAGAGCAAAAGCAAACTGATTTTACATTAAAAATAATTGCTGCTTTAAATCTAGCAGCTATTTCACTGGTATTGCTAAAAGAGCAGCACATTGTACCCTATTACATTTGTTCCAGGGAGGGGAATGTAATAGGATGAGATAATCAGAAAGTGAGAGATTTGGTAAGAATCTCCAGGTTTTTTTTTAAAGCGGCAATCATTTACACTGCAAAACCAGTTTCATTTTGAAGTGTAAATAATTGCCGCTTAAAAAAAATGGATATTTCTTACCAAATTTCTCTCTGATTTTCTCATTCTATTACATTTCCCCCCAAGTCTCATCTTTTCATTGTCTTAATAAAGACATCTTTGATGCAGCGCATAATCTGAATTTCTATATTTCTGTTAATAGCACATGCCAAGTACTGTATCTGGCCCAGCACATTTCTGGTGCTCTTTGAAATCTCTGTTTACTGTATTTCTTGGCTGCTCATTTCCATGTCTCTAATTTGTGTCTTGTCAAAACTTCATTTTTACCAGCATAATCACTCCTGTCTAATTTCATATTGCCTCTCATTTAACCTACTTGTGAAGGTGCCAAAAATGGCTGTTGATGCTGTCCAATAAGGACGAGGGGCTTCAGTCTGTCCTCAGACCAACAGAGCAAATGTAGGGAGTGCAGGCAGGTAAACACATCTCACTATCGTACCTTAAGAGCCTTGATGCCTTTCACTGCCTGAAGGGCAGGGTACTGGGCAGTGGCAGATTGGGCAATAAATTTACCGGGAATATCCAGGTAGGCTGGATGAATGTAAGGCCTTGTATCCCCCAGCCCAGCACCTTTAGTTTTAGAATAAAACTCCTCCTGGCAATGAACATGTAATGGCAATGAGCATGTAATCATTCATGGGCAAAAAGCATGTAACTATCCCTGGCAATGATACAGGCAAAGAGCTGTAACACCTGGCATCGAGCAAGAAACCCCTGGCAGCAAGCATGTAATTTATGATAACAAGCATGTAGGTAAGAGGCAGTTGTGGTATAATATGTAATAGGCATTCTGGTGTTTTCTATAATATGTAATAGGCATTCTGGTGTGTTCTATAATATGTAATAGGCATTATGGTGTGGGGCAGTGTTCCCTCTAAGCTGTGCGCACGTGCGCGCGCACACAACTCAACGAGTGTGCGCACAGACATTACAACAGAGCGCAGAAAGCAGCAGTGGTCCCTTTTTGCAGTTGTAGGCTCAATTAATGTGTGTTTCACCCATTAACTACATTGTGTGCTGTGTTCTGAATGATTAAATGTTTAATATCATTTTGAAGTAAAGTTAACACAAATGCTGAACGTCATTTTCCAGTTATATATAAGTGACGCACAAAAATGTAAATTTCCTTCCAGAGTTGCACAGCCAAAATCTTTTGCTGCACACAGCCTTCGTAAAATTAGAGGGAACATTGGTGTGGGGTATAATATGTAATAGGCATTACGGTGTGTGGTATAATATGTAATATGCATTACAGTGTGGGGTATAATATGTAATAGGCGTAATGGTGTGTGGAATAATATATTATGGGCATTACTGTGTGTTGTATAATATGTAATATGGCATACTATGTAATGGGCATTGCAGTGTGTGACAAAGTATAATGGGCATTACGGTGTGCGTAATCCTGTTGCAATGTATCTAAGAGACTCTACCTGGTGCGGTGTGTGGTGTAATGTGATACATAGATTGAAAATCGTAAATGAAGTTAGCAGAAATCGCACAGTGTCAAAGGGGTTTGCAATACCTTTGAGCAGCCCTGCGTGGTCAGTATCGCAAGTATAAATAGACTGTACAGCATAGTCTATTTGTAATATATTGTAGGAGGGCCATGCTGCACAATGCAGAATGGCTCCAACTTCAAGCCCCCCGCCCTGTTGACATTTGTCACCTGCCGGCTGATGCTTTAGCCTTGCTGATGCCGATTTCCCTAGGTATAGTGATGTAATCCCACTTACTGTTATGCTGACTCCGCCCATTGTTGATTCGGTGCCACCCACATGAGGCCAATTCCATAAATTTTCCAGGGCCAGTTTTAGTCCCCAACCCACCCCTGGTATTAGGTACAGAGGTGGGCGAACTACGGGGTTTAAAAGGGACAGTCAAAGGAGGAAGAGCCTTCCTACCCACAAGTAGGATAAGCAATGACCTCAGAAAAGAGCAAATCCTCAGGCTTGGTCACATTCCTGCAGGAGGACACAGCTGGAATAAAAATGTGATTGAGCAGCAAGCACATAATATGGTCCAAAATCATCCCAAGATTATCATGACGAGGCTCTAGGGTATAATGCAAAAATAGACAGAGCCAGGAAGAAAGACACAGCAGCTGTTAGTGGAAATATCTTTCAGCATAAACATTTAGTAGTCAAGTGTTAAGGTATATACAGAAATGATGGACGTCAGACATTGGGGAATCTGACAGAATATGACATAAGGTGTAAGCAGCTCACATCCCAGGGTAAGCATTGGCAGATTCAGGGGGGGCACCGGGCATGTGCCCCTTCTGTCATCAGGGCTTTCCAACGAGCCCAGCCCCGTGTCTCTAGCCCCTCGGGAACCGGAGATATTGCCTGGAAAATCTGTAACGTTTTTCCCTATAGGATAATATGGGACACGTTAATTCAGACCCCCACCCGGTTCCAATGGCTGCCAGTTCCCCCTCTGGCATCACAGAAGCTTGTGGTTGATCTCATTCAATTCCAAATGTCACACTTGCTCCTGAGCAAGTCAGAGGAGGATATTCCGGGGAAACGCGTTGAGCACATTCAAAACCGCTGACCACATCCTTAAAGTGACCGAGTTCATCATCCCGCAGACGTCCCTTTGAAAATTTGGATATAATCGTTTGGGTTACAGCTTTATCCCTAATTCAAGTCCACACCTAAAAGGAAGTTCGTCGCATGGGAATCTTGAGCCTTTGAAATCATATGGCACCACAGAACCATTGTTGTCACAGACCTCTGGATACAAATCTGCCAGACATATTGGATGGTAATATACAATATTGCAACAGTCAGCCTCAAACATTTCCCTACTAAGGGACTATACATATATGTATGAGATTTAAATGATTCACCAGCACTCAATTTATTTTTATTTTCATATTTATTTTTATTTTTCATATTAAATGTATGTATGTATTTATATGTTCATTTTTATTAAATAATTATTTTAGAGAACCATGTAATTATTGAAACAGCAAGCGCTGGCACACATCTTTCTTTTTTCTGCTTTAAAATTAGGGTCTGACAAACCCTGTGCCAACGGCTATTGATTGCGCAACACACACCATTTGTCTTTTTTCAAAAATCATTCAAAGTCCACTCAAAAGTTCTTCAATATGATACTTGTCTCATGTAAATGGGTCAGTTCGTTCCGAAGATATAGCCAGTTAAATTAGATAACTGGTTAAAGGGGGGGGGGGGTGGTTTTCTCTCCCCCTCACACCAGAAAATGCAGGGACTAGGCTGGTGTAAAAGGGGCCAAACTGGGAATGTATTTTCTGGTGTGAAAGGGGTATTATTTCAAATAGCCAGGACCTGCAGTGCTCTGAATACAGCCAATCTCTGCCACTGTCAGTGGCTTTCACTTCTGCCTGGGGGCGGCTGTCCCCCATTTACAGCGAGCATATATTCCCCCTTGGCAATGAGCATGTAATCCCACATGGCAATGAGCATGGAACCTCTGGCAATGAGCATGGAACCCTTGGCAATGAGCATGTAGATAAGCAGCACTTATGTAACATAATTTTTAATAGGCATTATGGTGTTTGGCATAATACATAATGGACATAATGGTGTATAACTTAACGTGTAATGGACATTATGGTGTAAATGTTTAATGCACGCCTTTGGTGGACAATGTTCCTGTTTATGAAGCGTATTGTGAATTTTGGCTTAACCTGTGTGGCATTATGTGAATTTTGGCTCAATCCGTGTGGCATTATGTGAATTTTGGCTCAATCCTTGTGGCATTATGTCACTTTTGTCTCCACAGTGGGCCAGGGCCTATTTTTAATCCCATTCCCACCCTCTCTCTGCCGCTCTCTTAGCATGTACACTGGCACCACTGAGAGTAAGTGCCACACTTCCAGTACTGATGTACTAACATATTTATTTTTACAGCCCCATAGGACTCTAAGTAATAAAATACGAGTCAGTCTCTAGAAGGGGACACATCAAGGGGTGCCATTTAGGAGCCATCACAAACACCAGCTAGCACCCTAACTGGATTCCCTCCATAGGCTGGACATATTTAACAATGCCTTTCAGGGAGCACTGGAAGGGTGAAGAGGGCCACTAGAGGCTTTCGTTTGGTTAGTTCTTTATCTAAATTATATCAGAAGGCATCTGTTGAGAATAAAAGTGAAAGTTTGTAATTTAAAAAAAATTAAAAAAAGCAATATGGAAAGAAAAAGCAACAGAATAAAATGATGAGTTCATGACATTTCCTAAGTCACACATACTATATGTATTTACTCTTCATATTAGTCAGATTATAGGAAATACTGTAGTTATTGACCCAAGATACATCACATTCTACGAAACCACAGAAGTTGCATGTTAAGAGCTGATGTGTATTTTCCATTGTAGTCTAGGAATAGTTTTGGCTAACTAGTTACACAGCATGAGTACCTACAAAAGGGTTTATCTTTGCCTAAAAGACTTTATAACACAGCGATGTTGGATGCCGTGGTACTTGTTTCCTAGCACGGCGCCCATCGTATGCCATCGCATACCACTAATTAAGGTATGCGATGGGACCAGATTTTCGGGTCCTAAGACCCAACCTGTACAATTTTAATGTCGCATCGCATGCCATTACAATGGCATGCGATTTTTAATTGTACAGGCTTCGCCACGCTTCAGGCTCGCTGCGCTCGCCACACTGTATAAAATCAACTCCACGCCGACGTGGATAGTGGGGGTATGAAAAGGTCGGAGGACGCGTACCGCTGCGCTCGCCACGCATCAGGTTGGCGTTCATAGTGGAGGTGGCGTTAACAATGGGGGTGCATTTAACATAGTAATCACCCATCAGGGTGCCTGTACAATAAAAAATCGGGTCTGATCGCATCGCATGCGATTGGGTCGCATGCGATGCGATCGAAACGATGGCATAAGATGAAAATCGTGGGCACCGTGCTAGGAAACAAGTACCGATGCCGTATTATCAATATAGTTGATAGTACATTTTCTAAAGATTTGATGAAAATATAAATTTTTGACTCAATGTTTGGATTTCTCTTATCACTACTTGCTATCGGAGCAGTTATGTGCACAGACAGTACTTCACACACTGTAGCTCAATGTCCACCAAAATAATCACTATAACTGAACACCAAACTTTAGTCACTCCCCTGTTTATAGTCAGACAGTCCAGCACTAGATCATAAATGTCTTAATATGCATCTGCAGAAATCTCACTGACTTCTTCCTTTCAGAATTTTAATCCATATATAATACATCTCAAAAGACATACAGTAGTAATCAATTGATCTGTATGCATTGGTGTATCTTTAATGTGTGCAAGGTATGTAGTTCAGAGGGCCCTTGGGTCCAGGAAACCCATACCTTACATCCATATATTTATACCTACCCATTTGGAGTTCAAGCTCCCTCCCCCAAGACCCCACTGAAGGACGTCCCATCCCCAGCTAAATCCCCCAGTGTGTCAGTTATATGAACCACTGCTGAGTTATGAACGGCATCACTTGTAGGGTGTAGTTCAAGTGTACAGAGGAATGGAACCAGCACTAGAGGATCGTGGATGCGTTGTACCATTAACTTGTGGTCCTGTGCCATCCCTTGAAGGTGGCACCACTATGCACATACCTCACGGTGCCGTTGCCCACATGCCTTTCAGACCTGCAGCCAGGGCCGGCTCCAGGCATGTTTATGCACCTGGCACTGTGTGGGCATATATGTATTTGGCACTGTGGGGGCATTTATGTACCTGGCACTGTGCCGGCTCCAGGCATGTTTATGTACCTGGCACTGTGTGGGCATATATGTATTTGGCACTGTGGGGGTATTTATGTACCTGGCACTGTGGGGGCATTTATGTACCTGGCACTGTGGGGGTCATTTATTTACCTGGCACTGTTGGGGCATATATGTATCTGGCACTGCTGGGGGCGTAGCATGTCTATCTGCCACTGCTGGGGGGCACATCATGTCTATCTGCCACTGCTGGGGGGCACATCATGTCTATCTGCCACTGCTGGGGGGCACACCATGTCTATCTGCCACTGCTGGGGGGCACATCATGTCTATCTGGCACAGCTATGGGCACATCAAGTCTATCTGGCACTGCTGGGGTGAATATCATGTGTATCTGATGCTGCTGAAAGCATATAATGTGAAGCTGGCGCTGCTGGAGAAAAATAGAAATAAAAAACAAAAACCAACATATATTAAATCAATGTCAATATTTGTTATTATATGTATTATATTCAGGGCTGGCGCCACCACTAGGTAGTCTTGTGGCCACTGGAGGATGGCAGTTTGGAGCTGGTCCCCCCCGGATGGAGGTGAGCGGCGCTGGTTGTGGCCACAATTCCCCCCACCCCCTGGAGCGACTCGGGGCCGCTGCATCACCCACCCAACACCCGTGGAGCGACGCGGCGACCCGCGACGCATCACCCGGCAATCCCTCCCCGGAACGCCACAGCAACCCGCGCCGCAATGCATCACCCTGCAAGTTCCCCCCACACACGTGGAGCAACACAGCGGGTGAGCTGACATTTGGAGATTACTATAGTAGTGATTACTATAGCAGTTGGGAGAATTGTTACACTCAATTTTTATTTCATATAGTATGGGGAATATTTATTAATTTTCACAAAAGGTAATGTTACCCATAGCAACCAATCATATTTTGTCTATAATTTTCTAGGATGCAATAGAGAAATGATAGCCAGAATCTGATTGGTTTCTATGGTCAACATCACATCTTTTCATTTTTAGGACTTTTAGTAATTTACCCCAAAGTCGCCATCATTATCTTCTCACCAGTTGCTGATATCATTAAAATGTAATTGTGAATTTCTGTGAAATTAAGAACAAAGGTAGTGTGAAACTGAGTAACATATGCAGAAATAGCCCTGTATCAAAAAATATTTCATAGAGGGCTTTGTGTAAGATGGTAAGACTTGGGGCAAATCATGTGGCCATGGTTGTCCCCAATTTATTAATATAAGACCTCATCTTAGAAAGTAGAGCAAAGGCCAAGAACAAAAAACTTGCCCTACTTCCCCATATCCATTTCTCCTCCATCAGAATGTACATAGTGTTGGCCCCATAGTGTGTAGATGGTATATATAAAAGCTTCTCGAGCATTTTAGCATGGTTCAGGGATTTGGACATATGGAAAGACATAGCGTATATCACGTTAAATTGGGCCCCTGAGACAGAGTGACCAAAATCTAATTTGATTCTGGGGAAAAATTTGTGTCTCTATAAAACCTATTACACAAATGTAGCAGAAAATTGTACCAATATGAAAAAAAATCCACCTGGTGTAACTGTAGCCCAGAATGACAGTACTTCACAGGAGACCAAACCACAGCTTTCAGTGCCACCCAACCAGCAAAGCAGAGGAGTCATCTGCACAGACTTCCCAAAGAGGATGCTCTTTGGGAAGTCGGTGGACACCAGAAACACAGGAGTCAGGAGCCAGAACTGGATTATGCAAGCAGGAGAGTCAGGTATCATGTGATGGCAACAATGCCCAGCCTGCTCTGTAGGCTGCCCACAGACACAGGAGGGACATTGGATGAATCAGCAAACTGACCCCATTTGATGGAGTTATGAGAAGTCAGATACATTGCCCAGGTAGCAGTGGAAAGGCAAAAACTGTTGCATTTTATGCAGGAGTTTTAACGAAAATACACGCCCACTCAAGATAGTGGTTAGGCCACTTTATCATCCCTTTATCATTTATTTAAATAGTTGCTAGATCCAAGTTGAGAAGGACCTGTCACACCAAGGGGGAGGTGCAGGGTCGTTGTACTCGCTCTGTAACTATCAACGCCACCACCTAGCACCTTACATAACCAGATGGTGAGCGAAGGGTAGCAGAGCAATAGCAATAGCGTGGCAAGCAAAGCAGGTCTGCGAGGGTCCATTTAGAATCCTGTTTGGACCTTGCTCCTACCCCTGTGATTATGAAATCTGAGGTCCTTTCTCCAACTTGGATCTAGACCTAACCTATTTATTTTTTAAGGTCAATACAGAAATTTAAAAAAATGTGTTTGTAGGGACGAGCAAGGTTTAGGAAATGATTTAAGATTGCCAACTTGTGCATATAAAAAAATTTGAGTACAGATTAAAGCACATTATTCTTTTATTAGTAAAGACAACCAGCATCTGCTGGGTCATCTCAGTCTTCCCTGCCCTGCCTGGCCTACCTGCTATCTGTTCACAATGCTCCACACCTCACTCTGATGCTCTGTTCCATCACATCACCACCACCACCACCACCACAACCCCAAGCTTATTCATAATTCAATTAGCCTTTTATTAAAATAATTAATGCAAACATTTTAATTATTATTATTTTTTTAAATCAACCTCTGATTTTTTTTTCTTACTGCATACTCTTTATGTTTATGTGGCAGAGAGTATTTTCAACTGAAGGCACCTACTTATTCTAAGGCCGGTTTCACTCCGGCTCCTGCCGGTCGGTGAAATCCCGCACGGCCAGGGAGCCTTGCCGCACACACTAGTTTATCATGGAGGGGATGGCCACAGCCCGGCAGCCGTCCCTTCCAGTGGCGGGATCCTGCTGCAACCGTTCGGCCGGGCCGTGGCCTTCCAATGTGAACGGACACAATAGTGTCCATTCACAACTAATGTGTGCGGCACGGCTCCCTGGCCGTGCGGGATTTCACCGTCCGCCAGGAGCCGGAGTGTGTGAAACCGGCCTAAATGTATTCGTTCAGGGATGAAAAATGAATTTGTTTGCTTTATTGTTTTATCTATATATTCAATCCATTTTTTTAAATGCTCTGCTTTTATGTATGTCTCTATCTTATTCATTCAGCATATCACTTTTTAAATATACTTTATAGTTTGTCTGTTTCATTTTATATATTTGTACTATGATTAACAAGCTCATTAATGAAAAATAATAGTTGTTTAAAGAAAGGTTCCTGTTGTAAACTTGCTGTATTCTTTAAAGGAAGAGAATATAAAAATCCTTAATCCTTGTGGGACAGAGTTCCTGTCCAGATACTTCTGGATAAATGATCTTGTCCTATCATTGTCTGGTTTCAGTCAAATAAATTGTTCTTTATCATCCACAACTGGATTCCTATATTAATCCCTGCCTCCTAAAATGTATCTGGCACATAAACATTAATGAGTTCATAAAAAAACCCTCCAAATGTCTTAATGAAAAACAATTACCAAGGTATATAGAGAAAAACAAATGTGTTTTATTTATAAATTACTGTCAGTATATGACGCTTCGACAGAAAGCTAAAAAAATTAGACATCAGCGAATTTGGTTTTACCCGGATTTACCAGATCTCAAACAGGGATCTTATTGGCTATCCAAAACAGCCGATAGCTAATCGTAAAAATCCAAACCAAGTAAATCCAAACTACACATCTCTACCAGCAATCAACTCAAACTAAACTATGATATATGTATAATTTTTGTTTATTATGCAGAAACAGTGCTGGGTGCAAACACATAGGGGAGCAGGGAATTTACTGTTCTGTTAGTATAGGTTGTATCCCAGGGGAAGTAGCTGACTGCTTAGACACAAGGGACAGAGGTATGTTTTTAAATTGTGGAATAACCATAACCAAGGACAAATGGAATGAACCACTTTCTAGGAACTATTTATTCTTCTTATGAGCTCATTCTACAATGAATATTCAGGTCACTAATGAAGAAAGATCAGACAGTTGGATGTTTTTAAACTAAATGCAGTGCTGTTGTCAGGGCCAGATTATGGCTTGGAGGGGCCTGGGGCATTTATGAAAGGTGGGCCTGGGTAAGGCGGGGGGGGGGGGGGGCTGTTTATGAGATTATGCAAACCTCCCAACCTGGACAATTCCAAGTGGGACACAATGCTCTGTCTCTGGACTTCCCTCTTAATAAGAATGATTGGCAATACCTGTGTTGAACTATTTAGTTTATAATAAAGGAATTTTAACACAGGTGATATCAATCATAAATTAAGAGGGAAATTCGAGTATGGAGGATTTTGTCCCTCCTAGAATAATGCTGGCCACACATCAGATCAACTTCCATCCAACCATCCAACTAGTTGGTTGGATGGAATAAAAAAATGAGCGTCACAGTTCAGTGTAGTCTCTGTCCACCGGCGCTCGCCAGAGGGGAGGTTCTGGCAGGCTACATCTGTATACTTGATGATGACAGGTGAGTCTCTACCTTCCTTGCATACCCTAACCGCACATTACTGACTGGAAGTATCTGCCAGTTGTTGACTTCTTTTGACTTTTCATGTTTTAGGGCTGGTTCTGGCTTGGTCAGGTGCGGTGTGTTAAAGAAGGAACAAGACTCATGAATGAAGCTGGTGGTCTGATCCAGCTCTTGTTATTGTAAATAGTACAGAGTTAGCAAAGATTGCATAGCAAGCACGGAGAAGCCCCCCACCACCAACAACAGCCGTTTAGAAAGACAGCACACCAGGATGCCGGCACAGTTAACCCCTGCTGAATTCCCACTGAATCCTGCCAAGACCAAGAGTGCAACGGCACCCAACATTACAGCCAAAAAGCTGACCTCCGGCAAGTGCCACATCGCACCTCCCGCTGCCAATCCACGGACTTGAAGAGAGGAAAGCCGCGGCCAAAAGGTAACCTAGCCACAGAGCTGGTTAAACATCAATGCTGGATAGCAGGGATAGATAGGCTGTTACTGGTCACTCCACCACTCCACAGAAGGGTGTTAAACATATATTTTAACCAACCGCCTTTTTCCACAGATCACACTGCTTATTTGATCTACATAATTTATCAACATTCATTTTAATTAGCGCTCCTTGAAACATACTATATCATAAAGTCCTTAAATTGGAGCAGCTTAATAATTCAGAGCGCGGTTAAAACCTATTATGAATATATTTCAACACTCAAAATATAGGGCTTTATTCATAAGTTGATACAATGGCAATGTTCGAACAGTGGAGAAATGATTTGCTACGGCACATGTGCAAAGAAATCCTTAGAACCCTTATCCTAGACTGGATGACTCTGGCTGCTATTCCAAAGGGAGTTGCATTAAGAATGGCATAGCGGGGGCATGGCCAAGCTGCCGTGCTGTGAGGACGTGGACCTAGAGAGCTCTCCACCCTCAGCACCTTTAACAGCGTTGGGCGCCTGTTTTCTGGGACGCTAAAAGCCCCCGTCACACATAATTCCCCTCTCCCCACCCAGTGTTACCGAGCTGCGGAGCCGGGGGACGTTGTGGCAGTCCCTGCGGGTTGCGGCCTACCTCGCTGGGGAAGCCGGGGCCTTGATTTTCGCGGCGATCCGCCGAGCGGTCCAGAAGGAGACTGGTGGCGGGAGGCACGGGCCCCCTGGAGAAGGACGGAGCCTTGCTGAGTGCCCAAGGACCGGAGGCAGCTGAAAACAGCCTGCACACTGCCCCTGGACCCGTTTGGGAGCCGAGGAGAGCAGGCTGGGCCGATCTGATACACAGAAGTGGCGACCATCTTGGGACCGGAGCTCCGAGGAGACTGACACGGATTCCTGGGCTGCTGTACCCCTCCTGTGTACATCCCGAGGACGTCTGGGTGAACAGTAAGTGGCACTGTGTGCCAACCCACAGCATCCCTGTAGTTTGCCCCCCGGTCTCTAGTAATAGTCCAGCACCCTCACCCAGGGAGGGGAACACCTCAATTCTGTGCATATCTACACCGCTACTAAGTCATACAGAGGTGCTACTGGATAACAGCTGACACTCAGAGGCTTAGTACAATAGTTAATTCAAGCCTCAGTCATATGTCTCACCCGCACCCCTACACTGGGTTATTGAGGCAAGGGCTGAAAGTTTGCCTACATAATTGTGCTCTGTAGCCCCCTAGGGCCGATCCAAGTCGCCCTCTAATGCTCACTCAGTAGCCCTAATTTACATTCCCCTCACCCAGTATCTTCACTGTGCCGACGTAACAGACCTGATATCTGAGGAACCATCTCAATTAGCCTTTTCTGTAGTACAGCCTGCTAAACCAAAATCAAGCGGCCTTCTCACAATGGGTCCTACCACCTCAAGCCCTCCGTCTGCCTCAGGTCCACAAAACGGAGCTCAGGGGGTCCCTCCACCGGACGCACTGGGTGACTCTGACGCGCTCACAGTGGGGTCAATGAAGCTCTTGTTACAGCAGTTTAAAACTGAAGTGGCAGCGGAGTTTCGCTCTACCTTCCACTCCTTCCAACAGTCGTTAGATGACCTTGGAGGAAGAACCGACCATTTAGAGAACAAAATGGGCGAAGTGGTGAGCTCACACAATGACTTGATCTCTCACCATGAAGCACTTAAAGTTGAGATAGAGTCCATGAGAGACAAGCTCGCAGACTTAGAGGATAGGTCGAGACTACAAAATATTAAACTTCGGGGGGTCCCTAAAAATATTTCCAACACCAGCCTGAACGACTACGCAGTAGAGTTATTCAAAAAGCTCCTCCCTGCTACTAAAGCAACAGATATTTTGATTGACCGGATTAATAAACTCCCTAAGTCCAGAAACGCACCGGAAGGTGCTCCGAGAGATGTGCTAATGCGCTTACATTACTTTCATATCAAGGAGTCGATCCTGAAGGCCGCTAGACCATCTGAGGATAACCACTCTACCTTGGGGACCATACAAGTGTTCGGGGATTTATCTCAGGCCACACTCTCTAAGAGACGTTCCTTCTTCCCACTCACGTCTATTCTGCGCAAGGAGGGCATCCAGTACAGGTGGGGCTTCCCCACTAAACTGCTGATTACCCGTGATGGCTCAATGATAGCTATTTCCACAATGGAAGACGATTTGCAACTACTCTCTAGATGGAACATTGCGGGCCCTTCCCCTGCAATAGCCTCTCCCAAGCGCGGCCTCCAGCAGGACTGGGCCGTGGCTGGTTCTGAGAGCTAAATACTCCTCTTATCAATATACTTACAAATCGACACAGTGTTGCTCTCGTATCCACGTTGGCTGTAACTTTCGATGTCTCGTCTGTCATAAGTTTACCACCAAGAGATTGATTTGTTAAATCCATATCTTCAACACAGTTTCATCACCTATATAAGTGGACTTATTGTTTATGGTTATATAGGCGTTGTGGAGTATTTAGTCTAGCCTAGAGTTAAACTATGTTTTGTTAATTTCCTGCCCTTTAATTCCGGTTTGGGCTTTTGCTCGGATAGCTCACGATGATAGACATTGATGGAAACGCAAACAGTCACGTGGTGCATTCTGGGTGGGGGGAAGTAGGTTCTTCCACTGACCACACCCCCACTAAATTTGCCATGGTATGGCACCTCATTGTGCCCCCAAAAGAGGGCATTTCAGTTTCCCCACAATCTCCTTCTGTGTTTTTTTACCCTACCTATGTGTTCCCCTCCCCTATTTCTATAGCGCTTATACTAGAAACCAGGTGTCTGTAAATACCAAATGTACAGGTTGCTTATCGTTCATGCTGTCTCCCACAATGTACACTGACAATGGTTAATACTAACTCGATGAATGTGAAGGGACTAAACTCCCCTCACAAAAGAAAGGTTGCCTTGAAATATTTCTCCAAGTTAAAGGTGCAAATTGTGGCGGTGCAGGAGACACACTTTAAAAAATCGCTCTTTACTAACGCTAGATTCCCATACTGTTATATGGCAAATAGTCATGTTAAAAAAGCAGGAGTAGCTATTCTCATATCGCAAAATTATACTTTCTCTCTACTGAAACAAGTGGCAGATCCTGAAGGGCGGTATTTAATTCTAGTGGGCATGCTGGAGGACGTAGAGGTTACGCTGGTCGCCTGTTACGCGCGCTACATCAATCAGTTAGCCTTTAGCCGCAAACTAATGGAGATTACACAAAAACATGTGAAGGGGGCTCTGTTGATGCTGGGCGATTTTAACGCAGTACCAGATCCCTCGATAGACAGAACGAGGAAAGCAGGCGTATCGTCTAACTTTCCCCTTAGAGAAAAATCTAACAATAGCCTTAGATCACTATTAGCAGAATATGAGCTCTTCGACATCTGATGGACCAAACACCCATCAGTAAGAGACTATACCTACTACTCACATGTACATGGTACATAATCCCAGATAGATTTGGCCATTTCAGATAGATGGTCGCTGCCGTCATTTAGGAAGGTAGATATCCTCCCCTTAACATGGTCAGATCACTCCCCCCTTTTCTTGTCATGGGACATCACTAAGAGGTGCGCCCAACCTGGTCAGTGGAAGCTGGGTAGACAGTCTCTGTCTAACCCAGCAGCACTCCAATCAATTAGGGATACTATTCAGAACTACTTGAGCGAGAATTCTCCCGCAGATACCTCAACATTCAATCACTGGTGCGCCCTTAAATCAGTTGTCAGAGGCTCAGCAATCCAGGTGGCCGCAAAATTAAAAAGGGAGTATCGGAAAAAACTTGAGGAGGCCGAAGCAGAAGTAGTCAGACTAGAGACCCTCCATAAATCCAACCCTCTAGACAAAAGCGTATTTAAGTCCTTGAAGAGGGCAAGAGACAAATTGAACCAATTCTCCTTAGCTGAGGTCCAACAGAACATAAAGAGACTAAACTAACAATACTATGTCTTAGGGAACAGAGCAGGCCGTCTGTTGGCGCGTAAACTAAGGGGTAGAAGAATTAAAGAAAAAATCCACAACATAGTATCGGACCAAGGCCAGAAAGTCACTGATCCATTAGAGATAGCTAATGAGTTCGCTTCATACTACTCTAATCTGTACAACCTTGAGAAAGACCCTTCTACGCCCCAACCTACATCGGAGGTGATTGTACAGTTCCTTAGGGATCTGAAACTGCCCAAATTAACTCCTGAGTCCTGCCTAGCGCTCAATAGACCTTGGTCCTTAGAGGAAGTCTCACTGGCAATAGACTCCATGCCTCGTGATAAAGCCCCAGGCCCTGACGGATACCCCGCAAACTTTTATAAAGCCTTTAAAGCAGAGCTAGCCCCGATTTTAGTCTCAGTCTTTAACAAAGCTTCTGACTTGAACTGCTTCCCAAAATAAATGCTGGAAGCACAAATTATAACTATCCCCAAACCAGTGAAATCCCCCTCCAACGTACAGAACTATAGACCCATTGCTCTACTCAACACAGACATAAAATTATTTGCTAAAATTGTGGCCAAGAGATTATGCCCATTACTGCCAGGCCTCATCGGGACTGACCAAGTGGGATTTGTGTATGGAAGACAGGCCCCTGACAACACACGCAGAATGTTTAATGTGATTGAGCACAACTACAGGTCGAAGGATCCGCTGCTCCTCATGTCCCTGGACGCTGAAAAAGCCTTCGATAGGTTACATTGGGGCTACCTAAGAGCAGTCTTACTCCACTTTGGTTTCACAGGCAGGATCTTAGATTCCATTCTGGCGTTATACTCATCCCCTTCAGCTAGAGTATTTACTAATGGCTGTCTCTCATCAAGCTTTCCTATTACTAATGGTACCAGATAGGGGTGCCCCCTCTCCCCCCTCATTTTTGCAATTGCAATTGAGCCCCTGGCAGCTAAAATTAGAGAATCCCCTTTGATAACTGGCGCTGAGAGTTGATGGTCTGACCCACAAGATCTGTCTTTTTGCAGATGATATCTTACTGTGTATTTCAAACCCAACAACCTCAATTCCAGTCCTGCATGATGTATTGGCACAGTTCTCTGCCATTTCCTACTATAAGTTGAACGCCAGTAAGACAGAAGTCCTCCCCTTCTTTACACCCCCTGACATATTGGCCAGATTAAAAGATCAATATAGGTATGCCTGGCAGGCAAGATCTCTGAAATACCTCGGGATTCATCTAGCATCCGAGGTAGACGTTTTAGATTGCAACTATGGTCCCCTTTTAAAGGCTTTTGAGAACTTAACTAGGGATTGGATGATGCAGGAGGTCTCCTGGTTGGGCCATATCGCAGCGGTAAAGATGATTCTCCTCCCGAAATTACTGTATCTTTTTAGAGCGATCCCGAGATTACTTCCCAAGCACATGTACAATAGAATAAACAGGTCTTTGTCTAAATACATCTGGAAAGGCCTTAAACCTAAAATATCTAAAAGTATATTAATATGCCCCAAACTAGATGGGGGAGTTGCTTTCCCGGATATTGAACAATACCATAGGGCGTGTCTTCTGAGCCAAGCAGGACTGGTTTAATCTAGACTCCCCTAAACCCTGGGTCTGTACGGAGAAAGTGGAAATCCTGCCCTGTAGCCCAACTGATCTCCTATGGATGCCACCCCGGTCCTTCCTCTCATTGAACGTAAAAAACTCTGCAGTAAAGGCCATGGTTAAAGCCTGGCAGGAGAGTATGTCCGGTAGAGACAACATTACCCTTCCTGCCCCCCCTCTGAGGTCCGTGATGTACCTAATACCAAATTTGAATCTAGGGACTTGGATAGCTAGCGGCCTGAATACGATAGGAGATTTGTATAAGGAACACCAACTAGACCCTTTTACATATCTGCAGGACAACTATAACATTCCTAAGGGGGATTTCTTTAAATACCTACAACTGAGAAACTGGCTATCCAGTTTCTTCCCTACCTCAAACTGATTCCCCCATATTGCTCCCAACATCCATAAGGTAACTAGTTGCCCTGATCAGAAGGGAGGGATATCCAAGTGTTATGTAGTCCTGATTACTCAGGAAAACCCGACCAAACTTAAATCTCAAGCCTTATGGGAGAAGGATTTCCAAAGATCCTTAGAAGAGGAGGAATGGGACCTGGTGTATAGGTCGTGTTTTAAGATATCCAGGTGCATAAATCATTCTGAGATGTTTATCAAACTACTATATAGGGCTTACTACACCCCTGATCGCCAGCATAAAATTTGGCCTAGCATACCTAAATCTTGTTAGAGGAATTGCAGGGAAATAGGTACCATTTTCCATATATTCTGGGAATGCCCCGAACTGCGACCACTCTGGAAATCAGTGTTCGATATGATCAGTTCAGTGGTGGGCGTGCCGATCGGAGCTAACCCCGAAACAGCCCTATTTCATCTTTACGGAGGTTACCTGTCTAAGAGTGAATCATACGTGCTAGGACACATCTTAATTGCGATTAAAGCGGCGATAGCCCAACTGTGGAGATCAGCGGGGATTCCTAGCCTTGACACAATTTGTGAAAAAATCCAGAAGCATTTTATCTTTGAGACGACGGAGGCCCTGAACCCTCTCTCCATTAGTCCTATGCATAAGAAGTGGCAGTGTTGGTCCACTTATAGGCCCTTATTCTGATTCGGTCGGTACGGCCCGCGTGCGGCCGTACCGCCGATGTTTTGACACTGCACATGCGCAGAGGTCAATCTGCGCATGTGCAGCCCCCTTCGCCGCAGACGTATTTCGTCCGCCGCAAAGGGGGCGTATAGGGGACGTGAGAGGCATCATGCCCTCATTTCCCTATGTGTACGCCCCGCGTTTCATGGGCGTTCCCATGCAAACGCGGGGCGTACGCATGCTAATGAGGGCATGACGCCACTCATGGGGGCGGAAAGCTGACGTCGCCGGATGTCAGCTTTCAGCCCCCATACAAGCTACCACACGGACGATTGTCCGTGTGGTCTCAGCTTGCGGGAGCTGCCGCGGCGTGCGGACCTGCCTTCGATGGTCGACGACCATCGAATGCAGGGGGCAGCTCCCAGCATGGTGGAGGCGTACGCCTCCACCATTTTCGTGCGGTTCGCCAGCCGTCCGTGTACGGACGGCCGTGGCGAACCGTAGGGTGGGCGGGGATTCGTCTGGTGCGGTCGGAGCCGCATATGCGGCTCGACCGCACCAACCAGAATAAGGGCAATAGAGAGGAGATGGGATACACAATAAATAACAATATGGTGGTAGACACTAGTCTCCTAAACTCCCCGAGTTCTGAGAATTAGTGCCTCGTGGTAGCCTCCGATGTAAAACCTAGTCAGACATAGTGCAAAATGCATGAACGCTATGGTGTATCCTCCTGGTTATTATTCATGTTGTATGAATGTACTGTTCCCCCTCCCTTTTTTCCTTTCTGTATCCCCCCTTGTCTATGTCTTTGTTTTTCTCTCTGGAAAATTCAATAAAGATATAAGAATGGCATAGCAAAATTAGGGGTGTTCCCGGTTGTTGAATAGGAGGTGGCCAGGAGTGAATGTTTAAAAAGGCCATTCATGGGAGTGTCATTGGTATGTTAATGCTAAGCATTGTGTTTCCAGACACAGCACCACAGCCACAGAGGCCATGTTTATCCAGAGTTGAAAATGAGACACTATACTTACCATGGGCTAATGCACAAGTCCATGTTGAGAGCGATGATGCACCAATAGTAGATTTACACTGTCCATTTGCACTGAAAGTAGATGTCTTGCACCTTCCGCCACATACAAATGCAAAAGAGGAAGGCTGAAACTAGCATTTGCATATTATCGCAGCCAAATATACAGAAAAAATTGTGTCCACCTCTAAATCAGGCACATGATCTGAACTATAGTTTCTACTCCTCCGCTGCTTCTTATGAAAAGTAAACTTATTTTAAAGGTAATAATCCAAATAAAGTCACAGTAGTCATTCTCTGAACCCTTCAGGAAGTCAGTTTTAAGAGTGGTAGATGGTTTAATACTTGCATGAAATCCATACACACTGGGCATTTTTGCCCAGCGTGTATGTACAGGGGTAAATTCACTGTACTGAAAATCACTCAGTGCATACACACTGAGCAATTTTCGCCCATCTAAGCGCTTTTCACCGGGGTGGACAACTTCTCATAGCAGGATGTTATGGAAAGCCGTCCAACCTGTCGCTCATCTGCTGGTAGTGCCAGCAGATAAGCGTTTGTAGCCGGAGATGATTCCGGAGTGCACATTAGCGCTCATCGCTGGCCCATACACACCGGGGGTGAGATTTAATAGGATGAGAGATTCAGAAAGTGAGAGATTTGGTGAGAAATCTCCAGTTTTTTTGAAAGCGGCAATCATTTAAACTTAAATGATTGCCGCTCCAAATCTTTTGAGGTGAAATGGTCAAACTATAAAACTGAGCTGCTTTCAGCTCAAAATTGTCCAGTGTGTAGTGGCCTTAAGTGTAGCCAGATCATGTCTCAAGGAGCAGTTCAGAACTTATGAGTTAATGGCCCAGGTGCAAAAATAAAATGTGGGCCCCCTTCATCCACTCCAACCCAAGTTCATAATATGCCACACAGCAATAGGTTGCAGTAGTGGGCCCCTAGTCCTCAGGGGCCCCAGTGCAATGGGCCCCTAGTCCCAATGCACTAGCTGCACCAATGGTAGTTCCACCTCTACACAAAAAAAAAATTACATGAAAAAAATCGCATCGCATTGCATGCCGCTATAAAGGCCCATGCGATGCGATGCGATTTCCCTATGGTGCCGTACGTAGAAAATCTGGGCGCCGTGCTAGGAAAAAAGTACCAAAGTATTAGATTCTAGCCAAGGTTAATGTCAGTGTACTTTGTCAGTGTGAGGTGATAATAAGGAACAATTAGGAACACCAAGGAGCAAACTAGATTACTTTCTTATAGTAGCTTGGACTTTCCACACACGTATACCACCTCTGTTGGTTTTGTTGCATTGACGGTAAAAATATTCTTAAACTTGCGGTAGACAACTCAGTAACAGGAAAATGTGGCAAAAGTGACAACATTATAAAACTTAGACATAAAGTACTTTTTTTTTGCTAAAAACATGAATTGACATTTTCTTTGCCCAGAAGGTAAATGATTGACGATGTTTAAAGAATGATCCACTCTACTGTAGATGTGATGTAAAGTGTGACTAAAAGTAAAATTCCAATTGTTAAAATTAACCAAACTCATGCTGCTATTTCAGTCAATAGGTTTTGTACAGAAGCAAAGATGGAGGAAATCATTTTAAACAGAAATTATTTCACTGCAAAAGTCAAAAATAGTATTCTATTCAGGGGCGGATTGGGCCACCGGGATACCGGGATAAATCCCGCTGGGCCAGCCCAATCCACCCTCTGTCGGGCCGGCTTGTCATGTCTGACTGCCGGCCTGGTTACTCAGAGGTCAGGCCGGCCGCCAGCAGTGCTTCCGGGCATCGGTGGACTGGATTGAAGTGAACTTGCCACAGACAGTCAGTGACAGAGCGGGGCGGTGCGGACAAGTGGGCGGGGGGCGGGGCGAGCAGGCTGTGTGTCCGGGCGGAGGAGCAACCTCCAGTGTGGATGTGGAGCCAGCCTGACGGAGCGGTGCGGAAGGCGCTGGTGAGTATGATCTAGAGCAGGGGAGGGGGGAGGGAGGGAGCGCGGCGGTCAGCCGGACTGAAAGACTATCACCTTTCAGCCTGCGCTGCATTGGTGGGGCATACACACTAGGCGATTTTCAGCTGAAAGTCGCCTAGTGTGTATGGGCTGGCTTGCTCCACACGGAGGCTGCTCCCTCCGCCCGCCACACAGCCTGCTCGCCCCGCCCCCTGCCCTGCTCAGAGTACGGAGACGGAGCCCTGGCCACCAATGTTATAAGCCAGTAATATATACATTGCTGGCATAGGCCAGCAATGTATATATTTCAGGCAACACTGGGCACCAATGATGTTTGTTTACCAGTATTAACCAGTAATATATACATTGCTGGCATAGGCAAGCAATGTATATATTTCAGGCACCACTGGGCACCAATGATGTTTACCAGAATTAACCAATAATATATACATTGCTGGCATAGGCCAGCAATGTATATATTACAGGCACCACTGGGCACCAATGATGTTTACCAGTATTAACCAGTAATATATACATTGCTGGCATAGGCCAGCAATGTATATATTTCAGGCACCAATGATGTTTACCAGTAATAACCAGTAATATATACATTGCTGGCATAGGCCAGCAATGTATATATTACAGGCACCACTGGGCACCAATGTGGTTTAGCAGTATTAATCAGTAATATATACATTGCTGGCACAGGCCAGCAATGTATTTATTACAGGCACCATTAAGGTTTAGCAGTATTAGCCAGTAATATATACATTGCTGGCATAGGCCAGCAATGTATATATTACAGGTACCACTGGGCACCAATGATTGCTTATTAGCCAGTAATACAGATGGAGCAGGCTCCAGCTTGGCAGGGGCTGGTGATTCTATCGCCAGCCCCCTTTAAAACGAATGGATTTTCTGAGAATTGATTCCTGCGCTATCTGCAGCCTGGGATTTGGTTGGTAATGTATGAATCACCTTCCATACACAGTAGATACAATATAGACAAAAAATGCCAACTTAATCCTTGGCGCTGATTGGAGTAATTCCTATAGTTTTCCTTTTCATTCTGACTTTTTTAACCCGAAAAATGAAAAGAGAGAAAACATGCAATAGTGTAATACTGTTTTTCTAAAATACAATATTGATACAACAATTTAGATAGATGGTACTTTGAGATATTCAGACTCGTACCCTTTGTAATGGTCTGCAGGTTAAGCAGACAGTATCGCTTGTACGGGGGCGGTAACGTCACCGACTGGTCCTCAAAACATCCAGATTGAAATTAGTGTACATGCAAAAGAAAGTTTAAAAGCTGGTATAATGTAATACCGCTTATTTATTCAACATATACAAAAAAAAAACAGAGGTGTAAAACATCAGCCTCTCATCGAATAGAATGGTCTACAAGGAAATGCAGACAAATAGGCAAAGATTGATATACCCAGGCGTCCCCGGAGCCCTTGTTCGGTTCAATAAGAGTCCAATGCTGTCCACCTTCTCCACGGCCGGCTCTCGCCAGGGGCGTGCTCACACGAGACGCTTGCGCGCGCCCCGTGGCTACGGAGCTGGCTCCACCGCCCGCTGCCTCCCCGGTGCTCCTCGCCGTCCCACCGTCCTCCCTATCCCTGCCTGCCTCCATGAAAAGGAGACGGGCAGGATGCCGCCGCAGCGCCGTCCTGAAACTGGGAAGCGCGTGCGTGTGAGATCCTGCCGCCAAAGGGCTGCTTTGAGAAATTTCCCGGGCTGGTTTGAAATCCCAATCCGCCCCTGATTCTATTAAAGATGTCTTTAACTTACATCACTTTGTAAAATGAGTGGAATGCATAATAACTAAAATTAGACTTAAGGTCCATACACACTTGGCGACTATGCCCAGCGTGTATGGACAGCAATGATCGCGTTCATCGCTGGGGGGAAAGCCGCTCAGTGCATATACACTGAGCGTCTTTCCCCCTGCCTGGCGCTGTCGGTGGGGGTAGGATGGCTTTGCATAGCACTGCTTTGAGTGACTTTCAGCTCAAAGTGTGTATGGGCCTTTGGCCCTTATTCAGATCTTATCACAGTACAAATTTGATCTAAAAATGGGCAAAACCATGTGCACTGCAGGTGTGGCAGATGTAACATGTATAGAGAGAGTTAAATTTGGGTGGGGTGTGTTGAAACTGAAATCTAATTTGCAGTGTAAAAATAATGCAGCCAGTATTTAGGGCGAGATGTATCAAATGGAAAATGCGGTAAAACCCTGGTTTTACCGCATTTTCCTATGTATCAAAAATGATACCGCAGTGAAGGGTATCGCCACCTTTGGGTGGCGATACCCTATAGAAGCCTATGGGCTTCTTTTCGCCGCCCGCCGACGACGACGCAAACCCGCCGCCTCGCCGACCCCCCCTCTGGCTTACCTTCCTGAAGGGTCCTCCTGGACCCTGGAAGGTAAACCTCTCGTCCCCTTAGTGACGCAGCCGGACGTCCTTCCGGCTGCAGGGGGGAGGAGGAGGCGCCGGGGACAGCTTGCTTAGCTGTCCCCGGCATGACGCCGCGTGAGGGATGCAGGAGCCGGCTGGGAGGTGACGGAGACCCCCCTCACACCACATTCTAGGTATCACGGGGGGCCTCCGTCACCGCACCGCGATGCCAGCCGCATATGTTAGTACATATGCGGTGGCATCGCGGCAGGGGGGCGCGAAGGGCGGCGATGTATTTAAATACATCCCGCCCATACACATTTGTACCATATACACATAAGCACCCCATATAGCCACACAGCCAATCACAGTTTACCTGGGCTTTGTGTTGCTGGAACCCAAAGAGGCAGGAAACACAGAGAGATGCTGTGGGACTGAGCAGCAGAGCACTACTGGGTAAATGGGCTGGCTAACTTCAGACGGCATCAGCTGTTGCCTGGCAGCAGATCTCATAGCTGCAATGTCTGCCAAGATAAGCACGGCCCCCACACAGCAGAATGAACAAGCCTGCCTCTGCTGACTCTACAGTGAGGAGGATTCGGAAGTTCTAAATGCTGCAGGTCCCTTTGCATAATTAATGAGCTTCTTCTCCCTGAACAGTCCAAGGAACACCTGCAATGCCTGTCTGGCAGCCCAGAGCAGATCTATTTTATTCTGCTCGTCTCCAGCAGAAGCTAGAAGTGCTGCTGGTACAAAAGCTGTGTCATTGCAGCTGTTAAGTGTCCGGGGAGCTGCTGTGCCGGTGATGCAGGTTCAACCGGGGCTCTGCTCCTTAAGCAGGAGGCAGCTCCCGCACCTGCCTCCGCAGACCCCGTTGGTGTATGCTCCCCCAAGCCGCCGCGGGGTCTGCGGGACCATTGTTACGCCACTGAGCCTTTATTTGAATGCATCTTGTATGCAGTTTTAATACATTGGATTTTTACCAATACAATCTATGTTACTGATAATACTGTACATTAACTCTTGATAGGATGTACAACCAACGTTATTATATATGTACAGCTGTGTGCAGGGGCGTAACTACTTCCTTCTGGGCCCCATAGCAAAATTTTGAAAGGGCCCCCCCGCCACAGGTGAAGAGGGTGACAGGTGTGTGGGGGGGGGAGGGAGAGAGAGAGATTATATGGAAGGGGTGGGGGTGTAAAGGGGAGGTTGTAGCAGAAGAGAGGGAGAAAAAAAGGAGAGACATGGTGGGGAGGGATTAATGAGAGGAGGTGGAGAGAGACAGAGCGAGAGACATACAGAGAGAGAGAGACATACAGAGAGAGAGACATACAGAGAGAGAAAGAGACATACAGAGAGAGACATACAGAGAAAGAGACATACAGAGAGAGAAAGAGACATACAGAGAGAGAGAGAGAGACAGAGAGAGAGAGGGTCATACAGAGAAAGAGAGAGACAGAGAGAGAGACACAGACAGAGAGAGAGACATACAGAGAGAGAGAGACATACAGAGAGACAGACATACAGAGAGAGAGACAGCCAGAGAGAGACAGAGAGACAGACAGAGAGACATACAGAGAGAGAGAGAGACAGACATACATACAGAGACAGAGAGACATGCAGAGACAGAGAGACATACAGAGACAGACAGACAGAGAGAGAGAGAGAGAGAGAGGACATACAGAGAGAGACACAGACAGAGAGAGAGAGAGAGAGAGAGAGAGAGAGAGAGAGCAGGGAAGAAAATGAGAAGGGGGTACCTGCATCACTTTTTTCTTCTTCTATTCACATCCTCTCCCCTCCGACCCACAGTTCAGGCTGCCCTGTTCCTCCCTCCCTCCCCCTCCCCTCCCCCTCTTACCAGTACAATTGATGCTGTCAGTGCCCAGTCTTCCTGCACTGACAGCTCCGTGTCTCCTGTTTCCCAGGGCCTGGGTCTCCCACACAGAGCAGGCAAGCAGCACAGCGTGTTTCACGCAGGGGCTGGTCACTAGATAGTGACGTCAGTCCCCGGCAGCATCAAAGCAGGGAGAGGGGGGAAGGCTGATACAGTCGGACCACCACCTTCCCTTCATTATGTAGCAGCGCATCTTCGCTAGCGGGGGGGAGGGGGCAGAGACGGCACCACCGACACTGCCATTCAGCCAAGCGAGCATAAGGAAAAAGGGTGCAGGGGATGCCTGCTGTGCTATTAGGCCCCCCAAGGGCCCGGGCCCCATAGCAGCTGCATCCCCTGCACCCTCCATAGTTACGCCACTGGCTGTGTGTGTGTGTGTGTGTGTGTGTGTGTGTCTTTTTAAATGTTAGTTGGTGGAAAGCATTCTCAGCAACTTTGAAAGAGTAAGGGCCATATTCGGGTGCAGTTGAATTGTCGATCCCAAATAGGTTGACAGGGATCTAGGTCGACATGGGTGAAGGTCGACAAGGGACTAGGTCGACAGGGGTCTAGGTCGACATGGGTTAGGTCGACAGTCAAAAGGTTGACATGGGTTTTTTGACTGTTTTATGAGCAGACTTGTGCCAACAGGCAGTATTTCATGTACTACCATCCACTACTAACTCAAGTCAACCTACCGCATGTGTCGAGCTAATCCCTTGTCGACCTAGACCCCTCTCGACCTTCACCTCTGTCGATCTTGCTGTATGTCAACCTAATGGTGTCAACCTAATGACTGTCGACCTACTTTTGGTCGAGCGAACGATCCCAACCCCCATATTCAGACCCAAACGCTAAAGGGTAGAAATCACTATTTGGTGATTTCTGCAATTCTGCGCATGCAGTAGAGAAGTCGGTGGGGGTGGCAATGGACTGTTGGGGGGGACAGATCATTTTGTGGAATCGGTCCGGACATCACAGCCATGTCAGGCCTGCTGCTGCAGCTATGTAAAGTCAACTGTAGCTTTGGAGAATGGTTGGAACCAATGGTGCATCGATGGTGAATCAATGGTGAGATGATGGGCTTGGAAAGCCACAGGGAATAGCTTGGAAGCTACTGAGAGTCTCTGGAGATTGGTTGGAACCGATGAAGGTTATAGCAGAGTAAACTGGTATCCAGTTTAGTGATATTTGAAACAGTTGCTGAATTGTGTGACATCTGAAATCAAATGGAAATATCAGGGTAAATGTGTATATTGTATGACTGGTGTTATTGTTTATTTGCTCTACAATTCTTTTTCATTTTATCCCTTTAATAAATATTATCAAGGCACCTACATAAGATTCTTTTATATCTTGTGTACCAATGTGTATTTTATTGCACAAGGGAGGGGACAAGCTTAACCATTATCTACATAGGGACATCTTTAAGATGTCACCTTGTGAACCCTTAGAAAAAAACTGAGATACAGTAGCTTGAATGGAGTTAACACCAAGAAAAAGGTCATCCAGAAGAAAGATCCATAGTTATTATCTTCTGATCCTATCCCAATCTCCCATTAGCAGAAAAAGAAGCATGTGGGCAGGTGTGATACCTGATAAAGGATTTTGTTTTAAGAACTAATGCAACAAGATGTACAATAATCAGTACTGTATAGACACAGCCCGAACAAATCATTTATACCACTCCGCTTACCTACAGCTGTTTGTCACAAAAATAAAAGTATTCTAGTACAGCTGTTGTGTTGTCAGTATTCTGTTCTATTCTCAATTGTAATTAGATGTTACCTCATCTTATATTATGATAGTGCTATTTATTGTATTTTTTTTATTTACTCTACTTCAAGTGAATGCTTTTGAAACATGTAATCCTTACTATAGGGGGTTATTCTGATTCATTTGCATCCCCCGTGCGAACAGATGTTGGGCGTATGTGCATGCGCCGGTGCATTTCTGCGCAGGTGCATACGCCAGGTGCATGCGGCCACAGCAAACAGATTGTTCAGAGGGCGCATGCACCCAAGACTGCAGGCGGGAGGGATGGGGCGGCGGTGGATAGTCAGGCCCATGGGAACGCCCAGCGTTTCATGTACGTTCCCGTGAAAATGCTGGCCAATCCCATGGTGAGCGGCCCATGACGTGGGTGCCAGGGGCGGGCAGCTGACATCACCGATGTCAGCTGTCAGCCCACTTCCTGTTGAATGTGCACGCATATCTAAGGTGACCTGAGAGTCACTTTAGATATGCGTGCAGTCACTACATCATTCGATGGTCGGTGACCATTGAATGATGTGGGTGTTTACACATAGCCTGAAAATGTATGTTTATGTTAAACATCCATTCGCAGCCAGTGCGAACAGATGCGGCATGCAAGAAGGGGGGGGTGGCGGTGGACCGGCATTCAGCGCGCAGGGTCTGGAGGACTCGCAAGGCTGTGAATTTGCATCCTTGTGAATCAACCAGAATAACCCCCATAGGGTTATACTACTCTATACTTTTCTTGTAACAAAGCATCAATCCATACCACTCACTGTTTGTCAGGGCTTCAGTCCCAAATTCTACTAAATGTGCCAGTGGCGTACCCACTTTACTTGTAAGTGCATGTGTTTTCCTTCAAGTTTTTTGTTACATAGGCGTTCCTGGAGAGTCAAGTCATTTGCCTAATAAATGTGCCCTGTGGTTTATTCCCTTGACTGGTGAGTGTGTTTGTTCCTGTGGGTTTAGTGAGTCGGTTAGGGATTTCCTTACTAAACCCACAACTTGAAGATAGGGTTGAATGTGCTGTGATGTGGTATAGTAATAACCCCAAAAGGTGATTCATCTGTGATGTTTAATACCCTTCCAATTGTGTTGTAGTTTCTGGAACAAAGTGACTCCTGCTATGTTAGCCATTACCATTATTGATAGAGGGTAGAGAGGTGCATTCCACAGTACATAGTTAGCTGAACAAGTTACACGCCACAAAGTCTTTACAACTTCATACAACTTATTCCTACAATATTAGTTTCACTTTTTCATGAAACGAAAGAGTTATTTCTAGGTATTATGTCGCACTACCATGAAAGATTGCTTAATCTTATAATTTTCCTCTAAACTTTATTCCTCTCTTAGGTAATGTTTAAGATACCGTATGTCCTTTCTCTCTTCAATTCTACCACCCACAGATTATCTAAAGCTACATATTCTCATTTGTGTAAGTGGATGGTGAACTATATGTTGTTAACTTTCTTTGCTGTCACAGTCCCATATTTGAAGAAACTTTTCCCCTCTGGAATTATCTTATTAAGAACTTGTATATTTAATTACTACACTATGAACATTTTTGTCAGATTTTTTTGTATAATGAGACATTTTGAAGAAAATAAGAGTGGAAATGTATTTGCCCTTTCACTTGCCCTGCAATCACTGGATATGTATTATTACCAATTTATTTTTTATAGTATAGAGTGCTGTTAAGAATCTCCATATTCCACAATCTATTCTCATTGGTGTTTTTCTTACTGCTGCTCTAGGCGCAGGGAATTCTGTAGAAACCTTTTTGTAAGACTATGTCTAATGTCAAGACCAGGATTTCTCACGGAAACAAAGTATGGTCTAAACCAGTGCAACACTGGTTGAACCAGGGGTGTCACTTGCCCCAATGACACCTAGTCCGGCACCCATCTATCCATGTGTCGTATGGGCATGCCGCAGAAATGGGCGTGGCTTCACAGTAGGGGTGTGAAAGCAAAAATATGGGTTAGTTTGCATAGGTTATGACCAAGGAAACTTATTGGATGATTAGATGTGTTGGATGATATTGCAGTGATGTAACAACTTTTTAATCTGCTCAGAGGGACAGAGATGGGCTTAATGTCTAATGTGAAGACTAGTATGGCCTGAACAGGTGCAACAACGGTTAAACCAAGGGTGTGTCTTGCCCTTATGACATCCATTGCCGCATTTATCTACCCATGCACTGTAGTTGTTCATAATGGATATGGGTAATGGCTTCACAGGAGCGGCATGGACTATGGACCCACTCTGGGGGTTTCAGAGATTCAAGCTCCCCTGGGGGGTGCTATTACTGCAGTGCTGGTTATTACACAGTGACGGGAGGAGGTGCTGCGTGTAATGTTACAGTGCAGCACTTGGATCCTGCTACTGAGCAGCAGCTGGCACGTTGGTGTCCCCATGGGCAGATTGTGCACTAAAAGTGTTCCTGAGAAAATCAAAATCAAATGTAGGCAGAACCAACACTAATGCTGTTGGCGGAATTAATACATCACTACACCTGTGTGGAAGCCATTGGTTTCAATATGCTTGGCAGTCTAGTGGCCCCCAGACTTTTAAGCTGCTGTGACAAACCACAAACCTGCACATTTCAAAAAATACCCCGCCTCCATCAAGGAAACATCTCAACAAGATACGACACCATTATCCCCCAAATATAACAAAACGTCACTGGCTGATAGGCAGCCAAACAGGTGCATTGGGACTCTTGCCTGTGGGGACAATCTGCCCCTGGTGTCAGCCACTGGAGTTCAGTGGCGTGCGGTGGGGTGAGGCGCAGCCTTTCACGTCATACTAACGTATATGCCAGAGTTTTGAATTTATAAAATATGTAGAAAATAAATAAAATATAAAAAACACTCTGGAGTAAAAAGTCTATGGCAGGTGAGGCAGTGCCTCACCTGACTATCTTTTCGGTACATCTCTTATCAAAATTCAGTGAATCTCAAGCAGTGTATTCTGCTGCACATGTGTATAATGCCGGCATGTACCCCATGGCTCATATATTGTGTTCAAATCTGACTCTGGTACTTGCCAGGAACTCCTCAGCCATTTACCTCAACGCACGTCCCTGCTGGAGTTTGTGTGAGAAGCTGCATCAGTCTTCACGATCATTTTAGCTTTTTATTATAGTTGCACTAGGGCAGCGGTTCTCAAACTGTGGGTCCTGACCCCAAAGTGGGTCCCAACCACCTCAGCATGGGGTCACGACTCCATGTTGCTGACCATCAGATTAGTGTGTCTGTGGAGGGGGGACAGGGGATAACTCATTAAGTAAACACCCTCTGCTTCCATTTTTCATCCCCCTTTCCCATCCCCTCATTACCCACTGCCTCCCTGTCACAATAGCGGTCACTTCACTTCATTGACCACACATGTGGCAGCCATTCTGTGGTAACTTGCTGGGGCCTTGTAATAATGTTTAATGTTTGATGGGGTCCCAGAGCAAAATAGTTTGAGAACCCCTACATTAGGGCATTTGCTGTCATTAGACTTTTTTTAAAATCCATTTACCCTAAATACTGATTCCTCTCCCCTAGGTGTAGCATGACTCTCTACACAGCAGGATATAGACCATGTGCAGTGGCTCTAATTGGAAGGGCACATGCATCAGGCAAATATCTGGGCACTTTTTCATTCTACTGATGCCTAGATAAACGAAATCCAACGTGTTGGAAATCCTTGATTCACTATTTTCGTTCCAAAAATTATCAGGATCTGTGAGTTGGGGATGTTTAAAATGCTGTTTTTTTTTTTTTCTGCCAAATCCACAATGGATTGCTGATCATTAATGTCTGACAATTAGCTGATCAGATTGGTAGAACATGGAACCAAGCCATGGATGTATACTGTAGCTCATATTTGACCTGCTGTGTCCAATTTCCCATGTTAAGAAAATTCTTAATCAGTTCTATGGGTAATCGGAAAAATCTGTAAATACAGGTATATGTAAGTGCTGGTAATGGTACTTGTTTCCTAGCAGGGCGCCGAGATTTCCTACGTACGCTAACGTAGTCAAATCGCATCACACCTCGCATTGCATGGCTTTTTGTGGCGTGAGATGTGAGATGCGATCTCAGTATTTAATATGGTAAAACACCACCACTCTCCACTTCACCCCGAAGCGTGGCGAGTGCAGCGAGCCCCGCGAGGGGCGGAGGAACGCGTCCTCCGACCTTTTCCTACCCCCACTATCCTTGTCGGCGCGGAGTTGATTCAATATAGTTTGGCGAGCGCAGCGAGCCACCGCGCCCGAAGCGTGGCGAGGGGCCGCGGAATACATGTAAAGTAATCCGCGTACGCTCGCCACGCTTCGGGCTCGGTGGCTCGCCACGCTTCGGGGTGACGTGGAGAGTGGTGGTGTTTTAGGTGTTTTACCATATGAACTACTGAGATCACATCTCACATCTCATGCCACAAAAAAGGGCCATGCGATGCGCAATGCGATTTCACTCAGGGTGTAGTGAATAAATTAACTACTGAGATCGCATCACACATCGCATTGCACAAATCGCAAGGCACAAAAAGCCATGCGATGCGATGCGATTTCACTATGCAGAATAGCCCACTAAGCAAATAGCTTAGTGGGCGCCCTGCTAGGAAACAAGTACACTGGTCATTTTAATGGAGCTAATGGTAAAGGTCTCAAGGGATTATTAATAGTGAGAAAGATGATTTACTGTAGCATATGGGTTATTTAAAAATAAGACAAAGTAACAGCAACAGTTAGCAAAGTTCTATGTGTGGACTGGGGGAGATAATTCTCTTTGTTTCTGTGATCTACTGTAGCTATTATTCCAAGAAAAAGTTGGGTACAGGATTTGGTGTCAGTTCTTGTGGTGCAGTATAGAATCATTTGAAATCAATAATAACCTTTCTGGTATTTGCTGGGCCCGCATTATAAAACATTATCATTAACATTATAAAATAAACACGACATGTTATTATTAGCACAACTTCATTTTGCAGCATTTTATTAAAATTAAATGAAAATGTTATAATATGCTTGTAGTAGTATTCTTTTTTCAATGTATATTGCTCTTGTCTTTATCTCTGTAGAACTAATGTTTAAATAAATATTATTATTTTTTTAAAAGAGATGAAAAGTTGAAGGCAACACATTTTGGCGGCCTTGCTTGCTTCGTAGAACAGTCAGTTTCACTCCACAAAACAGTTGGGGTGAAATGTAATAAGATGAGAGATTCAGAAAGTGAGAGATTTGGTAAGAAATCTCCAGGTTTTTTAAAGCTTCAATCATTTACACTGCAAAACCAGTTTGATTTTGCAGTATAAATGATTGCCGCTTTAAAAAACCTGGAGATTTCTTACCAAATCTCTCACTTTCTGAATCTCTCATCCTATTACATTTCACCCTACATGTTTTACTCTAATGAAATTGTAAGCAATTAATATTTAAGAACTAGCTACCAGCCTATCAAAATGTTGGAACAACAACAGTAATGTCAGCGCTGAGGGCTATCCATGCCCAACAGCACAATCTAGTGGATGCTATTGCGCAAAAACACTTCAATTCGCCCCTATAGAGGTAAGCAGTAGTTAGCCTTTTTATTACATAGGATACATATAGAAAAACTGTGTTTTAGAAGAAAACGAAAGATGTTTATGTAATAAAAGGTTGATTGCAAAGCGATGAATTGATGTAATGTGATGTTTGTATTGTGTATACTGTGCTTCTTCAGAACTCTCCATCTCACTACTATTTTAAGCGCTCTCCAGTTGTGTCTCAAAGTGTCATTCAGCATCTAACAACCAACCTAATTTTGGTGGGAATTGACCTGGTTTTTCGGCACTGTCCAAAGGATCTGAATTATTACTTCAACTAGACATTCATAATGTAGACACTATTGGGGAGATTTATTAGGCCTTGAAAAGTGATAAAATGAAGACTGATAAACAACCAGTTAATCAGCTCCTAAATGCTGATTGGCTGGTGCAGTATCACAGTCCATTTTATCACTTTTCAAGCTTAGTACATTTGGTCCCATAACTTTGACAAGTAAAATATTTAGCCAACCAAAATGTCAACATGGGCTATATATATAGACACTCAATATGTAGGCAGACATTAATGATATAGATAGTATGAAATGTTGCCTGGGTTAAAATGTAGACAGTTATTGGACTGGGTGCACTAAGCTTCAAAAAGGGATAAACTACCAGCCAATCAGCTCCTAACTGCCATGTCACAGGCTGGGTTTGAAAAATCATAGACAGGAGCTGGTTGTTTATCACTCTCAATTCTATCACTATTTGAAGCTTAGAGCATCTGGCCCATTGAAACATATAAATTTCATAAGGTCAACAAATATAATGTACAGTAGATGTTTACAATGTCAGCAACCATAAAACTGATTTAATTTGCTTTTAGTTTACATATGCAAAAGGCATATGAAACTAATGGAAACAATAGCACAGGGCAGAATCCCCAAGATTCAATGTTTTTTGTCGGAATATGAAGAAATGGTCAGGTAGTGAAGTGGCAGGAAAAGAAGAGGATATCTTTTATATACACTGTACATTTTATTTCCATTTGTCTGTTCATATAGAAAGACAGTTCATATGAGTGCAGGAAAGTAGATGGCTGCTCTGAGGAGAAAAATCTTTTACCTGTCAAACACAGGCACCGATTCCGTGGGTGCTCTGGGGCCTGAGCACCCTTGAAAAATGATAAGCACCCGCAGGCCACGGCCAGAGCTCACCCACCACTCACCACCAACCTGTGCCGCTGAGTCTGAAAACACATTGGCTGAACTGCTGGGCAGTCAGCGGCGGGGTTCCTGCGGCAGATGGAAAGTCAGCGGCGGGGTCCCTGCGGTGGATGGGAACTAGTAGCGGTATTGCCAATACCGCTACTAGTACCCATCTGCTGCAGGGACCCTGCCGCTGACTGCCCATCCACTGCAGGGAACCCCTGCCTCCCCAGCACTGCACGGACCCCACTGGGCTGCTGCCCGGATCCCCGTCTGTCTCCGTCCCAGTCTGGGGGCGGGATCTGTGGCCCAGTGCAGGGCCACACCTCTTCCCTAAAGGAGCACCCACCAACAAAATTATAAATCGGCGCCCCTGCTGTCAAATTATTTCAGCCTTCTTCTTAAAGCCTGATATATAGCAGTGATGTTGGTCCAAATGGCTGGTACGCTAGTGTTGAGAAGAAAGGCATTTGGGGATAGAAGTCTGAGTAGACATGACCAGATTGGAAGTATATTTATTGGTTCACAGCATTTCCATAGGAGCTGTAGACAGCAGTATATTTGAGGTCATAAAAAGTTTGATAATACATTATCAGTGCAAGATGTAGATTATAGGCTTAACCAAAGAATGTCACAAGATATTGTGGAGGAAACCAAAACCCTAGGTTAAAATAGAAAATCAGATAATATAGAGAAAGCACATTTAAAATATATTGATCATCTAAATAAGCTATATTGCTGAAGAATGTTATTAGCAACCTAATGGTACATTGCATCTGATTTGTTTCAATTAAAACAAACATATCTGATTTTTATTTGAAAGGTCAGATACAAAAATAGCACATTCATTAGTTACATTGTTCAACTTTTTTTTATCTTAACCACAATACCCACATACAGTATATTTGTGCATTACAGTAGCTACAAAACAAAATGCACAAGAGGTTTGTGTGGGTCGTATAAAATAGAACATTTGATCTGCTTTATGATTTTTTGTTTTGACAGTTTTAGGGCAAATAAGACAGCAGGTAAAGGTACAGTAATATATTTGTAAAGCACAAATGAATTAGCTGGAGCTATATAACTAAATGTAAATAATAATCTTTATATAATTAATAATGATAATAATACTAATGCACATATTACCTTAGATAGAGGAACTAGGTTCCCATATAGATACAATTAGCATTACTAATTATAACTATTTCCGCTATTCTGTCTGTGGCATTAGTCATTATTCAATGCATTAGATGCAAACAGCTGACAGCAGAAGCAACAGATATCAATTTAACAAGATAGTAACAGGTACATTTACTAAAGCCACGGTGCGTATGGTACGTTCGGGGGACCTTGCGTATAAAAAGTGTCCCCGGCTGTGACATGACTCAGCGGGCTGTTGGAGTCTGGGGCTGGTTCCAAAATATGGGTGACCCCCAGTTTTTTTGTCCTCCAGTATTTTTGGAACCAGGACCGGTCCAAGAGTCCAGGGCTGGTTCAGGGGCGTAACTATAGCACCGCAGCCCCCGCCACCGCGGGGGGGGCGCTGTGCATGTGGGAGCGCCGGGGGCTGCGGTGCTATAGTTACCCCCCCCAATCCCCCGCAGACTTACGTATCTCGCTGGTCCCGGCTGCTCCATTCTTCTGATGAGGACCACCACAAAATGGCCGCCCCCATATAGCACACTGTTCTCTGAAACTGTCTGCTGTATGGGGGCGGCCATTTTGTGGTGGTCCTCAGCAGAAGAACGGAGCCGCCGGGACCAGCGCAGCGCGATAGGTAAGACTGCGGGGGAGGGGGTTAGCATAGGCAGTGGGGCGACGGGGCGGCGGCGGAGGGTGGTTATGGGCACCCCCCCTAACGGCGGGGGGGCGCCCAAAACGTAGCTACGCCACTGGGCTGGTTTCAGAAATATGGAGGACCCCTACGCTTTTTTGTCCCCCCGTATTTTTGGAATCAGTTGGTTATGCTCAGGAGGACACCACGACACTTTTTTTTCACTAAATACTGCACTTTCATGTCTAAAAATCGCACATTATAATTACAAAAAATCTCACGTGTCTAAAAATCGCACATTTTCGTTACTAAATACCACACTTTTTCCTTCCTAAAAAATCGCACCCTATTACATTTGCAAGTTTTTTTTTTAAATGTATGATATTTTTCACATGCGATTTAGTGTGATTTCTAAACACAACTAAAAATCGCATCCTCTTACATTTCGCCCAATATGTTTGGTTGCTATGGACAACATCACCTCTTTTCATTTTCTGAAGTTTTTGTAAATTTACCGCTAAGACTTTTCTTTCAAGAGGATAGTTGTCAGTACATCTCTCACTTGCCATTAACTAATGTTTCTGAAGCACTCTTCTCATCTGTAATTATTAGGCTAATTGTACCTCCTGGAAAATTTCGACTCTGCCCATACCAGTGTGTTGATGTGTTGTTAACTGGGGAGAGTTGAACACCAATGTTTGTGTTCTCTGAATGCATGTCTTGTTCTGCTGTTCATTCTTTGGTCCACCAACGTACTAACTTACATAATTGATTGATTCTTATTTAAATTTAAACACCAACTCCTTTTGTCAATGTTATGTGTCTTATATTAAGTTGTCATAATATGTATTTTGTTCTCAAATTGCACTTGACGTTGCAAGCTGATTACATTGTCGTATGCAACCAAAAAGTTACAGTAAACAATATGGTACTTGTGTACAATCACGGCTCCCACGATGGGCATCGTATACGGAAAAATCGCATTGCATGCGATCGCATGAGATCGCATGCGATCTGATGCGATGCGATGTAATTTTTCACTGAAATGTCCCCCAAATGTCATTTTTCAAACTGTACCACCCCCACTATCAACGGCAACTCGAAGTGTGGCGAGCGGCGGCGGTACGCGTCCTACGACCTTTTCATACCCCCACTATCCACGTCGGCGTGGATCTGAGAATAGAAAGTGTGGCGAGCGCAGCGAGCCACCGAGCCCGAAGCGTGGCGAGCGTAGCGAGCCCCATGAGGGGACGCGGATACCTGTGAAGCCCGCGAGGGGACACGGATACCTGTGAAGGTATCCTCGTCCCCTGGCGGGGCTCGCTGATCTCGCCAAGCTTCGGGCTCGGTGGCTCGCTGCGCTCGCCACACTTTCTATTCTCAACTCCACGCCGACGTGAATAGTGGGGGTATGAAAAGGTCGTAGGACGCGTACCGCCGCCCCTTGAGGGCTGCGCTCGCCACGTTTCGGGTTGGCGTTGATAGTGGGGGTGGTACAGTGTGAAAAATGACATTTGGGGTGCATTTTACATGATTTCAACTCATGTCCATAGTTTCAGTGAAAAATGACATCGCATTGCATCAGATCGCATGCGATCTCATGCGATCGCATGCGATGTAATAGCATGCGATTTTTAACAAAACTGCATAAAAACGTGGTAAAATCGCATTGCATCGCGATGGCATGCGATGGGAGCCGTGATTGTACACAAGTACCAACAATATTTATATAAAGATTGTTGTATATTTTATTCAATAAAGAAAAATATGAATTAGACATCTCTTTAATCAGTTCACTCATCTTGCCTGAGCTCAGCCTATTTTGAGGCTGTTTACATTCCAACATGAAGATTAGTAATTTGCATAAAGGGAAGCCACACAAGTTATGCCTTACTTGTTAAAGACTTGAATTGACATAAAATTCTATTAGTTTCCATATAACTCCACACAGGGCTGCCATCAGAAACTGTGGGTCCCGGGAATGACAAAATAGGCAGTGTCCCCTTCCCTTTCTCTAACACCTGGAATGCCTGGTGAGACTGTCTGCAACACTGGCCGCACTACTCAACCTCTAGTTTGCTTCAGGGATACGATCACTAGGTCTACAAGCATTAGGTCGACAAGCATTAAGTCAACACCACTAGGTCGACATGAAGGGAGGTGGACAGTCAAAAGTTCGAGATGGGCTTTTTCACTTTTTTTTAGCTAACATGTGCCGACAGGTGGTATTTCATGCCCTATCATCCACTAGGGCGTGGTGGGAGAATAAAATAGTGTGATGAGCGCAGAGAGGCACCTTGCCCTAAGCATGGTGGGTGCAGCGAGCCATACGAGTGCTACGTTGCAGTGTCCATGTCGACTGTGACGAAATTCAGGACAGAAAAGTGAGAAACCCCATGTCGACCTTTTGACTGTCCATCTTCTTCATGTCAACCTAATGCATGTCAACCTAATGACTCTGTCGACCAAACCCATGTTGACCTTCAGTCAAGTCGGCCTTCTCGCATGTCGACCTTCAGTCATGTCGACCTTCATGCATGTTGACCTAGTGGTGTCGACCTAATGCTTGTCGACCTAGTTACTGTCTGTCCAATGATCCATACCCTTGCTTCAAGGGAAATGGGAACCTTGTTTAATGACAAATTATACTGTATAAACTCCAGCCCTGGGTTAATTTTCCATCTGGACTCCACATGTATCAAAGGAAATCAAACCCAAAATTGCCAAAAATAGTTTATTTTGTTGTAAGAAAGAGAACTAAAAGCAATTTTTTTCCTAAACACCACAAATAAAATAGATCTTTCTGTGCCACCACCCTATCTTTCCAGAACAGCAAAAAGAAGACTAGTCTTCATAATAAGATTTGCACTTGAAAATGGTAATGTGTCTTAATTCATTTAAAAAAAAAATCCACTGTTTTGAATTATATATTATCCACTAAATGTATAGGAATTGTAAATTTTGCACATGGTATACCATTTTAAAAACAAATTAAATGAATGTCTTAAAGGAGGGGACAACTAATTTTACTGAAACTAGTAATGAGTAGATGTGGAAATTATAAACCAACTCCTGTACTTCATAAGGTGAACTACTTGTATAGCTCGCCTCCTACAGTGTAACCTTCGTAGTGCGCCCACCATGGCTGCCTCATCTGGTACACTTGTGGATGGGATGATAAATACATGGACCTGAGTATTCACTGAAATCACCCATTTTGGCTAATTTCTTTTAGGGGTGATCTATTCCATCCAGGGTAATCCTACGCAGAGCGCCTAAAATGGCTGCCACACCTGGTACCTTGTCCGAATGGAGTACACAACCCATGGCAGTTATTATCCAAAATGCTACACCAATCCTGCATTATACTTAAGGGTTTATTTTGTCTGTTACTGTACTACCAACACCCTCTGTATTATGTGCATTGATTTTTAATGTCTGCAAAGCGCCTTGAGTCCTGTTGGAGAAAGTGCGCTATATAAATTATACTTACTTTATACTTACTTACTTACTAAGATGTGTTAGGGACCCGCTGGGTGCTGTTAAACCACAAGTCACAGATTGGTTGTAGTAAATTTAAAATGTTTGTTATTGTTGGAAAATACACTGGCAGGATGGTTCATGTAAACATAGAAGACAGGTTACGGAGAACTGCATGAATTCTGGGGATGTGGAATGCAGATATATTTGATATGTGACAAAGTATAAAGATGCAGAAGCTCACAGGAATGTAAGGCCAGAAACATCCAAATGGAAGGTACTCAGAAGAATTGCAGAAGTTTCTTAGTTTGGCAGGCACAGAAGTTTGCCATAACAGGAATCCAGAAAGTTTGGCAAGGCAAAACATAGACTAAATAAAAGATAATTGTCTTGGTAGGATCTTGGCAAGTTGAAACATGCATATGGATAGTGGTAGATGCTCAATTAGTTCAGTTAATACTAAGTAAGTAAAAAAAAGACATTGTTTCCCCCAGCTCACTGAATGGTATTAGTAACCAATCTTGAACACTACATAATACAGGTTGAGTATCCCGTATCCAAAATGCTCGGGACCATGAGAATTTTGGATAACGGATTATTCCGTATTTCGGAATATTTTAATATTTCAATTATGTATTTTAAAGTATCTTGCATGTATGCTGTATAAACACATAAAATACACACAAATATATTTTATTACCACATAAAATACACACAAATATTTATTTGTTCAAAAAACAAGGTTTCAAAACATGAAACAAAATTTGTGTACTATCTCAGATATTGAATTTGAAAGCCAAGCAATCATTTTCTTGCACATATATAGTGCCAGTTACATATCATATCCTCAGTAGTGCTGTTACAAATGTCCCCAGTGAGTTTTTAGCAAAAAAAATATTTTTTTTTCACTTTCTGGAATGTATGGTTTTCGGAATAATTCGGATAACTGATACTCGGATATGGGATACTCAACCTGTAATAGAATTCAGAGATATTGGTTACATATACCTGCGCTGGTGTATGATATGCCCCAAGCCACGTCAAGGCTTCTCTGTATATTGGGGGTCCCTAGCTATATATCTAGGTGCAGTTGAAAACATGAACAGGAAACATTAGTGAGCATCAGTCTCCAAGCCCATATTGCTGGGAACAGACAAACTTATGCAGGAGTCAGGTGTATTCCATGCTGGTAACTGAGTCATTAGTGCATAACAGGGTCCAGAGAGCAGTACCACTGGTAAGGACTAGTACTGCAGCTAACATATGAAGAAATTATGGTGGGGAAATACAGGGAGATTAATGATAAAAAAACAGCAAAAAAGCATAGTTCTATAAGAAGGCCCATTGTATACCAGAATACCGTCCTTTTTAAAATCAGGGTGCCCCTGGGACTCTAGGTGCCAATGCCAGGGAGATCTCCCTTCCATTGCCTCTTTTAGTATTTCTGTAGTGTAAGTAGCATTGCCATGCCATTATGCCACCAATGCATACTACTTCCATTCCCCCAGTGGCAATACCCCTTTATAATGCACCAAAACTAATTTCTGGCACTAGAACACCCATTGGCAATATCCCCTTCCCCTACTGGCATTACCTCTTCACATCGCCTTCCTGCTGAATCCAGGGGAGCAGGTCCCATTGGGGACTATTAATCAGTCCCCTTGTTGCTACTAATCTCTTCAACCTCAGAAATGAGCCAAATAGTGATCAGAGGGGAAATAATGTTCCTCTATTTGCACTTTTGTTATAGTACATGGCATTTCAAAGCATTCTGAGACACTAAATCAGTCAATATAAGTCATGTCAGTTCAGAATAAGCTGTAGTAAATCAAATTGCAAGGCTCTTGTTTTAAAATGCAGGGTTACAGAGCAAAAGGGCATGGTTCCAAGGGATGTGACACTATTATACCCCTTTCACACCAGCCTAAATTCCTGGATTAGGCCCCAACTAGCGCTGGTGTGAAAGGTTCCTGGGCCAAATTTCCAGGAAAATTTGCTGGGATTTCAACCATGCTAGCTAGCAGGGTTGCTCCCGGGCCCTTCCTGGACTACTGGTTTCCCAGCTTGAATGTCGCTGGCCGGGTGGAAAGCCGGGTGAGGTGACTGTCGGGGATGGAAATGCCGGGTGCCCCTCCCCCTCTAGGGGAACTGAAGCTGCAAGACATGGAGTGGGCGGAGTTTCTCTCAGCAGCTTGTCACCCGCACAGCAGCTCAGCCAGTCACAGCCCGCATAGGCTGGGGACAGCTGACTGCCCAAACCCACAGTGCACAGCAGCCCAGTCCCAGCCCGCACAGCCAGGGGCAGCTCACTGCCCAGACCCGCAGTGCACAGAAGCCCAGTCTCAGCCCATACAGCCACAGGACAGCTCACTGCCCAGACCCGCAGCGCACAGCAGCCCAGTCCCAACCCGCACAGCCAGGGGACAGCTCACTGCCCGGACCTGTAGTTAAAAAAAAGAGTGCTGAGTGTCAGCAGTGTGTTCTTGCTGCACCCCTTTCACACCAGTAAAATGCAGGCGCTAGGCTGGTGTGAAAGGGGCCAACCCGGGAATGTCCCTGCAAGATCCAGGGACCATATTCCTGGGTAAGTCCCTGCATTTTCTGGTGTGAAAGAGGTATTAGTAAAAGCCCATATCCACATGGCTTTGGTAGTATTCTATTCAACCACATCCAGGTTAAGGCCAATATTTGCAGTCCCCATAGAGTACATGGATACCATGTAACTAAATGAAAGTACCGTGAACCAACAAAGGTCTTTTCCTGTTTAGTGAACTTTGTCAGTGAAGAAGATACAGCAAGACAAACAAACAGGAAGTAATGGTTTCATTCTTAGTAAGTGGCTTTAAAAATTAGTCGGCTATGCATGAATTACAGTACGCTCCTTTTTTTTTAAAAAACGTAGAAATGTGACTCTATGACTAACACAGCCACGGAAAGTGCTACAAGCTGGATTCTCCTCTAAACGCATTACACCATAATTATACTGGGTATAATATGAAATTGAAGCATGTGCATTTGGCTGCAATGTTCTCCTTTTTATTCATTAAAGGAAATATAGCTCACGCCTTAAGCAATGCTTACAGCTCAGGAGATGGATAGTAAAACAAATATACTACTTAAGCAACATTATATAGTCTGCATAAGGTACTTGTTTCCTAGCACGGCGCCACCGATTTTGATTGTATCCATCGGGTCAGAAAAATCGAGTCGATCGCATCGCATGCCAACCAAATCGCATGCGATGCGATCGACGTGATCGACCCGATTTTTACATTGGAATCAATGTAAAATGGTCCCTGAGACCCGATTTTACATTGATTTCAATGTAAAAAGCCCCAAAACCCCCCATTTTAATACTAAACCCCCCCTCATGTTTCAAATGCCCCCCCCATTGTTAACGCCGCCCCACTATTGACGCCAACCCGAAGCGTGGCGAGCGCAGCGAGCCCGCGAGGGGCGTCGGTACGCGTCCTCCGACCTTTTCATACCCCTACTATCCACGCCGGCGTGGAGTTGATTTTATATAGTGTGGCGAGCGCCTCCTCGTGGGCTTCACAGGTATCCGCGTCCCCTCGCGGGGCTCGCTGCACTCGCCATGCTTCGGGCTCGAGCGCTCGCCACACTATATAAAATCAACTCCACGCCGACGTGGATAGTAGGGGTATGAAAAGGACCGCGTACTGCCGCCCCTCGCGGGCTCGGTGCGCTCGCCACGCTTCGGTGTCAATAGTGGGGTGGCGTTAACAATGGGGGGACATTAAACATCATTTTTAACCATATTCAATGTGAAATGGGCCAATATTTCACATTGTCACCTATGTAAAATCGGGTTGATCGCGTTGATCGCATCGCGGCCCATTATAATGGGCCGCGACCGACGCGATCAACCCGATTTTCACTTTAAAAACAATTTAACATTGTTCCCTGTGGGAAAATCGGGTTGATTGCGTCGGTCGCATCGCGGCCCCTTATTAGGGGCCGCGATGGACGTGATCAACCCGATTTTGTCTTTCACCGGCAAATTAGCTGGTGATTGACACAAAATTGGGTCCATCGCGTTGATTGTATGCCTTAAGTGCCTTAAACTTAAGGCATACAATCAACGAGATGGGCGCCGTGCTAGGAAACAAGTACCCTGCATAATGATAATAACTGATACGCATACCCAACAACACGGGGCTCGGCAATGGGGAAGGCGAAGGGTTGCAAAAAACCATTAGGGGTGATGGGTGGGAGTGTTATATGGGAGAGGCCCAGAAAATGCAGGCATGTCTGGGTTGCTCCAGGAAAGGGCTTCAGCTGCTGCGTGACATCACACACAGCCTCTGCAACCCTAAATATGACCAGCCTGTGCAGTAAGGGGGCTGCCGATCATGGGCCTTATTCTGATTAAGTCGGACGGTTCCGTGTGCGGCCGGACGGCCGATGGTTGGTGTTTGCGCATGTGCAGAGGCGTATCTGCGCATGTGCGAATGCCTTGCATGTCCGAACATGGAGTGAGGCCAGTGCAGAAAACGATCGTACAAAACCATCCGAGCAGGGGGTGGAGAGGAGGGGGAAGGGCTGTTTGGGCTCATTACCATATGCGTACGCCCCGCGTTTCATAGGCGTTCCCATGGAAACACTGGGCGTACGTATGGTAATCCAGCCGTGACGCAAATGTGTGGGGGGCGGACAGCTGACATAGCCGGATATCAACTGCCTGCCCATATCCCTGCTTTCATACGGAAAAATGTCTGAGTAGTCTGGAGCACTCAGTGCTGCCTGACCGCTCGGTCCATCATTTGATGGTCGACGACCATCAGAGGATGGGGGAGGTTCCCACAGATGGAGGAGGTGTTCACATGAAACATCCACTCGCGGTCCGTTCGCTCGGCGTCTTACATTCGGACGGTGTGAGGAATATGTAAGGTAGGCGGCGCTAAGAACACTCAGTTCCTGTCCGAATTACGCATCCTTCCGAATCAACTAGAATAAGGGCCATTGTGTGAGCTCTTTGCTGTGGAGTGGAGCACTCGCACTTTATCAAAGTGCCTGCAAATTTTCGTGGTCGCATTGTAGGGAGGGACATGGCAAGCGGGATGGCCTTGCCCTATACTGGGTGGCAGACTACCACCAGCAGTTGTACTTTTATTAAATTTCTGGGTCTGAATCAGTCCCTAAATCTTTAACTTAGAAAGTCACCAGCATATACTGTAGTATTCTATGACATTTCAGATGACGTAAAATTAGTTATACTGTTTATATTGTTGCTTTTGGGTAAAAGGAGTATTAACTGAAATTATGGACTGTAGCCACTGGATGGAGACAAAGTTTTAAACTGTGTACTGTTACTGACTTATGATGACATAACATTTTAAAGATTAAAAAATACTTTAACCTATAAGAACGTTAACACTCATATATTTTACAATGCAAAACAGGAAGACACATAGCTTACTAAGGGCCATATATAAAACACTACTGTCCATGAGAGATCATACATCCACCCAGGGCTGATAAGAGGGTCTTCGTCACCCTTCTGCAAACTATAAATTTGCACCCTCCTACAAATGGGAGAGACATTCGGTGATGCAGGGGAGAGAAATTGGTTACAGGCAGTGGGTGATGCTGGGGAGAGGCAGTGGGTGATAAGTAGTGGATGATGCTGACAGATAGTGGATGCTGGGGATAGTGTATGACAATAGAGAGAGACAGTGGGTGACATTCAATGGGTGAAAGGCAGTGGGTGACACTGTAGAAAGGCAGTGGGTAACACTGGGTAAAAGTAGTGGGTGACAAAAATGAAACACAGTGGGTGACTCTGGGGAGAGGCAGTGTGGGTGACAGTGGGGAAAGGTAGAGTATGACATGGAGATGTAGAGTATGACATGGAGATATAGACAGGGAGATGCAGAGGGTGACGGGGAGAGGGTTATGTAGCTAGGCATTGGGTGATAGGCATAGGGTGATGGTGAGAGACAGGTAGTGACAGGAAGAGATAAAGGATGACAGGGAGTGCGTGACAGGATAATAAGGATTGCCTGGGAGAGGGTGAATGGCAGTGTGTGATGGAGAGTGTGACAGGAGACAGATTACAGTCAGCATGCACCTGAAACTCAAATTTATGAAGAGCCTATTATGTGTCAATGCAAGGGGTGTGGCCAGTGCTGCTAGGCTGTTATTGGTAATAATGGTTTTATCTAGGGATGAGCGGGTTCAGATCTCCAATATTCATTGATATATAAGTCCAGAAGTGTAGTCCTGTACTGTGCAGCGGTATAAGTGCATCGGTGCTGCACTGTGCTGCTGTATAAGTCCAGTGATGGTGTCCTGTGCTGCTGTATAAGTCCAGCTGTGGTGTCCTGTGCTGTGCTTCCATATGAGTGCAGCGGTGCTGCCCTGTGCTGCAGTATAAGTCCAACGATGGTGTCCTGAGCTGTGCTGTTGTATAATTCCAGCAGTGGTGTCTTGTGCTGCCCTGTGCTGCTGTATAAGTCCATCGATGGTGTCCTGTGCTGTGCTGTTGTATAATTCCAGCAGTGGTGTCTTGTGCTGCCCTGTGCTGCTGTATAAGTCCATCGATGGTGTCCTGTGCTGTGCTGTTGTATAAGTCCAGCAGTGGTGCTGTATAAGTCCAGCAATGGTGTCCTGTGCTGTTGTATACAGTAAGTCCAGTGGTGGTGTCCTGTATTGTGCTGCCATGTAAGTCCAGTGGTAATGCTGTATAAGTCCAGTGGTGTGCTGCCATACAAGTCAATTGATACTGCCATATGTCCAGTGGTGGTGCTGCCAATGGTGGTGTCTTGTGCTGCCCTGTGCCAGGGCCGTCTTAACAGCAGTGTGGGCCCCTGGGCAAAGCAATGCACTGGGGCCCTTATCCATTCTCCCCTCCTAGGGTTGGGGGGTGCTATCAGCAGCAGCTTTGATGTCCCACAGGTGGCAGGGGGTGCTCTCTCTTCCACTCAACATGTAGGACCTGGAGCAGTAACTTCTGCTAATTACTCCTTTACGGCACAGGTGGTGGGAGGGAGAACGCTAACGTGTGGAAGGGGCACTGAGCTGAATGAAGGGTCCCTTGTAAATGACTTCCAGGGAGGTAAGGGGTGTTTTATACGCAGGGGAGGGTTGGATAATGGAGTGGGCATAATATTCGTAATTTTGAAGGTGGAAGGGCAGCTTGTTTGACTGCAGATATCGCCATTATATGGAAATAGATTTCTTAGCCTTCAATAGTATAAAAACCTAGAGTCCCAACTTTCAGGAGGTACTGGGAACTTGGGAATCAGAGATCAGGAGCCAGAGCAATCCATTGACAAAAATATAAAACTGTACACCAGACGTTTGGAGCTAGAGCAGGGATCGGCTGCTGGTTATCTGATATATCTGGTTCTGGGCATGATAGAGACAAGCCGCTAGTGTCCACAGAAAGGGGAGAGTCCCAGCTTTTGGAATATACTCTCAGAAAAACTATAAGTCAGAGAGAACCTGAGAAATATGACTGGGAATTGCAATTAACAGGTTGGATGTGGACTGCTGCTTTGAAGTTAAATATCTCCAGTTCCCCAGGGCCGATTTTCAAAATTCTGGTATCCCTGGAAAAAGGGTATCCTCAGCTATTAGGATTATACACCTGGGTCCCCTGGGCAAGTGCCCATTAAGACCATATGAAAAGATGGCCCTAGCCTGTGCTGCTGTATAAGTCCAGCCAAGGGCGTAACTACCATAGGTGCAAAGGGTGCAGCTGCTATGTGGCCCAGAGCTGCAGGGGCCACAGATGCCGTTTAAGTAATATGTATTACATATATTTATCACCATCAGTTCCTAAATAGGGGGACCTTACACATTTTTGCTATGGTGCCTATGAATATCTAGGTACGCCCCTGAGTCCAGCTGTGGTGTCCTGTGCTGTGCTGCTGTATAAATCCAGCGGTGGTGTCCTGTACTTCCCTGTGCTGCTGTATAAGTCCTGCTGTGGTTTCCTGTGCTGTGCTGCCCTGTGCTGCTGTATAACTCCAGCTGTGGTGCCCTGTGCTGGGCTGCCCTGTGCTGCTGTATAAGTCCAGCGGTGGTGTCCTGTGCTGTGCTGCCATATAAGTCCAGTGGTGATGTTGTATAAGTCCAGTGGTGGTGCCATATAAGTCCAGCTGTGCAGCAGTAGAAATCCAACACCACTGCTGTATAAGTCCAGTGGTGGTATCCTGTGCTGTTAGGGATTCTGCTGTCCTGTGCTGTACAGGGGTGTCCTGGGGTGCTGTTCTGGCACTGAGAAGGAAATTGACAGTGAGGCTTCTGATGGTAATGATGGTAATGTGGTTTGTTTGAATCAGGAACTGGTGGATACAGTGTTTGGCCATGGGATGAAAAACTTAATGACCATAAAATCCAACAACTGTCTCATCACATGTAATCTTTCTAAGTGTAATAAGCAGGGGTAAGGATGTTAACCACCTAGGAACATACTAGGAACATACTCCCTTATACGTCACGTGCAGTGCATTCTTCATAAGTCAAGTTCAGAAACTTTGGCTAGGAGTGTAAGTAATCCAGCTACACCTAAATTGCTTTCTCCTGCTGTAGCTAAGTGCCTACAATCCACACCAATTCCCTCGTCGTCAATTTCCTCCTCAACCAGGATTGGAAGTAGTCCTACAGGCCATGTCACTGCCATGACTGACTCCTCTCCTATCCGGGATTCCTCTGGAGGATTCTTGATGGCTACACCTACTGCTGAAACTGCTGCTGCTGTTTCTGCTGTGAGTCGATCGTCATCCTAGAGAGGAAGTTGGAAGACCTCTTCTACTACTTTATCTAAGCAATGACCGTCCAGCAGTCCTTTGCGAGGAAGATGAAGTATGACAGCAATTATTCTGTTGTAAAGTGGATTATTGAGGCCATCTCATTCCTAGGCAAAAATTGAAATTTTCTAGTTTCTGTGGCAGAAGCTCACAGTAACTATTCAAAGGCGCAGCTGTACTCAATCATACAAATAACCAGGTGGGATATGTAGACATATAAAAACAATTTATTAAAAGAACAAGAATTTCATGAATTTAGTTCAAAGTGCACTTTGCATTAGCACACAGACAAACAAGACAGACACCATATAACATTTAAAAGTCACTGGCACAAATGGCTATGAGGCTAGAAATGGCTCAAATTCTTTGGGCATGAATATGCAAAGTAATGAGGCAGAACACCTATAGTTACCAGTCCCGCTCTTGGTGGATACTCATTGGCAGTATTTGTAATCCTGGGATAATGATGATATTTGCCAGGTTGCAGTTTCCCTTCCTTTAGCTGTAGTAGTAGAGATACTCCTGCACCAATCAGAGTCCAGCAAGCTGCTCTTTAGCAAGTACAGGCAGCGGTAAAAATTTGAGCCGGGTCAAAGTACAGTTCAAAACGCATTTCTCCACCTATGAAACTGTTGAACTGTGGAGTTGTATAATATCGGCATTTATATCTGCCGCTTTCCCGTGGCTTGTTAATGCCGCACTTCTGGGTTTGTGTTTCAAGCCTCATTCTGGTTCTCATATATTTGTAGCCTCTCGCGGCCATCTTGATTATGCGTTCCATGCCTCTTTGTGGACCCAGGGCCATTCCCTTTTATCTTAGGCTCCGGCGGCCATTTTTAATATGATTCCACACCTCTGTGGTAGATCATACCTAATTCCTTAAGCCATCCAAGCCTCATTTTAAATAGCGTCCATTGCCCAATTAGAAAGAATCTATAGAGCCAAGCCTCTCCTCTCATTTAAGCCTTATTGACGGACTTTTCATTGTTAGAAACCATTCTCAGCTTCTCTGATTATTTATTTATCAGGTTTCTGCCTCTTTATAGTCCGCCATTCAAGCCCAAGCTATATTTTTACCATAAATAATATATTTCATACATTTTAACAGTAGTGCCAGGATAATTATGCATACATTACTAGAAACATATCAAATACTATTGCATAATATAAATATGAAAACAAAATAAAAGGAAATATAAATATGAAAATAATAATAAAAATGAAAATAATAAAAATAATAATAACAAATAATAAAAATATATAAAATATATATAAATAAATTAAAATAAAAATGAAAAATAAATTAAAAATAAATGAGAATACATGAAAAGAAAATAATAAACATAAAATAAAAATGGAAATAAAAATAAAAATAAATATGAATAAAAATAACAATAAAATACAAATAAATATAAATAAAAAAATAAATAAATAAAAATAAAAATAGAAATAATAAAAATAAAAATAAATGTAGTCACATCATTAAAATTCACCCCAGTATTCGGACGTTTCCTGCCTCCCTGCCTCACGTTCCAAGCTGGACAACCCTTTCCAAAGCCCCCAGGAACTTTGGGTAACTTATACCCTCGCCCTTTTGGGCCAAATAGCCTTGGAGTTTTACTCCAGTACCCCACTTAAACCCTGTGCACAGGTCGGACCATAGGGTCCGCAGGTTCTGAGACTTTAAGTAGTAAGTGTTAGTTAGGTTTGGTACATGTCGGTGGGATTGCCGGTAAACCTACGCGTAGTCGTAAAACTCATTGCCTAGATACATGTTTAGGTGTTGACATGTGAATTTGTAGGGAATAATTACAGTTTGTGAAGTACTTCTTGCTTATTTATAACCTTTGCCATATTGGGGCACCTAGGGTTGTGGCCATGCTGCGATGTTCCTAGTCGCTCCTTCTTCAGATACCTCCAAGGTCCCACCAAAACCCGTTAATTTAAGTTATCTGTCTTCATTGTGATTGCATTACCGTGAGTCTATGCTAAAGTTGTGGAGAATTGCCAAAGATACTCGCAGCTGTTTTGATGCAAATGTTCTGTCACCCTGTGAGAAACGTGCTTTACTGTATCTGGTGGTCTGTCTTCCATCTGACGCACCTCTCTCTCCCACCGAGGAAATTACCCTAGTGACCCTGACCGGGATACTACAGATGTACACACTGAAGGGGATGAGAAATGGATGATGAAGAGGATATATTGCCTCTATAGAGCCAGTTTGTGCAAGGAGAGATAAATTAATTGCTTCTTTTTTTGTGTGGGCCAGTTGCGGATTCATTTCTGACATAGCTCATTTTGTAGCTGAGGCTTTCCAACAAGCCCAGCCTCGCATTGCTAGCCCCGGGAATCCCGGGGCATCTAACACCCTCCCGGGAGAGGACCCTTTTCTTCTGCAGCCGCAGCGTGATCTTCTGCAATGTGTACTGCGCGTATCACGCCGTCAGTGTGGTGACGCCGCCGATGGGACTACAGTGCAGAGAGAAGAAGAACTTCATGTATTTACCGGAGACCGGGGTAAGAACTTCTTCTCTCACACGCCGTCACACACAGGAGCCCTACATCTCTCCCTGTGAGATGGGAGCTAGGTGCTGGACACAATCCCACAGAGAGGCACAGGAATGTCACTCACTCAGCTAGCAGCACACACACATTCACTAGTGCCTTTCTGGCTGCTCCTGAGCAGGGGAGGGGGGGGGGGGGCCCTCCCTGCCACCACTGGCTGCTGCACTCTTGTCCCTAGTCTGGGGCACTGGACAGTGCTGATGACATATAACATGCATCCAAACTTCTGATCAGTAAATTTGGTGTTGCACACATACCAAAATGAGCCCCTGGCAATGCATGGCCCACCCCTTGTGACGCATGGCCTGCCCCCTTATGACTCATGACCCGCCCCCTAATGACTCCTGGCACCCCCTGGTGATGCAAGGACCGCCTCCTGGTGACGCAAGGTCCGCCCCCTAACAATGCATGGCCCGCCTTATGCGTTTTATTTTTCTCCCTGAAATTAATTTTCAAAAGTAGGCAACCCTGCAATAGTTGTTGCTCTGCACTAACAATATGGTAAATATATAAATGAACATTTACACAGTCTTCTCTGTGCGGTTGTAATTATTGCAGCTAGATTTTAAGTAAAGTGTTGTCCGGACATGAACTGCTCTCTTTTCCTGCTGAGGTAAGCACTTTGGGTGAATTTATTAAGCTGCTCTTTTCTGAAATTTCACGACTGATTTTTCACTGACAAGTTTGTTTGCACAGCTCTCGAAGGGCCAGATGTATCAAGCTTCAAAAAGTGATACAGTGTAGAGTGATAAACAGCTCCTACCTGTCATGTTACATGCTGGGTTTGAAAAATGACAGGTAGGAGCTGATTGTTTATCACTCTACATTTTATCACTTTTTGAAACTTGATACTGTACATCTGTATGAGGTATAAGAAAGTGTGGATTTTCAAATGTGGCAGCACGGATGGTGTGATGGTTAGCATTCCTGCCTTACAGCACTGAGGTCCTGGTTTTGATTCTCACTATGGCCCTAACTGCAGAGTTTGTAAATAAAATCTTTCTCTAATGTGCAAAACACTGGCCCTTATTCTGGTTCGATTGCAAAGGCAAATTCCTTCTCAAATGGACAAAACCATGTGCACTGCAGGTGGGGCATATGTAACATGTGCAGAGAGAATTCGATTTGGGTGGGGTTTTACTTCAAAGTGAGATATATATTGCAGTGTAAAAATAAAGCAGTCAGTATTTTCCCTGCACAGAAACAAAATAACTCACCCAAATCATGTTACATCTGCCCCACCTGCAGTGCACATGGTTTTGTCCATTTGAGAAGGAGTTTGCCTGTGCGAGTGAACCAGAATAAGGGCCAATGTGTCCTGCAAGTGGTGCAAATGTAACATGTACAGGGAGAATTAAGCTTGCACCTTTGTAGACTTGTGTCTGCCAGAAAAAGAGACACAACATAAGCTTTAAACCAAGGATCAAGCACGGTGGCCAGAATGTATTCCTCTGACTTTAACAGACTGACCACTCTCGTATGGAGGGCTTCATCCACAAGAGCTACATGCTTTGTGGAATTGCAATGCTTTAGCTCCTCCTTCACTTTCTCCAGCTGCTTCTGCAACAGCCTGGTCAGAGGAATCATGGCAGTATCAGAGCTGACTTCACGTGTGGCAAGTTTAAACAGCTGGAGAATCTTGCAAAACACGGAAATTAGCCTCCACTGAGGTTGAGTCAGGTGAATCCCCACTCCTCTGCCTATGTCGTAGGTGACCGAGTAGGCTTGGATGGCCTTTTGCTGCTCCTCCATCCTCTGCAGCATATAGAGGGTGGAGTTCAAGTGCGTTACCAGCTCTTGTTTAAGGTGATGGCATGGCAGGTTGAGGAGTTTTTGCTGCCGCTCCAGCCTTCGGCAGGCAGTGGCAGAATGCCGAAAGTGTCCAGCTATTTTGCGGGCAACCAAAAGCATCTACTGCTTGCTCCTGTCACTTTTTAGGAAATGTTGCACCACCAAATTTGGGCAAAACATGGCATGTGCTGGAAATTGTCCATATGTAATGCCCGCACACTGTTACTGGAGTTGTTCAACACCACAAATCCCCGGGAGAGTCTAAGTGGGGTAAAACACTGCGAAACAATTTCCCTCAGTTTCTCTAAGAGGTTGTCAACGCTGTGCCTCTTACTTAAACCGGTGATACACAGCGTAGCCTGCCTTGGAAAGAGCTGGCATGCAGGAGATGCTGCTGCTGTTGCTAAGGAAGGTGATGCATCTACCCAGTGGGCTGTCACAGTCATATAGTCCTTAGTTTGCCCTGAACGCCTTATCCACATGTCCGTGGTTAAGTGGACAGTGGGTACAACCGTGTTTTCCAATGCACCGAGGACACTTTTTCAGAAGTCTCTGTACATTCTTGGTATTGCCTGCCTAGTGAAGTGGAATCTAGATGGGATTTGGTACCGGGGACACAATACCTCCATCAACCGTCTAAATCCCACTCCACTGATGTCGTACTTCGTCCTCATGGCAAATGACTGTTGGACAGTCAATTGCTTAGTGAAAGACATAGCATTGTTACGAGTTCCCCTCTGGAACGATGACCTGACTCCCAGCAGCAACAGCAGCAGCGGCAGCAGTAGTAGGCGTACTACTACAGGATCCTCTGGAGGAATCCCGGATGGAAGAGGAGTCAGTCATGACAGTGACATGGCCTGCAGGACTACCTCCGATCCGGATGGAGGAGGAAATTGATGAGGAGTGACTTGCTCGTCTGGTTTGCAGGCACTTGTATACAACTGGATCAAGGGATTTAGGGGTCCCTGGACTGCTTACGGTCCTAGCCACAGTTTCTGAACTAAACAGTGACTTATGAATTAACTTCAGGTGACGCATATGTGAGGATGTCCCTAGGTGACCAAGGTCCCTACCTCTGGTTATTACAGCTTTACATAAGCTACATATGGCGAGACAGTTGTTGTCTGGATCTGGATAAAAATAATTCCAGACCAAAGAGGTGGATTTTTGGTCTTCTGCCCAGGCACGGTGATGGCCTTTTGCATCTCACGGACAACAACTGTCTTGCCCCGTGCCTTATTTAAGAAAACAACATCACCATCAGCAGCATCCTCCTCCTCATCAACTTCCTCCTCAGCGCCAGCTACATCAATTTTCTCCTCCTGGTGTACAACATTGACAACTTCAAAATCAGGAACTGGACTGTGGGTGATCCTTCCAGCATATGCAGAGGGCGTGCTGCAAATGGTGGAAGGAGCCACCTCTTCCCGTACAGTGATGGGAAGGTCAGGCTTTGCAACCACCAACACCCTTGGACTCTCCTTGGGGATTTGTGATACCATGTCTTTAGAAGGATCAGTTGTTTGCTGTCTTTTGTTGACATCTTAACTCTCTTTACATTTCTAGGGGGGGAGAGGAGGATGAGGACTGTGATCATCGTGTGAAGCTGGACCACTAGTCAAGAACTTAGGCCCTTAGCCGTTCCTTGCCACTCCATGTGGTAATGGCATATTGGCAAGCTAACGTTTCTCTTCCAAGGTGTAAGGACTATGGAGGGTACCGCCAAACCTGACCCCCAACTCTATTGCCTCTCCTTGCAGTTGATGGACACATGCAGTGCTAGGCTTCACCAATAACAGCCGCATTCGATGGAGCTGGTTATGCTGGCTCTGCCCTCGATGCCGCCTGGTCTTATGTGGGGCAACGTGTCCGCCAAGGCAATAAGAATGCTAGAGGAAAAGTTAACGAAAGGGACACAAAGGATGGGGTACCCCCAGAGTCTACCCATGTACACTGGACTGTAGCAGGATACCAACAAGGCTGAGACAAGGCTAGCAAAAACTCCCCTAGGAAATAGGAGCTCAGACCAACAGACTAGCACACAGGACAGGGAACTAGGGACTTTAACTGGTGATGTGGTACAAGCCAGGATGCCTTATCAAGGGCTCAGGTAATCAACACAGCTGTAACCTCCAGCCCAGCAAGGATAACGAATTAACATTTGTGCATAATTATCCACAGATGACTGGGCTGAAATGGCACCTCTGGAGGCCATGAGAGAGTTGATTACCATGACAGACAAGACAGATATGAATCATAAATGATGACTCCTAACAGTACACCCCCTTAAGGAGACCCCAATACCAGGTTATCCACAACATGGATAATTCCAAAACCCTGGCATGCGGGTACTAACAAAAACAAACAAGAAAAACAGAAACAAGCTGCAGCTTGTAACAGTGCCCCCCCCCCCTTGAAGGTGGCCATAGGACACAACAAGGCCAGACAAGTGCATATGACAAGCAGGGCAAAGGTAAAAGGTCAGTGCTTATTCTTCTTTTTATTTTTCTTAGAATGTTTGGTAAGAGAAGATGTCCCTGGTTTGAAACAGGCTTCTTCATAAGCCATATGGCCTGTACACACTGGAAAACCATCAATCTCAGACACAAATTCTGAATCGGAATCTTAGAATGAATCAAACCTTAATTCCACTGCTCTAGAAGATAATATTCCAGGAACATACCTGTTAGAGGAAGACAAAAGAGCACACGCAGCGGCAATAGCTATGGGCTGGGCCTTTTGCACTGACTGGCTTGAGTGGTACTGGGGTAATGGCGCCAATTACCTCACTTGAGGCTGTAACTTTAGAGACCCCCTTAGGGGTTATGGTCTTCAGCATCTCATCTAGGGCTGTGAGCCATTCTGACAGTGGTCGGTGGGACCTCGGCAGAGGTGTTGGCCCTCGGGACCTCGGCAGAGGCAGTGGCCCTCGGGACCTTGGCAGAGGCAGTGGCCCTCAGGAACTCAGTAGAGACAGTGGCCCTCGGGACCTCGGCAGAGGCAGTGGCCTTTGGGACCAGAAACTGAGACTGTGGGCCCCCACTTGGGGCTGGACACTGAGACTGTGGGCCCCCACTTGGGGCTACAAACTGAGACTGTGGGCCCCCACTTGGGGCTACAAACTGAGGCTGTGGGCCCCCATTTGGGGCTACAAACTGAGACTGTGGGCCCCCACCTGGGGCTACAAACTGAGACTGTGGGCCCTCACTTGGGGCTACAAACTGAGACTGTGGGCCCCCACTCGGGGTTACAAACTGAGACTGTGGGCCCCCACTCGGGGCTACAAACTGAGACTGTGGGCCCCCACTTGGGGCTACAAACTGAGACTGTGGGCCCCCACTCGGGGCTACAAACTGAGACTGTGGGCCCCCACTCTGGGCTACAAACTGAGACTGTGGACCCCCACTCTGGGCTACAAACTGAGACTGTGGACCCCCACTTGGGGCTACAAACTGAGACTGACATCGGACTCTCCCGGTGGGCCCCTGGCAATGGAGTCACCCATGGGGACCGGAAGATTGGGTACCAATCTGGAACCCCCAACATCGGAGTCAACTCCGAGACCCCCAACATCGGAAGCAACTCTGGGAACCCAAACATCGGAAGCAACTCCGGGACCCTCAACATCGGAAACGATGCCACTAAACATGCCACCTGAGCCTATCACCTGGGCTTTCCCCTTAGGGGTTTGCAACTCTGATTTTAAAGGGAAGGTGGAAGATAAGGAATACATCATTTTTGATTCCTAAATCTATAATGGGGCTTCTTAGTACTTGGACCCCCAGTATTACTCAGAGCGCTTTTAATGGGTGATTCAGCAGCCATTCCTTTGCCATAGTGGAGACAGGCATAGATCTAACAACCTGACTCAACTCGGCCAGTGGAAAAAACCACCAGGGTTGCGCAATTCACAAGCCTGGAGATACTGGCCTGAATCTCCACAATATAAGCATAGATTGAAGTTTCGATGCCACTGACGCTCCTCCAGTAAAAGCTTTTGCCGTAGAAGACTTCTATGTTTTTCCTGGGCCTTCGGGTCTGAGGACTCGTTGACTAAAAACTCTTTAGACAGGGTCTCATTAGGGGCTGAATGAACCCCAGTGACCTCTGGGAGGATCAGAAAAATCTTGGTTAGCAGTTTTTTCAGCTGCAGTAGGGACTGCTGCAAAACCTCTAACCGCCACGGTTTAAAGGCAGTAAAGGCCAAATTTAGAGCCTCTAATGACTCTTGCATGGCCTGCATGGGAGAGCCGTGCAAGGTCACAACCAAATAACTACTGCAAGTCAGACTAAGACAAGACAAACTACAGAAAGACAAAAAAACTGGACTGGACTAAGAGGACTGAACTCAGCTCCAGAACTTCTTTGTTGGCCAGTTATAATGTAAGAACTATGGAGGGTATCGCCAAACCTGACCCCTAACTCTATTGCCTCTCCTCGCAGTTGACGAACACGTGCGGTGCTAGGCTTAACCAATAACAGCCGTGTTCGACTGAGCTGGTTATGCCGTCTCTGCCCTTGATGCTGCCTGGTCTTATGTGGGACAACGTGTCCGCCAAGGCAAGAAGAGTGTACAATAATTCTAAGATGAAGAGAAAAGGTCTGTTTGGTGGGGAAGGAACTAATAATCAAGGATACTAAAATATAACTTTTATTAGTTTTATCATTAATATTCCCAGTATTTACAATGTAGGAATCACAGTTACAGTGAAAAATAGAGGTAAAAACACAAACATACATGATTGTCAGATTATAGCCAGTGATATTATGATCTGATAAAATAATCCCCATATAAGTAAGATATCTATCTATAATGGATTGTATAGACTACTTATAGCACAGTGTATTATGTACTGATGATACAAGGGTCTAGTGTGCTGTAAAGTTCCAGATATTGTGGGTGAGATATTTAATAGGATGAGAGATTCAGAAAGTGAGAGATTTGGGAAGAAATGTCCAGTTTTTTAAAAGCAGCAATCATTTACACTGCAAAATCAAACTGGTTTTGCAGTGTAAATGATTGCCGCTTTAAAAAAACTGGAGATTTGTTACCAAATCTCTCACTTTCTGAAACTCTCGTCCTATTAAATCTCACCCTATCTCTCTGTCTTATTGATATATGTGATGACACTTGTCCAGCAGTCCTTCAATACCATCTGCTGGATTATTAAGTGAATTACACTCAGTTTGTATTATTTATACAGCCACTTGTATATATACTTGTATATACACTTGTGCATAATTATCCACAGACGACTGGGCTGAAATGGCACAGGCTCACCATTGGAGGCCACCAGAGAGTCGATTACCAACACAGACTGAAATAAACCAATGCCAGACAAGACAGATATGAGTCAGAAATGATGACTCCTAACACAAGGATTTACTTTTTTTTTTCTTAAACGTACCTAACTTTGCCTTTTTGGATTTCCCTCACCGATGACATTGGGCATCGGCATTGGCAGAAGACGTTGATGGCATATCATCATCATGTTCTGTGTCTTGACTAATGGCAGCAGCTTCAGCACTTAAAAAATAAAGATTTATATTTTGCAGTACCGATGTGCGGTGTGCACAAAGGTGAGTTGAGACTTATACTACCCTGGCCTGTTCCAGCTTAGTCACACAGCAGCAGACACAGAAAAATTGAAAAGGATTTTAAGGAATTTATTTACGTCAGTAACCCTTATTGTCCAAAAAAAATTTGATTATTTTGCAGCACCGATTATTTTGCAGCACCGGTGTGCACACAGATGAGACTTGTAGTACCCTGTCCCAGCTAACAGTCACACAGCAACAGACACAGAAACATTTAAAAGGATTTTAAAGAATTTATTTACGTCAGTAACCCTTATTGTCCCCAAAAAATTGATTATTTTGCAGCACCGGTGTGCACACAGGTGAGGTGAGACTTGTAGTACCCTCTCCCAGCTAACAGTCACACAGCAGCAGACACAGAAATTTTTTAAAGGATTTTAAGGAATTTATTTACGTCAGTAACCCTTATTGTCCAAAAAAATTAGATTATTTGGTACTTGTTTCCTAGCACGGCCACAATCTTGGGCATCGTGTACCTTTAAGTTAAGGTACACGATGCCCGCGATGGACCCGATTTCCTTTGAAATCAGGTCCATTTTGCCGGCAAAGGGAAAATCGCGGGCATCGCGTCGGTCGCGACCATTAACATTGGCCCCGACGCGACCGACGCGATGCCCGCGATTTTGCCATAGGCTTCAATGTTAAAATATTTTTTAACATTGAAATCGGGAGCATCGCGTCGGTCTTGTGCCATTATAATGGCACAAGGTGAGATGGACTTGATTAAGTTCATCTCACATAGTAAAAAATGTGAAATGGGCCAATATGACCCATTTCACATTATATATGTCCCCGTCATCACCCCACAATTGACGTGAACCCGAAGCGTGACGAGCGCAGCGAGCCCGCGAGGGGCGGCGGTGCACGTCCTCCGACCTTTTCATTCCCCTACTATCCATGTCGGCGTGGAGTTGAGAATATAAAGTGTGGCAAGTGCAGCGAGCCACCGAGCCCGAAGCCCGTGAGGGGACGCGTATACCTGTGAAGTTATACGCGTCCCCTCGCGGGGCTCGCTGCGCTCGCCACGCTTCGGGCTCGGTGGCTCGCTGCGCTCGCCACGCTTCGGGCTCGTGGCTCGCTTCGCTCGCCACACTTTATATTCTCAACTCCAAGCCGACGTGGATAGTAGGGGAATGAAAAGGTCGGAGGACGCGCACCGCCGCCCCTCGTGGGCTCGCTGCACTCGCCACGCTTCGGGTTCACGTCAATCGTGGGGTGGGGTTTACGGTGTAAAATTGGGGGTGTAGGGAATGTTTTACATTGAATCCAATGTAAAATCGGGTCCCAGGGACCCTATTCACATTTGATTAAATGAAAAAATCGGGTCGGTCGCATCGCATGCGACCAAATCGCATGCGATGCGACCGACGCAATATTTCCGACACGACCACCCCGATGGAGATCGGTGTGGCCGTGCTAGGGAACAAGTACCGATTATTTTGCAGTACCGGTGTGCACACAGGTGAGGTGAGACTTGCAGTACTCTGGGTACTTTTTTCCTAGCACGGTGCCCATCGCATACCATACTTAGTAGTGTGCGATGCGTGCAATGCGATATTCATGTTAAATTAACAGGAGTGCTGATGGGTGCTTGCAATGTTAAATGCATCCCCATTGTCAATGCCACCCCCACTATCAACGCCAACCCGAAACGTGGTGACATTTTTAAACCCCCACTATCCATGTCGGCGTGGAGTTGATTTTAGAAAGTGTGGCAAGCGCAGTGAGCCACCAAGCCCGAAGCGTGGCGAGCGGACGCGGAATACGAGCCCGAAGCATGGCGAGTGCGGAATACATGTAAAGTAATTTGTGTCCCCTCACGGGTCTCGCTGCTCTTGCCACGCTTCGGGCTTGGTGGCTCGCTGTGCTCGCCACACTATCTAAAATCAACTCCACGCCGACGTGGATAGTGGGGGTATGAAAAGGTCGGAGGCTACTTAACGCCACCCCTCGCAGGCTTGCTGCGCTCGCCACGCTTCGGGTTGGCATTACCAATGGGGGTGCATTTAACATTGAAAGCACCCATCATGCAATGCGATTGTATAACATGTACTACGATCAAAATATTGGGCGCCATGCTAGGAAACAAGTACCATACTCTGTCCCAGCTAACAGTCACACAGCAGCAGACACAGTTGTCCCAAAAAATTTGATTATTTTACAGCACCGATTATTTTGAAGCACCGGTGTGCACACAGGTAAGGTGAGACCTGTAGTACCCTCTCCCAGCTAACAGTCACACAGCTGCAGACACAGAAAAATTGAAAAGGATTTTAACCCCTTCCCGACATATGACGTATATTTACGTCATATGTCGGTTGCGGGGGAATCAAGCCAGCTCACGGAGTGAGCTGGCTTGAATGAGAGCAGGTAATGGCTGTATATTACATCCAGGTCCCTGCTCTCACGGCCACGAGCGGCGAGTTCGCCGATCGTGGCCGTTTAACCCTTTAAGCACCGCGGGCAAAGCGCCCGCAGTGCTTAAATAGCTGATCGGAGGGGGGGCGCCCCCCTCCGGCGCCGATCGGGGCCCCCCGCAGCGAGATCGGAGGGTGCCGATCGGTTGCCATGGTAGCCAGGGGTCTAATGTAGACCCCTGTGCTGGCCGTGTATGCATACCTATTACATCCTGCCTCAGGCAGGATGTAATAGGAAGTGCATAAAATCACTACGTTCAGCCATAGAGCTCTATGGCTGAACCTAGTACAGGCGATCGCGCCCCCTAGTGGTCAAGTACACTAGGGGGCCTTGTAGTAAAAGTAAAAAAAAAAAAAAAATAAAGTTTAAAAATAAAAAAAATAAAAATATTAAAAGTTCAAATCACCCCCCTTTCCCCATTTCCCAAATAAAAATAAATAAAAAATAAAAAAAATAAACATATTTGGTATCGCCGCGTTCCTAAAAGTCCGATCTATTAAAATATAACATTAGTTATCCCGCACGGTTAAAGGCGTAAGCGGAAAATAATCCCCAACGCCAAAACTAAGTTTTTTGGTCGCATCGCCTACCCCAAAAAAAATAGCTAAAAGAGATCAGAAAGTCGCCCATATCCCATAATGGTATTAATTAAAAAGTACACTTCAGCCCGCAAAAAATGAGCCCTCACCCAGGTCCGTAGATGGAAAAATAAAAAAGTTATAAGCCGCAGAACATGGCGATGCGACGCAAATTCGAAAAACCGTAACATATTCTATTTTTTTTTTTAGTCGTAAAACGTAACGAAAACTATAGAAGTTTGGTATCACCGGAATCGTAACGACCCATAGAATAAAGATAACCCATCATTTTAAACGAACTATGAACTCCAAAAAAACCGTAACCAGCGCAAAATTGTGGAATTGCGTTTTTTTTTCTTTTTACCCCACATTTAATTATTTCCTGATTCCCCAGAATATTATACGGTATAGTAAATGGTACCATTAGAAAGTACAACTTGTCCCGCAAAAAAAAGCCCTCATGTGTCTATATAGCCGGAAAATTAAAAAAGTTACGCTTATTTGAACGCAAGGAGGAAAAAAAAAAAAAAATTACCATAAAAGGCAATGTCGGGAAGGGGTTAAGGAATTCATTTACGTCAGTAACCCTTATTGTCTGAAAAAATAAGATTGATTATTTTCCAGCACCGATTATTTTGCAGCACCAGTGTGCACACAGGTGAGGTGAGACTTGTGGTACCCTCTCCCAGCTAACAGTCACACAGCAGAAGACACAGAAATGTTTTAAAGGATTATTAAGATGTCAGTAACCCCTTTATTGTAAAATAAAAATGATATTTTGCAATTTGCACCAACGTGCGGCTTGTACAGGCGAGGTGAAACTTGTAGAACCCTCTCCCGGCCTACACATACAGCAGCAGACACAGAAATTTTTTAAAGGATTATTAATAAGTCAGTATATTTATTAACCCCTTTATTCTAAAATTAAAATTACATTTTGCAATTTGCACTGACGTGTGGCCTGCACAGGTGAGGTGAGACTTGTAGTACCCTGTTCCAGCTTAGTCACATAGCAGCAGACATAGAAAAATTTAAAAGGATTATATTATTAAGGAATTTGGTGGTAGGGAGTGGAAATGGAGGACAGGTAAATCAATCTATATGAGACACAGGCAAAGACTACAGGGATAAATATATAATATACAGCACAGACTCTGTCAGTGTACCACCCCACTACACTACACTACACTACACTAACACAGTCAGACTCAGCAGGTTGTCACTATCAGCAGTGTAGTAGTTAAAACTACTACACCAGGCAGGTTGAACTTGTCACTATCAGCAGTGTAGTAGTTAAAACTATTATACCACGCAGGATGCACAGCGGGGTGGGAGAGTGAGTACGCAGGTAGGCACCAGGGAAGACAGCCAGAGGTGAACACAGTTCAATCTCCTAGACTGGAGTTGATTTTTATATAAAATGAACTCCACGCCGACGTAGATAGTGGGGGGTATGAAAAGGTTGGAGGACGCGTACCGCCACCCCTCACGGGCTCGCAGCGCTCGCCACGCTTCGGGTTCACGTTCATAGTGGGGATGGCGTGGGGGTGCATTTAACATTGTAAGCCCCCATTAGGGTGCTTATACAATTTAACATCGCTTTGCATCGCATTGTATGGCATTGTATGCCATATACAATGGTATACAATTTTAAATTGTATACCATCGGGTGCCAATCACGTCGCATCGCATACCATCGCATGCCTTATGGTCTGCGATGTGATGGGCGCCGTGATAGTACACAAGAACCCTAAAATGTATTAAATTAGCTTGACAGGGTGGCTCACATAAATTTGGTGCAGCACACCTCACGAGGCCACATACAGTAGCCAACCTGCAAAATAAAAATTGGATGCTTCCAATCAAGTTTTACCACATTTACTGATTATTTCCTACAAATTCCATATTGGACACTTGGTAGATTTGTCTCAATATACAGGGATTAAAGGAAGGACTTGAGAAAGCAATTACATTTGTATTGGATGCAACAGCATTTTCTGGCCTGCATAGGTGAATATGAGCTCTTTTACTCAAGTAAAGTTCTAAAGTTATTATAGATTTTGGGTGGTATGCACTAAAGCAAAAATGTGTTAAAAAACACATCATCCTGGTTCTTACCGCAATTGCGTATGCACTAAAGCCCGCATCCATCGCCAGCAAAAGTTTGCGATACCTATAGAAGCCTATGGGCTTCTTTCCACAGCGCTGTTTGAAGGTTCTGTCACAGATCCCTCCCAGCATGCCCCACGGCCGGCGCCATCAGCTCTTCCTTTGAGTTAATAATCGCATATGTTAGTGCCTATAGAATTATTAAGAATGGAGAAGCAGGTGAATGCCGGCGATGTGGGGTGGCGGATGTGAGTGCATCCCCCCTAATATGTTAATGAATGGAGACCAACAAATAACAAGCCACAGTTCAAATTAAATTTATTATTATTTTCATAAATCTTAAGAGAATAAAATATTAACATAAAGGATAAAATTTTTAGTAATACAATCATAAATATGCAAATCCTCAATTAGAAGTTATTGTTCTTATAAAATATCTGGAATTGGACTTGTATAATAATTTAGCCACTTAAAATAATTAATAAAATACATAAATAACAATGTCACATAAATATGTAAAATATGTATGCAATATTCATACTTTTTAAGAGTAACAATAGTTTACACAGTAAGATGTAGTATATAATGTATTTGCTGGTCAGGCAAGATCAGGATGCTACAAAAGCCTAGTCAAAGTCAGTAAAGTGGGTCATGTGGACTTTAGCCAGGTGCACATGGGGCGTTATGCTTGCCGGCTGGACCGAAATATTGCGCATGTCGCTTACACGGTCGCTTGCGACAACTCTAGGTTTGATGTGCTGGACATCAAACCTAGCAACATCGCAACAGACACCATGTTAATGAAGTACAGAACAGTGATTGTTCTGTCTTTCATTAACATCGCTCCAGTGTGTACATGTGATCTGGGCTGATGAGGATGTTTGAACGACTTCCTCTCGCTCTTGTATGTACCTGGCTTTTGTCAAAGAAATCATACCAGAATTTAATTTAGCCAGAACATTTTTGGTAGATAAAATTTATAATTTTACTGCATTATTATATTCCTAATTTGAAATGGCAAATTCATTGTGCCTAAGCCCAATTACAAGAAATCAGTTCTAACTATGGAAGTTAAATCGCTGGTTCATATTAAAACGTAATAATTTCACACTCTATTGGAGGAATTTAATTAGCAGCAGTAATTTACCACAGGTGAAAAAGGATGGTAGACTCTGGTTTCAATACACGGGATTATTCAGTAGCAGTCCCTTTTATAGCCTGGCAAATTACCCTGTTAATGCGTGATAAGCTTTAGTATCTTGCATAAGTTTCCTTTGGGTTAACACATTTGCAGCACCCACAAAAAGGACATTTAATGCAGATCTCTTTTCAAGCCTGCTCAGACTCAAAAAGAAACCCTCAATATCTGAAGCCTGATGCAGGCTCTAATTGAATAGCCATGCTGATTCAATTAGACTGCAATAAATTACACAGCTAATTGAATTCACCCTACATCTATTTAAAAAAAATTGTTAGTGCACAGTCTCTAATCATTATACATATTTAGATTAGTGCTTTACTGGTCAGTAGACCAATGGGATAATGTTACTATGATTTGTCAATACTGCATTTTGGTTAATATGAAATATTAAATGATGATACAAGTTGACCCATATTATTTGAATAAATATACATAAATATACTTAAACATGAGTATTATTGAACAACATGACTTAGAGTTTATCAACAGAAATCAATGTGGAGGTGATATATATATATATATATATATATATCACTGTTGGCAGCACACCTATAGCACGGATACTGTCTCCGGTGCCTTCCAGGTCACTCTGAACAGATACAAGCAGTGGGGGGCGGCGGCACTCAGATAAATAATCAGGCAAAGACGCTGATCCCAGACTGCGTCTTTGCCTGATTATTTATCTGAGTGCCGCATATATAAATATATATATATATATATATATATATAAATACCTTAAATTAAATATGTTATAAGTGCTTCAAGTAAAGGTCTAAAATTCAAAATATGTGCACATACTGTAATAAAATTTTGTTTAAATAATGTTTAAATGATGTACTTAATTTACATTGCGTATTGCTTCTACTTTTCTACAGTTGGAATTGTCACTGTTGAAAGATGTGAAAGCACCTTTTCTCTGAATTCATGAAAAAATATATTAATCCATTTCAGAAGTGTCGTCATTTCACCAATGGCTTTTTGCAATCTCTTCTCTTTATTAATCTACAAAAAATACATAGAATTGTAATAATCAAATCAAACATCCAAGTGCTTTAACTTCAACCTCTCGAAAATTCTGTGTTTATAATTGTTATTATTGTTAAGATTTTATAGAGTTTATAGATAAAAATGTAAAATAATACCACTTGAGAAGCTGATAAATTATTTATACAGGATCAAATTATGTCTTCTGAGTTTATGGGGGGAAATCAATTAAGTGCCTTTTTTTGGCCTAGCCGAAACAGACTTTGGCGACAGGGGGCGTGGCTACATGGCAATGCTGCATTAGCAAGACACGCCCCCATTATCCATCACTATGGGGGCATGTCCCATCACTGCTGGACATTACTGCCTGCAGGTGGCACAGCAGGACAGTCCCAAAAAAAATGGAACTATCCCATTAAAATTGTTGGAAGTTATGTGTGTATCAGATTCAGGATTGAGCCAACAACCTGTATTATTCTCAGATAATTAGAAATACAATTTCAAGCAGTATAAATTTTCTAAGAAATTTGCCTAAATCATATAAACTGTGAACACAACATTTAAAATGTGGAGATTTAGTGAGCGGCCATGCTAGGTCACATAAAGTTATGATGTGTTTGCTGTGCCTAAAGCATAAACATGTAATACAAATTTAAAAAGGTAAGGATCTCAATGTCTAACCTATTTCCATAGATAATAAATATTAACCAGAACTTTAAATCCAAAGCAAAATAAAACATATAGTATAGAACCGTCTAAATGGATGTGCATTTAATTTCTGTATCACCAACTGTCACATTATAAAAATGCACAGGTGACCTGGAATTCATGAACTGTGTGGGGGTCTTGAGAACCACTGCTCTAGAGGTTACGGAAAATATGCCCATACTTTAGGGCACCTTGATTCAAGAAACTTTGGGAGCCACTGCGCTAAATCAAAACCTGGTTTCATTAAAATCATACTCCAGTAATAGTCCCAGCTATTTAAAGGGTAATTATGAAATTACAGCAGAACATAGCCATCAGTGCAATTGCATTTGCACCATTAAGCAAGGTCGATGAATATTAATTTCTTCAAAAAACATTCATACTCTAGGAATATGTATGAAGTAATAAAGTGGAGAGAGATAAACTTCCAACCAATCAGCTCCTGTCATTTTTCAAGCATAGCCTCGAAGATGACAATTAGGAGATGATTGGGTAATACTTTATCTCTTTCAACTTCTCACGCCGAGGCCTAGTACATCTCCCCATATACAGAAACTTTACAGTTTAATCTTTAATATTGGGTTCAGAGAAGTCTTCTCGAGCTTCGGCAATACTGTACACCAATTACACATGCTTTTTGTAGCTAACCCCAGAGCCAGTGTGAACACATTAACCTACTTATTCTATAGTGCAGTAGTTCTCAAACTCGGTCCTTAGGATTCACGTTTTTCAGGTCAACCAACAGGTGCACTCATTACTGACTGACACATTTTAAAAGATCCATATATGGAGCTAATTATTTCTCTTGATTCTTTGAGAAGACCAGCAAAACATGCACTGTGTGGGGTCCCGAGGACCGACTTTGAGAACCTGTTCTATACAGTATAGATATAGGTATAACTGCACTTCATTCATGCCATACTTTAGTGAATTTAATGTATTATACTGTACATCTGCAGACTCTATCGATGTTCTAACTGCTTTTTAAACTACACTATTTATTTCCATACTACTATAACTTTTCCTATACAGAAAGCATTATTTTTAATTGCTCACCTTTCTAAATGTATGCTTTAATGCTTTCACATTTTCTGTTTCTTCATTTGATTCACATTTGATTGCCTATGAAAAATAAAATAAATAGTGTAATTTATTAGTGCAATTAGATTAACATTTTCTTATTACACAAGCATATAACATCATCCTAGCCTATAATGTGCGGAATACAATTAGCCGCGGTAAATTACCATGACGAATGGCTCACAAAGCATAATCACAATAACCAGCCCTTGGGAGTGGAATTGATCCCGTGTGTTATCTCCTGAATATGAGACTTTTTTTTCCCCCGGCTATAATTGCATTTTCTGATAATTATAAATCAAGCTAAAATGGCAATACAGATGGAGCCGGCTTTATCCTTGCAGTGGATGGCATTTCTACCGCCATCCACGCCGGCGGCTGGCTCCCACCAAGGGGCGCGCACGCACGAGACGCCCTCACGCACCGTGGCAATGGAGCTTGGCAAGGGTCCCTGATGCCTCCCCCACCGTCTCCACCGGTCCCCCACGCTGCCACGACCCCCCCAAACTGGGCAGCGTCTCCCCGAAGCAGAGACGGGCAGGGAGACGCTACCCAGCAGCCGTGATACTGGGATGCACGTGCGCATGAGATGCAGGCGCGTCCCTGTCTCTCTCGCCGGCGCTCGCCAGCTCAAGGGATCTGGCGAGCGCCAGCCAAAGACAAGCCCTGCTCCATCTATATAAGTCTGTTTGTTTTTCTTTTGCTGAAAGGTTACCATGTTAATAGGATACCCCCAAAAATGTAAATGCTAAAGTTAAATAGTATACATAGGTACTGTATGTGCAAGTAAATGTTCTAGGAATACCAAGTGTTACACATTTATCACATAGTGTACTGCTTTAAGGTACCTTTTGCTTAAATGTTAAATATATGTTACTACTGTTATTTGTCAAAATGGAAATCTGGTATACTTTGCCTCCATCTGAATAGTAAAGAGCATTTACTATTTAGTAGGAAAAATGTATAGTAAGTCATTAAAAAAAACACCTGCATTTTGGGCCCACCTACAATGATCTGCATGTATCTTGCTCACTGATAATATGAATCACATGTGTTCATCAAAATAGAATATTAAAATATGACTAGGGTACAAAGACCCTAAAAAATCTACAGGATTAAATTCAGTAAAAGCTGACAACAACGAAAAGCTGAAAACAATGGAGTAATGTATCATCTAAACTAGGCTATCTTATAAAAAAATGGAGTTATGACAACTTGTTTTCTAGGAAACAGAAGTAACATAATAATAATTATAATAATTATAATAATATTTTATATAGCGCTCTTTCTCGAATACCACTTAACAGATAACATGAACATTATACAGTAGAGAAACAATGAAATACAGAAAATATTTTCATAAAATACAAAGTGCATGGGGAAACTAAAGGTACTGCTAATGGTCCTTCATCAACAGATTGCAGTAATCAAGTAGGGCAGTATGTTATATTAGAAGCATTTTTGGGTAAATGAGTACCTTCTGCAGATAACACCTAATGCATCCTCAATGATAGAATCATGTGTAAAGTCTGAGCAATTTAGAACTTATAGTATAGAAGACATCAACATCTTACTGAAGGGTAGTTGACGAACGTTAGTGTAAAAGTGTAAATGTCTAATAACTCCTAATATCAACCACTATCAGCGGGTTGATGTGGGTTACTTCACATTGCAGCTTTGTATATACAATATGTTGATAAATTGTCCCTTATTTTGACATTATTTTCCTATTTTCCTATTGCATTGGTCCCAGATAAAGTTCTAAAAGTGGACCTACACCAGAACACTACACGTGTGCCCGACAGAGCAAAGAAAACACAACTGGAGTATTAAAAAGGTATGAATGATGTCTAAGGTAAAAAGAAAACATCAATGTCACATATAGTATTGGTGTAAGGTAATAAAGTATTTAGTGCTGCAAGTCTAGCGGCAAACAAGAATGGCAGATTTCCACCTGCTAGTCTTAATAAAGGATTCAAAATGCAGTTTTGTAAAATAGACTTTTCAATTTAAAGGTGAAAAACAATCTGTTCTCTTTCAGTATTGATATATCTGGTAATGTCTCCGTTACATTTATATTAATTTATTAATTAGTTAACTAATTAATTAATTAATTCAAAATCCCTACAGTTCTAAAAATAGTCTTGTCAATTTGGTTAAACAGGTATATCTACTGTACAGTACATTTTAAAATGTAGATCTTTAACAGCAAACCTTGCAATGTCGGACTAAAAACCTTGCAATGTCAGACTAATAAGGTCCAAACAAAACACATACACTGAATAAAGATGTATTGGTACAGTAAGCCGTTTTGGCTCATTGTCCTAAGTGCAGGATGAATTGATGCACACTTTATTTTTTGCATAAAATCTGCCTAAAAACTCTGAAACAGTCTAATTTATTTTCTACAAAGTAAAATATTTCTGACACCATATTTTCATATCCCTTTCCACACTATTCCACTTCCCTATACTGGGTACTGAACTGCTCATAATGTCCATTTACTGGATCTTAGTGGTGAATTATACTTCACTTTGAGACATTAAGCCAATAATTGTACTAATAATCCCTTGATTGTATTTTATAACCTCAGTATTAATATTACTGCCATCCCAATTACTCTACATATCATCCGTACATTTTTCATTGCTGTCACTTTACAAAGAGGAAGCCTGCAACCAGCATTAACATTAAACATGGACTCATCCTTACAGTATTGTCAGTTCTAGGCTGAAATAAGTAAAATACATGGGATACAAACATTCAATCTAGTAGACATTAAATAGAAAAAAAACGTAACCTGATAATGGCAGCATCCTCCTGGTTATGGTTTATGTGTATGCACTATATCATTTGTCCCACGGTTCCAGGCAGTTCAAGGGAAAATCGTTAGGAATATCGTACCATTTGCACTTTTGCATTATGTGTACCCAGCTTAAAGTTCTGATTTGTATCACACAATAGTGTTACATCAAGTGAAAGTGAAAGACATACATATTTTACAACACTTCGCTCATTTTCTAAACACCTTCTACAATCTCTGCTTTTCACTTTCAACCGTTAGATATAGATCTGGCTTCATTTCACTTACACAAATCTGCATCATGTCTTTGATGTTATTGAAGTCTTCATTAATACCATATTTCTCTGCTTCTTTCTGAACTTTGCCCACGGATAAGACCTCTTTTGAGTAAAATGACATCAGATGAAGTCTCGTGGAACAGTTTTGCTGTATTAGAGCAATAGGAAAATATTAGGCAAATGTTTCATTTGTGAATGATAAAAGAGCCACATTTAAATATTTACATTTTATTTTCATTGTTTTACTTACCATAAAATCATTCTTCAATGCATGAGTGAATAGTTTTTTGTTAATGATATTGTCCTGTTAAAACAAAAAAAAAGTATGTTTATAATAAATACCGTATGTATCCCATCCCTATATCAACATTCTATATGAGTTTACAATGTATTCACTTACTGGAAATAGTCTTTTGAACTCTGCAGTCTTGTTAAAGAGATTTTCATTGTCTTTCATTATTCTCCCAGCTTTGCATTCACTCTTAATAAGACTTCTGCTCTCGCAGGTAAGAATTAGTATTAGAGTAGTCAAATAGAGTGCTTGCATGAAAAGGCAAATGTTTCGCTTCATTCTAGATTATGGTTACTTGCCAACCAACGATTAAATAGCCAATTCTGGTAGCCTAACAAGCCCTTATGATGAGATTGTCGTTTGTATAGCCTCTCATTCTAGTGGGGTCAATTGTGTTTGTATTATATAGCTCATCTGACAGGTTTTGTGAAAATTCCCCTATTATCATTTATGACGTTTTTTTTTTAAGTCTGCATAGGTTTACCGTCAGAAAGCAAGAAAAACTTCTAAGAACTATGACCTTACCACAGTATTTCTTATGTGGCTACCAGACTACAAGTATTTGCTTGTGGCTTCGGTTAATTTACTGTGGTCATAAAACCCTCAAAGAAGTTTTCCTAAAATATAACATTTGAACGACTGAACCTACTGTTTGCATTATTGTATATAACAAAATGTGCTGCAGTTATTTGCATCATGACAATTTTTTTTATTGTATATGAAGCTACTGAAACTAGTACATACAATAAATACAAATAGCAATAAAATGTCCAAAAAATTTACACCGTAAGATAGAGTTTCCCAAATTCCGTCATTACAGGCAAGGTTTTAAGGATATCCATGATTGAGTTCAGGTTGTTAGATCAACATGACTGAGTTACTAATAAAGTCACCTGCACTCAAGCATGGATATCCTTAAAAAATTGCTACAATGGCAGCGTTTGGAAACCTTTACTATAAGAAACAGCATTGCAGCAAAGAGACATGACTTGATTGGAAGAACAATGTCTCTATTACAACAGTAAGCATAATCACCATAATAAATGGAAACTAGGGGAGAGGGTACACTTTAACCAGGCCCAAACATGTTGTCCCCACAGTTACATAACAGGCAGTGGCACTGTACTTCATACAGGGAGTACAGTGCTACAGCAGCCTCTGTGCTTTGCCCAGCACATTGTGGCTTACATTTTTGCACAAAGGGGGACTGGCCACACCTCACTGAGTTAGCCATGCCCCCTCATAGTACCGGGGCCCAAGAAATGTGTCGGCAGCCCTGGCTATGATGAAAGATCCAGTAATAAAACAGTAACTATGAATAATAAAAAGGGAGAGATTGGGGTTTGCAACAAAAACAAAATAAAGTGCACTGGGAAATTACAAATAGGAAAATGCAATACTCAAGATCATGGCCAAACCTACAAAATTCAGTAATAATGAGACTCCTGCACACTAAGTTTTCACCAATAACAGCCGCCTTTCCTCAGTGTACTGTATAACGTTCACCAATTACTGGGACTTACAATCAGAAAAGGCTGCTATTAAATAGCTGTGTCGGGTAATAACAGGACGGAATGATGGGGCTCACGCAAGGGTAATCAGAACTCTCTCCAACTCCAATCCCGTGACAGTAGTAGTAGAACACAGCAATACTTAGGTTAGTAATTCAGAATTATAAGATGATGTATCAACTAATGCAAAAATGCATGGGATGGAGTGGAAACACCTTCTGATTATATGCACAAGTGCAACAATGCACAGGATGGAATACAGTGACACTCTTGCAATATACACAAGGATAGACTATATTAACAATTTAATAATATGCTCAATTGCAATAGTTAATGGACAGGAAAACTCCAGAAACGTAGCTTTTGCTGATAGCCAGGAATACAGAACCAGGACTCAGACTGGAGAGGCTCAGGAGCACAGGATGCCAGACAGGGCAACACCAGACCAGGTACTAAGTAAAAACAACCTATAACTTCAGCTGTATTACAGAGCCAGAATTGAAAGTGCCGCCTATCAGCTGACCAAAGTGCAGCCACACCCGTAAGACTGTGATCGCTGATTAATAAGGTCATCTAAAGTTTGGATAGGGAATGTATAAGAGAAAAGGAGGAATGTATGCAGCCTCCTTCATCCAAGCCCCCACCCCCTCTGCTGGGAGTAGTACTGCCCAGTAGGGTCTGAGCACTAGAGCACTCAAACCCTACTCTGTATGTACAAAACACCAGAAAATTACACAATCAGCGAGATTCCGAAAGGTAAGTATTAATAAAATGGGTGCATCATGTGTGGTGTGGTCACACACTGCATCTATTATAAATACTACACTGTCTGGAGGATATTTGGTGCTGAAGATAAACATATCCAATATAAACTATTATTGTAGATTTTCGACTCTATTTCAAAGAACAATATATTAGACTGAACAGAACTAATTATCAGGCTGAAACTGACAAAGAGATTTTCAGGCTGGAACTAAGGATGAAATTGTTGAAATGGGACCGATGAAGCTAATATAGGACTGGAACCGATTATTCAAATATCAAAATAGAACCAATGTCACTTATATTGGGCATAAAAAACTGCAGGTGCAGAGCAATCGCAGCTCACTAGAATATCGATCAACTACGCATGCATACGGAACGTACTGCACATGCTTGAAGCAATCAAGCCATAAAATTAAGTGTCTTATATATATATATATATATATATATATATATATATATATATATAACAATTTTTATTATGATTTTCAAAGTGCTTACAATGTTTACACAAAGCAGTTCAGACATCCACACGTATACTAAATGAAGTGTCTTTTTTAATGGTAAGCTGTCTAATAGAATAGAATAGAATCAATAGAATCAACTTTATTGGCCATGTATGCTTGCGCACACTAGGATTTTTTTGTGGATTACAGTGCAGCATCAAGCAGGGATGAAAAGGGGGGGGAGACATTACATATATTACATAAAGACATTACAAGCATTTCATTTATAGCTACGAATGTGGTGGTCAGGTCACCAAGTAGGGACACGTTGTTTGGCTGTTGATATTGGGATTGCTTTCTCTTTGATTGGATTGTTCAGGTGATGGACGGCTAACGGAAAGAAGCTTCTTGCGGATCTGGACGTTTTGACGGGGATGGACCTGAACCGTCTTCCGGATGGTAGACAGTTCAGGTAAAGGTGAAAAAGTCACAGAATCAGTTAAAAGTAGGTTTTAGTAGACAGTAAACCACCTCTGGAAAAATTTCCAGAAAGGTCAGCATCAGGATGTCACAAGATGACTTTAGATCCCACCACTGGCGGATTTAAGGGGGGGGGGGGGCACCCGGGCACGTGCCCCCCCTGTCATTTCTGACACTATTTTTTTTTTCACTTTAAATGCCGCCCGCCGCCGCAAAGAATTAACAGCCGGGCAGATCGTCCTGCTGCCCGGCTGTATACAGTGTGCTGTGCGTCAGGCTCAGCTGTGCAGCAGCGCCTAGGTCTTTGGCGGCTCTCGAGTCCCGGCTATTTTAAAGTTTAGCTCGCGGCTCACGCTGCCGCGGCAGCCTGTTGGGACCGCGAGCCAATCAGAGCTTGCTCGCGGTCCAGCAGCCAATCAGGAGTGGTGGCTCCTGATTGGCTGCCGGACCGCGAGCGAGCTCTGATTGGCTTGCGGTCCCGGCAAGCGGCCGCGGCAGCGCGAGATAGATACGCTTTAAAATAGCCAGGACTTGAGAGCCACCCGGCCGGGACCTAGGGGCTGCTGCACAGCTGAGCCTGATGCACATGTATACAGCCGGGCAGCAGGATGCTCTGCCCGGCTGTTAATTATTTCAGGTGGCGGCGGGTGGCATTTAAATCCTCTTAGTTGGCAGAATTCATTCCCTGGGAGCTCAATTCATCTTCTCATTCTAGATCACTGATCATTCAGCTCTGGGGGTGCAATGTTTCAGCTGGCTACAACTCTCCTTATACAGTGAATATATATATGTAGGTGCCATGTTGTTGCCCATCAGATGGGACTAAGGGGTCCGTTTATCATTAAATATTTGTGGATAATTCAGGTTTCTATGGGTGTGTGTGTGTGTGTGTGTGTGTGATAATGCAAGGATTGCCAATATCCAGAATGTGAGGAGGCATGAATGTTGGCTACCGCCATCTCAGAATGGTGGCAGCCCATTGTAGCCTATGGGCTACCCTCAGCACCACCGGCCAGACAGTAGCCGATGTGCAGTGCAGTCATCAGTCAGCCAGGCGTCAGCGCTGACCACGCACCCGTTAGTGCAGATCACAGGGACAGGCTCGTTTCTGAGCTCTGCGCAGACATACATGCCGCCATTAGGATTGCATAGGGCAATAAACATTTGCAAATGCAAACTAAACAACTATCTCCCTGCAAAAATATGTGCTGTCATCAAAACTCGGCCTATAGAAAACATGAACGCAAAAACAACGCTGGACGCTCTGCCCGGCTGTGAATTCTTTCAGGCGGCGGCGGGTGGCAACTAATTCCTGTAGAACCCCACTTGGCAACAGGCATGGAACCCCACATGACAACAAGCATGGAACCCCTGGCAACGAGCATGTAGGTAAGCAGCACTTATGTAGCATAATTTGTAATAGGCATTACGGTGTTTGACATAATACATATGCCAAACACCTATGGTCTGTGGCTTAACTTGTAATGGGCATTATGGTGAAAATTTTTGGCACGCCTTCGGCGCGCAATGTCCTTTTTTGTATAGCCTTTTGTCATTTTTTACATAACCTGTGTAGTATTATGTGAATTTTGCCGCAATCCATGTGGCATTATGTGAATTTTTGCTCAATTAGTTTGGCATAATGTGTAAGGGGCAAGTATAATGGGGGTCTACTATTTTGTTGCATAATGTGTAGATGTGGTATATGGTGTGGTACACAACACTCAAGGCCACACCCCCTTTTCCACCTTCGGCGTGCGCACAACTGCATCCTTCAGTATTGACGCCAATTATGGCCTGTGTACTTTTAATGCCAGGGCCTAATTTTTTAGCCCATTCTCGCCCTCTCTCTGTCCTCCCTTCCTTCCTCCTCAGCGTGCACACTGGCACCACTAACACCCCTCCCCCTCCCCTATCTTGGTGCCCCTCCTGTCATTTTCTCCTGGATCCGCCCCTGGATCCCACCCAAGTGACACAAGATGGATGACAAACGTGCTTACGAAGCTTACGCAGTTCACAAGTTGATTGACAGAAAGCCGGCATTTGTGGGTGTCACCCGGCCATTTATTGGGACTGTCAGGCCCAATCAGCCTGTTTTTGTCACACTGGTTGTGTATATCCTGGGTTATACACAGATTGCACACACTGGGAAAATCATTAGATGGTGAGTGAGTTGCGATTGGATTTGTCAATGACGAAAATTGACTAGACGAAAATGCTGCATCATTTTAGTTTTTACACCTCCAGGTTGTATTTTTCGAGTGACTGATTTACTGGATTCATTAATAATACTGTATTTTATACAGTTTTACCCATCGTCTCTCTCTCGATTTACTTACTTGCGATGCAGCTGCGCAACAAATATTCCTTATGAGAATCACTCAGTCAGTTTATGTAGCTAGCTATTTAGTTAATTTAATAGCTATATATTATAAAATGCATCCTTACAGCTTAATTTTTTCAGTAGACTAGTACTGTACTACTACTACTTACTTGTATCAGGTAGGTTGCATTTTTCTAGTGATTTATTGTTTTCTTTAAATTTAAATGAACATTTTTAATTAAACGATTGCATTCTTAAATTAATATTTTACGGAAAATAAATGACCTGCTGTGAAGAAAAATAGCATTTGTGCTGCAGCTAGATTACTAAACACATTCAAAAGTATACAAAGTATTTAAGGGAATGATAGAGAAATGTTATTCAGCAAAAATCCATTACAGTATCATTTAACTGCAAAGCTATGACAAAATCATTGACTAAAATTAGACTTAAATTTTAGTCAAGATCCCCTGACTAAATCTTTGACGTTAGGTGCATATACACGGTTAGATTTCACTTTCTATTCGACCTCTATTCGATCTGTGTCTGGATCTGGATCTGTGTCTTTATCTGGCTAGTCTTGCCTGCAAGACTATTTTTCTATCAGATTCCATTCAATTTTACTGCTATAAGCAAAATCAAATAGAAAAATAGTGCATATCTCACCGGGTGATCCGTGCAGGCTGCAAGGTGTAAAAAAAAATAGAAAAATAAATAAATAATTTAAAAAAAACAGCGTGGGGTCCCGTGGCCAAAACATTAACCCTACCGACCAGTCAGCCTGGCCAGGGGCCCTGGGGGAGTGGGGACCCCCCCCAATAAAGGGGTCCCCCCCTCCAGGACTTACCTGACCAGGCTGAAGCCTGGTGCTGTCCCCGGTGGCCCTGTGCGGTGGCCACCGGGCTGATTCTGTGTAAAAGAATAGATGAAAACCTATTGTTTAAAACTGTGGAACTATGAGTCCCAGCAAGCCTCCCCTGCAAGCTGGGACTTGGAGAACCACAAGTCCCAGCCTGCGGGGCATTAAAGGGCCCGCTGGCACTTGTAGTTCCACAGTAATAAAAATAGTACAATAAACACACACTGACACAATGAAAATAAAAGTTTAATACATCCATTACACACATACTGATACTTACCTACTGTATCTTGATCCCGTAGGTAGCCCTCTGTCCTGGTGTCTGGTGTCCTGTGTCGTCCTCCAGGTCCATGTCGGCGGTCCGTGTCGTCCTCCAGGTCCATGGCAGTGTCCGGGTCCGAAGAAATCCATGTTGGAGCTGTGGAAGGAAATCCTACTCACCTGGTCCTGTGGTGAAGATGTCTTGTCTTGGTCTGACGTAGACCAGGTAATCTTCAAGCTGTCGCCGGTCCCCGCACTGTCCGCATCGCACTGAGGAGAGATGCAGAGATATTTCATACTCGGCGCCTCTCCTCAGAATGATTCCATTGGCCGCCTAGCGGACAATCAGGAGCCGACTTTCTTGGCTCCTGATTGGCCGCTAGGCAGCCAATGGAATCATTCTGAGGAGAGGCGCCGAGTATGAAATATCTCTGCATCTCTCCTCAGTGCGATGCGGACAGTGCGGGGACCGGCGACAGCTTGAAGATTACCTGGACTACGTCGGACCAAGACAAGACGGGGAAAATTTACCAAAATGGATTCGTAGAAAAAAGGTGTATTCGTAGGGAGAAATACACCTTTTTTTTTACGAATTTGTATTTTCGGGATTTTCTATCCCCAAAATACAACAATTCGTAGTCCTAGGGATGGAACATTCGTATTTGTATTCACAAATACGAATGTCTACACCATCGTTAGGATACGACAGGAATCACCATTCAAAAGAATGGTGGTTCCTGATTTACTAAGCAGCCGTATAGAATATACGGCTGCTTTTGTCCACGAGAATACGGCAGAAAAATAGAGCACCATTTTCCTGTCGTATTCTTGTTTTAGCCTGCACGGATCAGTCAGATCCGTGCAGGCTGCGGTGTAAAAATAAATAAAATAAAATAAATAAATTAAAAAATGGCGTGGGGTCCCCCCCACAGCCGAAACCAGCACCAGGCTGACAGAGCCTGGAGCCGGTAATTAAAAATCAGGGAACCCGACAAATAGGGGTTCCCTGATTTTTAACAACCAGCCCTGCTCTGGGGCTGGTTCCCAAAATACGGGGGACAAAATTACTTCCCTGATTTTTAATTACCGGCTCCAGGCTCTGTCAGCCTGGTGCTGGTTTCGGCTGTGGGGGGGACCCCACGCTGTATTTTTTTTTCTATTTTTTTTTACACATTGCAGCCTGCACGGATCTGGCTGATCCGTGCAGACTGCTACAAATAATTCATATTAGCGGCCGTATATATGTGCCACTAATACGAATTAATACGACATCGGAGGGTTACAAAGCAGTCGTATATGACTACTTTGTAAATGACCCTCCGGAACACGACTTTGCATACGACTGAAACAGTCGTATGCAGTCGTAGGGAAAATACTAATACGAAAAACTAGATTTTTTATATTAGTAAATTTCCCCCGACATCTTCATCACAGGACCAGGTGAGTAGGATTTCCTTCCACAGCTCCAACATGGATTTTTTCGGACCCGGACACTACCATGGACCTGGAGGACGACACGGACCGCCGACATGGACCTGGAGGACGACACAGGACACCGGACATCAGGACAGAGGGCTACCTACGGGATCAAGATAGGTAAGTATCAGTATGTGTGTAATGGATGTATTAAACTTTTATTTTCATTGTGTCAGTGTGTGTTTATTGTACTATTTTTATTACTGTGGAACTACAAGTGCCAGCGGGCCCTTTAATGCCCCGCAGGCTGAGACTTGTGGTTCTCCAAGTCCCAGCTTGCGGGGGAGGCTTGCTGGGACTCATAGTTCCACAGTTTTAAACAATAGGTTTTCATCTATTCTTTTACACAGAATCAGCCCGGTGGCCACCGCACAGGGCCACCGGGGACAGCACCAGGCTTCAGCCTGGTCAGGTAAGTCCTGGAGGGGGGACCCCTTTATTGGGGGGGTCCCCACTCCCCCATGGCCCTTGGCCAGGCTGACTGGTCGGTAGGGTTAATGTTTTGGCCGCGGGACCTTATATAATAAGTGTCCCCCGGCTGTGACATTACCCTGCTGGCTGGTTTGGCCTGGGGCTGGTTCTTAAAATACGGGGGACCCCTACTCATTTTGTCCCCTGTATTTTGGGAACCAGCCCCGGACCTGGAGCCTGGGGCTGGTTGTTAAAAATCAGGGAACCCCTATTTGTCGGGTTCCCTGATTTTTAATTACCAGCCCCGGCTCTTTCAGCCCGGTGCTGGTTACAGCTGTGGGGGGGACCCCACGCTGTTTTTTTTTTAATTATTTATTTCTTTTTCTATTTTTTTTTACACTAAAGCCTGCACGGATCTGACTGATCCGTGCAGGCTTAAGCCAAATACGACAGGACAATCAAGGTGTATTTTCCTGTCGTATTTTCGTGCCTGTTTTACACCAATTAGCAGCTGTATTATCAATACGGCTGCTTAGTAAATCAGGAACCACCATTCTTTTGAATGGTGATTCCTGTTGTATTCTATCGATGGTGTAGACATTCATATTTGTAAATACAAATACGAATGTCCCATCATTAGGAATACGAATTGCTGTATTTTTGGGATAGTAAATCCCGAAAGTACAAATGTGTAAAAAATAGGTGTATTTCTGCCTACGAATACACCTATTTTTTACGAATCCATATTGGTAAATTTCCCCCTAAATCTCACCGTGTGTATACACCATAAGACAAAAATAAAAACAATTGACTAAAAAGTGACATTTCATTTAGAAAATTTTTAAGAAAGTGACTAAGACTTAGGGGGGTATTCAATATCCTGCAGCCATCTCCCGACAGGAGAGATGGCTGCGGGGCCCTATTCTATGCTGTCTTCCCTGACAGCATTGAACAGGGTATCTCGGCAGAGATACATTCTGCCAAGAACGGCCAGGAAGTGACAAGCTCCTGGCTGCAGCTCACCTCTTCCCGGCCACAGCACCCTTCTCGACAGTCATTATCCCGACGTTGGGATCCCGACTGCCTGGTCTCAGACAGCGTGGCCAGCGCAACAAAGCCCCTTGCGGGCACGGTGGCGAGCTACGCTCGCCAACTATTTTATTCTCCCTCTATGGGGGTCGTGGACCCCCACGAGGGAAAATAGCTGACGGCCGTCGGGAACCCGGCCGTCAGTGTTTTAACAGTCGGGATCCCGACGTCGGGTTAATGAATGTCGGGATCCCGACTGTCGGGACCCCGTCCGGCAGCCCCCTTCTCATCCCGCTGCAGGTGGGACATTGAATCCCGCCTGCTTTTTCTTGGTTGAACAGACCAAGAATGGGACAGGGTCACAGCTGAATGGGCCAGCTCGACAGCCATGACCCAAGATTGAGTACCCCCCTAAAACTTATTTGAAAATCCTTGCCAAAATTAACACTGCACTCAACGGACTAAATTACTACTTTAGGGGGTATTCAGTGTTGCTTATTTGCAATTTTTGGAAATAAAGGGATCGGACTTTATTTTTGCCAGGGAATCAACCAGGGTTCGCGTTTGCATATCTGGCTCTTTGAATAGTCCTATCTGCATTAGTGGAAACACCAACTACGTTTTTGAATTAGCTGCCATTTGTGTTGAAAAAGACTCGGGGATGCAAGTCTTTTACGATTTTTGGATTGTTTCTAAAAATCTGAAAAAATGGAAAAACATTGAATAGATGGAATACAAATGTATCTATTCTTTGCGGAAACAGATGCTATTCCGATGTTTTTCCATGAAAAATGGACATTGAATACCCCCTTTGTATGCTAAAAGATGTCATAACTGAAAATGTAAGCAATTTGCTGGATATGAGAGAGGGAGCTGTGAAGATGGGGATTAGAGGTAGGCGCAGATAGGGACTTGGGGTGGAATTTTGATTCCCCGACATGTTAACAGATGGATTGATGATTATCGCTGGCCGCTGAACAGTGCATCCGGTGGCAGTGGGTCGGGGGATCAAGACTGCAGGTGTATGGGCAAATTTACATGGAGAATCTGCAAGTTACTGTATCCCACTAGACCAGCATCGCTTCGCTGCCTCAGTAATCATTATTTCTTGTGTTGTGTTGATAAGAGATTGTTATCATTGCAATAATCTACATTATAGGCCCCCATACATTAGGCCGACTTGTCCTAGGGACAAGTCGGACCCAATTTACCTGCGAGCCGCCCGGCAGCTCCCCGGGAGGCTCACATACAATTTGGCACTTGATGTGCCATTTTTTACATGGGATAAATCGCATGCGATTTATCCCATGTAAAAAAAAACCCCGGGGAGCTGCAGGGCGGTGAGGAGTAGTGGGGGCGGGCAGCGGCGGCCAGCGGTGGTGGGGGCGGGCAGAGGCGGCCAGTGGTGGTGGGGGCGGGCGGCGGGTGCGGTGAGCGCTGCTGACCTGGCCGGGAAGTGTACTTACACATAGCAGCAGGGGGGACGGGACGCGTAGTGGCGGCTATTAGATTTTTAAAATATTTGTCAAATGACCGGCCGCTCTCTGATTGGCCGGAGAGCTCTCAGCCAATCAGAGAGCGGCCGGTCATTTGACAAATATTTTAAAAATATAATAGCCGCCACTGCGCTGCCTGTTCCCGCTGCTGCTATGTATGAATGGGCAGCCTGTGATTGGCTGAGCGCTCTCTCAGCCAATTGCTGACTGGCTGAGAGAGCGCTCAGCCAATCACAGGCCGCCCATTCATTGTATGGGCTTTTTTTTTTTATTCCGTACTGACAGCTCCCGCCGGCTCCCCCTGCCCGGCTCTATGCCGCCTGTGTCCCCCACAGCGCCCCCAGCCCCCCCTGCTCCCTCTACCGCCGTGCCGCCCCACTAGGTCCCAAGTCGGGTGGTCGGACGTGCAGCAGGTCCGACCACCCGACACAGATCCGATGCGCACGGGACCGCGCATCGGATCTGAGGGGACATCAAAACTAGCCGATTTTGGTCCGATTTCGGCCAGATCCGACTGATCTGGCTGAAATCTGACCAAAATCGGCTAGTGTATGGGGGCCTTATGACCTGCTCTGTCTATAGAGGTTTCACTGGGCACTCTTCTACTAAACTCCTCATTTTAGTTAGTCTTTGACTACAGTATATTAAAACGTCCATTCACTACTAAACGTAAGACTGAGTCATTCACATGCACAATGACTGCTACTATACATGACCTCATACTATTTCCCCCCATAAAGCAGCAAGATTCACTTCTCTAACAATACACAGCACCTTATGTTTTACTTTTAAGTGAAAATCATTCACATTTGATGGTGTCTTCCTGACCATATAAGCCCCATTCCCACTAGCTGTACTCTATGCAATGTAGCATCCAAGTTATGCTACTGGACATCAGGTATACATACAACTAAAACACCTTATGGTGTAAGCACATGGTACGATCCAGCATGAGATTTTGACTATATAGTAAAAATCGCATGCAAATCGCACAGGTTTTTTGCCTTGCAATCTCGATGCACGCTCCCATGACAGCACAAATCCAAACCCCGGTAGACAGGGCAGCAATGACTATATAGTGCAAATCTAATGCAGATAGCATGAATTGTATGTAAATAGCACATGAGTTAGCAAAGATTGCATAGCAAGTCGAATAGCAAGGGAATCTCACCGTGTGTGCACACCATTTTACACTGCAAAGTTACTGGAAGTTGTGTGAGGTACGTCCAGGACCATTACCATACCAGTGGAACACAAAGAGACATCTACATATGTATTGTACATATGTATGCATGGATTTTTTTTGCCAGCGAACCCGCTGTACAAATTAAAATAGCTTTAAATTTAATTTGTATAATAATGTTGTTGGATATGAAAATTGGTCTACTTTGCTTCTATTTTGTATTAAGCTCTGATCAGTATCATCCTTAGGTGTGTACACACGGTCAGATGTGCCTTCAGATACTATCCACGATCCGATCAGATCGGATCGTGGGTTGTATCTGAAGGCACAGCCGATTTGCATACAAGTCTGACTATATAGTGCAGATCTGCACTATATAGTCAAGGCAGACAAGACTTTCTGCCTTGCGATGCGTGAACGCGCATCGGAATCAGATCGGGATCTGAAGGGTTAAAACCCTTGCGATCTGCATCTGATTCCGATCCGATGTTGACTATATCGTCAACATATGAAGGCAAAAAGTACCGTGTGTAAACACCATTAGTATATTTGGCTTACGCAAATCTGCCAGGGCCTGTCCTACTAAGTTATCCTAGATTTTCACCTGAGTGCAAGTAGTTAGGAGACTCCTAAACATTGCAAAAGCCACCATTGTGCTCCTACACGGAGTAAGGTAAGAAGCAGCAGGTGTCTTTACAACATTGTTAATTAATTGCTTATTTCTGTAAAACACTTTAGTAATGTGATTTATCTACAGAAATTACTAGAGATCAGGAAATATGATGTAGACACTGTCTAGTTGTAGAGAAAAGAGTTTCCATATCATTCTGAGTGTTGTAGGAAACTTAACAGCATACTGACCAAACTCACTAGTTACTGTATGCTGTATATTGGTCAATAAGTAAGATAAGCTGGGAGGTCCCACATGTACAAAGAAACCAAAGTGGTTGTTGTTCTCATCAGTAAATATGTGTAAGGTCAGACTATTGAATTTAAAAAGTATAAATGTTTGTAAAGGTACATTTGCTCCAGTGATGGGAAACCCATTATTAAAAGCTATTGGGCCTTATTCTAGTTCACTCTTTCTGACAAAATCCTTCTTAGATGGACAAAACCATGTGCACTGCAGGTGGGGCAGATGTAAATTGTGCAGAGAAAATAAGATTTGTTATTTTGTTTCTGTGCATGGTAAATACTGGCTGCTTTATTTTTACACTGCAATATAGATCTCACTTTGAAGTAAAACCCCACCCAAATCTAATTGTCTCTGCACAAGTTACATCTGCCCCCCTGCAGTGCACATGGTTTTGTCCATCAGAAAGAGTGAACTACTGTAGAATAAAGACCATTGTCTCATGCATACCTATACATTATAGAATAAAGCAAAGAAACTGTGACATTAGATACATTATTGCCTACAACAATATTCTAAAATGGCTCAGACAGATTCGATTGTACCCTTAGAAAAGATAATAAATAACTGGATTAACTGGATTTAAAACTATTTGATTTTCTGAATTAGCATCACACATGTCTTCATTCTTCTAACTAATCCTTCAGCCTATTTAAATTGAGGAAACTAGCCACCTTGTTGTTTGGTATCACTGTGCACACCACACTAAACATGGCTCTATCATTCAAAATAAACAAAAAAGTGTTTGAAAAAATCCCAAGGCGCTATCAGTCCTTGCAGCCACAAACCCAAATGGAGAACCACTGGGCAATCCTCTCTAGTAGATACTTCGGAACAAATGAAGATCTGGTGGCGCTGAACTCGTGTGTCTGTGGAATGTGATTCTCGTGATGTGAAGATATGAAAAATAATAATAAACAAGGTGTAAGATGATGTAGGGGTGAGAATGCTTTTGGGAAAAGAGCACTCTGTGGGGAAATTCATACCAAAACTCACTAAATAGTGGTGTGTTATAAATATATAACGGTATCTTTATGGGTCCACCCGTGTAGAAAACATAGAAGACAATACCAATGATGGAGGACAGTATCCAGAATGCGTACCGTACTCACTGAATATACAGGAGCATTAACGCATATTAAGGTATCTTTGCCAGCACACCAGTATTAACAATATCCAACAGCCAAGGTGGGTGCCTACCATACTCACTGAAGATGTAGGGAGGATAAACACATAGCGATTTCTTTAAAAGACAGGTCTCTCTTTCTCCAATAGAGATTTCAACCTCATAAGTGGAGGTATATGCAGAAAAAGGAGGAGGACTGGTCTCAATAAAAGGATTTAATATAGGAACAGCTTATATGTGGCCAATTGGCCAATAACCACAAACAGATGATCCAATGAATTGAACAATAATAAAAACAGAATAAAATAAAACACTCACTTCACTGCCAACATGTTTCGGCGGTCACAGCCGCCTTTTTCAAGGTCTTGACCTTGACGGTCCCGTGCGCGGTCCCGTGTGCATTGGACCTAAGAGGTCGAACTTGGGCCTAATTCAGATCTGATCGCAAAGCTTCTATTTTAACAAATGGACAAAACCATACTACACTGCAGGTGGGGAAAATTTAACATACAGAGATATTGATATGGGTAAGTTATTTTGTTTCTGTGCAGGATAGATACTGGCTGCTTTATTCTTACACTGCAATTTATGTTTCAGGTTGAACACACCCCACCCAAATCAAAAGGCCCCCATACACTAGGCGACTTCTCAGAGCATAGATGTCACTCGCAATACCCACTTGAGCCGCCCAGGACCTTCCCGGTCAGCAGGATCACATAACATATATTTCATGCAGTCCTTTCTCATACAATATATTGCATACGATCCCAGCCAAGCCCGCCCGGGGTGGCTTTGCGTGGTTGCTGCAGGCCACGCCCCATTACCCATCACTATGGGGGCATGGCCAGTGCTGTGTAAGCTGCTGGCCATGCCCCCAGCCCCTCTACCTTGCTGAATAGACACTGTGCGCTTGCGCACAGCATCTATTTCCATGTTCTGCAGCGCCAGACAGGGGGACTTCCAACTACCTCTCAACGCGGGGAACTGCTGGCCCCGGAGGGGATGTGAGACCGTCCCCAAAAAACTGGATGGTCCCGCCAAAAGTGGGACAATCGAGAGGTATGGTTCTAGATTGCACCCTCACACGCACACACAGGATTATAGTATATCATGACAGCGCAGTGCATGTTTTCTTACAGATGTCTGATGTCTTTTTGCTACAGTCTAGTTATATATGTTTTTTTTTTTTTTACTTCATTGATTTTATGTTCCAAATGTAGAAGTGCTCCCCATAAAAAGAGAAGAAATATGCAGATTGAGGCTGTTTTAGACACTTGCTACTCATAAAAAGTAATCTTGATTCACGTAATTATTTGAGTTATTAAGAGATATCAAACAGCCAGCTAACCCTTCCTTTGTAATAGTTACTGTAGCATTATGATCTGGGGAATCCACGTGTATGAAGAAGCCACAGTGGTTATTGTTCTCACCAGTAAACATGTTCATGGTCAGGCTTCTGAATGCAACCACTATGAAAGTTTGTAGAATTTTTTAATCAAACAATATAATTTACAATTTCTAGGGGGTAGTTAGCAAAGTTCAGTGAGAGATAAAATTGTTATGTTTGAAAATGACAGGTGATTTGTTACTGGTTAAAAGCTATCCATCTTCGTGCTGTGATAATTACCCCCATTATACTGCTTAACCGTACAATATTGTTCAAAGCTCTCCATGGAATTAATTCAGGGATAACTGTCCTGTTCAATAAAATTATGGAACTTTTTACCCGGGCCTGGGTGTCGGGCAGAGGGGAGAAAGAGGACAGGCTGCCCCTTCAGAACAGCCTCTGTCACCAGCTCAGCACACGCTGCTCAGTGCTGTGCTGAGCTGGGGAGAGAGACAGCTGCAGCGGCAGCCTGTTCTCTCTGTCCCTCTGTGTGTGCAAGGATCCTGCCCACCAACCCTTATCCAGCATCCCGCACCCTGCATCCCGCACAAATCATGTTTATTTTTTTCAAAGAGCGGGGCCCGACCGTCCTGTGCACCTTCCGGGTGACATGGAAAACTTCAGTTGTTGGGGGTACTTGAGGACCAAGGTTAGGAACCACTGTATTAGTCCAAGCTGGGATATTGGTTATGACCTTTCCACAGAATCAATGGGGTAAATTTACCAAAAATTAGGTTTGGTCTGAATTTAAGTCAAGAATGAAGGGGTGGGTTTTGAAATCTGCACACAAATTTGTATACCTGTACTTACAGGTTCATTAAAGAGATCCGCCTTTTATTCAAATATTGTGTCGGGGTGCTATCCTGGCAATCAGGGTACAGTACTAGCTTTATTGAGAAAAAAGAGATTTGCGCTGTGGTCGCACACCAATGACACATTAAAACTTAAATATTTTATTGATTCTTCTTTTTAAAAAGAAAGAGGGAGGGATCCTTGCGGTCTTTTAGTGCATTGGACCGTGACTCATTGCTGGGGTGATATTTCACAACATACACAACATATATACATTTATTAGAGTGCTAACAGAATAGATAGAAATAGTATATAGAGATTTAAATTGACGGGTTTTAAACTAGATAGAAGACAGAATACAGACTCCACAAAGTGATAGAGAGCACATGAAAGGCTGGATGGTACAAACTATAGATCTGCACATTATAAATTCATTTAATATCTATTAATAGGACTGTAAAATCATCACACAGTACTAATTAGAGGGTGATTCAATATAAATAGTTTTACCAATAATCACATCAGGAGATATATACGCAATACTGTGAAATGTGCTAAAATTGTGGATATCTGATTCATAAAAAAACTCCCATTTAGATGACTAAGGCCCATACACACTGGGCGACTTTGAGCTGAAAGCCGCTCAAAACATCAAGTTTCAGCGGCTTTCAGCTCAAAACAGCCCAGTGTGTGCGGCCCAGCGATAAGCGGTGAACGCTGATGCGCGCTCCCGCATCATCGGCGGGAAAGCCGCTCACCTGCTTACTAGCAGATGAGCCTCTGTGAGGATGGCTTTGTATAGCGCTGCGCTATCTATGCAAAGTCGTCTTCCCCACCCCCGCTGACAGTGCCGGGCAGGGAGAAAGCCACTTAGTGGCTTTCCGTAATCGCCCAGTGTGTATGGACCTATAAACTGCAAGCCCCTGACAATAACAAACTGATCTAATCCAGGACTGTGTCTAAAGATCACTTGATACATTGTATAACTAAGACACAGCCTGTAGAACTGAATTATAGAACAGATGAGACCGCAATACACCACAAAAGGGAATTAGTAAAGGTTAAATAAGCATATAATCAACTAAATTCCCAAGTATAAACAGATCATCTGTCATTCTGGCACAGATCCCATGACTTTATCTCACTCCTAGGTAATAGGGAATAATTCAAATTGCAATATAGAGGCATCTGACAACTGATCCGTCAATTTTGAATCTCTATACACCATTTCTATCTATTTTGTAAGCACTCTAATAAATGTATATATGTTGTGTATGTCATTATTTTAACCCTTAAAAATATCAGCCCAGAAAAGAGGAGCCTCCGTCATGGTCCTGTACACTAAAAGACCAAAAGGATCCCTCCCTCTTTCTTTTTAAAAAAAAGAATCAATAAAATATTTAAGTTTTAATGTTTCATTGATGTGCATCCACAGTGCAAATCTATTTTTTCTCAATAAACCTGTCCAGATTTTAAACATGTTTGACAGAATTGTGTCTTGTATTAAAGAAGTATGTACAAAGGCCCTTATTCTAGTTCACTCGCAAAGGCAAATTCCTTCAGAAATGGACAAAACCATGTGTACTGCAGGTGGGGCAGATGCAACTTGTGCAAAGAGAATTAGATTTGGGTGAGTTATTCTGTTTCTATGAAGGGAAAATACTGACTGCTTTATTTTTACACTGCAATATAGATCTCACTTTGAAGTAAAACCCCACCCAATCTAATTCTCTCTTCACGTGTTACATCTGCCCCACCTACAGTGCACATGGTTTTGTCCATTTGAGAAGGAATTTGCCTTTGCGAGTGAACCAAAGGGGGGATCCATTTATTATGGGGTCCTCACTCCCCCAGGGTCCCAGCCTTGGATTACCAGTCAGGGAGTGTAATGCTTTGGCTGAGGGAACTTGCATAAAAAGTCTTCCCCGGCTGTGGTATTATCTTGCTGGCTGGTTGTCAAAATACAGGGGACCCCTATTCATTTTGTCCCTCATATTTTGGAAACCAGGACCGGCACTTGAGCCTGGTGCAGGTTTGAGAAATATGGGGGTATTTTTTTGTTCCCCTGAACTTCTAAGACTAGGACCGGTTCATTGAGCCCGGGTTTTGTTATAGCTGTGTGTGTGTGTGTGTGTGTGTGGGGGGGGGGGGGTTCACTTTCTTACTTGGCGCTGTGATCTAAAATGGAAGATCCGGGCCAGAGCTGATGCATCGGTCCTCCCTTCCAATGCAAGGATTTGTCTGCAGTTTCCCTGACACTCCCTGTAAATGTCCAAGTGCCACCGCAAAAAAAAAAACACCCAGCTGTCAATCATCTTGTATATGGCCGGCGCTGAAAAGCTATCGCTGGCTTTCATTGGAATATGGCCTTGCGCATGTGCACTTCAATGCATGCGCATGTGGAGGTCGTTCGATAATAGCCCTGCAAACGGGTCTGAATCTGTCCCTAAATCCTATTTAATAATCCATGATTTAATTATTTAGAATTATTTGCAAATTATTTTGTTTCTCAACCTGCAAGATTGTTGTTACTGCATCTGCTCAGGTTGAAGAGCAATTTATTTATTTATTACCAGTTATTTATTTTGCTGGGCACAGCAAAAAAAAAAGTTTACTGTCCCGCTCGCATTTGGCAGTACAGGCAGTGGGCGTGGGGCGGCGGCGGGAGGCACAGCCCATGGGAATGGCCAGCTTCTAATAGGCGTTCCCATGAAAATGCTGGGCATTCCCATTCAAATGGCCGGTGATGTGAGGGCAGGGGGCGGGCAGCTGACGTCAGCGGATGTCAGCTGCCCGCCTGCTTCCCGCACTGGAGAAATTATTCGATGTGCTCGCTGACCATCGAATGATTTCTCCCCTACACCTAAGGCTGCGAATGGATGATTATGCAAATCATCCATTCGGAGCCGTGCAGGGAATTTTGGTGCGCAAGCCAGCAGTTGGCGTTTAGTCCTCACGCAACGCTGTGAAATTCGCAGCATTGCGTGTGGTCCAGATTAAGGTCTATATTCCACAGCGCTTTACAGAGAACATTTGAACATTCACATCTGTCCCTGCCCCACTACATGTACACACACACATTCATTCTAGGGTTAATTTTGTTGGGAACCAATTAACCTACCAGTATATTTTAGGATTGTTGGGGGAAATCGGTGTAACCGGAGTAAACCCACGCATGCACGGGGAGAATATACAAACTCTACACAGTTAGGGCCATGGTGGGAATTTTACCCCTGACCTCAGTTATGTGAGGCAATAATGCTAACCATTACACCGTCCATGCTGCCCAATGAAGATAAACAACTCCTACTAACATTTCAATCGAAACAGATGAAAAAAGTACTGTATATACAGAATCACCAAATTCCCTGTGACTCTAAAGGCATTATTTACCTACTTGAGTGTCCGTGTGGCCTACAGTACAGTATGTAAACATTATCAGCAATACTGCTTTTATTGGCCTTAAATTTATATTTGTATTTTATCATTTTTATCGTGGCCATGCACGTGATAGCTCGTTTTCCATAATGGGGGAAATTTACTAAGGTGTGAGTTCTTCAGTACTTCACATGTGATGTTGCTATGGGCAACCAATCAGATCCTGTCTACTATCTTTTAGAAGGTGCTAAATAAATAAGACGTAGATTCTGATTGGTTGCCCATAGCAATATCCCATGTGAAATAGAACTTTCACCGTAGTAAAATTCTCCCAATATATCAAAACACCTACATACCGTCTTTCCCCGATAATAAGACACTGTCTTATTTTTTTTTTTCCTCCAAAAAAGACCATAGGTCTTATTTTCGGGGGAGGGCTTATTTTAATATGAAATGCCTTATGAAATGCCCCACAATTTAATGTGCCCCCCTGCGCCTTTAAGAAATTCCCCACTGCCTTTATGAAATGCCCCACAATTTGTATTTTACATGCCCCCACCTGTTTTTTTGAAGTTCGTTGATGGCGTGTTGTGGTGAGCAGCAGCCATCCAGCCACTCAGTCAGTCAGCCGCGTGATGTGCGCGGCGCGATGTGCGCGGCGTGACGTCACGCCGCGCCTACCGCAATGCATCTCTGGGAACGGGAGCTGCGGTGCTGCTGGTGAGTGAGCGGAGGGCAGCGGGGGTCAGCGGGGGTCAGCGGGGGTCAGCGGATGCAGCAGGGGCCGAGCGGAGGCTACACATTAGGTGTACACACAATTACATGGGGAAAATGGTAGGTCTTATTTTCGGGGGAGGGCTTATTTTGGACCAGCGTCCAAAATCTGGGGTAGGTCTTATTATCGGGGTAGGTCTAATTATCGGGGAAAGACGGTACATTTATCAAGCGCCTTGGCCATATTATTACTACGTTTCATTACAAAGCTGCTGTTCGGCGCAATTACACTGTTTTTCTATTTCAGTTGTGTCTGCTGTGATACCCAGAGTACGATCACCTTCTGCACTGGAAATGCATTTATTTGGTATTTTTCATACATGCTGCAATGTGCAAACAAGTTATCTCATATTGTTCATTTCCCTGCATGTTTCCCGCTCGGTCCTTATAGGCATCATGTTTTAGACGTGTGAGACTATGATGTTAAAACATTAGCAACATTTCTCCTGTGACAACTGTGCAAGTCATCGTCAAGAAGTTTGAATGACTCAAATTAAGAGTGAAGACAGGAAGCTACCTTGTGTAAGTGCTGAGACATTTTTGCAGAGTGGGTATGATTAGTAATATGTTTTTCCCCAATGATTCTATTCTGTAGGCCATTACCTTCACTGTCTGCACACACACTGCACTGTACTATAGGTGTAATTACAGTTACATATCTCATAAGGTTTACACTTTAAAACTTTTACAGCATGCGTTTTTTGCTGATTTCTTTATAATAAACATCAGTAGGTTAACTGAACTAAATGCTGATAATGCCACCATATTTGTATTAAATGTCATGCAATTACTATTGGCATGTCAGTGTTTACTATGCTACATGCAAGGAGGCTTCCTGTCATTAAATGACTAGTTTTGGGAGACCGCAGTATACATGTCTGCCATAATTGACATCAAAGAAAGTACTATTAATGGCCTAATGTGACTATTATTATCACTGACTTACTGTATCTAGGTTTCTCAAGGAAAGATTTTTTTTGTATCTTTTGCCTGCAATTGTATGACAAACTGAGAATATACTCAGGGCAGTGTTTTACCAGCCTGAGCGTTTTATACTGACATTCATTTTTATATTATCCATGCTTTGTTGTGCCTGTTTTCAGACTCTGTCCAGGTCCCTTCTTCTTTGGATGGCAGAGCATGTCTGTGTGCGCACTAATAGACTATATAGACTACTCCATATGTGCTGGTCTCTGTAAAAATGGTGCTGCAGCCATTTTGCTAGAGACCTGAACGTGTGCAGTAGCACAGCAGTCTATTAGTGTTCTCACAGACACACCCTAACAATTAAGAGTCTTTTAGAGTTTGTGTGTGAATGATGACCTAAAGGCCTAGACCCAAAATAGAGCCCGGTTAGGGATGGATCGCTGTTACAAGTTTTCATGCAATTTCAATTTATTGGGAAACTGAGCAGACGCAGGACCTGTTCTGAGTGTGATCGAATGCAGTCACCTTTCTGCTTCTGAAAAAAAGTGGTCTTGCGCTAGAGTGCAAGAAAAAGCTGATTGAGTCTTACCGAACATGTCTGCCTCTCAGGCCTTTATTCAGATCTGATCGCAATACAATTTTTTTGGGAAAATGGGCAAAACCATGTGCACTGCAGGTGGGGCAGATATAACATGTGCAGAGAGTTACATTTGGGTGGGGTGTGTTGAAACTGAAATCTAAATTGCAGTGTAAAAATAATGCAGCCAGTATTTACCCTGGACAGAAACAAAATAACTCACCCAAATCTAAAGGTGCCCACAGACACATCAATTATCGAATGCGTTTTGTACTTTTTAAGCACAAATTGCATCTTATGTACAATTATTGGATGGTGTTTTTGGGCTTGTGCGATGCGATAAGCCTGATATTGTATGTCTAAAAAAGTATGTGCTGCACGTACTTTTTAGACTACATCTGAAATTTAACATTACAAACATGGGTTCATCACATGGGATGCGGTCATTTGGTCTACTGCATTATGGTCGACAGTCATTAGGTCGAATCCATTAGGTCGACATGCTAAAAGGTCGACATGACTCTAGGTCGACATGGGAAAAGGTCGACATGATTCTAGTTCGAAAGTTCATTAGTTCGACAGGTCATTAGTTCGACAGGTCATTAGTTCGACATTGTCTATGTCGACATTCACAAGGTCGACATGGAGTTTTTCACTGTTTTTTGAGCCAACATGTGCAGACAGGCGGTATTTCATGCCCTACCATCCACTAGGGCGTGGTGGGAGAATAAAATAGTGTGCCGAGCGTAGCAAGGCACCGTGCCCGACGAATCGCGAGCGCAGCGAGCGATGCGAGGGGATGCAGTGCACTTTAAACTGTGTCCATGTCGACTGTGTTGACATTCAGGTAAAAAAACAGTGAAAAACCCCATGTCGACCTTGTGAATGTCGACATAGACAATGTCGAACTAATGACCTTGTCGAACTAATGACCTGTCGAACTAATGACCTTTCGACCTAGAATCATGTCGACCTTTTCCCATGTCGACCTAATGGATTCGACCTAATGACTTTCTACCATAATGCAATAGACCAAATGATCCCAACCCCATCACATCGCATGCATCCAAGTGCACATCTCATAGCAAGCTGGAAGAAAAATTGTATAGAACCATTGTACAGTCAAAAACGCATAGCACAGTACAATTGTAGCGTCTGTGGGCACCTTAACTCTCTCTGCACATGGTTTTGCCCATTTGCCAAACAAATTTGTAATGCGATCAGATTTGAATAAAGGCCTGAGAGGCAGACATGTTCGGTGGGCAGTGTGATGCCTGGATGGCCAGCATTTTCTGGAAATGGGTGAGTACTGGCCCTGTGTTCTGTGAGTGGAGATATATGCTTCTCTGAATGCATACTTCCTGGCCTTACAAGGCACTCTGCAATACAGTCTGAATACCACGACCATTAGTCACAATGTTAATCACAGGCTGCAGACCTTTCTGATTGCACCTGTGGCATACCTCCTGATCTCACATTAGCATGCACCATTGCATTGCTTAAGGTGTGTACACACTGAGAGATTGGTTTACTAATGCTAGCATTTGATTTTGTAGAAATTGATTGTAAAGCCTATGAGATTGTAAAGGAGTTCACTGAACTGCCTAAAGCCCAAAAAGGCTCCTTTCTGACAGTATCATACATACCTATTTCTTCACAGCACATCATCCAGGGAGGCCGTAGATCCCACACAAAGGGACCTATGGAGGAGAAAGGAACCCCCCTAGGGTGACACGGCTCTGAAGAAAATTCCCTGGAATAGGGGACCCCAAACAGGTGTACCTAAAAACACCAAGTAAACTAACTTTATATCTCCAACCCCCTCCCCCCTTTTTTTTTCCACCCCAGATAGGCAGTACAACCAATAAAGTAATTTTATACACACTATCCTCTCTCTCTCTCTCGTATAATTTTCTGCACACAAACCAGCAACACCCTACAGACACAGCCCACCCAAAAAGTAATGTTCTCCATATATCAATAACGGATTGGGAAACCCTATTTGTCTAAAGCAGCGCCACCGTAAGATAGGAACACTGAAGTGAGTGTGGTATAACACACTGTCCTCTATTAAACCATTAATCTACCTAGATCATCAATCATTTGTTTTATCCCTCCTGGTATGTCTACCCAGTTGCATACCTTTGTGTCATCTGCAAAAAGGAACATTTTACCCTCAATTCCATTTGCAATATCACCAATAAAGATATTAAAAAGCACTGGTCCAAGTACAGATCCCTGGGGTACCCCACTTGTAACCTTTCCCTCCTTTGACTGTACTCCGTTTACTGCAACTCTCTGTTTTCTGTCCTGCAGCCAAACTCCTATCCATTCAATTATCTTAAAATCCAATCCCAAGCTTTCAAGTTTATTTAACAGTCTGCGATGTGGGACAGCCTCAAAAGCCTTACTAAAGTCTAGATAAGCTACATCTACAGCCCCACCTTGATCTATTACTTTAGTCACCCAGTCAAAAGAGTCAATAAGATTTGTTTGACATGATCTTCCCCCAGTAAATCCATGCTGTTTCGGATCCTGTAAATTACTGGTTTTGAGATATTCTACAACTCTTTGTTTTAAGAGTGTTTCCATCAATTTCCCTACTACTGATGTAAGGCTCACTGGTCGATAGTTGCTTACCACTTCCTTTCTTCCACTTTTGTGCAGTGAGACTACATTCGCTGTGTTCCAGTCCTCTGGGATTACTCCAGTAGCTAGTGAGTGGTTGAATAATTCTGTTATTGGTTTTACCAGCTCCCCTTTAAGCTCTTTTAGTATCCTTGGATGTATCCCATCTGGCCCCATTGATTTATCAACTTTCAGTTTTAAGAGTTCTGTGAGGACTTTCTCCTCTGTAAATGTACTTGTTCCTCCCTCAGTTTTCTGATTATACTTGCAACTTAACTGTGTATAATGCTGGTGCTCCCACTGTTGCTGCAATATATCATACCTCCCAACTTTGAGGCAGTCGCCTGCGACGCGTCAAGAATTTTGGGGCATGGCCTAGCTCAAGGGGGCGTGGCCTATACGTGCAACGCTCCCATGAGACCACGGCCCCTTCACCGCTGTGGGGCATGAATAGACTTATTCACGGGCAACAGGGGGGACTCCCAACTGCCCCCCTGCCATGGGACACTGCCGGCCCCGTGCGGTCCACGGGAATGTCACCAAATACCGTTAAGGTACAATCGGTGTTGCTGGAGCAGTGTGTATATTGTTTTTAGTCACCTCCCCTTTCTGTTAGATTGAGAATGTTACTGTGGTCATTCTTATTGTGTAATTGTTTAACAAATAGCATACCTCTCAAATGTCACGATTTCTGCAGGAAGTCCCTTTTTTGGGGGGATTGTTCCACATTCCACCCAAGGCCGGCAGTGTACCGCAGTGGTGGGAAGCGTCTATTCACTATGAGAGAGGGGCATGGGCAGCAGCTCTCATCGCTCTGGCCATGCCCTCCCCCAGCTGTGAAATGGGGATTACTGTCAGTTCTTCAAAGTCACGTCCCTTTTTTGTGAGGCCATGCCCCTTTGCGAGATTTCGTGCACTGTAAGCCAAAATATTGGGAGGTATGAACTAGTAAGCACCCTGTAACTGGAATCAGGATCTGAGGACACTGTCCTCCTAAACTCCTTAGGTCAACAGTCAAAAGGTCGACCACTGTTGGTTAAAAGTCAAAAGGCTGACACATGAAAAAGGTCAACATGCATTCGGTCGACATGGTCAAAAGGTGGACACAACCAAAAGGTCGACATGGAAAAAGATTGAAATGAGTTTAATGGGTTTTTTTTAAACCGACTTGTTCATACTTTTACCATTCAAGTGGGTACATAGCTAGACTATAAAAGTGTGCCGAGTGCAGTGAGGCACTGTGCCCAAAGAAGCGTTTTCTTAGTATTTGTTGAAAACCAACATAGGCTCATCAAGGCTATCAAATGCCTACTAGCAGGGTTGGTGGTGCTCCCAGTATAAGTTCAGGAAAAACTTGATTATAGGGGATGTGGGGACCTTGCAACAGAAATGCAAGTAAAGGCTGATTAAGTCTTTTTGGGGCACTCTTCTATTGTATTGTAATTAGTGTAAATGTATCAAAATTAAGATTTAACTTTTATTTAGTATGCCTTAAAATACAATGTGCTCTGTCATATAAAACAAATAGTGGTCTTATTGACAAAGAAGTACAATATTTACCCAGTTATTGCTGAATCATTTCACTCAGATCTGTAATGGATTTTTGATCCTTTATGGTTACCAATTTAGCGAATTTAAGGTTTTAATCAATCACCTCAAATCTGTAATAGATTTTTGATCCTTAATTGTTACCAATTTAGCAAATTTAAGGTTTTAATCAATCACAGTTATTAAAACAATTTCACAATATTTATGTGATACCCTGTACAAATATTCAGGGTTATTACTGCTTTCTCCCAAACAGACACTCCCCTTGTCCGACTCTTGTAAAAATATATATATATATTGTTAATACACAGATTTAGTATATGGAGTCTGGGGCTTGTGTCACAACACTGTTATTCATAAAGAAGTTCTTACTGAATGTTCTAAACAATTGAAACTCTGTTGCCAATTAAATCAACCTCTGGCTGAAGGTACTTTCAACACAATGGCCGGTATTCAACGAGGCTGATTCGCCATGTTTTTATGGCGATTTTGTGCTGTAAGGCGAATTTTTGACTAAAACGGTGAATCACCCCATTGAATGACCAGATGGCGAATACATTTCAAGTTTTTTTTCGCCATGATTCACCGAGTAGCAATCGCTATCTTTTTATGGTGAAGTGGAATGTGAACTTTTAAAATAAAGTGTTTTGTTTTTTACATTTGGTGTCAAAAAATCAGGAATTTTATTCTGAGGAGGGGCATGCTATTTTTATTCATGTGCTGTAAAAAAATATATATTATTATTATTTATTTATTTTTACACAGACCAGCCAGCAGGGGGCCGGAACCGAGCCGCTCATTAGATATTCATATATTCAATGCACCCGATCATTACATATGCATGATCGGGTGTAGTGAATATACCCGGTCCCCTGCTGGCACCCCCGGGGGGGCAGCCTGTGCTGCCTGGCACCCGGGGAGCCCACCTCCCCCCCACAAACGTTCTGGGGCAGGCTTCCATCTCCCTGCCTGCCTCCGTCCTCGGGCTCCCTGCGGCATCGCCGCAGGAGTTAAAATTCGCCAGTCAGGGGCAGCGAGCCCCTGACTCGTTGAATACTGGAGCCGGCGAGGCTCCGGAACGCAGCGAGCAGTGGCGAATGTGCAGCGAATCCTAAACAGGATTCGCTGCACATCGCCAAAATGCTCATTGAATACAATGTTTCAATCTTGCTGACATGCAGAAAAAGTGGTGCACTTTCTCTTATGCTAGGTCCATTCTGCTTTCCAGTATCATGTAGAAACACATCAGATACTGGGTGAGAGTTGGATCCCTCCGTCCTATGTGCACTAGGGTGCAGGTATAAAGTAGTGTTTTGCTTCCCTTAGGTCAAAATATTTCTGCTCAGATTGTCTCTGTTGCAATTATGCAGCGCAGAGAGTCCAACCGGCTGATTTGGCCTAGAAGGGTCACACTGAACCTCGCTTTTTGCAGAGGAGTTCAAGAATGTAGGCGCACCTCTTAAAGAGATAGGAAGTTTGGGATATTGACACAAACCCTTATTCTGCTGTCTGGCATCTGTGTTTGGGACATAAAATGGCAGATGAGAGATAGTGGTAGGTGTCACCCAGACAGAAATAGGTCGCAGTCTTCTGCTGTTCTGAAAATATGTGCCAGTGCTAGTCCTGATGCTTCTGCATTTAGAGGGCATGCCCAGGCATTTGTCAGAATGAGAGAGAGACCAGTGATTAGAGAAAGCTGAGTGGTTGTCTATCTACAAAGAGAATTGTAATCATTTAGACATAGTTGTCGACATGTTAGGAGATGTCGACTTTTTTGACAGCAGAGTATTCTTAGATCTATACAGTTTTTATCTTTAAACCATTAGGTTGGTGTTTCATAAAGCCTGTAGTAACGAGGGTAGCGTGAGTGGTTTGTATGTCTATACAGAGAATTGCAATCATTTAGACATAGTTGTTGACATGCAAAAAATGTCGACTTTCTGACAGCAAAGTGTTCTTAAATCTATGCAGTTTTCTGGCTTCAAGTCGTTAAATTAGTGTATCATAGAACCTGTATTAACTAGGGCATATGACTTTGGGGCGGAGTTTTAAAGTGAAACATACAATTTAGTATTCAATTTGTACACAAAATACTGCCGCTACATCTGACATTTTTATCAACACTTAAAATGACTTTGGTGATCAATTTGTGCCTCTAGGCCACCTTTAGTAATCAGACCCAATAAGGTTCAATGCATATGATAGTTAACACTGCAAATGGGAACCACAGCTGAGTTAAGTCTAGTCAGAAATCTATTGTTGCAGCAGCAGCCTCCACACAGACCTCTAATAGCGGTACTTGTGCGGTGCTGCTGTATACTCACAAACCGGCTGTCTGGTCCTGTCACTGCGGCAAGGAAACAGCGTGTCGGGGAGAGCAGTCTGGTCCGTGGCTCACCTCTCAGGTAGGCGCCAGGACCGGAAGTAACGCGCGTTTCGCTCTGGGAGCTTGGTCACACTGGGATTGGTGTGTCTCTCCTGAGCTTGGCGTGTTTTATGGGCGGCAAAATTCATTGAATGATTGCTTAATTACCTCCTTTATGGGTAGTTCATTCGGTGCCGCAACGGAGCGATCTCTGTTCTATTTTTCACATCTCAATAAATTAATTTGTTATTTTGTATGTGTGTATATTACTGTCATTAGTAATCATATGAATAAATACCAGTTTATGTTCTATGAATTGAGACTGTTAGTGTGATCAATCAAAGAGGAACTTGCTCTATATTGTGCTGTTTTCATTGTAATTGGAAATATCACTTATATCATTAGGAGACAAAAGGGATTTTTACACATAAGCCTGAAACGATGTATAAGGTGGATATATGTAGTCTCACATTGTAAAAAAAGTAATATGTGGAATTTTGTAAGGGGGCGATCCCAATAAGGAAAAGAGAGAGTGTAAAATGGGGGAGAGATAAAGTGAGAGAGAGTCTTGAAACTAAGGGATAGCAGAATACAAAGTACACAGTATGAAAATGGGAGCGGAACAGGAGATCAATAAAACGTTTTTCCCTCTATGGGAGATTGAGAATGAGATAGGTATTACTGATATTGAAAAAATATGATTTTTTGATGAGAATACATAAATAACCAAAGAATAACGATAGTGATGATAATAATAACTAAATATATATGGGGAAATTGCGCCATGTTTTAAAATTTTTAATTTTTTATTGTTTGTTTTGTTATTTAGTTTTTTTGTGTGAGTAGGATATCATTGTTTTTAGAGAGAAAGGGTCTCTTAATTTATTGTTTTATTGATTGTTACTGTTTGGGGAAAGGAGTATAATGGTTATTCCATTTCTTTCGCCGGCTACTCTAATTGTTCAATGGACTGTATTCAAAGAGCTGTGAATGTGGATGCTCTGGTGATATTAGTCTGAGATTTTCTTTGTAAAATTTAGATGAAGACACCGTAATTCATGTATTCGTTCAGGCCGAACGGGTGAAGTGTCCCCAGTTTGTAGGTCCACTCGCTTTCTTTCTTGAGGAGGGTCCTGGTCATGTCACCTCCTCTTATTCCCAGAGTGACTTTTTCAAGTCCCATGATTCAAAGACCAGCGGTAGAGCTGGAGTGTTTTTCAAGGAAGTGTTTTGCCACTGTGGTAAGCTGTCTCATCTTTTGTTTATCTGTTGTAGCATTTCGGATGTTCCCCATGTGCTCCAAAGTGCGAACTTTTAACATTTGTGTGGTCATACCGACGTACTTCATGTCACATGGGCAGATAATGCAGTATACAACATTGGTAGTTTTGCAGTTGAAGTAATTTTTTATTTTGATAGTTGTTCCATATTTATCCTTTAGTTATTTTATTGGTGCGATGTGATTACAAATTTTACAATTGCCACAGGGAAAGCTTCCTGTGATTTTTGGTTCTTTCGGGTTGCTGTTTGTAAAGTGGCTATGTACCAGTTTATCTTTTAAATTCGGTGCTCGTCTCCAGCTCATTTCCACATTTGATTTGAGGAGCGTATTGAGATCTGGATCTGACAGAATGATTGGCCAGTGTTTTTGCAATATCTGTTTGATCTCTCTCCACTGGTCACAGAAGCTCCCGATAAAGCGTACCGTGTTGGTTTCTGCATCCACTGGTTTTTTCTTGTTTTGGAAAATCAAGTCATCTCTTTTAATAGTAGATATGGATTTCTTTGCTCTCTTAATGCACCTAGAGCTGTAACTTTTTTCTTTAAGTCTGAGGGTTAGTTCTTCACTCCTTGATGCGTATACCTGATCATCTGAGCAATTTCTTCTCGAGTCGAAGAAATTCCCCTTTGGGGATGTTAGTTTTGGTCAGTGGAAAATGAGAGCTGCTGTGGTGTAGAAGGCTATTGGTTGCAGTTGATTTTCTGAAAATTTCAGTGGCAAGAGAATTGTTTTCTGTCTGTCATTTCATTTCTGGATCTCAGGATTTATAAGACAGAAAACAATGTGTGAATATCCCAAACTTCCTATCTCTTTAAGAGGTGCGCCTACATTCTTGAACTCCTCTGCAAAAAGCGAGGTTCAGTGTGACCCTTCTAGGCCAAATCAGCCGGTTGGACTCTCTGCGCTGCATAATTGCAACAGAGACAATCTGAGCAGAAATATTTTGACCTAAGGGAAGCAAAACACTACTTTATACCTGTACCCTAGTGCACATAGGACGGAGGGATCCAACTCTCACCCAGTATCTGATGTGTTTCTACATGATACTGGAAAGCAGAATGGACCTAGCATAAGAGAAAGTGCACCACTTTTTCTGCATGTCAGCAAGATTGAAACATTGTGTTGAAAGTACCTTCAGCCAGAGGTTGATTTAATTGGCAACAGAGTTTCAATTGTTTAGAACATTCAGTAAGAACTTCTTTATGAATAACAGTGTTGTGACAGAAGCCCCAGACTCCATATACTAAATCTGTGTATTAACAATATATATATATTTTTACAAGAGTCGGATAAGGGGAGTGTCTGTTTGGGAGAAAGCAGTAATAACCCTGAATATTTGTACAGGGTATCACATAAATATTGTGAAATTGTTTTATTAACTGTGATTGATTAAAACCTTAAATTCGCTAAATTGGTAACCATTAAGGATCAAAAATCTATTACAGATCTGAGGTGATTGATTAAAACCTTAAATTCGCTAAATTAGTAACCATAAAGGATTAAAAATCCATTACAGATCTGAGTGAAATGATTCAGCAATAACTGGGTAAATATTGTACTTCTTTGTCAATAAGACCACTATCTGTCTTATATGACAGAGCACATTGTATTTTAAGGCATACTAAATAAAAGTTAAATCTTAATTTTGATACATTTACACTAATTAACAATAGAAGAGTGCCCCAAAAAGACTTAATCAGCCTTTACTTGCATTTCTGTTGCAAGGTCCCCACATCCCCTATGACGTGGTACACTTATATGGTGTCCATGATGACAGACACTAAAGACTATGAAAAACTCATGTCGACCTTTGTCATGTCTATATTTTGTGAATGTCGACATTTTGACTATGTCGACATAATGCACATCGTCCTTTTTTCATGTATGACCTTTTTACTGATTACTTTTTTACTGTAGATCTAATGACCCGTACTCCACGTCACATAATTGTGTATACTGTGTTGTCTAAGGATGCACAACGATGGTCAAAGTTTACCAACCATCGTTATTTTACAATGGTAGTGTTTTTACTATTCAATTGCGCCATTCCAATGTTTGCCACCATCGAATGGTAATGAACTGATGGTGTTGCGATGGTAGCTTTTGCGTTAAAAATATGCTGAGAACTGCGCGGTCTCTGCCTGCTTCTGGCCCTGCCGCCAATCCTGTCCTCTATATGGCCCCCAGTCCCGTCCCCTACCATCAGTGCTGCAGGGCTATTGAGTATGTAACTTTTTTTTGTCCATGTGCCAATCATTTATCTATTTTTTCCATCAAATATTTTTGATCTGATGGTAACTTACCACCAAGTCAAAAGTTTTGATGGTGGAAGCCCAGTTAAAATTTGATGGTGGGCTTCCGATGATCTGGTCTCCAGCAGCAGTCACTGAGTTACACTACTTGGGGCCTAATATAGACCTGATCGCAGAGCTGTTAATTTGCAGCGACCAGCAATCCGGTAATCGTTGCCCGACTAGAGTGAAAAGACATCCCAGCCATGCAAATATTTCCAAAGCCATTTGTAAGCCATCAAATGATTTCCCCACTGGTCACCACTGATTGCAGGCTTAGAGTACCCCCGGACTTACTTGGCAGCTGCGATGAATGAACCTGATCAAGGATAGAGTGGATGGCACACACCCACCCCTAAAATGCTTGAGCCTCCTCCTTTTTCCTAGGCACACCTAACATTTTTTTGGCACTCCAGCTAGAAGGCTGGTTACCACCCCCAGACACCAGCTTCCTGTCAATCACCTTTCGGTGTGCTAAAAGATAAAGAAGAAGGATTTCATCAATTAACAGCTTCACAACGCATGTACCGTCTATTGATAATTGACCGTTGTGCGAATTCAGGAGACTCGAAGCAAGGGAAGGAAAAATTATAGAGGGGGTAAGGAGAAAGGAGGGATTTCCCCTTACAGCTATGTGAGGGACTCGTCATATGCCTGAAGGAGGATTGGAGGTCAATGGAGAACAGTGTTACTTCATGGAGACTTCTAAAATTTACAATGCATCAGATAATATGCTCAATAAAATCTCATCAATGTATAGTAAACATTTGTTAAGGTTTAATTAAGAAAAATATACATTCAATTCCTTAACATTTTGAAAACCAAACCTGTATATTATTACTAAAAACATTTACAGTTCATTAAAACATCAATCATGTGCAATATAACAATATATGCAAATTGAATTGCATGAATAAAATTAATTACACAAATTATTGAATATAACTTACAGTTCTAAAAAGAAAACTAATACGACATTGTAATCCTGAAAAACAAATATACAGTCAGTTTAGCCAGGGAGTTGTATTTCTTACCAGTGACCACATTCATTAATTCTCAGGTTGTGGGCGGCGATGGTTGTGACAGGAACTCTAATAGTCCTGTATTCTAGGAACAAGTCGATTTTTTCTACTAATTCACTAAGAAAGTAATATGTCAGTATCAGGTCACCAAGGAACTTCGCACAGGCAACATACAACTTTCATATACATATATAATAGTATGCTAAAGGGTTGATTTATAGAAGAATGTAAAATTAAATACTCTTCAATTCATAAGATCATTTCTGATATTGGTTTAGGGCCTCACTGGAGGTTAAGTGCTACTAAACACATTGTTAACTGAAGTGTATTGTTAAAGTATAGGGGTTTATGTATAAGCTTGCACAACGCCATAACACTAACCTGGTGTTGAATTTTTTTTTAAATACCCTTGAATTTCACCACAGGTGACATCTCCCAAGCTTGAATGTAGTCCATAGGGTGCCATGCCGCTTCGGACGATAAAAACAGGCGGATATAGCGATTGATAAACGATGGCCATTATAGTGGTATCCAATTAGCAGATGGTTTTATCGGCCAAAAATAGTCCCGCAATCCGGTAAAAACACATGGGATTGTGGAAAAGTTCCAGATCCCTGTGTTATTGTGGGTCCTGCCAGTTACTTATAGATGATTAGTAAGCCTGCCGGAAGCAAAAGCTTTGAAAGCTAGTCTGCCAACTTCTGTGTTTGTGCATGTGTGAGAAAGAAATATAGTTTCGCTCTCTGCCAGCAGATGGCAGTGTTTCAGAGACTCACGGACACTAAACATATATAGATGCTTATGCTTCGTGTGACTGAGGCATGCAGTGGGTATCGAGGCTAAGGGATGCCGGCATCCAGCCTAATAGGATGGGCTCCAGCTAACCTATTAGCAGCAGAGAAGTACCTGCTAATAGGATACTCTAAGTGGTATACGGTCACTAGGTCGACAAGAGGAAGGTCAACCACTGAAGGTCAACATGTCTGAGAATGACATGGGGTTAGGTCAACAGAATCATTAGGTCAACATAAGCTAGGTCGACAGTCAAAAGGTCAACATGGTATTTTTCACTTTTTTTGAGCCAACATTCGGTATTTCAAGCCCTACCATCTACTACGGCATGGTGGGAGAATAAAATAGTGTGCCAGGTTTAGTGAGACACCGTGCCCGACGCGGTGCACTTTTTTAGTGTCCATGTCCACTGTCGACATTCAGATTAAAAAAGTGAAAAACCCCATTTCGACTGTTGGCCTTGCCAATGTAGACCTAATGACCCTGTCGACCTCCCCCCATGTCGACATTGATAGATGTCAACCTTCAGTGGTAGACTAATGCATGTCGTCCTTACTCTTGTTGACCCTATGACCCATTAGTAGTCTATTTTATGTGTCCATTACCCTGTTTATACATACTGCATCCACATTCAGCTACGTTGTGTTATTATGGGATACATTCAGAGCATTTTACCACATTTTTTTTAACTGAAGAATATTTATGTGTGTATGTATGTGTGTGTGTGTGTATGTATCTATGTATGTGCGTATGTATTGCGCTGCATTTACCCCCAATAATGTGAATGGATTTGTGCACTACATGCTGGAATCTATTGAAATGGGCTATTAAATGAATGGAATCCCCAGGACTGGTTCCAGTTGATAGATCTACAGTACGGGTGGCCAAAACGTTGATAGCGATCTCCGGTAGCTTGCAGAGCTCTTGGCGGTAGATTATGACCAACTTCTGCAGTAAATCAGCCTCTGAAGCCTCTGAAGCAATGAGAGGCTAAGCATTCTCAGTAGCGCAGTGTGCGGCTGATGTAATAACATCAGCCACCCGTCCTCATAATGCATACTAGTACCTGCTGTATCTACAAGCATCACCTCCCCCCCACCTGCGACCACTTTAGCAGCAAAAGCCCCTATCCCCCGGTGATCACAGGGCAAACACCACCATCCCCCCGCACAGGGGCGGATCCCGGATAAAATGACAGGGGGGGCACCATGATAAAAGAGGGTTTAGGTGGGGGAGGGGCAGTGTTAGTGGTGCCAGTGTACATGCTAAGAGAGCGACAGAGAGAGGGTGGGAATGGGATTAAAAATAGGCCCTGGCATTTAAAGTATGCAGGCCCACCATGGCGACAAAAGCGAAGGGTGTAGTTGTATGCGCGCCGAAGGCGCGCTCCGGAAAAGGGGTGTGGCCACTCAACAGAGGTGTGTCCTTGAGTGTAGTCTACAACACCATATACAACTTCTACACATTATGCAACAAAATACTAGACCCCTTTATACTTCCCCCTTACACATGATGCCAAATGGAATGAAACTAAATTCACATAATGCCACACGGATTGAGCCAAAATTCACATAATGCCACATGGATTGTGTCAAAATTCACATAATGCCACATGGATTGAGCCAAAATTTACATAATAACACACGGATTGAGCCAAAATTCACATAATGCCAAATAGATTGAGCCAAAATTCACATAATGCAACATGGATTGAGCCAAAATTCACATACTGCCACACGAATTGAGCCAAAATTCACATAATGCCACATGGATTAAGCCAAAATTCACATAATGCCACATGGATTGAGCCAAAATTCACATAATGCCACATGGATTGAGCCAAAATTCACATAATGCCACACGGATTGAGACAAAATTCACATAATGTACAATAAAAGGTAATTTGTGAACAGGTGCGCACAACACACATGCAGCTTATCTACAGTTGAGGTGACATCCAATAATCACCTTACATAGAACATATAGCAAAACAAGTGTAAACTGTAGAATTAGCGTTTGTGGTGTTCTCAAATAAACTCAGTCCGTGTGAAAATAATCACAAAGAGTTAATGTCACCAATTACAGGTATCCATGAAAGGTAGGATTATTGCTGGTAGAATCCTCCAAATGTCACGTCCTCAATAGTGGCATATACCATGAAATGACACAATAAAGAAAAATATAGTGCAAAAACTTTTTTAAACAAATTAATTTAATAAAAAAGTGCACTTACAATTTTAATGCTTATTAAAAGCATATAGATAAAATTCGCTCAAGGCAGGACTGCGGTCCAACAGAAGGTTCTGGGGAACAGACTAACACCAGGTCCGGATACTGGGAGAAAGCTGGAGCCCAGAGGTACCGACAGTAGACTCAGTTTTGCAGCAATGAGTTATAAAGCGAGACACGCCAAATGCATTTCGGACACAAAAGGTCCTTCAGCGAGACATGCTGAGGAAGGACCTTTTGTGTCCGAAATGCATTTGGCGTGTCTCGCTTTATAACTCATCGCTGCAAAACGGACTCTACTGTCGGTACCTCTGGGCTCCAGCTTTCTCCCAGTATCCGGACCTGGTGTTAGACTGTGATGCAAGGGCGGGAACTGGCAGCCGTCGGAACTGGGTGGGGGTCGGAATTGACGGGTCCCATATTATCCTATGGGGAAAAAAACGTTACAGTTTGCCAGGCGATATCTCCGGTTCCCGGGGGGCTAGAGACACGGGGCTGGGCTCGTTGGAAAGCCCTGGTCCTCAGCTACAAAATAAAATGATAGGGGGGCACGTGCCCGGGTGCCCCCCCCCCTGAATCCGCCACTGCCCCTGCAGGATGTGTACCAAAACCCGGCAATTTTTGAGGGTCAACACATCCCTCATTGCCACCCAATAACCAGAATGCTAGCACATGAAACTGGCATACATGCAGTGGGTCACAAAGCAGAGTTTGTCTTGTCTGTTGTGCTCATTATTATTAGTATGGATTGCCTTGGATTAAAAATAATGCCATTTCAGTGGATTATAAAAAAAAGAAATTGAATGGATTACAATCAAAGGACATGGGTTTCAAAAAGGACCGCCCTTGAATGATACTGTAAATAAAGAACATTTTCCTAAAAAGTACAAGAAAAATAACCTTTGGATGACAAATGTACTGTATACCATTGCCCATGGATTATAAATGAAGAAAATCTTCCAAGTGATGGCAAAATACAAATAATGTTAATAAAATTGGTGAAGGAAGGTTCAGGGAGCATTTAAAAAAAATGTATTTTACAATAATGAGACTTGAGGCCAAATGTAATAGCCTCCGAATTCTGCGGCTACTGTATGTGGGATGCCGGCCAAACTCCGAGGTTTGTTTTAAAGGAGCACTCACAAGACAAATACATTCCTTTTCAGTGATTGCCCCTTTAAGAAAAACCTTGAATGGACATGTTTGACATTCTGACCATGTCAATAAGCTGAAAGTCAACATGTTCACTGTTGACATAATGATCATGTTGACATTCTCATGATATATTCTAATGCAGGAAGAGCTGAGAGTTTGTCAAAACTCTTCAAAGCACTTTCCTCCAATCTACTGTATAACACAGAAAAGAGGGCAGGAGCAGTAAATCCAAATCAGTCCTTAGTCCTCTATATCAATTTCAATGTACAGGTCGGGTATCCCGTATCCGAATTATACCAAAAACCGTGTTTTTTTGGAATAATTAAAAAAAAAATTATTCCCCCCAACCCTCTTTTAATACTTACCAAGTCCTCCGGCGTCCATAGCAGGCCTTCAGCATCCTCTCCGGCGTCTCCAGCGGTCCCAGGAGTGCTTTGCGCGAGTGCGCCGGTGACGTCACCGGCACGCCTGGGACGTCACCGGCGCGCCTGGGAACTTGCGCAAAGCACTCCTGGGACCACTGGAGACGGTGCTGGTGGCCTGCCGTGGACACCGGAGGACTCCATGGACGCCGAGGGACCATCGGGGACCCACCAGGGGCAGGTAAGTATGGCTAAAAAAAAAATATTCCAAAAACCGGAATATTCCCTTATCCGGAATGCTCGTGGTCCCGAGCATTTCGGATAAGGGATACTCAACCTGTATACCGTTGCAAATTAATAACATAAAAATGTTTTTTTAGTCCTACCATTATTTCAACAAACAGGACTATTAGAAATAGTGCAAAATAAACCCCAAATGGTCAATGATTACAACTTAAAAATAAAAATTTTAAAACACACAAATCATATATTTTACATTTTCCAATAAAAGTTGGTTAATCTTGTCCATTCTTGCCCCAGAAGTACTCTTTTCGCCTCTGAGCACGCTCCAGGACCTGAGAAGCCAGAGAGCTGGAAGCCGCTGACCTTGCAGAGATCTCAGAAAGACGGTCATCTGAAAAAAAGGATGTAGCAATGGTAAATGGGAATGGGTAACTTTTAGTTGATGCATTTTTTAGCAGCACTGTGGCATAGTGGTTAGCATTACGGCCTCACAGCACTGAGGTCATCACTTCAGTTACCAAAATAGCTCTAATTGTGTGAACTGTGCATGTTTTTCTTGTGTTTGTGTGGGTATTCCAATGGATACTTTGGTTTCCTTCAAAAAACATAGTTCATTGGAATATAACAAAAATGATCCCTAGCTTGTATCTATGGGTGTGGTATGGGACTCCGACAGTCGGGATCCCGACAGTCATTATCCCGACGTTGGGATCCCGACTGCCCAGAGTCAGACAGCATGGCGAGTGCAAAAAAGCCCCTTGCGGGCACGGTGGCTCGTCGGTCACCCGGCTGCCGGCGTTTTGACAGTCGGGATGCCGACGTCGAGTAAATGACTGTCGGAATCCCGACTGTCGGGAACCCGTCCGGCACCGTATCTATAGGGAGTGTATGGGTCTATGTACTAAGCTTTGTATAGAGAGATAAAGTACCACCCATCCAGCTCTTAACTCTCATTTTTCAAACACAGCATGTTAGGAGCTGGTTCTTTATCTCCATCCACTTTCTCCGAAGGCTTAGAACATAAACCCCCCTATGTCTGTATGCTTCAAATCGGACAGATGGCTATGAATGACATATTATTTGTACAGCGTTATATATACAATAATAATGCTAAAAAAATCAGTAACTGAAGGGCAAATTTTTTAAGCCTGGTGAAGTGATAAAGTGAAAGATGATGATGCACCAACCAGTCAGTTTCAATGTTCAAACCCAGCCTGTAATTAGACAGGAGCTTAATGGCTGGCGCATTATCCTTCCACTTTATCACTTCCCTCGGCTTAATAAATCTGCCCCTAAATATGTTACATACTTTTTCCAACATAGATTGTTTCCTGTGTAATAAAAAAAATTAACTATTTAAAATTGTCTTGACCAAAACCTCTACAAGCTCCTGCCCTAAATGGCTTGGGCTAATCTCATCTATGATGGGATACGGTCATTAGGTCTACACCAACTATGTCGACAAGCAATGGGTCGACATCACTAGGTCGACAGGCAGCAATGTCGACATGGGTTTAGGTCGACATGGGACTAGGTCGACAGGTCCTTAGGCTGACATGGGCTAGGTTGACAGTCAAAAGGTCCACATGGGGTCTTTCACTGCCGACATGTGCCGAGAGGCGGTATTTCATGCCCTACCATCCACTAGGAATTGGTGGGAGAACAAAATAGTGTGCCGAGCGTAGCGAGGCACCGTGCCTGAAACATTGCGAGTGAAGGGAGCGATGCGAGGGGATGTGGTGCACTTCAAACTGTGTCCATGTCAACTGTGTCGACGTTCAGGTAAAAAAACAGTGAAAGATCCCATGTCGACCTTTTTACTTTTGACCTTGCCCATGTTGACCTAATGCTTGAGTCAACCTAATGTTCTGTCGACCTAGACCCATGTTGACCTAGAAACATGTCGACCTTGACCCATGTCGATATTGCTCCCTGTTGACCTAGTGGTGTCGACCCAATGCATGTCGACCTAACAACCCACACCCTCTATGATAGAGAAAACCACCAAATTTGCCTATACTGTGGCCTAAGGGTGTAATTCAAATCTGATTGCAGGGCCGTGAATTTGCATGGTGGCCGATTGTCAATACATTGCGCATGCGTACGGCCCATAGTGCGCATGTGCAAGGCCGCTCTGCTATTAAATCTTGCTACTTTTTTAATTTGCATGCCGTTCGCAAGGTGATTGGCAGGAAAAAAAGTACATTAGAAGCTGTTCGTGCTACTTAGTACTCAAATAGGAAATACTGTATAGAGAAGCTAAGCACAGGGTTTTGGCATCCAGGAATTTAGGGAGGAGCATTTATCTCTCCCCATTATACAGATAGGGCAGGCCTTATGCTTGCTGGCGAATCGCCAGCAGCATGCTGCTGGCGATCCGCCAGCAACACGGCGCGCCATCTGACTGAGACGCGCGTGCGTCCCCCACGCACGTGCGTCTCAGTATCCGGGCGGCCGGCGGGCGAGGCGGACGCAATACTGTCCGCCTCCCGCTCGAGGGGGGCTGGGGGGACCCGAGGAGGCTGTGGGGGGGTGCGGGCGCCCGGTGTGGGCACCGGGCGACCGTCGGAAGGGGACGGCAGCACCGTCGGAAGGGGACGCGCGCGCACCTCGTGCGCGCGCGTCCCCTTCCGACACACAGATGGCGCGGGAGCAGGGAATGGCGAATGGCGTCGCCATCGCCATCCCCTGCAAAGATGAGCCCGGCCCCATCTGTACTTATATACTTCTAAAGATAACACTTGCCGCTGGTTAAAACAGAGTATGTTACAAGCTGTTTGTGCTACTTAGTACTCAAATAGCAAATACTGTATTACTGTAATACTGTATGAGAACCTACAGTAAGTAGCACAAATAGCTTGTAACATGCTGTACTCTGCTCTAACCAGCGGCAAGTGTTATCTTTATAAGTATAGGAGTATAATGGGGAGTCACACCACAGCATTGGGCGACTAGAAGGGCTGTGTAATGCGCAAGGAGGCTACATGTATGTGGACATATCTGTATTTCGAACATCCCACACAAATCTCAGTGTACATAAATCATACCTTCAATGCTACTGTTATCATTAAAGTCTCCATAATAGCTTGGACTGTTGAAGTTCCCTGAAAGCAAGGAGTTGAAGGTATTAATATTGCGTTTAAAAGTCAAACTATATATTTAACAAAGTCTGAGGAGCTCTATTAAACACACCAGGTGGTGGCTGCTTCACTCAATGGGCAGTATTCAATGAAGATTTTCGGCATGTGCAGCGAATCCTGTTTAGGATTCACTGCACATTTGCTGTGTTCCGGAGGGCTGGAGCATTCGGTGCCAGCCCTCCCGGTCGCCCTATTAAACGCAGCAGGGGCTCGCTGCCCCTGACGGCGAATTTTAGCCGCCGCAGGGAGCTGGGGAAAAGGGACAGGCAGGGAGATGGAAGTCTACCTGCCTGCACTGGAATGTGTGCGGGGGAAGGAGGGCTCCCCGGGACACAGGCAGGGGACGCGGGTAAGGAGCCGCTGCACTGCTTCCGCTCGTGCATATGTAATGAGCGGCAGCAGTGAATATATGAATATGTAATGAACGGCTCTCAACCCCCTGCTGGCTGTTATGTGTAAAAATATATATATATATTTATATATCTATTCATGTGCAGCACGCACATGAATAAAAATAGCATGTCTCGTCACCGAAAAAAATTACTGATTTTTTTTACACCAATTTTTTTTTTTTTTAAACCTATATTTTAAAAGATAACATTCCAGTTCACCTTAAAAAGATGGTGATTGCTACACGGTGAAGCACAGCGAAAATCATGCTGAAAGCAATTCACCGTCCTAACATTGAATACACTCACGGCGAATCACGGCAAATCACAATGAAAAACCCATTGGAAAACAGCAGCAAATTGCGGCGACTAACAGACGGCGAATTGGCTGTCAGTCACTGTTCGCCATTGGCGAATTTTGAATAGGGCAAATGACGTTTCCAGTCAAAAAATTTGCCAGGGAGCAGGAAAATAGGACACATTCGCCGTGAAAAGCGGCGTATCAGCATCATTGAATACTGCCCAATATATGAATAGGGCTGAAGCCACAAAAGTGTCCTACCAAGTCTGAATCAAGAATTGTGGTGGTACTTGCACAAAAACGATACCTGTTTTGTTAACCAAATACTATTTTCTGAAAATGGAAACATATATAGCACAATACCAGATGCTGCAGTAGATGGTGTAAACAGACAGTGACAACAGTTCAGTGTGATTACCCTGCTTTTCCAGGTGACTAATATTTGGCAGCAGGGATAGTGCATTGGTTAGAATTACTGCCTCGCAGCACTGAGGTTCCTTCCGCACCAAGACCTTAACTGTGTGGAGCTTGTATATTCTCACCATGCTTGCTTCCACAATCCAAAAATGTACTGGTAGGTTAATTGGCTCCCAACAAAATTAACTGCAGCGTGAATGTGTGCAGGTGTACATGTAGTAGCTAATATAGATTGTAAGCTCCTCTGAGGCAAGAAATTATATGACTAAAATTATCCCTAGAATGTCTGTGTGTACATGTACATGTGGTAGGGAATATAGATTGTAAGCTCCACTGGGGCAGGAACTGATGTGAATGTTCAAATATTCTCTATAAAACACTGCAGAATATGTGTGGCTATATAAATCACGTATTAGTAGTAATAGTAATAATAATAGGCCTCCTCCTGATTTTATAAAAATAACCTGTAACTAATTTGGAAAAATCATCAAATGAAAAGCAGTGAATTATAAATAACAAAAAGCTTAACAATAATGAAAGTAAAGGATCCTAAAAAAAAATCAATTCCCTAACTCTAAGGTGAAATACACATTATGAGATCTATTGAAAGACATACGGTCCACATTGCTCCATGTGTACCCTCAATTACATACTACAGGCCGTCAAGTGGGCTGATCCTGCTGACTGCAGCAGGTAACACTATATTGTGTGCTCATACACCGGATCATGCAGTATATCATTCTATGGGACCTTGGGCTACCCTGTGTACCCAGTGCAACGCACAGTATTCTTCTGTCTGTTTCTCTTGCAAGGTATTGAGATCCACAGTATTGAGATTCAGCCAGTTTCTAATAGCAAAGAAATTTTTTGGCTATTTCTAACTATTCTGGATGAATAAAGCATTTTTAATCTCACCGTTATGCTGAAATTCAGGATCTCGTAGGGATCCATGTATTCGACATGAACTCCACTGCTGAGATACTGGGACAGAAGATTTCTCTAGAGATCTACTGACAGGATATGAGGTAGTTGCTGGTGCAGGTCTATTGGAAATATGAGACTTCGGCCATGGATCCTCCCTCAATGGCAATGGATCTTCAGTCCTCAGACCAGCAACGGGAGGAGATTGTACAGATGGCTCCTCATCCTGGCATACAAAGTTGTTAAATAATTATTACATTGCTTACCTACAAAAGTGAAGTTCCCATAAAAATAATGTATACAATATGTGAGCAATGTTAGTATTAGAGAGAGTTAGTATAGAGGATAACAACAGATTATAAAAAGACTAGTTATCAGCCATTTAAAATACAGAACAACATAACAGTAATGTCAGTGCCAGCGGCTGTGCGCACCCAAATGGAAAAACACTGGATTGCTCCATTGAGCACCACCAAGTGGCAGCCGGCATGCAAAACACATGAATTCCAACAACAGAGGAGAGGAGCAGCGTTAGGCTTTTATTATATAGGATGCTCACCAAGGTGGCCACAATCTTATTGGCTAAGTGCCTGTACAGTTCACAGAAATCCAATGTAACTTAATATTCCACTTAACAGCACAATTTATCCTTTATCGAACACTGTCCACTACATCATGGCGTAAACACCAAGGACCACATACAGAAATGGACTTTAAGTTTCAAGTTTTTTTCCTTTCCATTTAGGCTTTTTAAAATATGTATGTGATGGCGTATGTGGAGGTCGTGCAGACACAGTAATGGCATGTTGATGCAAAATGCATTCCAAGATGGTCACCAGGAGCAAATGTGTAGAGAGGGATGACTGGCAGGTAATAAACATACGGCGCAAGCTGATGATGATAAATGGCTGCTGGCTGTGTCTGGTTTGCTAAAACCATCTAAGACACACCCACTTATGCAATTACAGTACAACTGCTGCAGCAAGATTTCAGTGAACTGAACAGGTCACACATTTACAATACATTGTGCACTACACTACACTGGTGGAGCAATCACCACCAAGCTATGCGCCCACTACTGGACCTGGAGAGGGTTGCTGGCTTGCAATGACCAATCTGATGTGTGACACTTGTATCTTATATGGCATACCTATAAAATGCTAAATAATGTAGAAAAAAAAAATTTCTGTGCACCACTCCTCTACTAGAGTCTCTGTCACACTGCATGGTATATCTATATTTAGAAAAAACTAACTACTCCTCAGTTGAAGTACTTCAAGTGACCACTAGAGGCCACACGACGGTCCAAATTACAGAAAATGAAAGCAAAATTATGTTTCAAATTTGTTGGATATGGAAAGCGGGAGCTGTGAAACAGATACTGGAGGAAGGAGCAGCCGTCGTTTTGAAGGCTTTTAAATAGTGGTAAATAAAGGCTAGGCATATGGGGAAATCTCTGTACACATCAGGAGAAGGATATGAAATAGTCCTTAAAGTACATGTACTATGGATTACTATGAAGTTTAAGAGAAAAAATAAAGCAAATTGGGCATTGCCAGGATGAGGACGTCCCACTGATGAAAGAAGAAAGGACTTATCTCCCTTTTGTAAATTGTGGCCTACATGTAGAATACATTACTGACACAACTACATTGTCTTTAGGCTTTATTTCACACAAAAAATGCATTTTAAAAAAGTGGAGTATAGTCTTATATCCACTGCACAGCAAAGTGTAATGTCTACAAGGTCATCCAAAATGACTTAGACATGCAGTTCTTGTGACCTCTAATATAATGCAACCATAGAATCCTAATATTTGTTGAATAAAATATCATCACATTTTACCTTTTAGAATCCAGTGCTCTTTACATACCTTTTTCATCTTTCTTTCAATTACATATTTGGAGACAGAATTACTGTCTTTTTTAGAGGAACCTTTCTGCTTATGTTCTGATGTGTAGTGATGGTTAGTTGGGGAAACTAAAAGAGCTCCACCTGAGGAGTAGAGGGTTATATTAGTAGTGCGATATTACAGAATAGAAGGGTCTTTATAGATGGTGAACAGGTAAGATCAGTGATAGAGATGATAGAGATAGTAAAGCTGGGTATCAGCTTATCTGCTGTTTGTTTTAGAGAATTTCAGCATAGCAACTGGGGGTGCCGCTGAGTCCACATAAAAAAAATTTAAAGCTGTCTTTCAGACATCCTTTCCAACATGGCCCATCCTTGGGCCACAATATTGACCAGGAAACATCCCTCTGTATACTGGCCTATGCGTTAATGAGCACTGGCAATATGCATGTGCAGCATGCGTGCATGCTTGTATCTTTGTGTGTGTGTGTTAATAATTGCTGGCTGGGTGAGTTATGTGTGTGTATCATATTAGTTAAGGCATTTCTATATAGTATATTATGAATTTGGATTACTGATATGCGGCATATTAAAAATTAGGGACACTGATGTGTGACATATTATGAATTCCAGGGAGCATGGGTCGTGGGTGAAATGGTGCCAAGAAAGCTTGCACTGGCCATGCCAATTCTTAGCAGTTAGGAAATCTTTTAATGTTTTGCATAATATGCATTTCAAATGTACAATTCATTTACAGTCAGGTTCATAAATATTGGGACATCGACACAATTCTCATATTTTGGGCTCTATACACCACCACAATGGATTTGAAATGAACCAGACTTTCAGCTTTAATTTGAGGGTATTTACATCCAAATCAGGTAAACGTAGTAAGAATCACAAAGGTTTCTATACATAAATAAGTTTCTATATAGATGTTAAGGTGCACTGCTAACTGCGGCTGGATAGGGGATTGTCAATCCCTAAAAATGAACAAGATAAATAAAGGGGATAACAGCGCTGATTCAGAAAAATGACGGTTTCTTTAAATTTGGAAATTTAATAAAATAAAATAATAAGAACATACATGTTCATGCTGCTCCTGATAAAGCTGGAGAGACCTTTCCCATAGAAACGCATACAGCTTTCCAAATTTGCTATACCCAACACACTTATACTACTTTCGGACCGCAAATGCCGTGTCGCACACGGAATTAGGACACGGGTTCCATCCCCAGAGCAACACAGCAATGCGGTCTGAAAGTTCTGACACTGACACGGCATATTGCCGAGTCGGTGATGTCACATGGGGTGGAGCTGGGCGGCGGCGCGTCATCGGGGGCTCGGGAGGAGGCAGTACTTGGAGCTGACAGTGCTGCCTCCTCCATACTGTGAACGGGACATGGGTCGCTCGACCCAGGCACCCGTTCACACTGCACTTGACACGGGTCATAGCCGTGTTCAACCCTGGTCATTACCAGGGTTGAACACCTGTGTTGCTCGACCCGTGGTGGCCTTTTCAGACCGCAACGTGACCCATGTTTAGGCCCCGCGAACACGGCAATAAGCCGTGTTCGGAATGCGGTCTGAAAGCGGTATTACTACACTCCTGAGGATTACAAACTAAGCAGCTACACTGGATACAGAACTTAGCATCTCTACCTGGTCATCCACCCTTTCCTTTACCTAAATGAGCAGAAATCACTTCATTGCCAGGTTTACAGGACAATCAACCAGAATTCATCTGCTACCATTGCACTATTCATCTGGATATCGGCTACCAGGTAATATATTGCTGCTCTATAATAGAGACATCCCTCCCAGTTGCTCATAAATATCCTGGATATAGGAGTCTAACAGTGTCCTAAGGGTACCCATCCTTTTTAAATCCACGTATCCACATATTGTATGTGTCCATTTTAACATGTATGTTATTATCATTTTATTTTATAAAATTTCCAAATTTAAAGAAACCGTCATTTTTCAGAATCACTTGAGAAACTAATGGTGTGTACACACTATAAGCCAGCACAGGTTATAAACTGTTTTAGGTACAAATCAGTGGAAAGGGCTTAGGGGGTTATTCTGGTTTACTCATTCTGGCAAATTCCTTCTTATATGGACAAAAGACAAAATCATGTGCACTGCAGGTGGGGGGGGGGGGCATATGTAACATGTGCAGAGAGAATTAGATTTGGGTGAGTTATTTTGTTTCTGTGCAGGGTAAATACTGACTGCTTTATTTCTACACTGCAATATAGATCTCACTTTGAAAACTCCACCCAAATCTAACTCTCTCTGCACAAGTAACATCTACCCCACCGGCAGTGCACATGGTTTTGTCCAAATAAGAAGGAATTTGCCAGAAGGAGTGAACAAAAATAACCCCCTTAATTTGGGATGACATGGTACAGTATACATTTTAGCAACAAAAATAAGATATAACTTTTCAGTAAAACAACAGAGCTCTAGCAACAAAGATGAATGCACACATCTGTGTGATGTTTGCTGCTTTTAGTAGACATATATTAGTTTCAGACAGGATAGCCCCTAAACCCCAGCTTTTACTCGCCAATTGAGTGCTGGGTTGTTCTGCAGGTCCCAGCCTGACCCCCCTTTCACACAGACAAACAAATTACTGGATGAAACATTTCTACCCAGTAATTTGCTGATTAACACAGGTATTTATTCTGTGGGAAAGGGACAAGAAAAGCACCCGTGATGAACGGCAAATTACCGGGTATAAATGTTTAACCCGGTAATTTGCTTTTCTGTGTGGGGTAATATTCTGCAAAATGATAGAAAAAGTTAGGACTTGACCTACTGTAATAAGCAGGCTAGTATTACTAATTAATGCATAACAAGGTTGGTATTACTAATGAACGCATTCCCAGGCTGGTATTACTAAGGAACGCATGCCCAGGCTGGTATTACTAAGGAACGCATGCCCAGGCTGGTATTACTAATGAACGCATGCCCAGGCTGGTATTACTAAGGAACGCATGCCCAGGCTGGTATTACTAAGGAACGCATGCCCAGGCTGGTATTACTAATGAACACATGCCAAGGCTGGTATTATTAATTAATGCATGACAAGGTTGGTATTACTAATGAATGCATGCCCAGGCTGGTATTATTAATTAATGCATGACAAGGTTGGTATTACTAATGAACGCATGCCCAGGTTGGTATTACTATTGAACGCATGCCCAGGTTGGTATTACTATTGAACGCATGCCCAGGTTGGTATTACTATTGAACGCATGCCCAGGTTGGTATTACTATTGAACGCATGCCCAGGTTGGTATTACTATTGAACGCATGCCCAGGTTGGTATTACTAATGAACACATGCCCAGGTTGGTATTACTAATGAACGCATGCCCAGGCTGGTATTACTAATGAGCGCATGCCCAGGCTGGTATTACTATTGAACGCATGCCCAGGTTGGTATTACTATTGAACGCATGCCCAGGTTGGTATTACTAATGAACGCATGCCAAGGTTAATATTACTATTGAACGCATGCCCAGGTTGGTATTACTATTGAACACATGCCATCTAGAAACCTTGCCTGTGGCTGGAGTAGTTAGATCATGATGTGTCCTCTGTGCTAGGCCATATGTTTTCAGTTTTGGAGTAGGAAGTCTTCCTTCAGCTGCAGAAGACCCAGCGCTACGTTCAGACTGATCTTCTGTATCACATGGTCTATAAGGATATACAAAATGTTACAATAATTATTTACATTTGTTATCAGAAACACTGAGCATGCTAGGATAGGCTGTAAAATGGAAGTACCTATCTCTCAGGGAGGCCTCTCACTCTGGTAAAAAGACTTTGCCTATACAATCATTCATCCAATAGGCTCTTTAAAAATTACATCTTCAGTAAAATAAATGGTAATAAAAAAAAGACACAAATCTAGTGAAAATTGAAATACAGGGAAAAGATTTTGGACTTAACCCCTTCCCGACATTTGACGTACATTTACGTCATGGTCAGGATGTACTTCCCGACGCATGGCATAAATGTACGTCATGACTTTAAACTGTCACCGCGTCTATAGACGCGGTGACAGAGGGACGATGGCTGCTGTCCCTGACAGCAGACATCTTCCCTCGTAGCCCAGGGGGGGGCAGCGATGCCCCCCCCCATCAGCGATCGCTGCGATTGGCTGTTCAAATGTGAACAGCCAATTGCAGCGTTTTCTGTGTTCTGTGTATAATTGTCTCTGCTGCCCCCTAGTGTCCAAAAAAATTAAAAGGAGGTTGAAATAATGATGGTAAAATAAAGTACACATATGGTCTTTGTTAGTTATTAACTATTTTGAGTGGTATGATTATTTGTCTCACAAGCAGAAAATTTTACATTTTGCAAAATTGCAAAATGTTCAATTTTTTTACGACATTTTGGTATTTTTCACAAAAAAAAACAGACTGTATCGACCAAAATTTACCACTAACTTAAAGTACAATGTGTCACGAGAAAAGAATCTCAAAATCACTGTGATAAGTAAAAGCAATTAAAAGTTATCCCCACATAAAGTAATACATGTCAGATTTGAAAAAAAGGGCTCTGTCAGGAAGGCAAAAACAGGCTGCGGCGGTAAGGGGTTAAGGCCCATACACACTGGGTGACTTTGAGCTGAAAACCGCATGTTTGAGCAGCTTTCAGCTCAAATCCCCCAGTGTGTATGCCCCAGTGACGAGAAGTAGAAGGAAAAGGTTCATCGCACAGGGAGAGTATATTTTGTGAGTAGATAATGGGTGACCCCTTAGATGTTTGTATTATACACATTGATCATCATGGCAAGGGTGTGCTATCACGGGACTTATAATTTGAAGCAAAAGGGAAATTCTTGAAGGACAAGAAAAGGGGAATGTCGCTTTGTGATGCACGAGGGGGAGGGAGAATTTTTTAAAATATAACCTTTATTTATTTATAACATAAGAACTCTAGCGAAAGTTTAAAAAGACACAATACAAACATATAACATAAACATAAAAAAGGATAAAGGTGTCCAGGGCTAGACTGTATGTATTATTTAAGAGCAAGTCAGGAGTAAGCGGTAGGCTAAGTGCTGTGTTTCCGGACCACCAGCCGGGACAGCGGGATGCGCAGTTTCGCTATCTGGTGCACTGCGCCCGCTAGTCGAGTTGGCTTGTAGTGATGTGACCGGCTGCCTACAGCGTACGGTGAGAGATCAGCCTGTGGGGCTGTCAGCTCAGGTACACGGTGCAGGAGTCTGGTGTAGTACTCCGCGCATGTTTCGCCGCAATCAGTGCTAGTGCACACTACCGCTAAAGCCGCTAAGGAATAAAAGTACAGATCAAAGTGCAATCATGGTGGAAAGGGAAGTGGGAGCACACCACGGAGTGTACGGTCGGAGTACGCTTCGCCAGTGAGCTTCATCAGGTCCTGATGAAGCTCACTGGCAAAGCGTATGCTGACCGTACACTCCGTGGTGTGCTCCCACTTCCCTTTCCCCCATGATTGCATTTTGATCTGTACTTTTATTCCTTAGCGGCTTTAGCGGTAGTGTGCACTAGCACTGATTGCGGCGAAACAGGCGCGGAGTACTACACCAGACTCCTGCACCGTGTACCTGAGCTGACAGCCCCACAGGCTGATCTCTCACCGTACGCTGTAGGCAGCCGGTCACATCACTACAAGCCAACTCGACTAGCGGGCGCAGTGCACCAGATAGCGAAACTGCGCATCCCGCTGTCCCGGCTGGTGGTCCGGAAACACAGCACTTAGCCTACCGCTTACTCCTGACTTGCTCTTAAATAATACATACAGTCTAGCCCTGGACAGGGCTTCAGTACTATTAGACTGGGAGCATTTGTACTTTATCAATTATAGATTAACCGTTTAATGTGTGGACCCATGTATTAACGGTCATTGCCACATACTATACCCCAACGGTCTTTTTCATATTGATAGGGCAAAGTCAGCACTACCGTTAAGGAACATTTAAAACATTTGTACCAATACACGTGTGACTGGCACTATTTGGAGTAACCAGACCAACTTACAGACAAATAAAGTGCACAAAACACAAATACTGTGAAAAGCATATATTTATTGTGGAAACATTAGGAAGTGGGACTCCACGTACATAAGGATACCTTTATCCTTTTTTATGTTTATGTTATATGTTTGTATTGTGTCTTTTTAAACTTTCGCTAGAGTTCTTATGTTATAAATAAATAAAGGTTATATTTTAAAAAACTCTCCCTCCCCCTCGTGCATCACAAAGCGACATTCTCCTTTTCTTGTCCTTCAAGAAATTCCCTTTTGCCCCAGTGATGAGTGGTGAGCGCTGCTGCGTGCTCCCGCATCATCGCTAGGAAAGCCGCTTATCTGTTGGTAATACCAGCAGATGAGCGGCTTTGAGAACGGCTTTGCATATCGGCTTTGCATAGCGCTGCTTTGATTTATTGTATGTTTAAAAAGATTGATATCACTATGATGTTCCTTCAAAAAAATATTAGGAAGTGATAACAAAATGACTATTCTTTCCTCTTTCTGAAACAAGACTAAAAAAGCACAAACTTAAGAAACAAGAAGTACTGAGCAATGGAATCCATTTCAAGAAAACTCCAACTCTTAACCACAAACAATTCTATCAGAAAAAAAAAATAGCCATGAAACTTGGGACTCAGAAAAAAAACGCTACTACAAAATCCTTATGACACAAGAGCTGCTTTGTGGCTAGGAAAGCTGTTCCGCTACGTGGTATGGTGAATGCTGAGCTCACCTCTTCCTGCTGAGTCACATGTCTGCTACCTGTGCAAGAAGTCTGATACTAGCGGAGCATACTAACAGCGATACTGCCAACATAAAGGTTACAACAATAGGCAACAGATGGAAATTCTGAGAGAGAAACTAAATCTCCTTTGGTTTCATGCAGCTTTGTCCCAGTGCACGAACATCAAGAACACAGGGGTAGATTTATTAAGCTCGGTGAAGTGATAAAATGTCTGTTTTTTTTTTTTTATCACCGGCCAATCAGCTCCTACCTGTCATTTTTCAAACCAAGCCTGTAACTTCACAATTAGGAGCTGATTGGCCGGTGATAAAAACCAGACTCTTTATCACTTCACCAAGCTTAATAAATCTGCCCCACAGGTTTATTTGGCCTGTTATGTTTAATCATAATTCCTGGGTAATATACATAAGTACAAGTGTGCCATTACTACAGTCTCAGTTTGTGCATTCACTAGCTTTGCAAAAGGTAAAAAGAAAGTAAGTATTAAATGTTTATTAGTAATTACCAGTGAAATTTGCATAAAAGTTGTAGCAAGTCAGCTATACCTTTTGCATTACATAAGATATAAGTAACTACACTACTGTCTGTACCAGGAACATTTTACATGGGAGTATCTGCAAACTAATGATCAGAATTAAAAAAATGTATCCCAATAGTTACAATTCACAGGTATAACTTCAATTGTCCAAGGTTTTGCATTGTAAAGTTTTGCCACTTTAAAAATACAACTTGAACCTAATTACACATCAGTGTATGTAAGAGATGAACAGTTTAAGTGATAGTAATGATAACATAGAAAAAGTAAGGAAATGGTCACTGAACAGTTTGTTACACACTGGGTGGGAGGGATACGGTCATTAGGTTGACAAGCATAAGGTCAAAAGCCATTAGGTCGACATGCTGAAAGTTCAACATGGGTCTAGGTCGACATAGGACAAGGTCGACAGGTCATTAGGTCGACATGGGGTTTTTCACTATTTTTTGACCCGACATATGCGACAGGCGGTATTTCATTCCCTACCATCTATTAGGACGTGGTGGGAGAATAAAATAGTTTGCTGAGCGTGGCGAGCCACCGAGCCCGAAGCTTGGCAAATGAAGCAAGCCATGTGAGGGGACCCGGTGCACTTTATCCTGTATCCATGTCGGGTCAAAAAACAGTGAAAAAACCCATGTCGACCTTTTGACTGTCGACCCAGCCCAATGCTGGGTCGACCTAATGACCTGTCAACCGTGTCCCATGTCGACCTAGACCCATGTCGACATTTCAGCATGTCGACCAACTTATGGTCCACCAAATGATCCATACCTGGGTGGGAAACCTATAACATTGTTTAAACACTACCTCTGCATCCATGTTTCATTGTTGTTCTTTGTGTGCTCTTCCTTTGCATTGTTCTCTGCCTGATCTGTCTCTTCTGCACCATCAGATTCCTCAGGTTCTTCCTCTATTCTCAGGGGCTCTATCTTTTCTGTTGGTTCTGGATCATCATATTCATCCCAAGCCAGCTTTCGTCTAACCGGGATGGTTGGGGGACATAACTCCCCTAAATCTGTATTTGATGTGGTTTTCACTTTTTTTGGTGGCTGATATATTTTTTCATTTTTTGAAGATGTTTGTAATCTATGAAAACAATGTACACACAATAATTAGAAATAAAGTATATTACATGTTTGCTATGATCACTTGGAATGCAATGAGGATCACTGTAGGTCATTGTTTTCTTATTCCTGTTTTGCTCATTTATTCATTCCGCTAGGCACTGCCGATCCCTAGTGGCGCCATATAAACAATAATAATATGTTGGCATGCGAGGGGAAGTACGTGAACACATACCCTTGCATGCAGCTGAATGGGAGAGAAATCATTTGATGGTCACTGACCATCGAATGATTTTTCTCCCTTTCTGTAATAAAAGGCAGTCTAGACTGACTTTTGTTGTAGCCGAATTTGGGGCGGGTACTGATGTCATGTGACATTAGCCACCTTCCCCGAGCAGGAAACACCACGTCTGCATTCTCAGGGGAATGCCCTGCATTTTTATGGAGACACCCATATCGTTAATGATCCACGTTCCTGCGGGTCATTAGTGATGTCTTCCTTCATCTGCACATGCATTTAAATCTGAAGATATCATCAATGACAGCATACTACTGGATGTGGCCACAGACGATATCTTTTGTGAAATCGTTAAGTGTGTATGCACCGTTTGTCCATGAGTTCAACAGAAACACTGAATCGCATGGTATCATTTGCAGTGTCGTCTAGTGTGTACCCAACTTAAGACAAGTTATCTACAAGGCAAAGAGAACAATACAAAATGGGTTTAATTTACTCAATGAAAGCAAGCGGAATGGCTGACCTGTAAGCAAAGTCAGTCATTATAGGTCCATGTTTGTGTGCTTTGACCTACGCTCATATATCCCATGAACGCTCAGTTATACGCAGCTCTGTGACCAGGATATTACTATCCGTATTGCTTGGTTTTATAACAGTAATCACTATCAGTGCACATTTGAAAAATAAGTTTCCTTGGAGCAAACGTTAGAAGACTAAAACCTGCAAACGCCCTGCTGCCACCCCTCAGCTGCAAATGGAGATGTGATAGAGCTCAGCCCTTAGGGGAATATGCTTGGTGCGAAAATAAACTTTTTATCTGCAAAACAGAGCAGCGGTCATCTCTGCATTAGCACCTGCATTAATAGAGGTTGATCATCTTGTACATCCAGTCATCCAGTCTCTTGGGCACACCGTGATTTTTCAGGATTTTTTTTCTAAAAAAAGTGCTCCGATGTCCACGGCGGCCTTCAGGATCTTCTTCAGCGGTCCCAGGAGTGCACTGCGCGAGTGCAGCTGTGAGGTCACCGGCACACCCACGAACTCACGCAATGCACTCTTGGGACCACTGGAGAAGATCCTGAAGGCCGCCGTGGAACCAGGTAAGTATTAAAAAATTAAATTATTCCAAAAACCATAAATATCCCTTATCCAAAATTCTCGTGGTCCCGAGCATTTCATATAAGGGATACTCGACCTGCACTACTTCTATGATTTTTATTAATTGCCATTAATTATTTTGAACAAATCTGCATATAAAGAGACAAGTGGTGCAGTGCTCCTGTGTGACGCCGGACAAATAACAGATACAAATTATATTTTCTATTGCAATGGTATCGCCAGCCAATAGGACCTTTGTGGGCTATTTGACAAACAGACTGCTAGACCTCTGACTGGTTGTTTCAGAGAATGGCTGAAGGTCACATGGCGTTCATCCAGTAAAGATTTACACAGTGTTTTGCATTCAATTCTATTTTAACAGACAGGATGAACATTGGTTGATGTATTTGTTTATAACCAGTACTCAGATCATATAAATTAATAGAAAATATGTACTGTAGTCAGTTTGGCAATGTCAAATTGCGTGCAAAGCTTCAAGTCATGTAAACTAATTGTTTTCTGTCAGGACAAAACTGTATAAAGAATGTATTATTTAGATAATACACTGAGTGGTCAAATTATTATGACCACCAATTAATCACTTTGTTTTGGCATCTTTTCCCCTAATATGACGAATATTTCTAGGCATGTATTCTACTAACTGCTGGCATGTTTTGTGACTAATATTAGCACAATGCAATGAGCAGCATCTGCAAAATCTCCACACATCTAAAATGTGCCCACACACTAGAAAGACCAGATTTTAAAATGTGTGCATAAATTTGCCTTGAAATCCTGGACAAAAGATTTCAGGCAAATGCATATTTTCACCAAAGATTTATCTTAAGATCCGATGTGCGTTCCTATTGGTCTTTTGCTAATTGTTTTGATCTTTCATGCAGGATATATTTGTGGTAAAAAAAATCATTGAAGTGTGTGGGCACCTTTAAGAGTAATGTCAATGGGTGGTATTTAATTGTTCTATCACGCCCAATCTCCAGTCTAAAGTGACGGAAGAGCATATGGCAATATTCAATTGATTTTGCAACTATTGCACTCGTTATGGTAAGGTTTAGCCATGCATTTCAGCTCACTACCCCCGGGGATAGAAAGCTGAAATTCTGGTGAAAAGTAATTGAATACCACCCTGTGGATGATAATGTAGTCATGTCCTCACCCTACCATCCGCAGCGTGTAACTGAAATCCTAATATGCCAGACCCCTTCATTTACTGTCCAATTCCTGTGTTCCTGAATATTTTGGAACAATTTCTGATCAATAGAAATGGTGTACAGACAGGGTTTCTCCTCCAGTTGCACCATACAAAATGTAATGTGTAGAATGCTGTTCTTTGAGAGACCATCTGGATTAAGATTCAGATTACCTGTAATTTCATACCCTATTTCCTGTCTGTGGTACTGTACTTGTTCTGCTTGAGTATCCAGCAACCGTTTCCAGCCACAGGCCTTGCACTTGGACTGAGTATTTTGTCTGTAGGTCCACACAGTGTAGACTTTAACATCTGCTATCCTCAAAAGATTTACCAGTGCAGCCTTTTGGCTCATTCTCACACTCAGGGCCGGTGTAAGGATTCTCAGCACCCTAGGCAAAATGTCAACCTAATGTCCTGTCCCCCCCAATACTGCCACCAATCCCCACTTCCCAACCCGTTAGGCATACTTGCCTTAGACGTTCCATAGCAGCCACCTGTATTAAGTACAACAAGGATCCTCATAGACATTATTGATTTTTGGATAGGCAGACTTGGTGGCACCCCTCCAGGTCCCGGCGCCCTAGGCAGCTGGCCAAAGCTGCCTAATGGTAGAGCCGGCCCTGCTCACACTGCTGCTGAGAGGGCCAACCATCATTCCACATTCCAAATCTGTCAATTATTATTTAGCCATTATTTCCTCAGAGATAGATTTCATTAGTCCCTGCACACCTTCACCTTCATGTTCTTACAGAGGCAGACATCCTACCTTCAGCATCATCTACAGAATAGTTGTTTTGAACAAAAATTGTGGGGTGATAACAATAATTTGGCCACTATATTAAGTCTCCCATTTTTCTATAATTTAATATTTCCATTCACAGGGTTTTACGTTGGTGTAACATATTCCTAACAAATTTTAAAGAAAGAAAGAAAAGTCTTGGTCACTGGTCCTGGAATTCAGGAACTACAGTACATGAAACGTACCCCGCAAGATCTAGAGCTTTTAGATTTCTGCTCATATCTTCCGCACTGCTGGAGGTTGAAGACACATCCCAATATCTGTTGTTGGCAGAAAGTATCTGATTGAGGTGTTCGCGGGAGAAGTGAGTTCCCTGTGCACGACGTCTATAATACTCTGCTTTTTCATGTCGTTCCTTCACCTAGTCAAAAGCGGGAAAATATTTTGTATTATAACTTAAATAATTGTGATGTTGGTGCATTTTACACTAGATCTCATCGCATCTAGTTGAAAACGCATGCAACGTGCTAAAGCAATGTGCATTTTTAACCAGATTCGTTGCCATCTAGTTCAAAAAGTACGGGCAGCACATGTGTTGTATGTGTTGTGCGATGGGATGTGCGATGGGATGTGCGCAGGAGTGCACATCACATTGCACCCGTACATTGCACTGCGTATGGGCACCTTTAGCACTGTATAGGAAATTGTTGCAAACTTTCCCTAAAATGCCTTCTGAGGCATTCCAAATGTTCAGACAGTATGTATACACAGAGAATATGGCAAATGAAATACAATAAGACAAACATGGGAGGAGAAGACAGACAAATCCACAATGGATCAAATAATTTCATTGGGAAGCACAAAGGCATACAAGAACTTGGAGGTATTTAGCATAATACAAAAAACACAGAAAACACAAAAAACACAAAAAAACCCACAAAGCTTATATCTATAACATGGCAATAGTATTAATTTGATCTCCATGATGATAATGAAATATAATAAAACCTTCTTGATATTGTAATAGCCAAAGCAGTCCTGGACAAGTTTAATATGTTACTGAAAGAGTTCAGTTTAGAAAGCTCAGTTTTCTCTTTTAACTGGTTATATTATGTATGTATTTATTATTGGATGCCTCCAGCTGTTGTGAAACTACAAGTCCCATCATGCCTTGCCACAGTTTTGTTATTAGGGAATGCTAAAACTATGGCAAGGCATGCTGGGAATTGTAGTTTCACAACAGCTGGAGGGCCACAGTTTGGACATGCCTGGTCTAAAGTATAGACCAGGAGTAGTGTTCACTCTAGGATTTATTTAGGGCAGGTGAAACATTGAGTCTTAGGAGAGATGTATGTTTAATGTAATGGCAGAATTGAAGTAGGCTTGACCAGCGAAAGTGTAAAGTGTGTGGGTATTTAAATGATTTTGTCTTATAGAAAAAAAAAAAAAAAGACTAGTAAGCCTGCTCGAAACAAATGCTTTGAAAGTTAGTCTGCTACCTTGCGATTGCCTCTGTGTTCGTGCATATGTGATAGAGAGAAAGAGATGTAGTTTCACTCGCTGCCAACAGATGGCAGTGTTTCTGAGACACACAAACGGACACTGGATATAGAGATTATATATATATATATATATATATATATATACATATATATATATATATATATATATATATATATATATATATATATATATATATCCAGGGGGTGGGACGACACTAACAAATCACATCCATTATTGCTGGGGTGCACAAAATATCCTTTTGTTTAGAAGGGATATCCAATACAAGTGGGTACAGAAGGAGGTCACTCAACAAGTGTGAGGACACCTTACGGTTTCTAACTCCGCACTCCACCATGTTGCACGTGCAGATGCCGTGCCACAGTATATATAAATAGATAGATAGATAGATAGATAGATAGAGAGAGAGAGAGAGAGAGAGAGAGGATAGAATGCATGGAATAGGTGTCACCCCTATCTTTAACAGCATTTTAAACTGATTAAGGAAAATGTTGTATCATGGGAAAATTTGTATTTTCTAGTCTACAATAACATACCTCCCAACTTTTGAAGCTCACCAGTCGGGACGGCGCTGCTGCGCGCCGAAGGTGCGTCAAAATTTCCAGGGGCGTGGCCTAATTTGAGGGGCGTGGTCTATACTCGCGGCTCACCCACGAGGCCACGCCCCCATTTTGTCGCTATGGGGGCATGACCCAGAGGCTCTGTGAGCCTCTAGCCATGCCCCCAGCCCCCTGGCTGCGGGAATAGACGCTGTGCGCATGCGCACAGCGTTTATTTCCCCGCTGCTTAGCAGCTGACAGGGGGACTCCCAACAGCCCCCCCACACCGCGGGACACTGCCGCCTGCGGGTGGGACAGCGGGACAGGCCCTGACAATCGGGACTGTCCCGATAAAATCGGGACTGTTGGGAGGTATGCAATAACCACTCCCTTACATTCAATGGTGATGGACTAATCCATCTGTGTATAATCCACAGCCAATGCTCTATTTCATAATGAAAGCTCTGCATGCAGATCACTTTTAGTCAAAATATTATACATCAATTACATGGAATAAGAACAAAGTTTCAAGAGTGAACAGAACATTTAGAAACCAACCTCAGCAACCCACATGGAGCCTACACTGAGAGGAGGGTCCTAAAGAATAAAAACACAGAACAATGACATTCATTATTGCAACAAACTGAACAAAGACAATCAGATCTCTGCTGCCACCTAGCAATGCATATCAGTAAGTGAATACATTGAGAATCAAAAAAATAAACACAAAAATGTAACACAGAACATTATGCCCAGTAAGGGCTGACAGGGGATGGCACTGTAGGTACAGGTGTCATTTGAGCACAACTCTTAGGTGAGAACAAGTTCGGAGTGGGCAAAAGAAAATAGAGGATAGGTTTTTTTGGGTGACTGAACGAAACATCTGTGCTAAAAAAAAAAAGGGGTTGCTTCGGGCAATGGTTTAGAAACTTGGAGGGTTATTCAGACCTGTTCACTAGGCTGAGTGTATTCGCAGTAAGTCTATATTTACTTTTATCCTGGAGGAAGATGGCCTAAAAGGGGGCGGGCGCTGACGACATGTGATGACAGCTCCCTGCCCCAAGCAGGCATTGACACGCCTACATCTGCAGGGTACACCCAGTGTTTTATGGCCATGCCGCCCCATGCCCACCCACCACTGAGCGAACTGCCTTGCGAGTGTTCGCTCTTGGGGTTTGTACATGCGTAAACGCCGACCATTGGACAGGGGAGCAAATACGTCCATGGACGAGCTGGTCTGAATCACCCCCTTGGGTCTGAAAGTCACAAATATATGATCAAACTGACTGAGGTTCTAATTAATTCACAAGTGCTCATGAATGGATATCCTGAAAACCTGAACTGTTTAGAGTTAAATGGGTTTAATTAAAACATTTTTTTTACATCTTTTAGTTTTGTACATCAGGCAAACACAGGCTTAGCATGTTTACCTGCTCTCATAATAGTCATTCTAAGAGGAATGTTTGAAACATCAGTGTATGCAAAAGAAAACAATCCCAGATCACCTTATAATTCGTATAGTGCCAGATGCTGGATCCACACTGGCAGATATATCAGCCAATCATGTGAACGGCCGATATATCGTTTAGTGATTGGCCACTGTTTACGAGTGATATGTCTGTGAACGTGGTCATTCGCAGACATATAAGGACTGGTGTGCAGCACAACCAATGTCCAATATAGCTAAAGATCTAAAGATATATTGGCACATTGTGCTGTGTGTACGGGCGATCCGCTGACTGTATGTACTCCTGCACCAGTCACAATGGATCAGGCAGTGTGTATGGAGAACACGCTATCCGATCCGTCCAGTGGTATATCTGCAGATCAATTGATCTGTAGATAGAACTGCCAATGTGTACCCAGCTTTATAAATCCCAGACAACAGAAGGCTCAGAAAATCTGGGAATTTTTGCATTTTAAAATTTCCTGATTTGATGATCCCGATCAGTTTTTGGCAGTGATCAGCAAATCAGAATTTTAACATGCTGAATTCCAAGGAGTTGGGGTATCAGGAAATTACTCCAATCCATTGTAGATTGTAGATGTGGCCTTTATTCATACTATCTGTTTGTTAAACTGCAATGCCTCATACTAATTACAATAAGACTGCTCAAGACCATCTTCCTTTATCTGGCTGTAAATCTGGTTCTATCACTAGGTGGAAAAACCTCCTTATTTTAATAATCACAGGCTACTCACGTCATCATTTACTTCCTGCTTTCCTCTCACCCAGGCTCCATCCTTGTAGTTATATTCTGTGGGTGATGAAAAATTAGCAGAATACTCCGTTTTTGCTTTCCTAGAATGCCAGGAATGGTAAAGTCACATATTTGGTCCACTTTATATTACAGGCACATTCATTGTGAAGAGGGTAGTTCATTAAACAACACTTGGCAACGTGGATGGTGTAATGGTTAGCATTACTGCCTCACAGCACTGAGGTCATGGGTTCAATTCCCACCATGGCCCTAAATGTGCGGAGTTTGTATTTTCTCCTCGTTCTTGCGTGGGTTTACTCCGGGTACTCCGGTTTCCTCCCACAATCCAAACATATACCGGTAGGTTAATTGGCTCCCAATAAATTGAACCCGAGTGAATGTGTGTGCGTGTACATGTGGTAGAGAATATAGATTGTAAGCTCCACTGGGGCAGGGACTAATGTGAATGTTCAAATATTCTCTGTAAAGCGCTGCGGAATATCCGTGCGCTATATAAATAACTGGCAATAATAACAATTAGACCATAGTATTGGCCTTGAAATAAGGGATGCAACAAAATGCAAGCTGCATGGATGCAAGAAGAGGAACAGATGAGATCACTGACAGGTAAGTTAGAGCATATGGAAGGTAATATTAAGGAATTAAGGGGGGTATTCTATTCATGGCAAGATTTCCCGACAAGAACAATATTGGCACTCACGTATTCAATGCTTATTCAATACCATTAATAACAGCATTGTAGGGTGTCAGATCCAACTCTTTTTTTTTTTTTTTTTAAAGGATCCGTTTTATCGGAACCAGCCACGGATTGTTGAATTCACAGCCTTTTTCGACAATCCGCGGCCATTTTCACCAATTCACAGACTTTTCAATACTCGACAGTTGGAACATTGAATTTCGACTATTAAGTTCCTGTCGGATCAGATGAAAACGGGATGGGATTACAACAGTTGGAATCCCATATTGAATACCCCCTTAATGCTTTAATGAGGTCAAGGTTTTTTTTTTTTTAATGAGAGTTTAGGTGTTAATGTACAGAAATTAAATAACACAATGATACTGGGGCTAATTAATAATGGGGAGTATGCATGCAATACATCTAAATAAATGAAAAATATTTCTGCATTATAGGGAAGTCAAAACAACAATCAATATTGTATGACGGTTACTGATGCTGTCTGCCTTATATGGCTATCACAACTACTCGGACATGGTGGTAACTGATGCTCTCTATATTATATGGCGGTTACTGATTTTTTTTTTTTTTTTTAAGGCAGTCACTATGTATTAAGTGGCATTTATCTATTCTCTATTATATGGTGGTCACTGATGTTTTATGCATTATATGGTGTTCACAGTTATGTTCCCTGATTTATATGGCAGTCAATGGCGGTTATTCTGGTTCACTCCTTCTGGCAAATTCCTTCTCAAATGGACAAAACTATGTGCAATGCAGGTGGGGCAGATGTTACTTGTGCAGAGAGAATTAGATTTGGGTGGGGTTTTACTTCAAAGTGAGATCTATATTGCAGTGTAAAAATAAAGCAGCCAGTATTTACCCTGCACAGAAACAAAATAACTCACCCAAATCTAATTCTCTCTGCACATTTTACATCTGCCCCCCTGCAGTGCACATGGTTTTTTCCATCTAAGAAGGAATTTGCCAGAAAGAGTGAACCAGAATAACCCCCAATGTGAAGCTCTGTGGTGTCTGGATGTTGTATTTAGAAATGAAAACACGCTCAGAACCACAAAATAGATGCAGTATGCACATGTACCTTAATGTAACATAACTAAAATGGTGCTACATATATCAGTCTTTACCATGTTGTTAAGACTTTAGAAGTTAAACCCAAGCACTCCTGGTGCTTAAAGAGCATAGGTGTGTAGTATTTAGGTTATTGCACACTATGTCATAAAATGCAACACTGTTGCTGCTAGTGACTAGTAGGACCTGGATCCTCAATTTAAAATAAGGGAAAAAAAGGGTGTTCTTGAAAAAGTCCACAGTTAGCAGGGACAAAATGCGTTCATGCTACCTCATTTACTGCCGCCATCTGTGCAAATAACTATTCTGGTCATCGAAACATAGAAAACTGATCTCCAGTACACGATCATCTCATCTCAAGACTCAAGTCCGGACACAGACGCTGACCTGGCATTTACAGATCCCACCTAGGACGTTTGATAGTGCCTGCTGCCTTTACAGCTAAAGATTCCATCAGAAACTGTCACATACTGTATTCCATCAGAAACTGTCCCTGCACCAGAGTGCCATGAGTACATCCACTGGACATTCCCCAAATACTGTGGCCAGCCCTTTACACACAAAAGATATCCCAAATCCAGCAGTGCTATTTAGCAGCAGCACACACCACTTGAGCTAATTGCTCTCCCACATCAGCCAGTAAGCCGGCAACATATGAACATATCAATTGGGAGATCAGAGAATACTGCATTAGCTCTAATTTGTCAACAGGGATCACGGACATATTCTGAGTGAATAATGAACATTGCATCGTCCGAATTTCTACTACTGCTAGTCTTTATTATACCAGTTATATTGTGGCCAACAGGTGCTACATAAAGTACATGTTTTATCTACTCACTAGAGTGACCTTATGCACTGATCTTATATGGTTATGCATTTATTAAACATATGAATTATATTTATATATTATTGATTTTTAAATGTATGTTTTTATTTGCCTACTAATTTGAATAAATTATATTTAAAGGAACACACACAGGTCATTATTGAGAGGGCATATGCAAATTTGAGCAAGTTTTTGTTTATTACAAAGGCTCCACTAGTCACAGTGATTAAAATCCTTCTTGTTACCATGCTGATGTCTAAATTCAGCAAATCAACAGTGAATACTATATATTGGAGGGGTGTGGTATGCCGGTCCGACAGCTGGGATTCCGCCGGTCAGTATACAGACATCGGAATCTTAACTGCCGGTACTCCGACAGGGGAGGGCGAGCACAATGAAGCTGTGGACTCCATCCTGGGCACCCACAAGGAAGAATAGAGAATAGCATTTGACAGTCGGGATTCCAATGTAGGTACACTGACCATCGGAATCCCAACTGTAGGGAGGTCATCTGCAATCCATAATGGTGGAAGGCTGGGAGGCGATAATGGACTGTTTGCTCTGGATGATAGAAAGACAAGCTTCACCCCTAGTTCCACAGACTGACATGTGTCTTGTGTACACTGTAATACCTGTCAAACGCTCCTTCAAAAGAGTCCCCATTCTAATAATTACATAGTATGATACTCATCTCTCAGTCAGTGACTGCCATATACAGTATTGTTCTGCACAAATCTTAAAACCAGATCTGTGTCACCAGATATTTTAAAAGATGGCTTATGATAGTAAGAAAGCAAAAAGTATTAAAAACTTAAGTCCTAATATTTTATTTCCATCTAAACCTTTCACTACAAGATGTTAGATTTTTGTTCTATTTCCTTTAAAAAAATGGATGGAATATGTGAGTTTCTAATACCCCTTTCAGAACGCCAAAGCAACCCCGGTTATTGTCGTGTTAACCCAGGTTGATTTGTGGTGTGAAAGCACGACTGACCAAATTCCTGGGCAACCAGGCTTTACAACCCTGGTAACAACCAGGAGACCTCAACACTCTCCTCCTACACCGGTGAGGATCCAGGAAGCAGATATTGAGATTGTAAAATCTTATAAGTACCTGGGTTTTGACCTGAACAATAAATTTGATAGGACTGATAATTCTGCTGCTCTGTATAGGAAGGGACAGAGCAAACATTACTTGTTGAGGAGACTGAGATGTTATGGGGTGCAGGGAGCACTACTGAGGACCTTTTTTGACTCTGTGGTGGCATCAGCTATGTTCTGATGGTGGTTTGCTGGGGTAGCAGCATTTTGATTGCGGACAGCAAGATATTAAACAGACTGGTTAGGAAAGCTAGTTCTGTTTTGGGAATCCCCTTAGATTCGGTTGAGGTGGTAGGTGAGAGGAGAATAATTGGCAAGTTAGCATCCTTGCTGGATGATCCATCCCACCCACTCCAGGACATTTTGTCGGAATTTAGTTCCTTTAGTGATAGATTGCTTCACCCTCGATGTCTCACAGAGAGATACCGCAGGTCTTTTCTTCCTGCTGCGGTTAGACAATATAACCACCATGGTCCCCGGTAGATTCCTGCATACATTCTTCTTCTTACGTTTTACCAATCATGTGTAATATATATTTACATTTTTTTTATTTAACATGGTTTTGTACTTTGTCTTGTTTTCTTTTTTTCTTTATGTTTTATTATGCTATTTATTCTAGCTCCACTACGGACTTTGCTGTAGCAATGTGAATTTCTCCATTGTGAGACGAATAAAGGAATTCTATACTACTCTATTCTAACCAGGGTTAAACAAGGCTCTGACCCAAGTTGCTGTGCAGTGTTAATGGATCACCTGCACTATCACACTATGAAAGAGGCTTTATGACAGCAACAGTTCCAAGTGCTGCCTACTCCCTTTGATGTTTGACGTCTTACTGTATGTTGGAATTTTCCTAACCTCCCTGCATATCTCTCCCCTTTTCTTTTTCCTTGCTGCCCTCCTCGCCCCTTGTACCCCTTCATTGTAAACTAGGTTCAGTAAAACAAAACAAAAAATTAAAGTTGAAAATGACCATGTCAAAAACACTTTCAATGAACAATATCATACCTATAACATTTGGAAGGATTGCTAAGATGTTGAAGAATTTTGTTTTTAACAATTTTTCTCTGAGCTTTTTCTTTCCGATCAATCTCAGATAAATGCACTTTTTTGGTGCCAGAATCCACCTCCTTCTTTTTATGTTTATCCTAGAAGAATGTAGAATATTAAAAACAAAACAAAAACTGAAATTAACCATAAAAACAGAAGGCCTCAAGTTTATTCACAGTTAGATTGTGCATTTTGGACTATTCTGATTTAAACCTATTTGTGAAGTCTATATACTGTACTGTAAGTTCCTGAATATTAGTTTGAAAAACATTTGACATATCTTTTTACAAGCAGATCTGTGAATTAAAGAAAGAAAACAATCAGGCGCAATGGTTCTGCAATTACTCCACTATTCAGTGCACATATGTATATACACTGGTATGTGTTAGTTTAAATTAAATATACTTTGGCTGCTCCCAGAGGCAATTCTGGAAATTGCCAATGAAAGAAATGGAAATGGATAATCTGTGAAATTTGAGTTATTGCAAAAATATGCTAAATTGAATCAAGATACTAGAGAGCGCCACACATCTGAAAAAAGTTATTACAATTTATTATCTAAAATATTTAAAACAATAGACAATGGACATACAAAATTACTCACAACAATTAACAGTATCACAATATACAATGATATTACCCTGCTCAGGGTCACTTGAATATCTAAAGTTATTAAATCAGATCTAGACCTTCCCTTTATAGAGTCAGTGAGAACAAATCCCTGTGTACATCAGGGTATGTAAAGTTAAGGTTGATGAAACGTGTGATAGTCCTTTAAATTTCCTTTTGGAAGATATGCAGAATCCGTTAGTCATTGTTTTAATTTGATGGTTAAATGTATAATCACCCTGGGGACTATTGCACTATGATGTTTTGTCCGCAAAAGCTCCTTTTAATGTATATACCTCGCACAATCCCTGCGGCAGCCTAGGAGGAAGATTTTCTAAGTGGGCTCGCTTCAACCCGCTCCGGCTCTAGCTATATGTTGCGAGCCTCAGCTGGGGATGATGCGGGGAGCAAGCCTCACTAACCTGTATACGGTGAACAGGTCCTCTGTGTCCGGCTCCACAATCTGCAGGTGCTTGTTTGATCAGCGAAGTGCGGCTGTGTGCAGGAGGCGGTGGGCACTTCTGTGCGGTCCCTCAGGGTGATAAGAGAATAGAACGAGTGGGAGCCAGGGTAGTGAATGCCCAAAAGAATATCCTTGACGCGTTTCTCCGCTGCATAATAATTTTGTATGTCCATTGTCTATTGTTTTAAATATTTTAGATAATAAATTGTAATAACTTTTTTAAGATGTGTGGTGCTCTCTAGTATCTTGATTCAATTAAGCATATTTTTGCAATAACTCAAATTTCACAGATTATCCATTTCCAGATCTGTGAATTGTTTTTCAGTGATGGCAATGCATGGTCTGTGTTTTAGAATCTCTCATTATGAGCATTATTACACAATGAGGTAAATGTATGAAGCAAGTGATATGACTGGAGAAGTGAGCCAGTAGAGAAGTTGCCCGAGGCAGCCAATCAGCATTGAAGTAACATTATACATATATAAAATGATCGAGCATCTGAATGGTTGCCATAGGCAACTTTTCCACTGGCTCACTTCTCGTATCACTGTTTCATACATTTACCTCTGTGTGCTCTAATTAACTGTGCTGTATCTTTGCAGAAAAGCATCAATCACGCTATACACGGAATATGTTGATATAAGTAAATGTTATGGCCTACTTAGTACATAAGCAATGTTTGATTTGACATTCCTAACCTTTTAAGCAAGCATTGTGTTACTACACAAAATTATGTAACTACTCCAGATGCAGATGGGCTAAAGAAACTAGTGTGGAATGTTCTTGGGGGGGATAGGTTAATCACCATTATAGGGGTAAATTGGTGTCACTGTAATACCACATTTCTGCCATAAAGTACTGTGGCGGTGCATGACAAACGGTGATGGGCGCTATGGCAGTCCATGTTACAATAGCCACAGCTATCAATTATGAAAGCTGCAGGTGTTGTTGCCACATACACAGACACTGTTACCTTGCTTCTGTGGCTACTGGCTCCGGGCTGCACAGGAGATCTGGCGAGAGCTCACGTCTGTCTAGTGGAGCTGGCTGAGCCATGAGACACTGCACATAAGCACTAGGCTGATGCACTGTGGCATGGACAGGGATTGCTGGAGGGCTTCATCTCCCCCAGTACTGCAGATGAGATGTTCATACATTTGGTCAATAGTGCTTTCTGTATTGCCTATGTAAAAAGGCAAAGCAGGTATAGCTATATAAGCTATAGTACATATGCCCCTATAGTACATATACCCCTTTACCTCTGTCCACTTTATTTCTTTCCAAGGCTAGTTCATAGAACCCTTATACAAACAACACTAAATAAGCCAGTGTAGATTAGTTTACCTTCCTCTTAGGCGAGTGGTGTTCTTGGTCATATTCCATAAGATGTTTGTCTTCCCAGTCCTTTCTTAACTTTGGTCCTTTTACAGGTGGCGATCCTTTATACTGACTGTTATACTCTGTCTCTGTCCTGATTTGATTTAACTTAAATGGTGGAATAGACTGATTCTTGTTGTATATGACCTGCCAGAGAAAATTATTTACAATTGCCTCAGAACATCAACAGATTCGTTTCCCCACAGCACATATAGGGCCACCAGATGCACAATATAAAGTGGAGAGCCAATCAGCTCATAACTGTCATTTTCAAACACAGCATATACCATGACAGGGGCTTATTGGCTGCTGCGTTATAACTCTTGACTTATCGAAGCTTGGAGAATCTGTCCCATAGACTTTTTGTGTGCTTTTTTTTAAACCATAGACCTATTCCTCATGCTAAAGTCAATTTTAGGAATAATAATATGGACTAAAATTGAACAATTTTCCTCGTGCCATGTAGAAAACAAATCTACAATGTGATGCTGCTGTAATTCAACTACAACTAAAAACTTTATTACGTGCTATTATATAAGAACACTGAAGCCACAGACACTTGCACCAGAGCAAAGATATTAGTTCACTGTGTATATAAATCTTTTTATCTGAAAGCAAATAGATTTCCCAGCCAGAATAAACATGAGAAACTCATAAACCTGGAGTAACTACAAAACCTTTTGGACTAACATGGACACAAAGAAATGTAATGTTGCTGTAAATGGATTCCTCAATCATGGCCACAATCAGGGCTATACTTTAACATTACCACCAAATATATGTACTACCGACAAGCAGCACATAGTTACTACTTTGATGGAGAGCATCCAAAACCATACTGCATCCTAACTTTTCTAAAATGTTCTACTAAATATACCAACAACAAACCACCACATAGCAATACCAAAACAAATGTATAGTAAGAAAAGGCCATTTGTGCCACAATGTGAAAACTATTAAATGTGTGGCTGCGCCCTGCCCGTTTTCTAAGTTGCTGAACGCGCCCTGCCTGGGCCGCTGCTCCCGTTTGCGCTGACATGCAACGGAGGTCTCAGTGGCATGTCAGCACGGCAGGGGGCAGCTGGAAGAGACGATAGCCACTCTCAGCAGAGATCAGCGGCGTGTGAGTCATCCCGTCATCACTACCCCTGTGTGTATGAAGGCTGGTGGACCTTCACGTCCCGCTCCCACTCTGCTACCCCGCTCCACCTCTGCTTTTAAACAAAGGCGTACTAGTCGTGGGCTGCGATTGCCTCTCTGCACCACGTGACGCTGCAATATAGCGGGGCCTTGCAGTCACCATTTGGCCGCTATAGTGACAACCAGAAAAAGGGACTTCTATTGAGCCTTCAGGAAGACACGCAGCCACAACCACAACACAGTAGGCATGATGACCCAGGACCCCCAGTTGCGACCAGCATCAATGTCAGCATGAGAACGCTGTGCCGGTCCTACCAGGCCGTAGAGAGCTGAGCCGGCATCATGCAGTTAGAGATAAGGAGCCCAGCAAAGAGTGCGGTGAGCGGAGCCAGGAGAGGACTCGCAGGCCAGAGCCTGTTTGCAAAGGGGAGTGGGTCAGAGGGGCTCTCAGATAGAGGAGCCCGGCTTGTGGGGAGATGCTGCTAGGATAGGGAAGTGTGTGAAGCGGCACATGAAGAGGGGAGTGAGGAGGCTACATGCTGCCGGAATAGGGGTGTGGATGAGGATGCCATACACCTCCATCCCACCACAGTCTGTGTGTGTGTTCTAGGCATCGCTAGACATGTTGCTGTATGTGTCACTTCCTGCTGCTTCAAGTGTTTGTTTGGTTACCAATATTAGAATTGACACCTGTTATGTGTCCTGGGCGGCACCAGTGTCAGCTAATGATGCCCTCCACAGGCACTGCCATTGCTGCAGCGCTGCCCAGGCCCTCCAATATCTCCAATGCCACACGTGCTCTCCCAATAGCTGAGGTCCTGTACAGGCTCTCCTATAGCGGAGGTACTACTGGGGGCATTTTGTCTATGGCATTACTAGGGGCATTTTGTATATGGCACTACTAGGGGCATTATATCTTTCACACTACTTTGGATATTTTGTCTAGGGCACTACTGGTGGCAATTAGTATAGGGCAGGCATGTCCAAACTATGGCCCTCCAGCTGAAACTACAAGTCCCATCATGCCTTGCCACAGTTTTGCTATTAGGGTATACTAAAACTATAGCAAGGCATGCTGGGATGTGTAGTTTCATAACAGCTGGAGGGCCACAGTTTGGACATGCCTGGTCTAGGGCATTACTGGGGGCTGTATGTCTGTGGTACTAAAAGGGGGGGGGGGGGGTAGTTAAATGTGTTGCTAGTTTGAAGTGCCCTCCCGAATTTAAAATGTGCCCTCCTCGGTGATCAGCACCCTGCCCTAAAAAAATCCTACAGTTAACACTAGTATTATTATTATTTAGTAGGGTGGATTAACATTCATTGATTGCCTTAGCTTAACTACTACCAGCCTGATGATGTAAATACATCGAAAACTCTTGATCACTCGAGCTGCATCTCTGTGTATTCATTCGCCTCTGAGTGCTGCATTCCATCGCTCATTTTGCTTAACTACAGGATAAACTTGCCTAAGAAGTTGGCGTGTCCTGGGAATACTGTACAATGTTTTCTAACAAACAATTCAAAATAAATGTAAAGCCATCTTGTTATTGCATGTTTTGTGACATATACTTACACCTACCTGCTCTGCAGCAAGTAATGGAGAGTTCCTTGTGGGACTCTTTCTTTCAAACTGCCTTCTGTATTCAGACATCCTCAGTGGATGATGAAAGGGGGCTTTATTCAAACCTGCTTTCTTCTGCAGGACTCTGTGAAACTGTTAATATTACATTGTCAGCATCCTGTTTATTGGCAGTCTTTTTTTTTTTCTTTTTTAAATTGACAATTTGTATTTTTTTTTTTGCAAAGTAAACATTATTGAACAATAGAGCATGTAGCAATGTACATATAATGACATAGATAAATGTTGGAAGCATTAATGGATCTCTAAATGAAGAAGCATGACATGGCATTAGTGTTTAGAGATAAATGGTAAGAAGCTTAGCGTTAAAATAATGAATGTCAACATTACAAGCCTAACCATATGTAAATAAACATTATCTTTCTTTATACGATTTCAATAAGTATTTCATCTGTTTCTTGCAATAGTTTCCGTAAATAACAGTTATATCTATAAGATGGCTGGAGAGCCAATAGACATTGCTATAGTAGGCCAGATAAGATCTTTTTGACCTATAAGCAAAATAATGATGCCTATATGCACATCGCCAGTTACATATAACACCCTATGAGTATTTAGATCAACATCATAAAGTCAATAACGTGGGAGGGAAATATTCTGGTATTGCTAGTCATTGTTATCATGTTAAACTATCACATCTAAGGATGAACATATATACTAGTGTTCCCGCTAGCAGCGCCCCGCTAAAACAGCCTCACGGGGAAGCCCAGCGGTGCTTCGACGGCAGCACAACGACTTTGGAGACGGCGGCAGCCGGCCCTGCCCCCTTTGATGACGGCGGCGGCCCGGGCACGCCCCTCTTGTGGCATCAGCGGCCAAGGGAACCCCTAGCTGTGACGTCAGGCCCGGTCCGCCGCCTGGCGCCCTGCCCGCTGTAAAAGCTAGAGTGAACACTATATACTGCATGGATATTAGGCAAATGGTTAGCATCATGGGCTGAAAACTACTATACTTCATAATGAGCCGCTGTAATTATGTAATTAAAATCATTATGGGAGATGCAATAAAATGACCGCCAGTAGCCACTGGTTATGGTATAGTGCAGGGACCGGCAACTGGCGGACCGCGGTCCATCTCCGGACCGCAGAAGCCAGAGCTCCGGACCTCACAGTAATTCTGTAAATATGCCAGGGGAAGTGAGACATGACGTCTCCTTTCCCTGACGAGTGAGCGTCCAGGGCCGGCGCCACCACTAGGCAAATCTAGGCATTTGCCTAGGGCGCCGGCCACTGGAGGGCGGAATTTTGCCCCCCCCCCCTGCCGCCCGGGTACCTGTCCTACGGCGCTGTGTATTTAAATCTGGCGGCGGAGGCAGCGGGGGTCCCTGCAGTCCATTAGAAATAACGAGCGCTATCCGCCGGGCTATGCGGAAGCGCTTCTGTTGTGAAAACACTGGCAGCACGGCGCACGCTGATCTCAGCCAATCAGCGTGCTGCCAGTGTTTTCACAACAGAAGCGCTTCCGCATAGCCCGGCGGATAGCGCTCGTTATTTCTAATGGACTGCAGGGACCCCCGCTGCCTCCGCCGCCAGATTTAAATACACAGCGCCGCAGGACAGGTACCCCCCCCCCCCCCCGGCACCGGGGCGCCCCCACCCCGACTCGCCTGGGGCGCTCCGGTGCCTTGCACCGGCCCTGCGAGCGTCCTATCGCGGCGCCTCACGTGGGTGGGGGCTGAAGACGCGGCCAGCGTGATCACCTGGAGACGCCGCGCGCACCAAGCCCGTCCGTCCGCCCGCCGCCCTCCCTCCCTCCCGCCAGCCAAGTGAAGGAGCTGCCCGACCGCCCTCCCGCCCGCTGAATGAAGGAGCTGCCTGCCCTCCCGCCCGCTGAGTGAAGGAGCTGCCTGACGCCGCACCCCACGCCTGAGCAGGGGCTGTCCCTGGAGAGAGAGGAGAGAGTCCAGACTCTGGAGAGGGGTGCAGGCAGCGGAGCCGGGAGGCACTTTTAAGTGCCCCTGCGGGTTGCGGCCTGCCCGTCAACTAAGTACTGTACAGTATGCAGAGTTTGCATTTTTTAAAAGGTGAGCAGAATGTGCCTTCATTGTCCCTGTATTGCCAGCATTGTCCCTGTATTCAATACAGGGACAATGCTATCAATACAGGGACAATGCTGGCAATACAGGGACAATGGCCAGCATTGTCCCTGTATTGGCAGCATTGTGCCCGTATTGCCAGTATTGTCCCCGTATTGCCAGCATTGTCCCCGTATTGCCAGCATTGTGCCCGTATTGCCAGCATTGTCCCCGTATTGCCAGCATTGTCCCCGTATTGCCAGCATTGTCATTGTATTGCCAGCATTGTGCCCGTATTGTCAGCATTGTGCCCGTATTGCCAGCATTGTGCCCCCATTGCCAGCATTGTGCCCGTATTTTTAGTATTGTCATTGTATTGCCAGCATTGTGCCCGTATTGCCAGCATTGTGCCCGTATTGCCAGCATTGTGCCCGTATTGCCAGCATTGTCATTGTATTGCCAGCATTGTGCCCGTTTGCCAGTATTGTCATTGTATTGCCAGCATTGTGCCCGTATTGCCAGCATTGTCATTGTATTGCCAGCATTGTGCCCATATTGCCAGCTTTGGGGCCGTATTGCCAGCATTGTCATTGTATTGCCAGCATTGTGCCCGTATTGCCAGCATTGTGCCTGTATTGCCAGCATTGTCCCCGCATTGCCAGCATTGTGCCCGTATTGCCAGCATTGTCATTGTATTGCCAGCATTGTCATTGTATTGCCAGCATTGTGCCCGTATTGCCAGCATTGTCATTGTATTGCCAGCACTGTGCCCTTATTGACAGCATTGTGCCCGTATTGCCAGCATTGTCATTGTATTGCCAGCATTGTCATTGTATTGCCAGCATTGTGCCCGTATTGCCAGTATTGTCATTGTATTGCCAGCATTGTGCCCATATTGCCAGCATTGTGCCCATATTGCCAGCATTGTGCCCGTATTGCCAGCATTGTCATTGTATTGCCAGCATTGTGCCCGTATTGCCAGCATTGTGCCCGCATTGCCAGCATTGTGCCCGCATTGCCAGCATTGTCATTGTATTGCCAGCATTGTGCCCGCATTGCCAGCATTGTGCCCGTATTGCCAGAATTGTCATTGTATTGCCAGCATTGTGCCCGTATTGCCAGTATTGTCATTGTATTGCCAGCATTGTGCCCGTATTGCCAGCATTGTCATTGTATTGCCAGCATTGTGCCCATATTGACAGCATTGTGCCCGTATTGCCAGCAGTGTCATTGTATTGCCAGCATAGTGCCCGTATTGCTAGCATTGTCCCCGTATTGCCAGCATTGTGCCCGTATTGCCAGCATTGTCATTGTATTGCCAGCATTGTCATTGTATTGCCAGCATTGTCATTGTATTGCCAGCATTGTGCCCGTATGGACCTCGACCAAAATCATTTCAAACTTCCGGACTCCATCAAAAATTACTTGCCTACCCCTGGTATAGTGGATCGAGGGTGTCTACATCGTTCGTGTGATGGTCAACTACGTTTAGTAGAACCCATCTAGCTAGACGCCTAAAGATAGCTGACAGCTTCTATACCAATGGTAGCCAACTACGGTCCTCGAGAGCTACCAACAGTTCCCATTTTATAGACAACCTAGCTACTGCACAGGTGCACTCATTACTCACTGACACATTTTGAAAGAGCCACAGCTGGAGCTAATTACTTAACTTGTGATTCTGTGAAGAGATCTGCAAAACATTAACTGTTGGTAGCTCTCGAGGACTGGAGTTGGCTACCCCAGTTCTATACCAACAGTAATGAAAGTTAGACGCAAGCGTAGACTCACACGTGACAGAATTACTACAAGCAGCTTCGCATTAAAGTCAGAATTGAAAAAAAATATTGAAAAAAAAAACAGGATTGCCAAAAGTCCCACTAATAAAAAAAATTGACAGCAAAGAGAAAAGGTAATAAAGTTTTTTTCATATTGGGAAGATTACATAAATTGTGTATTTTCAATGTGCTTGTCTCACCCCCCCAGCCAAAATAAAAACTAAGGTTTGACACAAGGTCATGCTCCTACAAATGTCATTCAAAGGCGCAAACAGAAAAATGGAGAATGGTCTTGTGCCAGCGAGGCCACAACCCATTTAGAAAATGAAAAGTGGTGGTTTGCAGGATGATGGTGCCTAGGAGAGCCACCTATCAAGACTGCAAAAACCGGCGTTCAAATGTTGTGGTAGGTTTAAAATTTAGACTAAAGTAGTTAACAATATTTTATCCACTACTGCTGCAGGTGTTTTGGTGGGTCTTGCTAGTGCCCACACAAAAATTTCATCAAATGGAGGGGGGGATTTACACCATGCGCTGCAACTGGATATAAGTAATTACCTTGCTGAATAAAAATGAAAACTGGACACACTGTATAATTAGAATTAATCTAATTATACAATGTGTCCAGTTTTCATTTTTATTCAGCAAGGTAATTACTTATATCCAGTTGCAGCGCATGGTGTAAATCCCCCCCTCCATTTAGAAAATGGCCTTGTGGGAGCTAGGCCATGTCCATTTTCTGCATGGTATCGGCTCTTTGTCTTACCATAACTCATGTCACTAAACAAAAGCCAACATTTTGGTGTCACCACTCAATGCGGCCCACACCCACCACTGCTCTGATGCTGAAGTAAAATAGCAAACTAACAAGTCAGAAGTGCCTTTCATGGTAAGGATATAAATCAGGAAATAAAAACCATATAAGCCGATTTATAAACAAAATAAAATAAAGGATTTTGGGTAGAAAAGGCCTTGGGGTATATATAAAATACACAGAGGTATATCTAAAACACAGGCTGGTGTGTCAATCCATCCAGGTGTATTTAGCACTTACCAGACTTTATCCCTGTGCCATTGATTTCATTTCCCAGATATGCATCAGACCATGGGCTTTAATTAGAAGTGTTGTCTCCCCTAATATTTAAATGCACATCCAATCAATGCTATGAAAGTATCCAATTTCTTGTATGACAAAATAGGCTCTACATAAAATGTATTAACAAACCGATATGACTAATATAATTTATAAGCAATTTCCATTCTTACCCCATTGGTTTCTTTTTGTGGACTTGATTTACTTGGTGCTGGTATTGTATTGTTGTCTTCTGTTTCATTGTTCTTCCTTTTTGCCACTGCAGAGCGGCCATTAACCGACTGCATTATGGGAGCTGCCGATTGGCCATCTGCCAACTGCATTCTGGGAACTGCGGTGTCGTCAGCAGCAGAATGCATTCTGGGAACTGCCAAGCGGCCATCAGCAGACTGCATTCTGGGGACTGGCGAGTGGCCATCAGTAGACTGCATTCTGGGATCTGCTTTGTGGCCATCAGCAGACTGCATTCTGGAATCTGATGATTGGGCATTAGCAGACTGCATTCTGTGAACTGCGGAGCGGCCATCAGCAGATTGTTTAATGGGAACTGCCAAGCGCCCATCAGCAGACTGCATTCTGGGAACTGCTAAGAGGCCATCAGCAGACTGCATTCTGGGAACTGCTGACTGAGATCTGGATTTTCTTGGTAACCTTGGTGCATCTGGAGTTTGTATTTTCTCTTCCACCCAGGAATCTTTATCAATGCCAAAACCCAAGTCCAAGCATTCTGCAGCATATTCATCCATTCCTTTCCATTGCAAGGATTTTGAAACTTGTGGATTGTAATATGGAACTCTTCTTTTTGAAGGAAAACTTGGTTCTTTAGTAATGCCTTTAAATCCAAATAAACAAAATATTAACATATGAACACAGTTACCAATTTACCTTACATATATAGTTTCACTAATGTCTACTTAAGATTAGGGCTAATTAATTGATTTTATGGTACTTGTTTCCTAGCACGGCCACAATCGCGGGCATCAGGTGTCATTTTTAGTGGTATACGACGCGACCGACGCGATGCCCCTGATTTTCACATTGAAATGCATTGAAAAAAGTCAAAATCGCGTCGGTCGCGTCGTATGCGGCTAAAAAATGCTTAAATGGTCCAGACGCGATGCCCACGATTTCCCCATAGGAAACATTGTTAAATGGCTCAATGTACCCGCGATCCCCCTGATTTCTCATAGTGAACAATGTTAAATACCTCAATTTCACCAAATCATCATAGGGAACAATGGTAAATGGGCCAGAAAGCCCCAAAAACACCCCAGAACAGTGAAATGTCCCCCCAAAAGTAGTTTACGCCACCCCACGATCAACGCGAACCCGAAGCGTGGCGAGCGCAGCGAGCCCGCGAGGGGCGGCGGTACGCGTCCTCCGACCTTTTCATACCCCCACTATCCACGTCGGCGTGGAGTTGAGAATAGAATAGTGTGGCGAGCGCAGCGAGCCACCGCGCCCGAAGCGTGGCGAGCGCAGCGAGCCCCGCGAGGGGACACGGATACCTTCACAGGTAAACGCGTCCCTTCGCGGGCTTCACAGGTATCCGCGTCCCCTCGCGGGGCTCGCCACGCTTCGGGCACGGTGGCTCGCTGCGCTCGCCACACTATTCTATTCTCAACTCAATGCCGACGTGGATAGTGGGGGTATGAAAAGGTCGGAGGACGCGTACCGCTGCGCTCGCCACGATTCGGATTCGCGTTGATCGTGGGGTGGCATAAAATACTTTTGGGGGGACATTTCACTGTTCAGGGGTGTTTTGGGGGGTTTATGGCCCATTTAACATTGTTCCCTATGATGATTTGGGTAAATTGACCCATTTAACATTGTTTCCTATGGGAAATCGGGGGCATCGCGGCTAAATTGAGGCATTTAACATTGTTCCCTATGGGGAAATCGCGGGCATCGCGTCGCGACCATCGCACCCGATTTTTTAGTGCTTGCGATGGCCGCGATGCCCCCGATTTTTCCTCACGATGCCCACGATCATGATCATGTGGCCGTGCTAGGAAACAAGTACCGATTTTATAATTGGCGACATTGCGTGAAGACATTTCTCTCTGGAAAATAGGGATGGCAAGAGTGTTTCAACATCTTTATCTACATAAATAATGAACACAGTTTGCACTGGAATCCTGCCAATACTTTAATCACTTTTATTATATCACACTATCTTTGTTTGTCTTTTATATTTTGCCGTTTATTTTAGACTGAGAGTCAATAAAAGTTAATAAAAAAAAAAAAAAAGAGATATATGGTGCACCATAAAAAGGACATTCGTTCCTTCTTTAGTGTTTCAGGAATCGGCGTAACCTACAGGTTACTCAGTTGACCAGTGGTCATGCAGTGTGATCCGATGATGCACGTTCAGTTGCAAAAGCAGTCATGAGGTGTCTATTTATACCACATGGCTCCTACTATATATTAGTAGTATGTGCAATAACCTACAACTCTGAATCAGAGGCAATGTCACTGTCAGCAGCACTATGATAGCAATGTGAAAATGCTACTTTAAAGTACTTCAACAATGTTGATAGTATAACTTTAAAACACATTTAAGTCTAAAGTTATCCTGCCTACACTGTTAAATACTTTAACCTTAACCTTGTCTACATTGTGGGGGTAGCATACTGCTAATGACTGTGACATTGTAAACATCACTGTCACCATAATGAATTAATCGCCATAGAACATTATGTTCGTATGCTAGTCTTCTAGATTAACTCCTTCAAGTGCATACAAATCTGCATTGTATGCTAGATAGTTCTCTCTAAGCTCGCTACACACTATGTGATTTCTCTTTCTCTTTGAACAAATTTACAATATGCACAATTTTACGGCCAGTAGAAGAGTCTGATAGCGAGAGCCGCTCATTAGATATTCACTGCATCTGGTCCCACTCATTGCATATGCATGGAACGGGACCATAGCAGCTCTCCCGGGGCCGCAGCTTCTGCTGCCTGTGTCCCCGCCAGCCCTCCTTCTGCCCCACACATTCCGGTGCAGGCAGGGAGGCTACCATCTCTTCCGCCTTCCGCCGTCCCCCGACTCCCTGCCGCATTTGCAGGGAGGGGGGTGGGGGCAGCGAGCCCCTGGCGCGTTGAATAGGTGGAGAGGGAGGGCTGACAGTGAATTCTCCAGCCCTCCAGAAAAAGGCGAATGTGCAGCGAATCCTAAACAGGATTCGCTGCACATAGTGAATATTCTCATTGAATACCTACCATGGAATGCAGAACCAACTGATTGCTGTCTATGTGCACTGGCTAAACTGGCAGTCTCATGGTGTTTTCTACCCCTAGGGCTGCAAGTCTAGTATGCAATTAACAGAGAATGTGCTTCTGTGTGAAGCCACTCTCCTGTCTTGCCATCAGCCTCACCAAGCTTATAGGGGCTGCAGCTGATGAAAGTCCCCAGAAGCAGTGCCTGTGCACATGCTTCAGATTGCCCATGCTGGTGTACATGTGCTGGCTCACAGCGCCTGCCATGACCATTGCTCATGGGCAATGGACAAGACAGGCAGCCGCCTAGGCCTGGAAAGAAGCATTCCGGGCTGCCCCACTCCTCAAGAAGGGCAGGACCAGTCTCTACTTGTGAGGTATCTATTAACCATTGCCCTGACCACACTTTACTTAATGACATATTATACTTATTATTCTATATCTTTTACAACAATTGCTCACCAAGCTCATCAGATCGAAGACCGGCCCATCTGGACATATCATCACGATGATGAATGGAATCACTTGATGTTCTCCACTTGAAATTTTTGCCATATTCTGATAAACCCTATATTAAAACAAAAACTGACATATTGTACAAGTATGGGGCTTGTCACATAAAAATGTTTTATTTAGCTTAACACAAAATATAGCAGTCATTAAAGTATGCATAATAGCAATGCATATTGCAGTCCGTGATATTAAATGGTTTGTTTTTTTTTTGTCTTGTTTTTCAATCTTATACAGCACAGGGAAAGCTCATGATTTAACACCCAGAGCTATTAGTTAGCCTTTTCCTATGTTTTACAACCTCTGCATAAAATGTGAAACCCATAGGCTTGTGTTGGGTACCAGCAAGAGCTTTAGAGAGCATTCCCTCCTAAAAAGAGTTAATAGGCTTTGTGGCCGTATACAGGTGTCCCCGGGCCTAACTTTATTAGTGGCTTCTACTCAACATAGAACACTATTTTTCTTGTAGAACATCACTACTATACTCCAAGCAGCGCTCATCATGTCATTGAGCCACAAGTGGGAGGAAACGGGAGGAATTCGAAAGTAAAAGCATAAACTGCTATAAGCCTAAACTGGGGTCAGCCCATCACTTCTACAGTATCTGTCAGTTCATCAGCACTTCTATCTGCAAGCACTAGCTGCAGCTGTCCCTCTGCCACAGCAGCCTGTAACATAGCGCAGCGCACAGACATCTTGCAGAACGCAGGCAGTGTTAGCACAGATTTAACGCATGTACGGTATGTTACACAGCGGCACCTTAAATCGGACCGGCATTCTGCTAGGCCTCCTCTCCACGGGCTGTCTCCGCTGCTGTGTCGCAGCCACCAAGGGATGAAGCGATCAGGGAGATGATGTACACAAAAGTCGTTACCTTGGCAAAGCCCGGAGCGCGTCCTATCTCCATCACGCATGCGCATTTCCTAACGGATCGGGCGGACGGCGCACCAATAGCAGCGCGACTTCCGGAGTCCCCGCATCACGCAGTTGTGTGTACAGTACACTACATACACACGTACACCTCAGGGACAGGGAGGGAGGGAGGGAGAGACAGTACTAGAGATATTCCCTGAATGCTCCGCCGGCATCTGCTCGCCTCTGGTGCATCATTACGTGTAGTCTGCTCTAGCTCATCACCTGTGCTCTGAGAATGCCTAGGAGAAATAACTGCCTAATAAAGTGAAACTCGGGAAATTAAATCTACTATACTGTATATACAGAGAGAACGTGTAATTCGCAAGTGTGCAAGTATACTTTACATGTTGTGTGTGTTTGTACATGCTGTGTGTATGTATGTTATGTGTTTGTGTGTACCTGCTGTGCATACGTATGCTATATGTGTGTGTGTGTGTGTGTGTGTGTGTATATATGCAATGTCAGGAACGGTGCTAGGGGGTTCGGCGCCCTCCTGCAATCTATAAATTTGCGCCCCACAAAAGCTTTACAAAGGACAGTGCACACCAAAAGAAAAACGTGTGCTCTCACAAGGAAGGGGAATGGCCACACAATAGTACTCCCACTCCAAATTACACCACATAGTAGCACAATATTATTCACCTTACACAGCTGTAACTAGCCATTTTGGTGCCATGAGTTAAAAAACGGAGAATTCGCGCCGTAGGAGCGTGGCTTCATGGGGAAGGGGCGTGGTCACGTAAAAATACACCGTAATCCCCATAACACATTATACCACACACCTCAATGCCCATTACACATTATACCACACAGTAATGCAAATTATACATTATGCCACACATCATGATGCCCCTTATACAATATGCAGCACACCCAGGGGCGGATTGGCCCACCGGGAAACCGGGCCATTTTCCAGTGGGCTGCGCCCATTACAAGTATGATGGGGCCGCACAACCCCTGGCTGGGCCGCGGACCGCTTAGACCGTCACCTTCGCGGTCAACGGCCGCGGCCGCAGCATTTTGCCCAACACAAATATGGCCGCCGGCAGCCTCAGCCCTAACCAAAGGCAAAATGGCCGCAGGAGGGCTGGTGCGCATGCGCGGCCGCACGCAGCTGCTCCCGCGGCCCTGAGGATGGCTGGCGGGGCTGCCCCCTGTGAGACGAGTGCATGATCTGATCCCCAGCAGACAGCACAGCAGTGCACAGGGGATCAGATGACCAGGATGGGCGGCGCTCGCTGCGGAGGTATAATAGCCTATATTAAAAAAAAAGATATTATGTATATATATATAGGTATATATATATATATATATATATACCTATATATATATATATATATATATATATATATATATACAGTATTAGAAAGCCAGCAACATCCGATTTGAAAAAATTTCAAAAAGATTTTAATGGCATATTAAAGTGCAACGTGACAGACATAACAAAAATCAATGCAAGGATGAAATGGAATACTTAGCATAATTCAAAGTAAAAAATTTACCATCGCAGCATCCCTGAACGCGGTCATACCGACAGCTGTTTCGGTGCATAAGTGATGCACCTTCCTCATGGGCATAGACCACTGACCCCCAGGGTGCTCTATATATACCTGCACAAACATACAATCACATGAATCAAGCTCACCTGTCCATGCCGTTTTTCCTACGGCGTGGAAAATACAGGCACCACCTTACCCATAGAAATACAGGCACCACCTTACCCATGTTCAGTTGGTCCCCTCTTCTTCTGTATATATGTAATACTAGCCCTGTCTATAAGTATCTTATTTATATGCATCATCTTTCAGCATCCCGTTGTGACGGACCTATGATACTTTCTCTTCTTTTCACTGATCCCCTTTTTTTTTTAATTTTAAAGCACTTGCGCAAAGACTTTCAGACTTTTTTATACTTCTTTGCTTTTATCATTTAACAGGAGCTGTAAACCCGCCCCTCCACTGGGATGCCGGCTTGTGAACCGCAAACACGGAAGTCAGTGCGTGTCACGGAGGCCGGAAGCAAAGCGCAAGTGATGCGACGGTGGTCCAGTGACGCACCGCAATTCGGAAGCAGAGTGCACACCGGCAGCACCGTGGCGTGGGACGGAGCAGCGACTGCAACACACCTCTGGGGTCTCCACTATTTAAGTCAGGTAAGACTGCACACACAGCACACTGTCCTGGCACCTGTGCACCTCACCTTGCAGCCCACATCCTGACGAAATGGCGGGGATGGCCATGAAACGTTGATGACACTGCTGAAACACCTTGTAATGTATTTTCCTCATTGAATACAAATCTTTGTTTGATTACCGTGGAGTGCCGACTTACTTTGTCATTTAGACAAGGAACTGTTTGTGTGTGTGTGTGTATATATATATATATATATATATATATATACGAACGGGATGCCGGCACTCAGCTCCTGACAGGCTTCATGGGCCCCGTGCCCTCGGTAATGACCTGCTGTGCAAGGTCCAATATATAGGGTGAACAGCCGCGGCACTGGGGACTTAATTCAATAACGGAAACAAACAGCCATGCTCATTTCATAATTGACGTTTCAGCCTTTACTACAGGCTTTTTTCAAAATAGCTTACATGAATAAACATTGTGTACTCACCTCTTATATGCAGTGCAGTATCACCCCGGCGTCCAGGGACAGCGTACACTTCCGGGCGCTCATCTGAGACGCCCCTCTGTGACGTCACTCCCAGTCCGACGGTTGCCACAGCAACCGCTTGTGTTGTAAACTGATGGAGTGAACAATAAAGTTTTATTGAAAAAAAATGTCATGCATTGTGTGTTACGTGTATAGAAGGTGTAAGTATATAGCAAAACCTAAAACCAGTGTCTTAATTGCCTCTAAACTATGCCTGCTGTCTCTGTGAACCTTAAGTGACACTGCAAAGCAAAAAAATGTGAGAAAAACATGATGATTCATAGGGCATAGAATGGCATATCAATCACATCTAGTGTTATAACATGAAATACGTTACATGATGACTACCTAACTAATTTATGCACACACTAAACAGAATTTTTTTATATCTATATTTCTAATGACTGTGATGTTATCTGAATAAATAATAATGATAAGTGAACTAAATAAATGTTGTCCTATTTTTGCCTATACTTATGGTGGGCAAATAACTAAAGTGGAGGTAATCTGTCACCTGCAACTCCAGGACCTGGATATCTTATCTCAATGCTGTAATCTATAAAACAAATTACCCATCTGAACCGCTAATGGAAGGGTACCCATTATCTAAAGGAAACAATGGAGGCCCAACTGTTCGTTGAGCCCCTTTGGTGCCAAGGTGTCCAGTTTGAAAATCCACCTTGTTTCTAGCTGGAGGAGTTTCCTCCCACGGTTACCCCCTCTGGGTAATGGGGGAACCTGATCAATGATCATGCATCTAATGGAGGCTAAAGGGTGTCGTGCTTTTGCGAAATGCCGCGCAAGCGGTTGATCGCTTGTGCCCTTCTGTAATGCCACTCGTATGGCCGACCGATGGAGGGCCATACGTTCCCTGAACTGTCGTTCAGTCTTGCCCACATATATGAGGGAGCATGGACAAAAAATAATGTACACAACAAAACTGGACGTGCATGTTAAATAATGTTTGATGGGGAATCTCTTTCCTGTGTAAGGGTGCACCACTGTTGCTCCAGCCTGCATAGCATTGCAAGTGGTGCAATGTGGGCACCTGAAACATCCCTTTTTGTTGACTGTAAGGAATGTGGTTTTACTGGTTTTGCCCCAATTGCTGATGTCCGTTCTCACCAGGTGGTCCTTTAAGTTTTTCCCCCGCCTATATGCCGGCATCAAACTACTTTTCTGTAAGTTTAACCCCGGGTCACTGGTTATTATTGGCCAAAATTTTTTTGCAGTTTTAACTCTTGTTGCGGACTGATGTGAGAAGAGGTTAATCCAGACAAGTTTATCTGCCTGATTTTTGGATGGAACTTGCGGTGATAACAGTTCCTGTCTGGTTTTAGTTAAGGCTTTTTGGCATTGTTTATCGAGATCTTTCTGTCTGTATCCCCTCTCTTTAAATTTACCCATCATAGACTTTAACTCCTTTTTGGCTACTTCTGGGTCACTAACAATCCGCAAAACGCGGAGAAATTGGCTGTAGGGTAGTGACTGCTTGCAGTGTACTGGGTGGGCACTGGATGCCAACAACAAATTGTTGCGGTCCGTGGGTTTCCTGTAGATATTGGTTGTGATACCCGATGGACTCAAGGAAATTGTGACATCCAAATAATCAATGGATTGGGTCTCAATGGAATACGTAAATTTAATCGGGTGTGGCGTACCATTATGGGTATCAATTAATTCTTTGAAGCACCCTTCTGATCCCGCCCAAAATACCAAAATATCGTCGATATATCGAAAATATCGTACGATATTTTTACTAATGATGCCATCGCTGAAAAACAAATCATTTTCTACTTCGAACATGTAGGTATTGGCCAGCGATGGGGCCACATTCGACCCCATCGCTACCCCCGATGTTTGAAGATAGTAGGCATTATCAAAGTAGAAATAATTTTTACCCAGAACCATTTCAAGTAGTTCTAAGAAGAATGTGGGGTCAGGGCCACTGTACTGAATGTTGTTAGTGATCAATCTCCGCATTGCTTGTATCCCCGCCTGGTGCGGGATGCATGTATATAAATTGCAAACATCGATGGTAATCAACAAGCAATCGGTTGGCAACTGACTCATATCATTCAATGCTGTTAATAGGAGCTGAGTGCCGGCATCCCGTTCGTTTGTATTTTGGGGTGTGTTTCTGCAGACACTTTCAAGTGAGTGTGGATTACATCTTCAAGCAAGGCACCTTCCAGTCATTTTTCGATCTGCCTCAAAATCAGCAGCATCACTGCACATTGCACAGGAGCACAGTGCACTTTGTTTCCTATATATCCTTTGCACTTTTATGAAGCACACAGCACTTTATTCACGATTGTGCTGGAAGGCAGAAGTCTGCCAGGACTCTTACGTAGCATTTTTTGCACTTATCAAGCACTTGCACTTTATGGGATTTGGATACACCAGTTTGTGTATAGAATGTGTATGTGGCACAGTGGACAGTATATAACCAATTCCCATCGATTTTGCTTTACTTGGGACCTGATTGACTATTAAGGATTCAGGCAGGATCGGTTGAGCATCAGATCTTACCTGAACAATTGTTTACAGCACGTGGCACTTTATAATATTTGTTGATCTCAGCAAGGAGTACTACGCGGTCACAAGCCCCCACGAGGGATACTAACATGCAGCAGACAGGGGAAACTGTGCACCAGCGAGTCACTTTAACACCAGGCTCTATCTACAGCTTCTCTGAATCTGAAGCGGAGGGCATTTTGTTTCTAGATGATGCAGAACAATTGGTTGGCAAGGATAACCCCAAAAACATCTATCAAGAGTTGTTTAAAATCAAAAAACGTGAACTCGATTTCTATTATCATGGACTAACATTGTCCAATTACTTTAGGGACAAAAAAATCCCAAGGGGGTTTAGAATTAGAAATATCCCAACCATTGGCAGGTACAATGCCGAGTTCTGTGTCAAATGGACTTCGATCCTCAAAAAGGGCTCTTTTGATCTCCTTCTACTGGTTATAGAGGAGTCAAAAAAGGAGTATGTGGCAGCTAAAACCAAGTATCAAGAGTTTGCAGATCTTAATATGCCCAAATTGGGAACGGAGACATCCAACGAGTGGTTAACCAAATTAAATGCTGACATCGACAAATATAAGGATGAATTAATCCAATTTAAAAAAGCCAAGCGCAATAAGGTCGACCAAGACTATGAGTTCCAGCGGGTGTACGGGTGGTTGACGGGGGCTCCATCTGCAAGTGAGGAGCGCCAGGGAACGAGACGCAAACCATTCCGCCGTAGACCCAGATACACCGCGGACTCTGCAACCACAGGAACGGATAGTGACACAGGTGACAACAGAGATATCCCAGGTCCTCGCCCTTTAGGGGTTCGCACGCGGGCTCAAATAGCTGGCAAAGATCAACGCGAACCAGAAGGGGGCGCCAGAACCTCAGGGAGAGGAAGAGCGGCAAAGAAACCTCCCAGGTCTCGGAAGACCTACTTTTTAACTTATCCTCGAGAACTCTGACACCCATGGAAAATAAAGTGTTGCACAGGGGATTATCATTTATCCCCACTTGTCCTGTGGACCCGTTACAAAGCAAGATCGAGATTTATCAATTAAATCGTAAAATCAGATTAAGGGAACATTACAAGGATACACCTACTCAAGAACTGTCCTCGTCAATTCCGCAACACATTTCCACATTTAAACCACGATCTACCTTTGAACCTCCAAGCAATAGTGCATCTTTAAAGTCGTATACACGTCTCTTGGAGACTGAATTCAAAGAGTCAATGGACACCAAAATACCATCGGAGAAATGGAACCTCTCACAACTTGAACGCAAAGCGCTTAGAGACCTGTCGTCCTATCAGGACATTATTATCCGCCAGTCGGATAAAGGAGGATCTATCGTGATCCAGAATGTGTCTGATTATAGAGAAGAGATACAGAGTCAGTTATCAGACCCCAGGGTGTACTCTAAACTCAGAGGGGATCCTACCCAGACATTTAAGAAGGAATTGGATTTGTGTTTACAAAGGGGTGTGCAGGAGGGCTTTATTACGGATACCTGTAGAAAATACCTTACAGTGGAATTCCCGGTAAAGCCCATCCTGTACACAATCCCCAAAATACATAAAAATGCTCTCAAGCCGCCAGGTAGGCCGATAATATCGGCCAGAGGATCGATCTTTCAACCGATTGCGGTCTACCTGGACGGCTTTGTTCAACCGATTATTCAATCTAAGCCCACCTTTCTTAAGGACACTACGTCCCTATTAACAGCATTGAATGATATGAGTCAGTTGCCAACCGATTGCTTGTTGATTACCATCGATGTTTGCAATTTATATACATGCATCCCGCACCAGGCGGGGATACAAGCAATGCGGAGATTGATCACTAACAACATTCAGTACAGTGGCCCTGACCCCACATTCTTCTTAGAACTACTTGAAATGGTTCTGGGTAAAAATTATTTCTACTTTGATAATGCCTACTATCTTCAAACATCGGGGGTAGCGATGGGGTCGAATGTGGCCCCATCGCTGGCCAATACCTACATGTTCGAAGTAGAAAATGATTTGTTTTTCAGCGATGGCATCATTAGTAAAAATATTGTACGATATTTTCGATATATCGACGATATTTTGGTATTTTGGGCGGGATCAGAAGGGTGCTTCAAAGAATTAATTGATACCCATAATGGTACGCCACACCCGATTAAATTTACGTATTCCATTGAGACCCAACCCATTGATTATTTGGATGTCACAATTTCCTTGAGTCCATCGGGTATCACAACCAATATCTACAGGAAACCCACGGACCGCAACAATTTGTTGTTGGCATCCAGTGCCCACCCAGTACACTGCAAGCAGTCACTACCCTACAGCCAATTTCTCCGCGTTTTGCGGTTTGTTAGTGACCCAGAAGTAGCCAAAAAGGAGTTAAAGTCTATGATGGGTAAATTTAAAGAGAGGGGATACAGACAGAAAGATCTCGATAAACAATGCCAAAAAGCCTTAACTAAAACCAGACAGGAACTGTTATCACCGCAAGTTCCATCCAAAAATCAGGCAGATAAACTTGTCTGGATTAACCTCTTCTCACATCAGTCCGCAACAAGAGTTAAAACTGCAAAAAAATTTTGGCCAATAATAACCAGTGACCCGGGGTTAAACTTACAGAAAAGTAGTTTGATGCCGGCATATAGGCGGGGGAAAAACTTAAAGGACCACCTGGTGAGAACGGACATCAGCAATTGGGGCAAAACCAGTAAAACCACATTCCTTACAGTCAACAAAAAGGGATGTTTCAGGTGCCCACATTGCACCACTTGCAATGCTATGCAGGCTGGAGCAACAGTGGTGCACCCTTACACAGGAAAGAGATTCCCCATCAAACATTATTTAACATGCACGTCCAGTTTTGTTGTGTACATTATTTTTTGTCCATGCTCCCTCATATATGTGGGCAAGACTGAACGACAGTTCAGGGAACGTATGGCCCTCCATCGGTCGGCCATACGAGTGGCATTACAGAAGGGCACAAGCGATCAACCGCTTGCGCGGCATTTCGCAAAAGCACGACACCCTTTAGCCTCCATTAGATGCATGATCATTGATCAGGTTCCCCCATTACCCAGAGGGGGTAACCGTGGGAGGAAACTCCTCCAGCTAGAAACAAGGTGGATTTTCAAACTGGACACCTTGGCACCAAAGGGGCTCAACGAACAGTTGGGCCTCCATTGTTTCCTTTAGATAATGGGTACCCTTCCATTAGCGGTTCAGATGGGTAATTTGTTTTATAGATTACAGCATTGAGATAAGATATCCAGGTCCTGGAGTTGCAGGTGACAGATTACCTCCACTTTAGTTATTTGCCCACCATAAGTATAGGCAAAAATAGGACAACATTTATTTAGTTCACTTATCATTATTATTTATTCAGATAACATCACAGTCATTAGAAATATAGATATAAAAAAATTCTGTTTAGTGTGTGCATAAATTAGTTAGGTAGTCATCATGTAACGTATTTCATGTTATAACACTAGATGTGATTGATATGCCATTCTATGCCCTATGAATCATCATGTTTTTCTCACATTTTTTTGCTTTGCAGTGTCACTTAAGGTTCACAGAGACAGCAGGCATAGTTTAGAGGCAATTAAGACACTGGTTTTAGGTTTTGCTATATACTTACACCTTCTATACACGTAACACACAATGCATGACATTTTTTTTCAATAAAACTTTATTGTTCACTCCATCAGTTTACAACACAAGCGGTTGCTGTGGCAACCGTCGGACTGGGAGTGACGTCACAGAGGGGCGTCTCAGATGAGCGCCCGGAAGTGTACGCTGTCCCTGGACGCCGGGGTGATACTGCACTGCATATAAGAGGTGAGTACACAATGTTTATTCATGTAAGCTATTTTGAAAAAAGCCTGTAGTAAAGGCTGAAACGTCAATTATGAAATGAGCATGGCTGTTTGTTTCCGTTATTGAATTAAGTCCCCAGTGCCGCGGCTATATATATATATATATATACATACACACACAAACAGTTCCTTGTCTAAATGACAAAGTAAGTCGGCACTCCACGGACTGGAAGGAGGACCCCCTGCCACTCACCAGGTCCAGTTTGGCGCTAGCAGCCGCTCACTGTATCAGCTGTCATAGCCGCCGGCGCTACAGTGCCATGCTGTGCTGCGGCTGAGTCTGCATGTGAATCTGCAGCTGGTGCGAGGGCTGCAGAATGACAGGGTCAGGGGCAGGGCTGTGGATCGGCCGCGGCTGTGCCCGGGACTCCACTGACCACCTCCCTCCTCTACCCGCCCCATTACCTTCGGTGCCTGCTGCTTGCCTGCAGGGCCGGATGGAGCTACAGCTCCAAGCCGCACACTGAAAATAGGCCCACTCACTCTCAGTTCCACGTCCGGCGAGTCCTGCCAGCTGCCCTGCCCAGCGAGTGCCACAAAGGCACTAATTGCTCAGGTAGGCAACTCCTCTTTATCCCAGTGATTATGTCGCCACACTGCTTCAGAATGTTATTATTATACTGGAGGAGCAGCATGTAGTGTCCTGCTGTTATTATTATACAGGGGGAGCAGCCTGTGGTGTTAGGTTATTATTATACAGGAGGCGCAGCCTGTAGTGTCCTTCTGTTATTATTATTATGCAGGGGGAGCAGCCTGTGATGTCCTGTTATTATTATATAGGGGAGCAGCCTGTGTATAATGGGCATTACGGTGTGTGGCATATGTATAATGGGCATCCTCCATCCTGTGCCACCATGCCCCCTCACACTCTGCGTCCTGTGCCACCCTGTGTAAGTCCTCCCTCCCTTCGTTCTCAGCCACCCTGCATCTCCCCTCCCAGCATTCTACGCCACCCTCTGTCCCCCCTCCCTGCATCCTCTTCCACCCTGCCACTCTACTCTCACCCCTCGTCACCCCTTTCTCACCCTTAATTACCAACCCCTCTCACCCTGCACCAACCCCCTCTCACCCTGTATCTTCTCATTCCGTTGCATAATGTGAACTTTAGCTTTTTTTTTTTTTTACTCATTCTGTGTGGAATTTTGTGAATTTTGGATCATTCCATGTGTCATAATGTGAATATTGGCTCATACTGTGTGGTGTGGTATAAGGTGTACAGGTTTTTTGATAGAAAAAAGGGCCCTCTTGTTATGGTGCAGAATGTGTTCAAGGGAGGTGGCCCATACTCCGTGTCCCACAGCGCGGGGGGGGGGGACGGGACAGTTGGGAGTCCCCCTGTCACCCCCCCCCCCCGTCTCTATCTCCCCAGCCCCACAGGCTGCAGAATAGATGCTGTTCGCATGCGCCTATTCTGCAGCCTGAGGGGCTGGGGACATAGCCAGCAGCTCATAGAGCCACTAGCCATGCCCCCACAGCGGCAAAAATTGGGTGTGGCCTCATTGAAATAGGCCACACCCCCATATGTATAGGCTACACCCCCTAAAAAAATCTGGCACGCATCAACACCCCTCACCCCCCCCCCCCCCCATTAGGGCTGCTTCAAGATATTTCCCGGGCTGGTTTTAGTTCCCAATCCGCCCCTGAGCACACCATAATGCCCATTACAAATTATGCCACACCGTCATTCCCCTTATGAAATATGCCATGCACCATAATGCCTATATGACATTGACACACATTATACTACATATAATGCCCCGAGTACTCCTGGATTTGACCACATTTGAAGGGCTGCTTATTCATAACGCCCACACCAGTTGCCAAAAGTAGTTGCTCTGCTTATACGTAGTGCCCAAACCAGTTGCCGACATTAGTAGCACTGTGTAACCATATGCCCACACCAGTTGCCGACATTAGTAGCACTGTGTAACCATATACCCACACCAGTTGCCGACATTAGTAGCACTGGGTAACCATATGCCCACACCAGTTGTCAACAGCAGTAGCACTGCCTATACACGTGCCCACACCAGTTGCCGACAGCAGTAGCGCTGCCTATACACGTGCCCACACCAGTTGCCGACATTAGTAGCACTGCCTATAGACATACTCACACCAGTTGCTGACATTAGTAGCACTGCCTATACACATGCCGACAGTAGTAGCGCTGCCTATACACGTGCCCACACCAGTTGCCGACATTAGTAGCGCTGCCTATACAGGTGCCCACACCAGTTGCCGACAGTAGTAGACCTGCTTATACACATGCTCACACCAGTTGCCAACAGTAGTATCGCTGTCTATACACGTGCCCACACCAGTTGCCGACATTAGTAGCGCTGTCTACACACATGCTCACACCAGTTGCCAACATTAGTAGCGCTGCCTATACACGTGCCCACCCTAGTTGCCGACATTAGTAGCACTACCTCTACACATGCCCACATCAGTTGCCGACATTAGCAGTGCTGCCTATACATGTGCCCACACCAGTTGCCGACATTAGCAGTGCTGCCTATACATGTGCCCACACCAGTTGCCGACATTAGCAGCACTGTCTACACACATGCTCACACCAGTTGCCGACATTAGTAGCGCTGACTATACACGTGCCCACACCAGTTGCAGACATTAGTACTGCTGACTATACACATGCCCACATCAGCTGCCAACATTAGCAGCGTTGACTATACTCGTGCCCACACCAGTTGCCAACATTAGTAGCGCTGACTATACACGTGCCCACACCAGTTGCGGACATTAGTAGCACTGCTTATACATATGCCCACACCAGTTGCCGACATTAGTAGCGCTGGCTATACACGTGCACACACCAGTTGCCGACATTAGTAGCGCTGTCTACACACATGCTCACACCAGTTGCCAACATTAGTAGAGCTGCCTGTACACATGTTCACATCAGTTGCTGACATTAGTAGTGCTATATAGTCAAAGCAGGTCCGCCACTATTTTCAACTCTCCCACTGGACTGCGAGCCAATAGGAGCTTGTGGTCCAGCGGGAGAGTTGAAAATAGCGGCGCTCCTGCAAAGGTGGGTGTAATGTCATAACAATGCCCGTGGCCTCAATGGGAATGTTGTATCCAGGAAAAGGGTGACAGGGAAAGGCAGTAGGTGATATATCAGTGGGTACTGGGCTGGCTGGGAAGGAGGCAATGACATGGGAAGGGGGTCACTAGGCAGGAGAAGCGGGGTACACTGGGCTTAATTAGGGTGGACACTGACTGGACTGACTAAGGAGAGGGTCTTGCTGAAGGGGCAGTTAGCTGGTTGGAGTAGGGAAGGGGGAATAACCTGGGCTGGTAGGGTGGGAGCCACTGGGATGGGGGTCAGTGAGATAGTCAGGGACACTGTAAATGGGTGGCCCTTGGCGCATTAGGCCTGTAGCAGTAACACTCAGGAGTCAGACAGAGAGTGTCCTCGTCTCACAGTTTAACCCCAGCCCGGCAATGAGAGAAGTGAGCAGCAGCGCAGGGTCCTTCATGTGGCAGGTCACACATGAATAGCGTGGCTCTCTGCCCGCAGCATCTGCTCTCCCTGCTGCTGACTGTAACCAGAACTCCCAGAGTGACTATAGCACCTACGCAATCTGTCAGGCCCATGCGTGGTCACTGTATGGGAGGACACAACTTACTGGAGTTCAGGGGGGAAATCAGCAGCAGGGAGAGCAGACGCCGTGGGCACAGAGACGCACTGTTCATGTGTGACCTGCCACATGAAGGCCCCTATGCGGCTGCTCAGTGTGAGACACTTGAATCCGCCACTGACTATACAGCGGGTGTGGTATGGGACTCCGACAGTCGGGATCCCGACAGTCATTATCCCGACGTCAGGATCCCGACTGGCCAGAGTCAGACAGCATGGCGAGTGCAAAAAAGCCCCTTGCGGGCTCGCTGCGCTCGCCACGCTGGGGGCACGGTGGCTTGCTACGCGAGCCACCTATTCTATTCTCCCTCTATGGGGGTCGTAGACCCCCACAAGGGAAAATAGCGGGTGGCCGTCGGGCACCCGGCTGTCGGCATTTTGACAGTCGGGATCCCAACATCGGGTAAATGATTGTCGGGATCCCGACTGTCGGGAACCCGTCCGGCACCCCTATACAGCCAGGCAGCTCACAGATCTCTCTGCCCGGCTGTCATTTCTTAAATTGTGCGCAGCCGGCAGTCGAATGGGTGGTCCGGTGCACCCCCAGACCACCCCTTAGATTCGCCTATGTACGTGCAGTGTGTATGGCATTGCAGCCATTTTTCTGGTGCTCAGATGCTGCCCACCTGAAATCCTGGGAATGGAAACCCCAGCAGTTTTTGGCGCCAAATCCCAGGATTGGCTACACTTCAGAAAACTGTCTTCCATAACCTCTCCTTTGTAGCAAAGTTTGGCTGTTCCTCACCCAGTTTTAAGACTCTTACACCACTCTTACTAACACATTATATACAGGGCCCAGGCCTCTCCCATAGTCATACTTGCCTACCCTCCTGGATTGGCCTGGAGTCTCCCAAAAATTGTATCCGCCTCCCGGTCCCCCAGGAAGGATGGCGTCTCCCGCATGCTCGCCAAAACCCGCACCCCAACCCCCTCCCCTTGCAGAGAAATGCCAGAATTTGCTAGTCCGCAGGAGGGGGCGGGACTAAAATTACGCAAATCGAGTTTGTGTGGATTGGGGTGGGGCTTTGAGAGTCAGCCGTGACACCCCATCAACCCCCCCCCCCCCCCACGTGCAGATTTGGGCAAGTATGACCATAGTAACCTATAGGGGATGCAGCCAGCGGCTTTTTAAGTAGCACTTTGTGTATACTCACCTCTCCAGCAAAGCTCTGGTGGCATACCTCCTAACTGTACCTCTTTCCACGGGAAACGTCTTGGTTTTTGGGGACCTTCCCACATACTGCCCGGGGCCGCCAGTGTCCCGTGGTAGGGGGGCAGTTGGTAGTCCCCCCAGCCTGAAGGAAATAGACGCTGTGCACATGTGCACAGCGTCTATTCAGAGATGCAGAGGGATGGAAAATGTGGGCATGGCTTTTGGAAGCATTATATGTGAGGCCGTGTCTATTTTCATAGGCCCCGCCCCTTTTTGGGCACGCTCTTGGATCAGACAGGTGGTCCTGTCTTCTGCTGTGGTCCTCTGAGTTACCGTGGAGAAAGGAGATCCTGTCAGTGTTTGTACCAATGTCTGACAAAGCAAGCCTACCAGAGGATAGTAATGAGCAGTCTGGCTTCTTATGTGGGCTCCACCTCCCCTCCTTTACCCTCGTCCGATAGGGCACACCAGGACATTTATATGTGTTTTTATTTAGACCACCTGTGTTATGTATGTATACATATGTATGTATTAATTGGTTCAATGTGCACTGTGCTTGGCAATGAGGCCCAGCACCTGCTTCTCTAAATGCATTGTGCAGACAGAAGCTCCCTGCTACTTTTTCTGGGGGCAGATGATTGAATGGAGACATCAAAGGAAGTGGGGAGGACATGGAAAAGGCAAGAAGATAGCCGTCTTCACTGCTCTTATTCACTAACAAGCCTCATTACTCCATCCTGAGATGGCAAATGTTTTTTTTTTTTTGTGAGGAAAAACAGAACGCACAGCTCTGTACTTCTCTGACTCGCTCTAATCAGAGGCCCCACTGAAGAAATCTGAGATTTCCCCATAGAAACGTTCAGAGCCCTGTCCCTGCGAGCGGGGGATGGTACATTCAGGTGATAGGCTTGCATTTTACAATGCGATCCTTGGCGGTAATATTCCACCAATGCGATCCTTGATAAATGTGACAGGTTATATTAAAGTGACAGGTTATAGTCTTAACTGAGTTTTCCTTTTATCGTGCATATACATTGTTCCTGGGTTGCCTTCTGTGTTGGGGCCAGTTTGCAGCCTTGCCTGAATGATAGTCATATTAGGGCAAAGTTTATTACTAGCAAACAGGTGACATTGAGATGCTCCTTTGCATCTTGATGCCTGACATTATAGAAAATATGACTTTGTTTTACATTCCATGCTTTAGAGATGCATACTCACCTTCCCCCATTAGAGGGCACTGAAAGACATACAGTATAATATAATTACTGCAGTATGTGCCTGGCTTTCTGAGTGACTCCTTTGCCTTATGAGCATTGTTACAGACCAGCTACAGCATACACCTATTGTCTAGATCAGGGGTCCTCAAACTAATTTGCTCTGGGACCCCATAATTACAGGACCCAAGCAGGTGACTGCAGAAGGTCATCACATATCACATGTGTAGTCAGCAGACAGAACATACATGGCAGCACTGTGGAGGCACAAAGTGATGGGAGGAGTCTAACATAACAGACAGTTCACTCCTTGAATCACTGACTGAGAATAGAAAAGTCATCAGCCTGATGGTCAACAACATGGAGTCGTGACCAGTGTTCCCTCTAAGCTGTGTGCGCGTGCGCGCGCACACAACTCAACGAGCGTGCGCACAGACATTACAACAGAGTGCACAAAGCAACAGTGGTCCCTTTTTGCAATTGTGGACTCAATTAATGTATGTTCATCCATTAACTACATTGTGTGCTGTGTTTTGAATGTTTAAATGTTTAATATAATTTTGAAGTAAAGTTAACACAAATGCTGAACGTCATTTTCCAGTTATATATAAGTGACGCACAAAAATTTTAATTTCCTTCCAAAGTTGCACAGCCAAAATCTTTTGCCGCACACAGCCTTCGTAAAATTAGAGGGAACATTGGTCGTGACCCCATGCTGAGAAGGTCAGGACCCACTTTGGGGTCAGGACCCACAGTTTGAGAACCGCTGGTCTAGATGAAAAGATAGCATATAATGGGAGAGCCTCCTCTGACCACATCCTGACATAATAGGCTTACCATATTATCCCTTTAAACGGGGACATTAATGAATTACACAAATTCTGTGGCTGGTTGGCTTGAAACCTGTATTTCACATGGTTTCAATTAGCCAAATAATCTGTTTAATCCATGAGTGTCCTAGTTCCAAGGTATAGTATGGTAAGCCTAAATCACATTACAACCACGTTGCGTTGCCTGCTCAACATGAAGCACACTTGTTTTGATTTTATGCTTTGTCACCAATGCATCAATACCTTTAATAGTTCTCTCTACCTGCACCACCTGTTGTGTCATCGAAGTTTACACTATAGACATTCATTCTCCTCACTGCACCTTTATGACAGCACAATGCCACTGGATTGGCCACAATGGCTCTGTCAGTACACTTTTACCCATAGGTTACTCATTAGTGACAGAGGAGATGCAAAAGAGATAACATTATTCAATACACGTAATAGGGCCTACACACGTATCGATGCTGAAGCATTATGAGCGATGATAGATCACTCAGAATGCTTCAGCATGATCGCTTAGTGCACAGTGTCAACGCTGTGTTCTGAGTGATCTGTTCTCTGGAAACACTGGCCCTGACCGATGGATATTAATCGGCGGGCAATAGCGATGCGCGTGTCACTATCGTCCGGCAATGAACTACAACTTTGTGTAGTTCAAAATATTGATAGGGCCCCCCCCCCCCATACACTTAGAGACACAGTGCTAGAGAAAATACTGCCAGAAGGACAGAGATGGAAAATGTGTGTCAGGGAGGGTGTCAGATTGAGCGTGGGAGGAGAAAGAGAGAGAGGTGGGAGCAGAGTGAGGTCAGGGAAGTAGTGAGGGAAGGACCGGCATAGACGAACTGACTGTGCTGGAAGGAGCATGGATGGACAGAACACCATATAAGAGCACTGATGTCACATCCACCATGGTGTTTGCCCAAGACCCCTGTGCTGTGCTTAGCCCTGGACCCTCTAGGTGCACTGGAACCATGGCGCTCACCTCTGCTTATGTCTCTGGCTCCACTGGGGTACATGTGGCCGCGCTGTCACCGCGTGGTGACACCGGTGTGTTGTGCTCCAGTTCCATGCAGGATATGAGTAGCATGCCGCCATGTGTGTTTGTGCCTGGTCAGCGTCTGAGTAAAGGCCGGTGCTTGCGCAGCTGCGTACAATCAGGGCCGGCTAGAATCTGTCGCCCTCTCTGGTGGGCGCCATCTTGTTGGTTTCCCCAGCCTCTCCTGCACGGCTCCGCCTCCCTGACCAATCCCGGCACAGCTCACCTGGTAAGTACTGACTGCTCAGGCTAGTCCGGCAGTCAGTACAATGATGTCCACCCCGCAGCATCATTGCTCCTACCTGGCTCTGTAGTTACTCGCTAAGGTCCTGAGCTTTTCCCTGAAGAGATCCTGCTGGCCGTTCACTGCTTCACGTACCACCGGACTCTGCTTACCGCCAATGTGGACCACGCAAGGTCAGGTCCTCTTGTTACTTCCACGGTTACCTCTGGCAGCAGCCAGGACCTCATACAGCAAAGGACAACTCTTCTTCATTTATTATTCTTCAACCAACCATCCAATCTTCAACCAACCATTCAATCTTCCAATCTCCAACCAATCATCCAATCTTCAACCAACCATCCAATTTTCCAATCTTCAACCAACCATCCAATCTTCCAATCTCCAACCAATCTTCCAATCTTCAACCAACCATCCAATCTTCCAATTTCCAACCAACCATCCAATCTTCCAATGTCCAACCAATCTTCCAATCTCCAACCAATCATCTAATCTTCAACCAATCCTCCAATCTTCAATCAATCATCCAATCTGCAATACAATCTTCATTCGTTCTTCAAATCATCCAATCATCAATTCCTTCTGCAACCCTTAAGTATTCAACTCCAGTTTATATTAATTTCCACTCTTCAAATTATATTGCAATATTCTTCAAGTACCAAGCTTCATCATCTTTTACAATAATCTACTGGACAATTGACTTTATATTTGCATATCTGCCATATACCGTTTATACCATCATTATCACTGTTTGCAATATCTTTATTAAATCCATTATATTTTATCCTCATTGTTTCTTCTATCCTGTCGTGGATGCAACCCCCATACGTCAAGGCACCCAGCTTACGATATTCTCCAGCGGGTGCTAATCAGGACGTGACAACTGATAGATATATATAGATGGACAAATGGACATGGGGGCATAGAGGTACAGATTGGGAATTTAAAGTGGCCCTGGAAACAAACAATGGTGGTCTCGGGCAGACATACAAGAGAGTTAGGGGAAGTAGGCTGTCACTGGCGGGGGGGGTTTGCAGCTCACACAGAAGACAGCAGGGGGGTATGCTGTCACTTTCAGAGGGGGAAGTCACAGGCACACATACAAGAGAGTGGGGGAGGACAGGCTGTCACTTGCAGGGAGGTGGCGCTGAGACACACACAAGAGTGGAGGGGTAGGTTATCACTTGCAGGGGGGTTGAAGGCTCACAGAGCAGACAGCAAGCAGCGAGGTCACAGGGTCATGCAGTAGAAAGCAGGGGGCATGTTGTCACTTTCAGAGGTGGGGGGTTTGCAGGCACACATACAAGAGAGTAGGGAAGGACAGGCTGTCGTGCAAGTGGGAGAGCGGGGGATTGTCAGGCACATGCAGGTGAGAGAGAGGAGGTCAGGCTGCCTTTGACTATCAGATGGGAAGGGAGTTGGAAGGCACAAACGGGTGGTGAAGTCAAAAACTGTGATGTGCAGGAAGGTGGTGTGAAGTAGCAACCCCCCAGCCAGTTACCTTCTAGCTCACTTTAGGGGCTGTTCCACACCAGGATGATACCCGATTTTCTCCTGCGCTGCCTGGTAGAAAGTACCTGGGTGCAGAGCCAGATTAAGGTCTAAATGGGCCTGGAGCTGAAAATTATCAAGGGCCTGTTATGCACAATAATAGCAGTTGTGGCCAGCACCTAATAATGTGGGAGGCGTGACCAGTGTTCTGGTTGGGTTGTCTGCTCATGGGTGTGTCTCTATTTGTGTAAATACTTTCAACTAATTATATATGCCTGGAAGAGGCAGGAGGCTGGCATAGGAAAAATGCAGGGAGAGATATTGGCGGGTGCCCTCCAAAGGTGCAGGCAGCACTCCAGTCATAAAAATTTTTTTTGAAGGCTGAAAACTTGGTAGACAACATTTCAGCACCTTTTATGCGGTCACCTAAGTTCACTACACCATATACCCCTTATACAAATTATGCAACACAATAGTAACCCCCTTATACTGTTCCTGCCTCTTATACATTATGCCACATGGAATGAGCCAAAATTCACACTAGGGCACATGGATTAAGTCAAAATTCATGTTATTGCCACACAGATTAAGGCAAAATTCACATTTTGCCACATGGATTGAGCCAAAATACACACTATTCCAAACAGATTGAGCAATAATGCACAATATGCTTTATAAACAGGGACATTGCGCGAAAGACACGCATTAAAAATTTACACCATAATGCTCATTGCATGTTAAGCCACACACCATAATGTTCATTACGTATTATGCCAAACACCATAATGCCTATTAAAAATGATGCTACATAAGTTCTGCTTAACTACATGCTCATTGCCAGGGGTTCCATGCTCATTGCCAGGGGTTCCGTGCTCATTGCCATGTGGGATTACATGCTCATTGCCAAAAGGGAATACATGCTCATTGCCAAAGGAGAATACATGCTCGTGGTAACTGGAGGACAGCAACCGCCGGGCAGAAATGACAGCCGGGCAGAGAGCAGGGGGCTGCCCGGCTGTATTCAGAGCACTGCAGGTCCCGGCTATTTGAAATAATACCCCTTTCGTACCAGAAAATGCAGGTACAGTACTTATCCAGGAATTTGGTCCCAGGATCACGCAGGGACATTCCCGGACTGGCCCCTTTTACACCAGCCTAGTCCCTGCATTTTCTGGTGTGAGGGGTAGAGAAAACCACCCCCGCCCCCCTTTAAACAACCAGCTATATCTTCAGAACCAACTGACCCATTTACATGTAGGCTTCGAATGATTTTGGTCCCGTGAAACTGGGCCATTTGGTTCCAGAGAAATCTGTCCTCAAACAACATGAACAGCCATGAAATTACATTTCAGAAATGAAAAGAAATATCTCTAGAACCAATGAACCCATATGGATTAGGTATCAGAATGAAGGCCCAGCTTCGACTGGGATCAACCTCGAGCTTCTGTGATGCCAGGGGGCCATTGGAACCGGGTGGAGGTCGGAATTAGCGGGTCCCATGTTATCCTATGGGAAAACGTTCCAGGTTTGCCTGTCGGTATCTCCGGTTCCCGGTGGGCTAGAGATGTGGGGCTGGGCTCGTTGGAAAGCCCTGGCCCTCAGCTACAAAATGGGTCTATTTGAAGAGTGGGCCTGGAGCTGTAGCTCCTTCAGGCCCATTGTTAATCTGGCCCTGTCTGGGTGGAGCTTACTTGTCATCCCTTTGACATCATTGCACAGTTTCCTGCATAGTGAAACTCTGTGGAGAAGCTGCTGGTGCCCACTTGTAGCAAAAAAATAGCAAGCACCTGGCAATTGGAGAAAGACAGCTGCAGTGTGCTCTATACAGCCTGCTGTAGGACCCAGCATCCTGCCCCATTCCCAATCAGGAAGTAACACTGCCGGACCACTAACTCAGCGATGCAGCGCACTACATCATTTGTAATTTTTTGTAAAAAGGTTGAAGGGCGATGCTGTAACTATAGAGGATATAGGGGTTTGCTTGCTGGGTCCCCCAAAGCACCCGGGCCCCATAGCAGTTGCATCCCCTTCACCCTCTATAATTATGCCACTGTGCAGGGCCATGCATCGCTATCAATATGGCCCCTACACCTGATGTAGGGGCATTTTCTAAGCGATCTAGTGAGATCACTTAGAATATGACTGTATATCGCTATGTATGTAGGCCCCATTATTTCTCCTGCTATCAGACCACCCTGTCCCCAAACCGAGCATGGCTGCAGGAAGTTACCTAAGAAACACTATCCATTGTGTCTTTTGTGTCATGTTAATACCTTGAAATTGGTATGGGTCATTGGGTCGACCCAATATAGTCGACACCCATTGGGTCGACCACTGAAGGTTGACAGGTCTTAGGTCAGCACCTGAAATAGGTCGATATGGCTACGGTTGACAGGGTTGGAAGTTCGACACAAGCATTAGGTTGACAATGGCAAGGTTCACAGTCAAAAGGTCGACATGAGTTTTTCACTTTTTTTATCCCATATGATGACATGTCACCCACTCTTCCCCCATTGACTGTATGACCCCCTGCCTGCCCCCTCCCTTCTCTGTTTGTTTCCCAGCCCCTTGTGTGAGCCAGAGGAAGGAGAGGCAAAGCAGGCACTGCATGGACAGGAGATGCTTGGGCTCCCGCTGTCGCCCTCCTCCGCTCTGCATATTACAAGAGCAAGCTTTCCCCTTGCTGCCCCTCCCCAAACACTGCTGTCACTGTGATTGTGGAGTAGGGTGATATACGATTGCAACAGCAGGGGTTTGATGCATACTCACCTGAAAGATGGCAATCACATCTGATTGTGGCGGCCGGCACCTCCTCACTGCAGCAGACAGCAAGGTAAATGCGCGCTCGCCGAGGCCCCACCTTTAGTGTCCTGTGCTGTGCTTCCCACATCTGATGCTCTGACTGCTTCCAGCTGGAGGCTGCGGGTCGCTTGAAATGACAGCACGGGCCGCAATTGGCCCCCGGGCCTGACTTTGGACAAGCCTGGTCTAGAACATGTACAGGTTTTCATTTTAGTGAGGCCCATATAAAACGAGATAATGGCACTAAATATATATTTGTGTTTGTTATAAAGAATTGTTATTTAAATCTTATTGTTACTTATTATACAGACAGAGTAAATAAAATAAAAAGCATAAATAGTAATGTGCTAACTATTAATATTTAATAGGGATTGACATATCAAAGGCGAAGCGAGGCTTCTGTATTCTAGATACCTACATTATTTATTCACACATACACAGACTTTCCAGATCCTAATATAAAGTTTGTCAAATTTGAGAAGATGTAACATGAATTGTATAATGCAATAAAATAACTATGCTTCATTTACTGAGTGTCATTAACAAATGTAAAATACAGTCAGAGTCAAAAATCTTTTATCGATTATGGAGGTTTCTGTGGGATTCAGTATCAGGACTGCCCTCAATGCACCTGAACAAGAGGGATTATTATACAATATGGCAGTACAGTATCTGTGGGATTCAGTATCAGAACTATCATCACTGCATCTGAAGGAGAGGGGTTATTATACAATATGGCAGTATCTGTGGGATTCAGTATCAGGACTGCCCTCAATGCATCTGAAAGCTTGCAGCAGGACCCTCCTACCTCCAAGTCTGTCTGTTGTTACCCAGTTTGTTTTATCACTGTCTACTATTGTAAAGCGCAACGGAATCTGCTGCGCTATATAAGAAACTGTAAATAAATAAATAAGAGGGATTATTATACAATATGGCAGTATCTGTGGGATTCAGTATCAGAACTATCATCACTGCATCTGAAGGAGAGGGGTTATTATACAATATGGCAGTATCTGTGGGATTCAGTATCAGAACTATCATCACTGCATCTGAAGGAGAGGGATAATTATACAATATGGCAGTATCTGTGGAATTCAGAATCAGAACTATCGTCACTGCATCTGAAGGAGAGAGGTTACTCAGTGATAATGTTGCAAATAGATTCAATTTTTCTCCAAAATATTATGTAAATGAGAAAAATTTAATCAATGTCTTTTTATGGGATTCAGAAAGTACATTTGGGGCCACATTCTCTGACTGCAAGGAGAAAAGGGACACAGGTTTAAAATTTTTTTTTTTTTATATATATATATATATATATATATCTGAGGAGGATAAAAATGTATTTGAATTAGCTGAGTATGTGGAAAAGCATGCTTTTGTATTTAGACTTGTTCTTAAAGCCCCTGATATGATATGCCAAGGTAGAAGATTGCAACATTTACTCCTAACTATGAGGTCTCATGTATAGGCAAATTAATTTGGAGTTTCCTGTTACCCTGAAACACACACACACAATGGTCTGACCAGTGGCTCGATTCATGAGCACAATAGCAGAGTGAGTGGATCTTCCTTAATTCTGTTCAGGGCCATCCTAACGTATCTCACTGGGTAGCTGCCAAGGGGCCCTTGACTCTAGGGGCCCTTATTGGGAGGCAGGCAGAGGATACTGTCTGATTGATCTGATTGTGTATGACACAGAGTGGCCCAGCAGCATTCCCTAACTGCCTATAGTCTGCAACCAGACAGTGAATGACTGTCAGCATACTGATTGGTGGATGACTGTAGTTATCTACCAATCAGTGTGCTTAGAGCCATTTACTGTATGGATGCACGTGAAGAGAAGCATAGACCTTGATGTAGTGCTGTATGCCGTAGAGATGGGTCGTTCGCGAACGAAGCAGATCTTTTGGATGGATCCCATAAAAGAGTGAGTGAGTCCCCGATCCCAAAAAGTTGAACCGTCATTCTTTTACTTTCAGTTTCGTTTTCAATTACAATGCATTTGCCTGAGCTCAGCACTGCCACCTGTGGCAGCTTAGATGTGCTAATTCCAGAGACTGAGTACAGTACTGTGACTGCAATTAAAAGAAAGAATAACAAGGCTGCTGCTGCTATGGATGGCCATCGGTGCAGACGCCATCGATGGTTGCCATGAATGGAGATTCTGCACCCAGCCATCAATCAGTGTTTTACTCGGTCATGTATGTTTTTATTTGTTCAGCTCACTGTTTAAAAAAATAAATATTTTTTTTTTAAAAAACAATGGCAATAAACGATTGTAAAACAAATTATGCTTCGTTATTATCAAATTACCCCTTTTTTCAAAGTGAGCCGAGGACCCGCCTAAAAGATCCAGATCTTTTCACGGATTCGCTTGATCTCAGCTCTTCTTATTGACCTGTTCTGCCCATCTCTAGTCTGCCGCCAAGCGGGAAGCGCTGCTGTGCTGATTTTGAAAAGACTGGCCAGATGCTCAGCCAATCAGCGCCCAGCCAGTCTTTCCAAAATCTGCAGGAAGAACGGCGGCAAACAGCACTACATCAAGGTCTGAGTTGCCGCTTCCTGGATGGACCCCTTCACCCACCGCTGCATGGATACCCGCCACCCGCCACTGCTGCACATAGGGGAGGGGAGGGGGCAAAGGCGTAACTACCATAGGTGCAAGGGGTGCAACTGCTATGGGGCCCAGAGCTAAAGGGGGCCCATCTTTACAGTCTAAGGTATATGTGCTATATTCATTTGTTACCAACCTTTGCTAAATAGGGGGCCCATACAAACTTTTGCTATGGGGCCTATGAATGTCTAGTTACGCCTCTGGGAGGGGGGTTGTGAGGAGAGGGGGGCCCTCAAATTAATTTTGCCCAGGGGCCCATTTTATTCTTATGACGGCCCTGGTAAGTTCCAGCTTTTCGGCGTTGTGGCAGAGAAATAATAATACAGGTTTCACTGAACCTGTGTGTTTTCATGCAAAAAAATATTTGTTCTACAGGAGATCCAATTTGATACCACATAAAAAAAAATATTGGTGAAACATCGGTAAAAAAATCCCAATTTTTCACTCCTGAAATTGTATACAATTGATTGCATGAAATTGTATACCGCCTACGATATATCTTTTTATGTGCTAATTATGCCCACTTAAGCTGACCACAATCACTCTAAAACTAAACATTTAAAACCCACCCCTAGATATCTGCCATTTGCCACTGCCATGTCATACCCCTAATGAGATCTACTTTCTTATAGAATTTAGTCACTCAGAAAATCCCTGAAAACGCATGTAAATCGCTGTGTATATAGCCCACATAGCGATTTCTGAATCTGCCCAGGATTCATTATGGACCCGCCGGTAAATTCAGTGCAGTCACACTGATGCTCCTGCTCATCTCCCGCATGTGTGGCGTGGGGATGAGCAGGGCCATCTGAGTGAGAGGACACGACGCTCCACAGACTCTGGAGCCTGTAAGTGTGTTTTTTGTTTTTTTTTACACTGGGCCACCACGGTTGGTTGCGGCTGGGGGGGTACACCACCAATGCTTGAACTTTTTCTGGGGGGGGGGGGGAACACTGTACCACCAATGCTTAATTTTTTTTTTTGGGAGGGTACACTGTACCACAAATGTTTATTTATAATGCCACTGGCCACCAATTACTTTATCAGCCTGCGCCCACAGGCGCGCCAGGGACAGCCTTGGGCTTCAGCCTGGGCCAGTGGAGCCCTGGAGGGGGGTGACCCCTTTATTGGGGGGGTCTCCACTCCCCCAGGGACCTGGCCAGGGCTGACCAGCCACAGAGGTAATGCTTTGGCCACGGGTCCTTATATAATAAGCATTCCCCGGCTGTGGCATTACCCTGATGGCTGTTTGAGCCTGATGCTGGTTTCCAGAATATGGGGGACCCCTACTCCTTTTGTCCCCCATATTTTGGAAACCAGGACTGGTCCAAGAGCCCAGTGCTGGTTTCTAGAATATGGGGGACCCCTACTCCCTTTGTCCCCCATATATTGGGAATCAGGAAAATATTCTCCAACACTTTCTGTGAGAGATTTGAAATCTCTCATGCTGAATCTCCCATTATGAATCTCTGGCACAGATCTCTCCGTGTGTAGGGCTCTTTAAACTTTTACTGTACTTTTTTAATTCTCTAATGAGTTTATCTGATTACTGTTAAATTGAATTCATCTTATGACTTTCACCAATACCGCTTTGGCAAAGCATACAAATAAATTACGTGCATGAGCATATGATGGCGAGAGGCACAAAGTCAAAAGTTCACCTATTGACACTGTTAACTGCTAAACAAATTAGCATACAATAACACCCCTTTTCCATCTACAAGCCTGGATTTTGTACTCGGTTCCAACCTAGGTGCAATCCGTCTTGTGAACCCTTTCACACTAGAGTCCCCACCCAGCATAATGCCGGGTGGGTGGCTTCATTGGGAGGCGGGGTCAGGGAGGCGCTGGGAGATGAGAGCATCTTCCAGCGCCTGCTTTTGCATTGTAGTGAACGGGACCCGGGCCGCATCGACCCATTTACACTACACAGTGACCCAGGTTGAACTCATGTTCAACCCTGGTCACTACCTGGGTTGAAATGTCGGGTCTCACGACCTGGGTTATTTCAACTGGTAGCGTTTCCACCTGCCTAAAATCCTGGGTTTTGCGCGCTCCCGTGCAATAACTCTGGATATTTAGGCTAGTGGAAAAGGGGTATAAGTAGCACACTGCAATATTGTTATGATAAGCCCCTATTGAAACTGTAAGGGTGTGGATTATTAGATAGCCAGTGTCAAGATAAACAGTCAATAGCTCTACCTCAAAATGTAGACCTAAATGTCGATATGGAGTACGTCGACAGGGTCAAAGGTTGACATAATCAAAAGTTCAACATTGGAAAGGTCGAGAAGGTCAAATTGTTGACATGAAAAAGGTAGACACATGAAAAAGATAGACATGATTTCTTCACTTTTTTCGTGTCAATGTCGACAACTATCAATATGTCCCCCCAATTAGTGACCCTTACATGGATCGCTGCGCTCTTCATGCTTCAGGCTCAGTGCCTCGCTACGCTCGGCACACTAATATATTCTTCTATGCCGAGATGGATGGTAAAGTAACAACAAGGTGGTTAAAAAAAACTACGAAAAACTCATGTCGACCTTGTCACGTGTCAACTTTTTGCCCCTGTAAAGCTTTTGACCCTGTTGACCTATTGCATGTCGACCGTTTGGGGTAGACCTATTGACTGTCTATTCTAGACACTGTAGATCTATCAACTGGAACCACTGCATATCTTCTATAATTACAATTAAAGGGAACACTTTATAACATCTTCATGCTCAGCGACCTCAGTTGCTGATTATAGGTGGGAAAAAAACTTTTTCTCTTTAAAGTTTTTTAAATTAGGGAAATGTTATATACTGAATGAAGTCTACTGCAGTAGTTTCCATGGTGATGTTAGCACATGTGGCATGCCATATTTGTTCAAGGTATTGTGTTGAAATACTAATAGACTGTAAGGTACTCTAGTTCCCCATTTCTGTTTCCCATATGATGGAAAAAAATATATATTTTTGTCTAACATGCTATATTTATAGCTGTAATGCACCTCCCCAATGTCACTAAAATGCCCCTTGGGGGGGGGGGGCAGAAGAAAGAGTAGGAAGAGTGAGAGATAAATGGTGTCATGAAAGAGAGAGTAGTGAGAGAGTGGGCTTCATGGAAAAAAAGGGAATTAGAGGAGAGAGAGAGGGAAAGGGAGGAGTGCGAGCACAAGAGAGACGAAGAGGGGATCAAGAGTGTGATAGTGACAGGGAAAGGAGGAGAGACGGGAAGAGGGACAGGGTGTCAGGGAAAGAGAAACAGAGCCAAGTGTAGAGATAGGGTGAGAAAGGAAGGGTGAGACTGTCAGAGAGGGAGGAACAAGAGAGAGGGGAAAGAGGTGGGTAGAAGAGTGATAGAGTAGAAGGGGCAAGGGGCAGAGAGAGAGAGAGAGATGTGAGACAGAGGGGGAGTGAGAGAGGGTTGAAAGAGGAGAGCAGAGAGAAGAGAGCAGGGGGTGGGGGAGAGAGAACCTGGAGGGGAAAAAGGAGGAGAGAAAAGGGAATGATGAGCAAGCAAAAAAGAGGATAGAGACGGGTGTGGGGGAGGTCAGAGACTGAGGAAGGATGGGAAGAATGAAGTAAGAGTGGAGGGGGATTACAGGGGAGGGAGGGGAAAAAGGAGAGATGGGAGGGGGTGACGGAAGAAGAGAGGGGAAGGGGGGAAAGGGGGAGGGGGAAAGAGGGGAGGGGAAAGGGGATAGGATAAGGCAGAGGAGACAAGGCAGAGGGGAGGGGGAAGAAGAGGAGAGGGGTGGCGAGTAGGGAAGAAGAAAGGGGGGAGAGGAGAGAGGAGGGGAGAGGGGGAAAGATGGGAGGGGATGTGGGGGAGAGAGGGAACAGGGGTTTCAAAGGGTTCAACTGGCTTCCCCCTAGCATTGGCAGGTCTCCAAATGCACTAACCAGCTCCTTTCACTGGTGCTGAGCTCCCCTGCTCTGGCCGTCTGGCTGTTCTGCTCCCCTGCTCTACCTTTCTGGGCTGTACAGCTTCCCAGCACCACGGTCCCCTGCTCCCCTGCGTGAGGCTTGACTGCTTCCGCTGCCCCGGGCTTTACTGCTCTCCGGGCGGCGTGGCCTTTACTGCACCCCGGGCGGCGGCGGGTTCCACTGCGACACAGGCGGCGCTGTCCTGTACTTCTCCTCCCCAGGCGGGAGCTGGATGAACATAACGCCCAATGGTCGCAACGGTGAATGCCAGCTTGTGTTGTTGGTCACAGTGCTGGGATTTTAGATGAATGCAAGAGGCATCTCTTATACAGAGATGTCTCCTGTGTGTTCCTACTTAAAATTTGAATGAAATTCAAAGCTTCTTAGAAGTGACATTGAATTTCCATCTATCTCTGAATCAGGCCTGTTTTGAGCAACCAATCAAATTCTGGCATCATCAAATGACCAGTGACTTAGGGTCTTATTCTAGTTCACTCTTTCTGACAAAATCCTTCTTAGATGGGGATGCCTGGGTAACCATCATCCAGAGATATCCACCATATCCTGTAGCTGGCAGGGACATCGGCTTCTCTCCACCAGCTTATTAGGCACGTATATTTATTAGGCATGTATATTAGGGGTTATTCAGACCAGTTATTCGCTGCTCTGCGATATTGGAGAGCCCTGCGATCAGATAGCTGCCGCCCCTACAGAGTGAAAACCCACCCCATGCAAAGCTGCAAATGGCTTGCTAAAATCAGGCTGAAGGGTGAATAGCTGCAAATCTATTCGCAACTCACTCACCATCGAATGATGTCACAGTGTGTGCAGTCTGTGTGTAAGCCATAACCTACACAGCCAGTGTGATAGAAGCAGGCTGATCAAGGTTGGAGCTGAGGTCACATGCCCTCCCTGAAAATGCCTGGGCAGGCTTTTCTCTTTACGCACACTCACACTAGAACATGGCTGGTTACCACCCCCAAATGGGGACTTCCTATCAATCTACTTGCGATTAAAAAGGCACTACATTTTTTGCTGAATGGCCTAGCACATGCACGATACAATCTGTACACATGCGCAGTCATCGATAATCATCCCACCTGAGAAATGACGCTGCTGTGATCAGGTCTAAATAATCCCCATTGTGTTAAGGAATGGAATTGCGACATAGATCCCTTCATCAGGAGGCTGACCCCAGTCACATTTACTACATTCTGGCCCCAGTAGAGACTATCCTTTACATCAGGGGTCCTCAAACTTTTTTGCTCTGGGACTCCATCATACAATAAAAATATTTACAGGGCCCCAGCAAGTTACTGCAGAAGGTCATCACATCACATGGCAGCAGTGTGGAGGCACAAAATGATGGGAGGAGCCTAAAGTAACAGACAATTCAAAAGATCTTTCAGACTCCTTGAATCACTGACTGAGAATAGAAAAGTCATCAGCCTGATGGTCAGCGACATGGAGTCGCGACCCCATGCTGAGAAGGTCGGGACCCACTTTGGGGTCAGGACCCACAGTTTGAGAACCGCTGCTTTACATGCATCCTTTACTTTGCATGCTGGCTAAAGCTTCTCTATATGAGAGCACATTTCATTACATTGTTTCAACACATGAACACAGTTGTTTTCTAAAACGTTCCAAATTTGGAATTGATACATAGTTGCCCATATTGTATGTTTTACTGCTATATAGCCATAATTTTATAGTTGTACAGCTTGTCAGTATTGCATTTTACATTTAATAACAACCAATATAAACTGAATTATATATATATATATATATATATATATATATATATATATATATATATATATATATATATATATATATATATATAGTGCACAAAGTATATGTTTTTCGGTAGTATCTTTATATTGTTAAATGGTGAAAGTAGTTCAAAATTATTTTGGATATGACGGGATCCAGGCTTTAGATCTACAGTGTCTAGGTCAAAATATCGACAGTCAAAAGGTCGACATGAAAACAGGTCATCATAAAAAAGGTTTTCATAATTTTTGGTGAAAAATCGATTTGTTCATACTTTGCCATCCACGTGGACATATATTTAGATTATAATAGTGTGCCCAAAGCAAAGCGAGCCATACGAGGGGATGTGGTACACTTATGCCAACCTATGTCAACATAGACACCAAAAAAAAAAACCATGAAAAATATATTGTCAATCAAAAAAACAAGAAAAACTCATGTTAAACTATGTCTATATTTTTCAATGTCAACCTTTTGATCCTGTCGACCTTTTGACCCTGTCAACCATTAATTGTCAACCTTTTGATTGTAGACCTAGGCGATGTAGATCTAAAATGACTAAAGCTGCACATACACGGTCCGTTTAACGGATCCGTTTGGGACTTAAACAGCACACATCGGATCGGATCGCATCCCTAGTGCATGCAGTGTGCATGCACTGCGATCCGATACGATGTGTACCTAGTACAAAAAGTATGTGCATCACATACTTTTTGTACCGTACTATGGCCCTTATTCTTGTTCGTGCGGTACGGCCCGCGTGCGGCCGTACCGCCGATGTTTTTACACTGCACATGCGCAGAGGTCAATCTGCGCATGTGCAGCCCCCTTCGTCCGCCGCAAAGGGGGCGTATAGGGGCGTGAGAGGCATCATGCCCTCATTTCCCTATGTGTACGCCCCGCGTTTCATGGGCGTTCCCATGCAAACGCGGGGCGTATGCATGGTAATGAGGCCATGACGCAACTCATGGGGGCGGAAAGCTGACGTCGCCGGATGTCAGCTTTCAGCCCCCATACAAGCTACCACACGGACGATTGTCCGTGTGGTCTCAGCTTGCGGGAGCTGCCGCGGCGTGCGGACCTGCCTTCGATGGTCGACGACCATCGAATGCAGGGGGCAGCTCCCACCATGGTGGAGGCGTACGCCTCCACCATTTTTATGCGGATCGCCAGCCGTCCGTGTACGGACGGCCGTGGCGATCCGTAGGGTGGGCGGGGATTGGTTTGTGCGGCTGGAGCCCCGTGTGCGGCTCTGGCCGCACCAACCAGAATAAGGGCCTATGTGATGCGCGGGAGCGCGCATCGCATAGTACAGAACGGATGCCGGCGAACGGCTCCGTGTATGGGCAGCTTTACCCTAATCTAACATCTAATTGTGGAGACCAATCGGGAAACTCATATTTTTGTCCATTAATTTACTACCACCTTTAGGCAGATGACATCCAAACCTGCCTTTCAGATCAAGACCTCTGTCATTTGTATGATTTGTTATACTAAGTGCACTGACTAACCAGTGCCCCAAGTGCTAAAGAACATGTGTAAGCAGAAAGAGGAATGCTCATTTTAAGTCTATGTTCTCCAACTATAAACAAATTACAGCGCCATAGAAAAAATATGGTAGTAGCTATTTCTGATGAACTTTACTGAATTATGTTAACGTGAATCATTGACCGTTGTAGAACAGGTTCACCACTGTAATAGATGCCAATTAACGACTTAATTGCATACTCACATACATATCAAAGTTCATTTAATAATATCCCATCAGCCGTTGGACCCCTGGAGACTGGATATGTAAATAGACACCACTGAGCAGAGAAAATGTAACGTTACAAACTAATCCAACCGGATTATGGACGCAGATTAATTTTAGTATGTTTATTAGGGACCTGCCAGTGATGTGGGATCTCCAGTCAACCCTTTTATCTAATGCAGTTAACCTATGCATATCTTTTTATTCAGTCCTTGGAGGCTTAGACATTTTATCTGTATATTAATTGCTACAGATATAATTTTACCAATGGTTAAAACAGTTTTGGCATACTGTGACTCATGGAGGATTTAACGGCATGTTCCCTGACATATCCACTGAGCTGAGATTCTGGCATTAAGCTGTGCTGCCCTATCATTGCAGTGTTAATTGAATGGGTCTAAATCATAAATCATCCAGCGCCATTGAATAATTTAGGAAACATTGGCAGGTGGTGGAACAAATAGCTTCAATGTGACATTATACTGTACATTAAATTGGAAAAAATACACATGCTACATCTAGCAGAACCATTCACAACTGATATTGAGGTACATAAGGGGAAATTTACTAAAGATGGGAGTTCTGTTGAAGATGGGATATTGCCCATAGCAAACAATCAGATTCTATTTCTTATCTATTTAGCATCCTCTAGAATATAATTGATAGAAACTGATTGGTTAATATAAGCAACATCCCAGCTTCAATAGAACTCGCATTTTGGTAAATGTAACCCATAGAATTCCAGCAACAATGTAAAGCTGCATACATAGTCATCAAAATATAACTTATCAAAACAATCTGACAATATGAATAACATGCATTTTTAACATAAATTGAAGAAATTAAGAACCTGGGGGGGGGGGGGGGAGGAGAAAAACAGAATATAGAACAGAGAGATAGTGTAAGAAAAAGAGTCAGTTAAAAGTGATTGCAAAGAGAGAAAAGAAGAACGAAGTGTTACCAGCCGCCTGTGGCTGGTCTGTGTAACGGACTCCTGTATGATTTGAGTGTGCAGTCTCAGATGCTACATTATTAGTTCATTACATTGTGTCTGGCTGCTGAGCTGCAGTGAATCTATGCATCAGGAGACTTGTCCTTTCCTGGCCATCCTGATTTGGAATTGCTCCCCATATTACCCAGCCTGCCCATGGCCCATTGCTGGTTATATTCTGTCAAGCCCTATATACTCTGAGCTAGCTAATTCACTGAGCTCGCTGTTATCCTGGAATCCTGATACCATGAGCTTGCTGTTACCTTGCTTGATCCTGATACCTAGAGCTGTAACCCTACATGTACGTTGTGCTGTGCAGGGTCCTGTGTACTCCAGCCTATATATGCTCATTTAGAGCTTTTGTTTGTGTCTTGTAATATTTATTTATTGACAGTTTATTATATAGTGCAGCATATTCCATTGTGCTCAGAGGCAGAACTCTGGGAGGCAATGGAGTCATCTGCCGCCGGGCTCCTGCTCTCAAGGGGGCACCTCTTCACCTCTGCCAGTTTAAATCGCTTCTGTGGCTGAGTTCTGAAATATATGTGTTCTCTCTCTCTCTCTCTCTCTCTCTCTCTCTCTCTCTCTCTCTCTGTCTGTTTATACAGTATATAATTATTACCCATAACAGACTAAATATATTTTGATTAATGTTGTGTGTTTACGTGTGTGTGTGGGGGGGGCACCAATATTCATCTTGCCTCTGGGCAACTGGGACAAACTTATGCCACTGATTGTGCTTTACAGTTGCAGACAGTGATAGAACAAACTGGGTATTTACAGAGAGTCAAAAAGGTAGGAGAGCCATGACCGGAAGCTAAGAATCTATAGATTACCTGTGTCCAGCCTGTGACTGGAACTGCTCCACAGTCCATTCCCGTTATCTGTTTGTCTGTGTTGCTACTAGCGGATACTCTGTTATGGTCGCATACCATCGAATGCAGGACCGAGTGGTCAGGCAGCTCCCGCGAGCTCAGACCACTCGGGCATTGCTCCGTGCAAAAGCAGGGGCCCTTATTCTTGTTCGTGCGGTACGGCCCGCGTGCGGCCGTACCGCCGATGTTTTTACACTGCACATGCGCAGAGGTCAATCTGCGCATGTGCAGCCCCCTTCGCCGCAGACGTATTTCGTCCGCCGCAAAGGGGGCGTATAGGGGCGTGAGAGGCATCATGCCCTCATTTCCCTATGTGTACGCCCCGCGTTTCATGGGCGTTCCCATGCAAACGCGGGGCGTATGCATGGTAATGAGGCCATGACGCAACTCATGGGGGCGGAAAGCTGACGTCGCCGGATGTCAGCTTTCAGCCCCCATACAAGCTACCACACGGACGATTGTCCGTGTGGTCTCAGCTTGCGGGAGCTGCCGCGGCGTGCGGACCTGCCTTCGATGGTCGACGACCATCGAATGCAGGGGGCAGCTCCCACCATGGTGGAGGCGTAGCCTCCACCATTTTTATGCGGATCGCCAGCCGTCCGTGTACGGACGGCCGTGGCGATCCGTAGGGTGGGCGGGGATTGGTTTGTGCGGCTGGAGCCCCGTGTGCGGCTCTGGCCGCACCAACCAGAATAAGGGCCAGGGATCTGGGTGGGCAGCTGACATCCGGCAATGTCATTTGTCCGCCCCCTACACGTGCGTCACGGCCGCATTACCATACGTACGCCCAGCATTTTCATGGGAACGCCCATGAAACGCGGGGCGTATGCATATGTTAATGAGGCCAAACAGCCCTTCACGCCCCTCTCCTCCCCCTGTTCGTAGTGTAAACAATTCATGCGGAATTTGGACGTATGTCCCTTTCGCACATGCGCAGATATGCCTCTGCCATGCGCAAACACAAAACATCGGCGGAACGAACGCGCGCAGACATATCCGCACCAACCAGAATAAGGGTCAAAGAGACAAACTAGTTTCACTGATCACACGAAGACCTATGGTTAAAACTAAAATCAAAGAATATAGCCAGCAGGACAGTAACAGGGAAATAGACTGTCTAAATATATAAATAACCATTTAAGAACAAACAATAGCAAAATAATGGAGATCAAGGAAAGGATTTGTCAGGAGGGAACCTAAAGTAAATCAATCTGCATATTTAACACTATGATGGAGGGTTAAATATCCATGATAGTGTTATCTCAAATTTATCCATGATGTCATGTAAAGCGTGTGTAATCGGGTGGCCAATTCTGGCATCAGGATCAGCGTGATCTCAGAATTTGGTCCTAAAATTGCCAAGATTTTAATCCTGGGATTGGAGTTTCCAATCCTAGGATTTGGGGATTAGACTGCACACATGCAGCAGAGCTCCAGAGACAAAGCTAATGATCTCCCCTGTGAACCATATGGGTGCTGCTACAGTATGTATCCAGGCCGTTGTGCTCCTGATTTCACCTGTTTTTTTCCAGTCATAGAACTTGTGTAATTCATGAGTGTCCAGGTTTAAAGGGATAGTATGGTAAGCCTACTTATAATTGCATACCTCCCAAGTTTCGGAGACACCGGGGACAGAAAGGGTGCGCGGCGAAGGCGTGCGTCAAATTTTTTTGGGGGGTGGCCTACCGGAAAGGGGGCGGTCCTATACTCACGGCGCTTCAGCAAGGCCACGCCCCATTTTCCGACGCGGTGGGGGCATGCAATAGACGCTGTGCCCATGCGCACGTCTATTCACGGACGACAGGGGGGACTCCCAACTGCCCCTCCGCCGGCAGTAGGAGGGACGCGGGAGTGTCCCAAAATTCCGGGACATTCCCACGACAAGCGGGTCTGATTGTATCACTCATTCATTTCTCCGAATATGATTAATTTCAGGTGGGACAAATTGCTCTGTTCCGGAACTTTCGTCTGATATTATGATTGCTGTTACCTGTGGAAAACTAGTTACTTGTTAAGAAAGGTGAAAAATAAAACATAAATTAAGACAGAAGTCCAGTAACAGAACATTTATTCCCTTCTGAAATGGGTCATGACTAATGCTGGCCACACATAAGACCAACTTTCCTCCAACCATTCAACTAGTTGGTTGGATGGAATAAAAATCTTGTACTAAGTAGGAGCAAATGTAATGTGTAATGAGTTCAGACAAGGTGCTATAGTTTTATGTTTTTTTTAGTTAAACTATTTGACTGAATGTTTTTAATGTTTTTGTCCATTTTTCTGGGTTGTGATCAATTTGCCGATTGGCATTTGCTCCCATATAGCACCAGATTTTCATGCCAACCAATTAATTGGATGGTTGAATGAAAGTTGTATTGGAGTGGGGTATGGCCAGCATCACAAAGTCAAAATATGGGTACTGCTTTCCTAGCAGGGCGCCCACGATCTAGATTGTATGTGTGGGGCTGATATCTCAAGCATCTCATGCATCTTATGTGTTTGTGCGGCATAAGATGCATGAGATGATGCAATCGACGAGATTTTTACATTGGAATCAATGTAAAAAGGCCCCAAAACCCCAATTTTAATTGCTAACCCCCCCCCCCCTCATGGGTGAAATGGCCCCCCCATTGTTAACGCCACCCCACTATTGACGCCAACCCGAAGCATGTCCTCCGACCTTTTCATACCCCCACTATCCACGTCGGCGTGAAGTTAAATTTATATAGTGTGCTTCTAATCTTAACTTTCCTTATTCCTACACAACATATTTTGGTACTGCTTTCCTAGTACGGTGCCCATCTCATTGATTGTATGCCTTTTAAGTTTAAGGTACTTAAGGCATACAATCAACGCGATGGACCCGATTTTTAAATCTCATGGATCTTATGCATCCATAAGATGCATGAGATCCATGAGATCCATGAGATAAAAAATCGTGAGCCCCCAATAACCATTGTTAACGCCACCAGCACTATCAACGCCAACCCGAAGCGTGGCGAGGGGCGGCGGTACGCGACCTCCGACCTTTTCATACCCCCACTATCCACGTTGGCGTGGAGTTGATTTTATATAGTGTGGTGAGCGCAGCGAGCCGCCGAGCCCGAAGCGTGGCGAGCACAGCGAGCCCCGCGAGGGGACGCAGAATACATGTAAAGTAGTCCGCGTCCCCTCGCCACGCTTCAGGCTCGGTGGCTCGCTGCGCTCACCACACTATATAAAATCAACTCCACGCCAACGTGGATAGTGGGGGTATGAAAAGGTCGGCGGACGCGTACCGCCACCCCTCGCCACGCTTCGGGTTGGCGTTGATAGTGCTGGTGGCGTTAACAATGGTTATTGGGGGCTCACGATTTTTTATCTCATGGATCTCATGGATCTTATGGATGCATAAGATCCATGAGATTTAAAAATCGGGTCCATCGCGTTGATTGTATGCCTTAAGTACCTTAAGCTTAAGGCATACAATCAATGAGATGGGCGCCGTGCTAGGAAAGCAGTACAAAAATATGTTGTGTAGGAATAAGGAAAGTTAAGATTAGAAGCAGTGCCAGCAACACTTCTGCTTTGTCATTTCCTTCCATGGGGGTGTAGGATTTCAGCCAGCACATAATGTACAGATAATATATTGCTTCCTGACACTTTCAGCTTCCTGCTCCCTAAATTAGAACACAGATACCCAGTTTAACCAATCTGGTACCACAAGAGAAAGGATCATTTACAGAACCCAGACAAAACCAACTATGAAAATATATATTGCAAGAAATAATAAAAATAAAAAAAACAATTGACATATGGACAGTTTGTCCTATTTTTTTTTTGGTAATTGGCAGCTTGTGCGGTTTTATGTACAGGAAAAGTTTCAGTTTTCCTGTGAAGTTTACAAGAGGGGGTGTTTTTATCAGCAAAGTCACAGACAGGCAGAAGCAAAATGTTTCCAGGCACAGTGAGGACACACAACTTGCAAGAAAACCATCTGCACAGACAGCTGCATCCTGTTCTGTACTAACCAAACATATTCAAACAAGAGAATGTAAATGTAGGAAACAATTCCTATTGTGCACTTGTACTCCCTGCATGCACACAGAGTACAGCCTTATACTGTATTTACAGTTTTGCTACACAAGGTTATACCCCTTTTATACTAAAATCCCTGGTCGGACCCTGGTCTTTGAACATGTGAGTTTCCAGGGTTGGACCCAGCTTCATACCCCATTTTTACCCCTTTCACACGAGAAAATGCATGGACCCACCCGGGAATATGGCCCAGGAATCATGCTGGGCCATTCCCGGGTTGGCCACTTTCACACCAGAAAAGTTCCTGCATTTTCTGGTGTGTGAAGAGGGCGGGAAGGAGGCCGGCAGGAGGTGGGGAGGAGGCGGGCAGTCGGCGGGATGGTGTCGGAGGTGGGCAGGAGGCGGGATGGCGGCGGAGGTGGGCAGGAGGTGATGAGAATACTCACCCTGGTTGCTTGTCCTCTGTGCAGGCCAGGGATCCACACAGGCGGCGGCACAAATGACGGGACAGGTGGCGGATGAAGATGACGCAGCTCTCTGGCGCCCTCACTGCTGCCGGAGAGCTGCGTCATCATCATCCACCGCCTGTCCCGTCATTTGCGCCCACCGCCTGCGTGAATTCCCGGCCGGACAGACAACAGAGGACCATCCACCCGGGTAAATATACCCTACCCCATTAACACCAGCCAGGTCCCCGGGTTGAACCCGGGAACAACCCTTCTACCTAGCAGGGTTGGATTGCCGGCAAATTAGCCCAGTAATTTCTCCCGGGAACCTTTCACACCAGCGCTAGTACCGGGTTGTTCCAGGACTCAACCTGGAAATTTAGGCTGGTGTGAAAGGGGTATTACACAGCACGCATGCTTTCTGGTTGCTGTCTTCACCTCTGATTGTTTTGCTGAAAAAGTGCTCAGTGCGTACACACCGAGCATTTTTCACATGTTTTAGCGATTTTCCCGGGGATGGGTGACTTTTCATAGCAGAACGCTATGGAAAGCCATCCACTCCATGGCTCATCTGCTGTAATACCAACAGATAAGCAGCCAGGCCAGCGATGATGCGGAAGCTTGCATCATTGGGGGAGGGGTCATAATTGAGGGGGTCCCCACTCCATAGGGACCCAGCCCGGGTTGACCGGCCAGGGTGATCATGTTTTGGCCTGGGGAGTTTATGTAAAAAGTATGACATGCCGGCTGTGGAATGACATGTTTGCTCGTTTATGAAATAGGGGGGACCCTTACTGCTATTGTCCCCTGTATTTTGGGAACCAGGACCTGGTGCTGATTATAGAAATACAGGGGGACCCTTGCTTTTTTTTCCTTGTATTTATCAGGGTTGCCGATTTAGAAATGAGGAGAAGCCCGGAGAGGAGACTTTCCTTACCCAATCGGGGGGCGGGGCTTGACTGTGATGTCATTAAGCCCTGCCCCATTACGGGAAATAAGAGACATGACTGATCTCTATGGAGGGGGCGGGGCTAAAATGACACGATTGTGCCATTTTAGCCCCGCCCCCTCCTCTGAGACCCGCGGATTGTGGCATTTACATGCTGCGATTCGGGGGGCTCAGGGGGGTCCCCCAGATTCCAGGAGGGTTGCCCACCCTTCCGATTTTCGGGAGACTCCCGGAAATTCCGGGAGGGTCGGCAACCCTGGTATTTATGCAACCAGGGCTGGCTCAATGAGCCTAGGGCTGCTTATAGCTGGACGGGGGGACCTCAAGCCATTTTTTTTTTTATGATTTATATAATTTTCTATTTTTTTACACTGAGAAGCATTGCACAGATCTGAATGGTGCTGCTAGATCCGAATGAGAATATGAATATCCGTATCCTCGGGTCGTGTTTTCAGCTGATTATGGCCTATCCCGGGCATACATGGGATTGACTGTAATGTAATGTCTTAAGTTAGGGGCCTCTAAAAATTTAAATGCATAGTGAATTGTCACTGAAAACTTGATCCACAATCTCCTGACAGAATATTTCAAGGTGTACAGATGATTCTAAAGTTAGCTGATTTGGTCCTCAAAATTTGGTCCTTTTTAATTCATTATATTGATTCTGATTCACGTTATTGCTTTTCATATTGCTGTATTGACAATGATAGACTATAATCACCATCTCCATGTATACCTTACTGTAAATTCAGAAAAGTGTAATTGACTGAAACTAATGGTGCCCATACACTTATGTGATCAGATGCGATGTCCCATCGCATCCAATTGCATCTTATGGTGTAAAAAGTGCCCTCTTCCAGCACCCGATGTTGCATTCCATATTATATGCAGGTGCACATATAAATATAGGGGGGGGGGGGGGGGCGTGAAGCATGTGTTTCCAACGCCAGTATTGAGTGCTGGTGTGTTTTTTTATTATGAGATATATATATATATATATATATCTCATAATAAAAAAACACACCAGCACTCAATACTGGCGTTGGAAACACAATAACTAGCTCTGTAAACAAAGGCACACACTTTTAACATGACAACATGACAATTTAGTGGCACTTACTGTTAATAGAAGGGATGCAAACAGTTAAGTGTCTGCTCCCGACACATTCCTCTCTCCGTGCAGCAGCAGCAGCAGCATGAAGAGGGAGAAACACACTTTTGACAGCCTGTGTGGACGGACTCCTCCGGAGTTTCAGGCTGTCAGTGTGAGCAGGAATGAACTGCTGGGAAGGAGGGAGGGACGGGACCAGAGGCGTAACTAGAACTTTGTGGGCCCCATAGCAAAATTTTTGATGGGGCCCCCCTGCCAATGCCCATTACACATTGTGCAACACACTTTAATGCCCCTTTCAGAATATGCGAGACACCGCAATGACCCTTACACAATATGTGACACACCGCAATGACCCTTACACAATATGCAACACACCGCAATGACCCTTACACAATATGTGACACACCGCAATGACCCTTACACAATATGTGACACACCGCAATGACCCTTACACAATATGCGACATACCGCAATGACCCTTACACAATATGTGACACACAACGCAATGGCCCTTACACAATATGTGACACACACCGCAATGACCCTTACACAATATGTGACACACCGCAATGACCCTTACACAATATGTGACACACACCGCAATGACCCTTACACAATATGTGACACACACCGCAATGACCCTTACACAATATGCGACACACCGCAATGGCCCTTACACAATATGTGACACACACCGCAATGACCCTTACACAATATGTGACACACCGCAATGACCCTTACACAATATGTGACACACACCGCAATGACCCTTACACAATATGTGACACACACCGCAATGACCCTTACACAATATGTGACACACACCGCAATGACCCTTACACAATATGTGACACACACCGCAATGACCCTTACACAATATGCGACACACCGCAATGACCCTTACACAATATGTGACACACCGCAATGACCCTTACACAATATGTGACACACCGCAATGACCCTTACACAATATGCGACACAATGCAATGACCCTTACACAATATCTGACACACACCGCAATGACCCTTACACAATATGCGACATACCGCAATGGCCATTATACAACACACTGTAATACCCTTACACACTGTGAGACACACTGCAAGGCCCTATACACGTAATACCCATTACCAGCTATGCCAATAGTCACAGCCTGATAAACACATAAAAAAAGAAACACATAAACACAGATAAACACATAAAAAAGTAAATAAAACATTCTAAACTTATTATTTCAATATAATCAGTAGTACTGTAGCCCATCTCACCAGCAGCAGCAGCCAGCAGGACTTCTCCAGCACTTTCACGCTGAGCTGGCAGCGCAGGTGGATAGCCAGTCTGTGAAGCGGGATGCAGGGCAGTCACAGGCAGGCTCCGTGCCCTGCGCATCACTTCTCTCCCTGTCCGGCTTCTACACGGTGACGACGGCGGTGGCTGCGGCACCCGCAAACCAACCCCCCCCCCCTCCTCTCACCCTCGCGTGCCTCTTCCGGCTCAGCTCTGAATCCTTCCGCAGCAGTGCAGGGCGCAAATACCGCCCGGCTCCTTCCGCACGCTTCCTCCTATTGCCTTTCTCTACGGAGCTGCACGGCGCGCCGATCCCCCCCGGGGCCCGCCCGGCTCCTTCCCCACCGGCTCCATAATAGAATAATAGAATAATGAAACTACCGTGGGTGCAGGGTACTGCTTGCTGTCCACGGGGCCCCCCAGCCTCCGGGCCCCATAGCAGCTGCACCCCCTGCACCCACGGTAGTTCCGCCACTGGACGGGACTGTAGGTTTAGGGTGCCGGCTTTAACACAGGCAGTGCAGGCACAGCTGTGTTGATGTCCTCTCTGAGTAGCTGCGAGCGGCGGCTGTGTAAAAGCCTCCCTGCCCTGGACACTGCTGCGCTTCTGTACAGGAAAGTCTCCTGTGTGACGCGCCAGCAAGTGTCCTGTGCCCGGGACGGAAGTGACAATAGAGTGTGTGTGGGGATCCCGGGACCCGGCGCACAAGGAGTGTGTCCTGTGCCCCGGGGTCGGAAGTGGTCGCGGGGGTCGCCCTGGTTCCTGCGCCGGGAACTCGGTGCAGCAAGAAATAAAGTGTCTGGGCGGGGGAGCCGGCGAGCAGGGCTGGGGAGCCGGTGGCAGAGTGCACGTCTCCGGCGCCAGGTGACATCTCTGCGCCCGGAGCAGGTGCTCCACCGGCTCCACCCTAGCTACGCCTCTGCCTCCGCCTACCAATTGCATTCGAGCGATCGCATGTGGTTAAAAACCACATGCGATAGCTCATGAATTCGATAAATATCATGTGAAGCACATAATATCTATCAACGCAATCTGCGACCAGCAGGCCCACGCATCGCATCGGGGGACCCATGTGATCAAAATCGAAGGATTGTATGCAATATCGCCCTGGTGTATGAGCAGCATAAGGCCACTTTAATAGTAGGGCAGAAAGGCCCATACTATATTTTGGGTATGTATTATTAGGTCGACAGTCAATAGGTCAACCACTTTTGGTCAACCAGCTAAAAGTTGACACATGAAAAGGTCAACATGGCCAAAAGGTCGACACATGCAAAATGTTGGCAGGAGACTGGTTGATGCAGGAAAAAGTTGACATGAGTTTTTCACAATCTTTTGTGTCTGTTGACATATGTTGACATGGACCCTCGCCATGCTTCGGTCACTATTATAATCTCACTCTATGCCCATATAGATGATGAAGTAAGAACAAGTCGGTTTAAAAAAAATCATGAAAAACTTTTCATGTGTCGACCATTTTCATGTCCATCTTTTGCTTGTGTCAAAATTTTGTCAGGTCGGCCTATTGACTGTCGATGTAGACACTGTCGACCAATCGGCCGGATACCTTATTAGGCCCTGAACAGAATTTCTACCTCAGGTACCAGTTGTCTTATGGAAACATTGCAAATGAGGACATCTCATCTTTCAATTTAGTTGTTTAACCAAAACAAGATTTCTGGAACGAAAAAAAATAAAAAAAACATCTTAACATAAATTTAGGCTAATTTTATATTGCAGCCTGCACAAATAAACCGTTGTTAGCTTCTAAATTATAAAGATACTTAAATGGGATCTATTTAGCCTCAGAAATGTCTTAATTATGAAGGAAGCATAATCACATGTGAATATACTTTAATAGTGGTTAGTAAATTATAGTGGAGACTATAAAACGTATTTGCTTGTATTTTGAGCAAGCGTGCTAAGCTGATTTTGCATATTACCCTTTTCTGTTACAAACAGAAACAAAAAATGCTTTCAATGACCCTGACCACCAAAACATTTTCGAACATCAGTATCATATAGTTTAGAAAACTTTTTAAATAACCTTACCTTAAGCTGTGCAATGGCAGATCCAGCAGACATAAGTAGTCAGTGAATATATGCAGTACAGGCTTCCTCACAAACTGTTGATAACTGACTCTTCTGTGCACAGTAATACTGTAGCTTTTATACCCAATGTGGATCTGATTCTGTATCAGTGCTATGATGCAGCAGCTGCTGCTTTTTCTCACGCTAAGGACCTGATTCTAGTTGGCAATCTCCCCTGCGTGTTTGCACAGAGGAGTAATATTGAGCGACTACGCATGTGCATAAACATTTCTGTGCATATGCAGCCACTTGGGGAGAGTGGGCGTGGCAAACTGTTTATTCGACACCTTGGTCTAAGACACCAGAGAGGTGTCCTAGATCTGCGAGCGCTGTAGAAATCATTAGATGGTCGGTAATCATCAAATGAATTAACTTCCACACGCAAGGCTGTGAATGACTGTTTATGCTTAACATCCATTCACATGCATGCGGGGAAATCGGCATGCAGGGGAGGGCGTTCGTGCGGGCAGTGGGCGGCATTTAAATGATGCGCAAAGCTGTGAATTTTGCAGCTTTGCGTGTCAACCAGAATAAAGTCCCAAGTTCTGTTGTGCTCTGTATGTGTTTAGGTGGTTAGGGATGAGGTTCAGCATCTGTAGTACACTTTGATTGGTGTTATGTACGGGGGTCCCACAGCACCCATAAGTAACTTACCTATGGAAGTGTTATTGCTTTCTCTCCAATAAAGCTCCTACTGGTAGATGATAGCAGAATCTGGAGAATCAGTTTGATGCTGTTGTTGAGCTATGAGCCTCTTGAGTCAGCCACTTCCTGGAGGAAGTTCATGTGGGGTCTCTGGGGACCTCGTTATGATCGCCTCACAGCTTAATGTCACAAATGCCAGTGTGGAGGAAGCGGTCCTATAAATGGCCCATGGAGATAGATGTTCATCCTGCTCAGAGTCATTAAGCATTTGCCCATACTGCCCCTGCGTAGGGCCGACTTTTTCGGAAATGAAGACAGAACTTAAAGTAGTACGGAGAGTTCCGGAAGGAAGGAAAGAATTCAATAGACATGTACATTTAAGTAATAGGATACAAAATATTTAAATTACACTTGCACTTTTAAAGGGATTTCGATGCATGGCCTTGGTTCTGTACATATGATATGGACAGATGGAGGTTCTGCTTAAAGCTAGAGACAATTGAACTTATTAGTGGTTAGACAGCATTCTGGGAATCTCTGATATTTACATTGGTAATAATCGCTCACCCAAGCTATAACATGATTTGGAGGAGCTGCTCTATCATCTTCCTTAGATATAGGAACACTGCACTGAAAAGAAAAAAAAAGAAATATAGAGGATCTTGGAAGTATATTGTAACATTTATTAAATTCATAGGGAACCTTCTGCCTTCTTTACTGATGGACCACGGATTTCAAACACAAAACAACATAACATAATTATTATTATTATTATTATTATTATTATTATTATTATTATTATTGTTATGTATGATTTTTAAGTTCCATATGTGCTCTGTAGAATAAACATGAAACAGTGCTTACATAATATGGGATATTGAACTTGTGGTCGACATGCCTTAAGTCAACAGTTAATTGGTCGATCGCTGTTGGTCAACATGCAGTAGGCTGACATGAACAGTAGTCAACACAAGGAAAAATGCGGAAAAAATAGCGGTCGACACATGAACAGTTGATTCAGTTTTTCAGGATTTGTTTTAATTATTTGAACTTTTACTAACTGTATCATCCGCATGGACTACTATCAAGATTGGTAAAGTGGCTGGCTCAAAGCGTGGCGAGTGAAGTGGGGGTGTATGGTATTTTAATTGGGAGTCCATGTGATTAAATCTACAAATTGACACCAAAAAAAGTAAAAAACTCATGATGACCTGTTCATGTGTCAACCATTTGCTTATTTAGATTTTTTCCCCATGCCTTTTGGGGTTGACCTAGAGTCTAGACATTGTAAATCTAAGTACTGTTGACCCTGCAATCGATAGCCACATAATACAGGGCCATACAACAAGCTGTGTTGGATTTCCCTCTAGGCATGTGCCTAGGGGTGACAATTGTTAGAAGGGTGGCACATCATGCTCACTTGTATGAAAGTCCTGCTAGGCCAATGGCTAGGTGAGGTCATGTGACTTTTTTTTTTTTTTGGTCATTACAGCTTGTTTTTTTATGTGTTTAACTGGTTTGGGAGAAGGCAATGGTCAGAAACTTGTTGGAGGTAGGGATTGCGGTGGATGTTTATTTGTCAGTCAGGAGGCCCTAACATGAAGAGGGCCGTGATGTGATGAGGGGCATGTGTTTAACCTTCAGATTCAGATCCAATGCATGGTCCCATGAACATCAGATCGGAGCCACAGATTGAAACACAAATAAGGATGAACAATTGCCCCCCAGGCTGCCCACTTAAATCCACAGGTGTGTCACCACCACAAAGCAAACAAATGTATTTAATTTTATTTAAAGTTTCTTATATAGCGAAGCAGATTCCGTTGCACTTTACATTTGTAGACTGTGATAAAACAAACTGGGTAACAACAGACAGACTTGTAGGTAGGAGAGCCCTGCTGCAAGCTTACAATCTATAGGGACACAGGAGGGAAACACAAGGACAGGCACCAGTAATAGCATAGCAGTCCTACCAAGTTACAAGTCCAGAAGGGGAGCTACAGTATATAATACATAAGTGCCTCGGAGGGTTATGCATGTAGAACTTAAATATGATAGGCTTGCCTGAAGAGGTAAGTTTTCAGGGAACACTTGAAAGTCTGGAGGCTAGTGGAGAGTCTTATTGTGCGTGGAAGGGCATTCCATAGGATAGGAGCAGCATGATGAAAGTCCTGTACTAGTGAATGGGAGCTAGTGATCCGTGCAGAAGTGAGACGCAGATCATGTGCAGACCGGAGTGGTCGAGATGGAAGATATTTGTGATTAGTAAAGAGATATATGCTGGTGCAGTATGGTTAATAGCTTTACATGCGAGTAGAAGTGTTTTATATTGAATATGGTAAGATACAGGCAACCAATGGAGGGACTGGCAGAGCGGATCAGCAGACGATGAGCGTCTTGCAAGGAAGATCAGCCTAGTAGCAGCATTTAAAATGGATTGCAAACAAATACAAAGAAGTCACCAACAGGAACACAGACACGCTCAAGATGTGGTAACAGGGTCTTGGTTTTGTTTCTATTTATTATATGAACCAGATCACTCAAGCCGAAAAAAGAACCAGGGAAACCATAGCGTCATACTGTAATATAGTTTCTAAGGAATACAGTCATAAATCCAAAAGCTTGTACCCCAAGGTGTGGTCTTCTAATGAGAGTAGACTAGATTCACATAAGGTAGGGGGTCTCTGCCCAATGGCGTCTCCAACTCACCTTAAGGAACTCCTCCACAAAGGGGATATCATGGAGACAAAAAGCCTCTTATAGTGATAAAACCTTTTAATATTGACCATAAAACAAAACAATACAATTCCATAAATACTATCAGAGATACAGGGAATAGTGTGCACTCTCACTTTAAGTTGTACTAAAATCGCATGTCTGTAAATAACCAGATGTCCCCAGCAGCGGCGTAACTAGATTTTCGGCGCCCCCCTGCCGACAAGTCAGGAGGCGCCCCCCTGTAAAAAAAAAACGGAGCGGAGGGGAGCCGTGGTACGGCGGTGGGGAGGGGGGGTTGTGTTTCTGTGTGTGTGTTTGTATGTATGTGTAACGTGTTTGTTTGTGTGTGTGTGCGCGTGTGTGCGTTACCTCTGGCCGGCTGGCCGCATCCGTCTGCGCCGGGTCCCGGGCGGCTCTCCCGTTACTGCTGCTAATGAAAAAGTGACACTTGGAAAATGGCTGCCCCCATACTGCAGACGAAAAACTGTCTGCGGTATGGGGGCAGCCATTTTCCAAGTGTCACCTTTTTGTACTAGAACAGCGCTGCGGCTGCCGGGACTCGGGAGAGCTGGGACCCGGTGGTGCACGGTACAGCGGCAGAAGGCAACTATCATCCCGCAGCCCCCCCGGCGCCCACATACCCTCAGCGCCTCCCCGCCACCGCAGGGGCTGCGGGACGATAGTTACACCACTGGTCCCCAGCCAAAGGCCTGTAGCGGTGATGGTCCAAACACATCCCGTGTGATATTCCTCCTCCTTTGCCAGAGATTGTCAGTGCTGCACTAAGAATCCATTGGATTCTGTAGCAAGTAATGGGATCGCATGCAATATATCGAGGTTACGGGCTGCTCAAGGGGGATCTGCTGAGACTTCTCCCTTCGAAGAAGTCGCAGTACCGCTAAATTCATCCTTGCATACAGGACAGAAAAGTAAATGCAAGTTAGAAAACAAAAAGGAAAGGACAATTACAATTAAATGAATTATATTATTTTGCCATTTGTTTCCATAATCCCAGTACATATTTTCTAGACTGAGATCCTTAATTGTAATACACATTTGTATTTTATACAGATGTCTTATATTCGGTACTTCTTTACTTTCACAGCGCCAGCATGGCGCCGCGCTACTTCCCGGGTTACGCTCGCCACAAACTAAGTCAAATAAACGAAGTTAACGCCATGCCAACATGGATAGTTCATACCTCCACTATCCATGTTGGCATGGAGTTGATTTTAATTAGCCACGAGCCCGCAGCGTGGGCGAGCGAAGCGAGCCCCGTAAGGGGACTCTGACGCGCGGCGCCATGCTGGCGCCGTGAAAGTAAAGAAGTACCTTATATTCTATACTTGTTTCAAGAGAGATTAAATACCCACATCATACAAACAGAACCACACAAGAGTCTTGTGTATTATAATTGTATTGTATTATTATTGTCACACAATAGAAAGAATAAAGAACATAAAGATAGGAATATTATATTTAGCAAGTCAAATGTTCAGTTTAGAGCAAGTAACAGTACTTCAGCTGTTAACATCCTCAATGAGTAATAATAACACACCTGGTCCATCTATTTTCAGCAAAATATATGTTTTATCTCTTCAGTCTTATTATCCATTATAAGTCTGCTCTATTAAAAAGGAACAAGTCTTTCCAGACTGAGTCTATTGTGGGAGCTCCCACACAGCTCAAATATTAGTTTTCAAACTGTGGTTAAGCAGGTTCCCTACAGATATTCAGTGTGTCTTAAAATAACTATAAGTAGGTGAAAAAAGCATTTTGTAATATTACATTTTTTTTCTATTTTTCTGAAGATTAGCAGCTTAGTGATTACATTCAACTCAATGTTTAACGGATAAGTGGGGATGTATTATCTGAAATGCTTGTGACCTGGGAAATTTGCAGCATGGTGTCTATAATACAGTACAATAAATCTAAACAACTGTTGTTCTACACAGTGACGCTTGCGTTACATATTTTTTAATGTAATGTTTATTAAAGCCCGTGAAGTAGCCTGGTGTACAGAGGTATAGATGATAGACAATGTCTAGGTCAACAGTCACTATGTCGACCAGTAATGGTTGACAGTGACTGGGTTGACTTACCTTAGGTTGACACTGCCAGAAGGTCTATATATGCAAGGTTGACAGTCAAAAGGTCTACATGAGTTGATAATATAGGATGATGATGATAATGATAATAATAATAACGATTATCAAGGCTTAATTAAGGTACCTGGAAGCATTAGGCTACTAAACCCACAGAGCTGCCTCAACATCAAATCACACATTGGTGTGTCTCCCGCCACTTTTTGCTGGATATCCATATCTTCGTATCTCTCTCTACCTGCTTCTGTTGCCGTGATGCTTCATCACTACCTCTACAAAGGGACATATTTATTAAAGGCCATGTGCAGGATATCCCCCCCCCCCCCTTAATAACACATACAAAATGTATGCTACTTATATCAGAGCATCTCTGCTCCAGGTGTCTTGCACGATAAGCATTCGCTCTGTGTAGTTGGACACATCCGTAAAAAGACAGAAGATGGCACAGCTTGCAGCAGAAGAGGACTATTATAAGTGAATGTAAGGGGTGAGACAGGCGGCACAAAACCACAAAATATATTATATAAGGGGAGGGGGTAATGGACAGAAATTATTTTTATTAACAATGTCTATAATGTTATTTGTCAGGGACTGGTCGGCTGAGCCCCAGTAAAATGGAGAGGGCATGGCCAAAGGCAGGGGTGGGGCCTTCGGGAGGGGCATATATATATATTTATTTCCCTACTTTTATTAGTCTGTCACTGCAATAATAAAGGCCAGAACTCAGTTAATCAGTTGTGGTTTCTATCATTAACCCTTTGAGTGCCAAGGGAATTTGTCAAAATTGGTGTGAAAATTGCCAAGCAAACATTTTATTCATCATAATGACCTGTAATGTTTACCTTATACAGTATGAGAAATATAAGCTTTTTTACAATATTTTTTATTTGAATTTACATAACAAATGTGAGTGACACTGACATTTTTTGGGGGTAAATCTCTCACAGAAAATGACATCATTTAATTATTGAAAAACAAAACTCTAGAGTGAGAAGTGCAACCTAAATCACAGCTAATGAATCTGCCCCTTAGGACCCTTGTCAACATCTTTTTAACCCCTTCCCGACATTTGACGTATATATACGTCATGGCCGGGATGTACTTCCCGACACATGACGTATATATACGTCATGACTTCAAAGTGCCACTGTGTCTCGAGACGCAGTGACAGAGGGACGATGTCTGCTGTCCCCCGTCGGCGATCGCTGTGATTGACTGTTCAATGTGAACAGCCATTCGCAGCGTTTTCCTGTGTTACCGGCGAATCAGACGCTCGGTAACACAGGTGTCAATCACCGCCGGGTGTGAGGGGGCATGAGGGGGTCATCGGTGACGACGACACCTCACCCCACCTGCCCCCAAGGCTGTGATTGGTCCGTCGGACCGACGGACCAATCACAGCCAAGGCGCGCCATTTAAACTAACGGTGACTGCGCTGCAGACGCCATTCCGGTCTGGAATTGCGTGCAGAGCGGTCACCGGCCAATCTGTCGTGATATACATACCTGAACCTTGCCTGATACTTACCTGATCACCGCTGATCACCGCTGGTAGCGCGCTGCCAGCAGTTGGATGCTTCCTGGATCTTGTGACTTCCTGTGTCCTGCTGCTGCAGTGTCATAGAGTCACAGATCGTGAGAGATAGTGACAGATAGTGACAGAGAGTGACAGAGAGTGATAGAGAGTGATAGAGAGTGATAGAGAGTGCTATATTTTGTGTCTGCTGCACCCCTTTTGTGCTGATCAGTATATCTGTGCTGATCAGCAACTTTTTGGGTTTTTTTTTTTATATATATATACCTGTCAGTTGCACCAAAGGTTGTGCTGCCTGTGCAACTGACTGCTGCCCCCCCTTTTGTGCTGATCAGTTTAAATTAATTAACTGATCAGCAACTTTTTGGGGGTCCAGGGTTTTTTTTTATATATACCCTGTCAGGTTGCACCCACAGTTGTCTGCCTGCTGCCCCTCACTGCTAATCAGTGTCGCATCACTGCATCACTGATCTGCAGGTTTTTTTGGGGGGGGGGGATTGCAGTGGGGTTTTGTTTTTACACCCACGTTGCTTTTGTGGGTGCTTTTGTGGGTGTCCTGTGGCCGCTGATCAGTGACGTACATCACTGAACAGCATTTTTGGCACAGGGTTGATATCATTTTTTTTCTGCAGCTTTTTTAAATAGTTTTTTTTTTTGGAGAGTGCTGTGGTTTATTACACCCACGTTGCTTTTGTGGGTGTCCTGTGGCCGCTGATCAGTGACGTACATCACTGAACAGCATTTTTGGCACAGGGTTGATATCATTTTTTTTCTGCAGTTTTTTTAAATTGTTTTTTTTTTGGAGAGTGCTGTGGTATTTTTTTTTTTAAATTGTTTTTACACCTGTTGCCTTTGAGCGCTGTTCAGTGACGGACGTTACTGACCAACATCTGTGCTCAATTTTTGGCGCAGGACCTTTTTTTTTTTTTTTTAACCCCTTCAATTTTTTTTTTTTTTATTGGGATCAAATTCCTGTATAAAGTATTTTTTTTTCTGCACTACATACACACTACACACTACATACCCCCCGTGTTGAAATAAAGTTTGTACCCCCCCAACACTATACACGTGTTGAAACATTACACTTACAGAAACACAAAAATAAAAATGGCATCCCAAATGTCATGCCAAATGTCATCCCAGTCATCCAGAAGAATGTATTCAGCGGAGGAGGCATATGCCATGCTTGCCTCTGACTCTGACACAGCCAGTGATGCAAGCGGGGAATTTGAAGGATTCGTCTTAAGCTCCTCTTCCTCCTCTAGTGATGAGGGACCCCCTCAAAGACGCCCCCGTAGAGCAGCTGAGACCCCCCCCAAATGATTGATCCCGTATGGACCCCACCAGCAGACAATTTTGAGCCCCAGGTTCCTGAGTTTTTGGCCATCCCAGGAATCCAATTTGATTCAACAGGTCTCAGAGAAATTGACTTTTTCAAATTATTTTTCTCTGATGATTTTATAAATTTAATGGTGGACCAAAGTAATTTATATGCCCAGCAGTTTATTGCTCAAAACCCCACATCATCATTTGCTAGGTGCAGGGCCGGCGCTACCCACTTAGCAGCTCCTGCAAAGCAGGGAGGCGCCATGCTGAAAAGGCGCTGTCTCCCTCCCTGCTCTGCTAAAGCTGCCTCAGCCCTCACTGCCTCCGGCACGCCGCCCGCAGCGCCTGTCTGACAGCGGGCGGGCAGCAGTATTAAAATCTGCTCCCTGCACCGCGAGTGCACACAGCCTGCCTGACAGTGGGCGGCAGTATGGAGAGGCTGAGCAACTCCCTGCACCGCTCACACACTGTACTCCTCCTGCGACCTGCCCCCTCTTCCTCATGGACACTTGCGCTGAGGCATGTAGCGCTATCTGTGAATGCCTGGATGACATGTCATGTCCAGATCCGCCCCCTACCCATTGCTCCCTGTACCTGTCAGGTGTCAATCAAATGACGAACAGGCAGCAGCGCTGCATCCCTCTTCTCAGTGTGCTGTGCCAGTGCCACTGCTAGTCCTCAACACTCCGCCCCCTCTTCTTCCATCTCCTCCTTCTCTCCCCACCTTTCCCCCCTCAGTCACAAGAGGGGTGTAATGGCGTCCTCAGCGTCCTGCCTACGCAGATAGAAGAGGAGGGACTGCACAAGAGTTAAACAGCAAAAGAACAATGAGTCTTTTATTATACATGTTTATAACAATATTTTTAATAATTGTAGATTTGTTTTATATTAATGTAGACACTTTTTAAATAATAGGCTGAGTCATGTGCCTAAAGGTGGCCATACACTCCTGCGGGCATCGCACAGTACAAAAAGTATGTGCTGCACATACTTTTTGTACTGCTTTCGGATCGCATCGCACACACATTGTATGCATGCCGTGCGATGCGATCTAGCCCATAATGTATGCGATTCTCGCAGCGTGTATGGGCACCTTTAGTGCCTGCAACATTTTGCGGACACAGCACTGAGATGGTGTATGCATACATGTACATGCACCCGAGATCCTCCATAGGATTGCATTTTGCAGCTTGTTGCAATGGCAATGTGAAAGGGCGCAAAAATTATGGTTTGCAGGAGGGCGCCGAACACCCTAGCACCGGCCCTGCCTAGGTGGACCCCTGTAGATGCAGTAGAGATGATGACATTTTGGGGTCTGGTGTTACATATGGGCATAGTAAAAAAGCCAGAAATTAGGCAATATTGGAGTACAGATGTTCTGTACAGCACCCCACTTTACCGTATGGCCATGACTCGGACTCGTTTTGAGATAATCCTTAAATTTTTACATTACACCGATAATGCACAGTGCCCACCCAGAGATGATCCCACCTTTGACCGGCTATTCAAAGTCAGGCCGGTCATTGATCATTTCAGTGCCAAATTTGCAGAGATGTACATCCCTGAAAAATTTATTTGTATCGACGAGTCCCTTATACATTTTAAAGGAAGGGTTAAATTCCGCCAGTACCTTCCCAGTAAGAGGGCAAGGTATGGCATAAAAATGTATAAACTGTGTGAAAGCACCTCAGGGTACACCCACAGGTTTAGGGTATATGAAGGGAAGGATTCAAGAATTGAACCGCCAGAATGCCCCCCCTCCCTCGTAGGTGTTAGTGGAAAAATTGTCTGGGATTTAGTGCACCCCTTCCTGGATAAAGGTTATCACCTCTATGTGGATAACTTTTACACTAGCATCCCCCTGTTTAAGGCCCTTGGTTCAAGAGGTACAGCAGCTTGCGGTACTGTGCGCAAGAACCAAAGAGGCCTCCCAAAAACGCACATTGCCCAAGTACTGAGAAGGGGTGAAAGCAGGGGAATATGCACCGAAAATATGTTGTTGGTCAAATATAAGGACAAGAGGGATGTCCTTATACTGACAACAATTCATGGAGACAGTACCACCTCCATCCCTGTACGAGGTACCAGCACCCACACCTCAAAACCTAATTGTATCCTAGATTACAATAAGTACATGGGCGGAGTGGATCTTTCAGATCAGGTACTGAAGCCGTACAGTCCCCTGCGGAAAACAAAAATCTGGTACAAGAAGCTGGCCGTGTATATCATCCAGATGGCACTGAATAACGCTTACGTGCTATTCCATTCTACCAGCCAGAGGGGGACATTTATGCACTTTCAAGAGGAAGTCATAAAGGGCCTAATATTTGGGAACCAGCAGGCAGAGGGCCCCAGTACTTCTAGTACTGGCCCCCGTATTGTACCAGGGCAGCATTTTCCTAACGAAATCCCCTCCACTGCAAGAAAGGGCAGGACACAAAAAAGGTGCAAAGTTTGCTATAAAAAGGGAATAAGAAAGGATACTATTTTCCACTGTGAAACTTGCCCCGACAAACCCGGCCTATGTATAAAGGAGTGTTTTAAAATATACCACACATCTATGGATTATTAGGTTCATCATTTCACCGTGCTTCGGGGGTCTTGCTAATGCCACATAGCACCCACCATTCATTCCACCAGAATCTGAGCTGCAAAATCCAAAAATCACTCCTTCCCTTCTGAGTCCTGCCATGCACCCAAATGGTATTTTTTGGTCACATGTGAGGCATTGCCGTACTCGGGAGAAATTGGGGCACAGATTTTGGGGTGCTTTGTCTCCTTCATTCCTTGTGAAAATGAAAAATTTGGAGCCAGAACTGCATTTTTGTGTAAAAAAATTTATTTTTCATTTTCACTGCCCAGTTGTACCACAATTGGTGAAACCCCTGGGGGTTTGAAATGTACACTATACCCCTAGATGAATTCCCTGAGGGGTGTAGTTTGCAAAATGGGGTCATTTGTGGGGGGGTTCCTAACTTTTAGCATCTTATGGTGCCTAGAAACCTACATGGTGCCTAAAAAATAATCTCATAAAAAGGAGGCTCCAAAATCAAGTAGGTGTTCCTTCTATTATGAAGCCTGTGGTTTGGTCAACGTGCACACAAGGGCCACATATAGGATATTTATGAAAACAAAAGAATTGGGGGAATCAATTTTTAGTCACATTTCTCTAGTAAAATCTACTGTGTTCCTTAGAAAAATGTATTAAAATTGCAAATCTGCAAAAAAAATGAAATTTTGAAATTTCACCTACACTTTGTTTTAATTCCTGTGAAACACCTAAAGGGTTAACAAACTTCCAAAATGCTGTTTTGAATACTGTGAGGGGTGCAGTGTTTGAAATGGCATCATTTATGGGGGTGTCTCACATACAAGTCCCTCAAAGTCACATCAGAACTGAACTGGTCCCTAAAAAAATCAGTGTTTGAAATTTTCTTGAAATTTTGAGAATTTGCTATTCATATTTTAAGCCTCCTAGTGTCCAAAAAAATTAAAAGGATGTTGAAATAATGATGGAAACATAAAGTAGACATATGGTCTATGTTAGTTATTAACTATTTTGAGTGGTATGATTATTTGTCTCACAAGCAGAAAATTTAACATTTTGAAAATTGCTAAATTTTCCATTTTTTTACGACATTTTGGTATTTTTCACAAAAAAACACAGACTGTATCGACCCAAATTTACCACTAACTTGAAGTACAATGTGTCACGAGAAAACAATCTCAAAATCACTGGGATAAGTAAAAGCAAAAAAAAGTTATCCCCACTTAAGTGATACCTGTCAGATTTGAAAAAAAGGGCTCTGTCAGGAAGGCAAAAACAGGCTGCGGCGGGAAGGGGTTAAGGATGGCAAATCCTGGGATTTGGTCCTGAAATTGCCAGGATTTAAATCCTGGGATTGGAGTTTCGGGATTAGACTACACATGCATCTGAGAACCAGCTCGCTCCCATCCCCAACTGTGTGCAGCATGACGTGATGTCAGTGGTCACGATGCGCAGACTGCCAGCCACACTGCCGCTCCCGGCCTCACCAACTCTCGCCCCCCCCCACGCATCATTAGCATATTGATGGCATGATGCGGCCGCGCCGCTCCACGTCATTAGCATATTGATGGCATGATGCGGCCGCGCAGCTGCTGAGCCCGCCCCTCCCTGGCTGATAGCAGGGAGACAGAGCAGTGTGGAGTCAGATCGCTGCAGCGTAGGGCACTGCACGGGTGCCGGGAGGACAGGAGGTGCCGCCGGATACTTCTCCTCACTGCTTGAGAGGCTGCATGTTACTGTATTGCAGCCACAGCACCTGGCCTTCCTGCCAGCCCCAATGAATTATTATTAACTAAACATACAAAGGAGGAGAGGAGGAACATTGAGTAGTGTAAAAGGATAATAGTGGACAAAAGAAGGCACAATAATGTACATGGGGAGATAATGGACGGAGGGAGAGACATAATAAAGACACAGAAAGGGGACAAATTTTGGAGACTACTAATCACACAGACACAGTAATGGTCAGAATTAGGGGGAGCACAATACAGGATGCACAGGTGTGGGGTTAAACAGTACAGGATGCACAGGTGTTGGGGGGAGCACAATAGAGGATTCACAGGTGAAGGGGAGCACAATACACAACACACAGTGAGGAGGGATTTATAGAGCCTGATTCAGAGTTGCTGATTATACTCCAGCATCCGTTATTGATGCCATGGGGAAAGAGGCACCTCCGTATATTTTGCTTCCAGGCGTCTGGTATGAACTTACGCCTCTGGTGTAATGAGCATAACGGTGTGTTCCATAATGTGTAATGGCCATATTGATGTGTTCCATAATGTGTAATGAGCATAATTGTGTGTTCCATAATGTGTAATGGGCATAATGGTGTGTTCCGTAATGTGTAAAGGCCATAATGATGTGTTCCATAATGTGTAATGAGCATAATTGTGTGTTCCATAATGTGTAATGGGCATAATGGTGTGTTCCGTAATGTGTAAAGGCCATAATGATGTGTTCCATAATGTGTAATGAGCATAATTGTGTGTTCCATAATGTGTAATGGGCATAATGGTGTGTTCCGTAATGTGTAATGAGCATAATTGTGTGTTCCATAATGTGTAATTGTTAGGGTCTCGGGTGACCTCACCGAACCTGACTCCGTTGATTCCCAGTGAAATTGGCGGACGCGTGCGGTGCTAGGCTTCACCAATAATAGCCGCGTCCGAAGGAGCCCGTTAGTCAGGCTCCAACCCCGATGCCACCTGGTCTTATGAGTGACAACGCGGCCGCCAAGGTCAAAGGTGTACAAGGGGAAAACTAGCTAGACCCAACCGGTGAGGTGCACCCAGCCCTTTAAGAGGTCTTGTACGTGCCACAGGCTAACCGGGATCCCCCTGGGAACAGGCAGTGCCCAGAAGTCAGACTGTATCCAATAACTGGCAATGATTCTAGACTATACCGAATTACAAAAGGTGCTAGAGCTAGCACCGTTTAAGTACAGATGGGTGTAACAATACACAACAGCTGGAATGATATAAATCCTGACAGGTGTAACAATACACAAAAGCTGGTATAATATAAATGCTAATAGGTGTAACAATACACAGAAGCTGGTATCATATAAATCCTGATAGGTGTAACAATACACAAAAGCTGGTATAATATAAACACTGTTCGGCAGATAAGAGAAGAGAGAAATTTCAAACTTATCTGAACCACCGCAGGCTGATTGCCAGGATAACGAGCAGCCAGGACTATCTCCAAGATACCGACACTGGAACGCTGATGACACAAGGCAAGGGTACTGCAACCGAATGGGAACACGAGGAGACAGATGCCAGGAACCGGGAACACTCCAAGCGCCAAGCAAGGAACTATAACCGGCGCTGACTGTCCTGGTCCGGAGGTTTAAATAAGGCGCCAGAGTGACGTCAGCCATGGCGGCACACCCCCTCCTACCCGCGGCTGCCTGGCGTCCCCCGTCGCCTAGGCAACCGCTGCGGTAAGGGAGGAAGGGGCTGCGCTGCAGTAGCAGGCAGCGCGTCCCTGCCGGGCGGAAGTACGCGTCTAATGACGCGGCGGCGTCCCGGCTGCCTAGCAACAGCCGGGACGTGCCGCCCAGAGGCTGCCGGGGATGCGAGAGGATTCCCCGTGCAGCTTCTAACAGTACCCCCCCCTTGAGGAGGGGTCACCGAACCCTTTGACCCTGGTTTGGACGGAAATTTCTTGAAAAACTCAGTTTTGAGCCTGGGGGCATGCAGGAATCGCTCGGGCACCCAGGATCTTTCTTCCTCACCGAAACCTTTCCAATGGACCAGAAATTTAAGTTGACCCCGTACGAACTTGGAGTCTAATATTTGTTCCACGAGAAATTCCTTATGCCCTTGAACGACAATGGGTTTACGGTTCTGTGTAGACCCAGAGTGAGAAGTCCTCGAGGCAGGCTTGAGAAGGGAACAATGAAAAACATTATTGATCCGTAATGTTCTGGGGAGACGTAATCTGAATGCTACCGGGTTGATCTGTCCTGTAATCAGAAAAGGCCCGATGAACCTGGGTCCCAATTTAGGACATCTCTGACGTAATTTGATATGACGAGTAGACAACCAAACCTTCTGCCCTACTCTGAACAAGCAAGGCTTCCTATGTCTGTCAAAAAAGACCTTAGAGCATGCAGAAGCCTGTCTGAGCGCAAGATGTACCTTTTGCCATGATTTCCTGAGGAGGGACACCGTGGACGAAGGAGATCTAGAGGGAACATTGGGAACACTGAAGGAGTTACATTTGGGATGGAATCCATAATTGCACAAAAAAGGCGAACTCTTGGAGGCCACATGATAAGAGTTATTATAGGCAAACTCGGCCAATGGCACCAACTCTGCCCAATTGCTCTGACATTTGGACACGAAACAACGTAAATATTGCTCCAGGGCCTGATTGACCCGTTCAGTCTGTCCGTTGGACTGTGGGTGGTATCCAGACGAGAGACTGACCTGTATACCTAGACAAGAACAAAAGTGTCTCCAAAACCTGGCCACAAATTGAGACCCCCTGTCCGAAACAATATCCACAGGAAGACCATGAAGTCTAAAAATATGGGTGATAAACAATTGTGATAACTCTTTGGCCGTGGGAAGCTTATGCAATGGTATAAAATGTGCCATTTTACTAAATCGATCGATAGTAACCCAAATGGTGGTATAATGTGCAGACGGAGGAAGGTCGACAATGAAGTCCATAGAAATACAGGACCACGGTATTTCTGGGATGGGCAAAGGATGAAGTGTACCCACTGGTGACCCTCTGGAAGATTTATGCCGAGCACAAATAGAACAAAGAGAGATAAACTGAACGACATCCTGTTTCATGGTGGGCCACCAGACTGCTCTGGACAAATGTTCCAGAGTTTTAGTAATGCCAGGGTGACCAGAAATTTTGCTGGAATGAAAGTCCTTGAGGACTAAGTCTCGTAAATATTTGGGGACAAAGAGACGATCTTGTGGAGTCTCTTGAGGAGCAGAATGTTGAGAAGCAATAACACGGGAGGCCAAATCCTGGGTCAGCCCAGCGAAAATGGTAGAAGGCGGAACAATGGGAGCTTCCCCCAGGCCGGCACTCTGACAAGTCTGGAAACTGCGTGATAGTGCGTCAGCCTTGATGTTCTTGGGGCCTGGTCTGAAAGTAATGATAAAATGGAATCTGGTAAAGAACAACGCCCATCGGGCTTGCCGGGGGTTTAAACGTTTGGCCGACTCAATGTACGCTAAGTTCTTGTGGTCAGTGATGACGGTGATGCAGTGTTTGGCACCTTCAAGCCAATGCCGCCACTCCTCAAAAGCCCATTTTATGGCCAATAACTCGCGATTACCGACATCATAATTTTTTTCAGCTGCGGAAAACTTGCGAGAGAAATAAGCGCAGGGATGAATCTTTTGATCATGGTCCTTTCGTTGGGAAAGAACCGCTCCAGCCCCAACATCCGAAGCATCGACCTCAACAATGAAAGGAATTCTGGGGTCCGGATGAAGCAAAATAGGAGCAGAACTGAAGGCTACTTTCAACCTGTCAAAAGATTCGATGGCCTGTGGAGACCAATTTTCTGGATCTGCACCCTTTCGGGTCAATTCTACAATGGGAGCGACAATATCAGAAAAGGAACGGATAAATTTCCGATAATAATTGGAAAATCCTAAAAACCTTTGAATTGCCTTGAGGTTAGTAGGACGCGCCCAGGAGAGGATGGCCTGGACCTTACCTGGATCCATGGAAAAACCTTTGGGAGAGATGACATAGCCAAGAAAAGAGACTTGACCAACCTCAAATTCACATTTTTCCAGTTTGGCATAAAGTTGATTCTCACGCAACTTCTGGAGGACTGTCCGGACATGTTGCCGATGATCAGGAAGAGACTTGGAAAAAATTAAAATGTCATCAAGATAGACTACAGCAAATAGACCCAGGTAAGGTCGCAGAACCTCGTTGATGAAATCTTGGAAAACTGCAGGAGCATTAGCCAAGCCGAACGGCATTACAAGATATTCGTAGTGGCCTGTGTGAGTGTTAAAGGCGGTTTTCCATTCGTCCCCTTTTCTAATTCTAATAAGATTATACGCCCCTCTAAGATCAATCTTCGAGAAAACCCTTGCCTCCCGAATTTGATCAAACAATACTGAGATGAGTGGTAAGGGGTAGGAATTCTTGATAGAAATCTTGTTCAGAGCACGATAGTCAATACAAGGACGTAAAGAACCATCCTTCTTCTCTACAAAAAAAAACCCTGCGCCTACCGGAGATTTTGAGGGACGGATGAACCCCTTTTCAAGGCTCTCTTTAATATATGAATCCATGGCCAGGGATTCTGGGCCGGAAAGGGCATATAGACGTCCCTTGGGTAATCTGGCATTGGGGACTAAGTCTATGGCACAATCAAAAGAGCGGTGAGGGGGTAACGACTCCGCCTCTTTCTTGGAAAAGACATCGGCAAAGTCTCTGTAGGGCGTCGGAAGAGAAGAAAGGACAGACTGGACAACACGAAGAGGAAGAGAAAGACAATGACCAGAACAAGAGGCCCCCCAACGTGTAATCTCCCCCGTGGTCCAATCAATGCTGGGGTTATGTTTTTTAAGCCATGGTAGCCCCAGAACGAGTGGCGTAAGTGGACAATGGAACAGAAAGAATGAAATTTCTTCAGAGTGAAGAGCCCCCACTGAGAGTTGAAGAGTGGGGGAGCATGCTGTTATTTTACTGTTAACTAATGAGCGACCATCCAAGCCACAGACCGACAAAGTATTGACCAAGGGAATAGGCTTGAGCCCCAGTGAACTAACCAACCCTTCGTCAATAAAATTACCGGCTGCCCCGCAGTCAATAAAGGCGGCAATATTGATGGTACGGTTACCACTAGAGACAGATACTTGAATAAGTATAGAGTCTATGGGAGAAAATCGAGATAGGCCCAAGTGAGTTCCCCCGGACTCACCTAGGCCCTGTCTTTTCCCGCCTTTAATGGGCAGACAGCAGCACGGTGACCCTGGCCCCCACAGTACAGACAGAGACCCTTGAGCCTCCTGCGATTCTTTTCTGCGGCAGACAAACGGGTGGCTCCAATCTGCATGGGCTCTTCCCCAGTCAATTCGGAAACCTCTCCCTGCGGAGATGAGGGAAGTACCCCAAATTCCCTCTCTCTATGACGCTCACGAAACCTCCGATCTACCTTGATGGCTAGTTCCATAAGACCATCAAGTGAAGTGGGAGTGGGGTAGTGTACCAGGGCATCTTTAAGGGTTTCAGATAGGCCGATTCTAAACTGACTACGCAGCGCGGGGTCATTCCAACCAGAATCTATGGCCCACCTCCTGAACTGAGTACAGTATGCTTCAGCATTGCCCCGACCCTGCCGTAATGCTCTGAGATTAGATTCTGCAGAAGCGGCCCGATCTGGGTCATCGTACAGTATCCCCATAGCAGTGAAGAAGGCATCTACTGAGGCAAGGGTCAAAGATGCTGCAGGTAATCCGAAAGCCCAGGTTTGTGGATCCCCTTGCAACAGGGAAATAACCATCCCCACCCGCTGAGTTTCAGAGCCAGAAGAAACCGGGCGGAGCTTAAAGTATAATTTACACGACTCCCTAAAATTAAAAAATTGAGACCGGTCCCCAGAAAAACGGTCAGGGAGACTCAACTTGGGTTCGAGGTTCCTAGGCGAGGCTAATGCCCCCTGAACCCGTTCTTCTTGTGAATTAACCCGAAGAGTCAATTCCTGGAGTTTCTGCGTAAGGGTATGCATCTGCCCCACCAGAGCGTGGCCTGCGGCTTGCTGAGCTGGGTCCATAGGAGCAAGATAAGGGTCTGGGGGTGTAGTATGGGCCGGTTATAATGTTAGGGTCTCGGGTGACCTCACCGAACCTGACTCCGTTGATTCCCAGTGAAATTGGCGGACGCGTGCGGTGCTAGGCTTCACCAATAATAGCCGCGTCCGAAGGAGCCCGTTAGTCAGGCTCCAACCCCGATGCCACCTGGTCTTATGAGTGACAACGCGGCCGCCAAGGTCAAAGGTGTACAAGGGGAAAACTAGCTAGACCCAACCGGTGAGGTGCACCCAGCCCTTTAAGAGGTCTTGTACGTGCCACAGGCTAACCGGGATCCCCCTGGGAACAGGCAGTGCCCAGAAGTCAGACTGTATCCAATAACTGGCAATGATTCTAGACTATACCGAATTACAAAAGGTGCTAGAGCTAGCACCGTTTAAGTACAGATGGGTGTAACAATACACAACAGCTGGAATGATATAAATCCTGACAGGTGTAACAATACACAAAAGCTGGTATAATATAAATGCTAATAGGTGTAACAATACACAGAAGCTGGTATCATATAAATCCTGATAGGTGTAACAATACACAAAAGCTGGTATAATATAAACACTGTTCGGCAGATAAGAGAAGAGAGAAATTTCAAACTTATCTGAACCACCGCAGGCTGATTGCCAGGATAACGAGCAGCCAGGACTATCTCCAAGATACCGACACTGGAACGCTGATGACACAAGGCAAGGGTACTGCAACCGAATGGGAACACGAGGAGACAGATGCCAGGAACCGGGAACACTCCAAGCGCCAAGCAAGGAACTATAACCGGCGCTGACTGTCCTGGTCCGGAGGTTTAAATAAGGCGCCAGAGTGACGTCAGCCATGGCGGCACACCCCCTCCTACCCGCGGCTGCCTGGCGTCCCCCGTCGCCTAGGCAACCGCTGCGGTAAGGGAGGAAGGGGCTGCGCTGCAGTAGCAGGCAGCGCGTCCCTGCCGGGCGGAAGTACGCGTCTAATGACGCGGCGGCGTCCCGGCTGCCTAGCAACAGCCGGGACGTGCCGCCCAGAGGCTGCCGGGGATGCGAGAGGATTCCCCGTGCAGCTTCTAACAGTAATGGGCATAATGGTGTGTTCCATAATGTGTAATGGGCATAACAGTGTGTTACATAATGTGTAATGCCTCCTTTTTCTGATGTCAAGCCTCCTGTCCATGAGACCACGCTCCCTTTTTGCAGCGCAAGGGTCCTTCCTACTGCAGGTGGGCCTGTGGTGCTCAAAATGCCAGGGCCGATTTCTGGTCCCAGTCCAGCCCTGCTGTCCATGAGCATGTAACGAAGGTTATACAACTGTCATGCAGGATCTAATGCTTGTGACGTGGGAAGGAGAGTTTGGCTTTAGGCTGCCCAGCTTGTGTAGCACAATGTACATAAAGTAATGGTTTCATCAGTAAGGGGGTTATTCTAGTTCATTCTTTCTGACAAAATCCTTCTTAGATGGACAAAACCATGTGCACTGCGGGTGGGGAAGATGTAACTTGTGCAGAGAGAATTAGATTTGGGTGGGGTTTTTCTTCAAAGTGAGATCTATATTGAAGTGTAAAATAAAGCAGTCAGTATTTTCCCTGCACAGAAACAAAATAACTCACCCAAATCTAATTCTATCTGCACATGTTACATCTGCCCCCCTGCAGTGCACATGGTTTTGTCCATCTAAGAAGGATTTTGTCAGAAAGAATGAACTAGAATAAACCCCTAAGTTACACACTGTGGTACAAAAAATGGAAGCAATAGTATGGTACACTTCCCTCTGTCTTTCTGTCATCTTCTTAGATTTCTCTATTATAAATATTTTTTTACAAAAGATTACAAGTAATTGAACATGATTAACAAATCTCAGATAGTAGACCATCATTTTCAATGTTCAATCCTTGAAATATTGAAAATACTGATTAACTGCATAAAGAAAATGAGGAGACATTTCTTAGCAAAGCAAGTGTTTGTGGAGTACAATGTGTGAAATATATAAAACATGCAGGAAAATAAATGAGCAGGCAGCCGATGCAGAACATAACATTTAACAAGAGAACAAAAGAAAGGAAATCAAAATAAAGGGGACATAGGGTAAGCCATCTGCATAATTGCTTTACTACTAGCATGGCTGTGATGCAGCTGATATCCCATTATTATTATTATTATTATTATTATCAACCACCGCAGGGCTTAGGCAACGTGTTATAAATTATGTGTTATAAAACTTTAATTAAATTTAACCTTCAGAATGATTTTTTTTGAAAATTTCTACTGTGTTACATAACAGAAAAAGGGCCAATGCAATTGTACTGTGCCAAATGTGAAATTGTTAGTCTTATTCTTTGTCACTTGCTGGTTTTAACTAATTCTATGTCGGTTTGTTACTATGCAGTTTGTTTTATCAATATTTCCTATTGTAAAGCGCAACAGAATTTGCTGTGCAACATAAGAAACTGTAAATAAATAAACATTAATATAGAGGACCAAAGAGTTTTTCTAGAGTATTCAATCCCGGGTCACGACTGTTGATTCGTCTCAATAGCCGTGACCCTGGTCCGTTTTTGTTTTGCAGCACATCGTCGATAGGCTGACCAGTCAGGGGGTTAATGCTTTGGACAGGGGAAATTGTATAAAACGTTTCCCCCAGCTGTGGCATTACCCTGGCTGGCTTTTTGGCCCTGGAGCTGGTTGTCTAAATATGGGGGGACCCCTAATAGCTTTGCCCCTGTATTTAGGGAACCAAGACCAGCCCTTGAGTCTGGTTCTGGTTTTAGAAATCCTGGGGACCCCCAACTTCTTTGGGCCCCTGAATTTCTAAAACCAGGACTGGGGGACCCAATGCCATTTGTTAAATGTTTTTGTTTTTTTACACTGAGAAGCCTGCATTCATGCTTCACTTATATATGAATAACATTGACATTCGTATATATCAATGATTCATATTTGTATTCACCAGCAGGAATCATTAGTAAATTTGTTGATACTGTTGAAAAGAATGGTGACTTACAGCGGTATTCTATCGATGGTGTATTCATTCGTATGTTTTTAAGAATTTCTAAATAAATAAGAACATAAAAGAACATAAAAATACGCATTATATACATTTCATCTTAAATAAGTTATTTGATGAGTAAAATACATACATATTTTACATCTAATGGGTACGAATACAACTATTCGTATCCATTCGATCTTAGTAAATGTATCCCTATGTGTTTTATAGCATAGTCACTTGTCATAAGCTACAATGTATTCAGCCCTGTCAAATTGGAATGTGTGATTCCTAAACAACCATACTGAGATGATCAATAATTCATGGAAAAGAAACCGTAACACACTTTCTCAAGGTTTCACGTTATAAAGCTATGTGAACTCCTTGTGTATATATATATATATATATATATATATATATATATATATATATATATGCTATCATAGACCAGAATGATACAATTATCTGCCTTTATTCATGTACAGTACTCCTGCTGTTTCTATGGATATAGGAGCAACATGATACCTATCAATAAATCAGACAATGCAGAGCGGAATGACATTTAAATAAATCCCATCCCTTCTAGTTAAGCAATCTATGAAAATAATAAATATTGGCAACATTTGAATACTAATTCACTGACATACTTGGACGTCTCTCCAACCTTAAAAATGACTTCATATTACCCTTAATGTTAAATATAAAAATATCCCCAAATGGCAATGCCCTCTGAACTTCCCACATGCATACCTTCCTACTCTCTTGGAACGGGAAACGGTCATCTGTCAGACCAGACTTAGGTCGACAGTCATTAGGTCGACCCCGGAAGGTCGACTGTGCCCAAGGTCGACAGGGTTAAAGGTCGACATGGCTCAAGGTCGACATGACTTAAGGTCGACATGGGCCAAGGTCGACATGGTTTTAGGTCGACAGTCATTAGGTCGACATGAATTTTTCACTGTTTTTTGAGCCGACATGTGCCGACAGGCGGTATTTCATGCCCTACCATCCACTAGGGCAGTGGTTCCCAAACTGTGTACCGTGGCTCCCTGGGGTGCCTCGGGACACATGCAGGGGTGCCGCGGCTTGGTGGTCCAGGACCAACTCGAGTTATTTATGGTTAATTATTTATGAGCAAGACCAGTGCTGGTGGCTGGCAATCATAGAATGTGTACAAACAGAAGCAAATCCTGCCCTTTACCACATAACTGCCGCTAAGAATCGCATATAAACCCAATCTAATTAATTTTTTTTGGACCTAGGGGTGCCGTGAAAAAAATTCTGATTCTCTAGGGTGCCCTGAATCAAAAAAGATTGGGAACCTCTGCACTAGGGCATGGTGGGAGAATAAAATAGTGTGCCGAGCGCAGCGAGGCACCGTGTCCGAAGCTTCGCGAGTGAAGCGAGCGATGCGAGGGGCTGCGGTTCAACTCCAACTGTGTCCATGTCGACTGTGTTGACATTCGGGGGCAAAAAACTGTGAAAAACTCATGTCGACCTAATGACTGTCGACCTAGAACCATGTCGACCTTAAGTCATGTCTACCTTGAGCCATGTCGACCTTTAACCCTGTCGACCTTGGGGACAGTCGACCTTCCGGGGTCGACCTAATGACTGTAGACCTAAGTCTGTTCTGACAGATGTACCGCTTCCCTTGGAACTCCTGGGTACTGGGAGTCCCCACAGCAGAAGTAGGTCAACCTCCCATTATCATACATCCTTTGTAATTGATAACATTCAAAGCTTTTTCCACCTTTGATGCCATATTATACAATATCAGCACAACATGTTAATGTGATGTTCTCTATCTGTATGTGCTCTATCACCTCATATTTATTAATTATACCTTATATAAAAAATATCTGCATAAATTAATACAATAATTGAGATTTAATAGCTTCATAATGTGTTCTCAGCTCTAATATTCTTATACAATCCTTAGATAGCTTTATATTGGGTAGAACAAAGAACAGAATTGCAAACACTGAGGCAAAGGCACTTGTCTATTTCATAAAATGTCTATATCTGCAATCAGCCTCTGCTGTTACTGGCTGATAACAGCTCCACTTCCTTTCTTTACTGAACTCGAGAACATAAGATGAGTCCAGGAAGGAAACTGAACACAGCATATTCTGTTATTGTCTAACAGCTGTCAGTTTACAGTTGACTGAACTCTATTTGACTACAGGAGAAAAAGTGACCCATTAGCAGCCATTAGAAACTGTTCTCTTTTGTGTACTAGCCACTAAAGAATGTGCGGTACTTGTGAGTTATCCGGGCTGCCGATTTTTTCATCGCGCCCGAAATCGGGGGCATCGCGTCGGTCGTGGCCGTTATAAGGAGCCGCGACGCGATGCCCACGATTTCCCATAGACAGTAATGTTAAAAGACGCGATGGACCCGATTTCCGACAAGATTTCCCATAGACAGTAATGTTAAAAGACGCGATGGACCCGATTTCCCATAGACAGCAATGTTAAAATAAAATTACAATGTGAAATTGGCCAATATGTTTGTAAAATAAATGTTTCATGGCCCCCCACCACCGTTAACGCCACCCCGCTATTGACGCCAACCCGAAGCGTGGCGAGCGCAGCGAGCCCGCGAGGGGCGGCGGTACGCGTCCTCCGACCTTTTCATGCCCTACTATCCACTAGGGCGTGGAGTGAGAATAGAATAGTGTGGCGAGCGCAGCGAGCCACCGAGCCCGAAGCGTGGCGAGCGCAGCGAGCCCCGCGAGGGGACGCGGACACCTTCACAGGTATCCGCGTGCCCTTGCGGGCTTCACAGGTGTCCGCGTCCCCTCGCGGGGCTCGCTGCGCTCGCCACGCTTCGGGCTCGGTGGCTCGCTGCGCTCGCCACACTATTCTATTCTCACTCCACGCCCTAGTGGATAGTAGGGCATGAAAAGGTCGGAGGACGCGTACCGCCGCCCCTCGCGGGCTCGCTGCGCTCGCCACGCTTCGGGTTGGCGTCAATAGCGGGGTGGCGTTAACGGTGGTGGGGGGCCATGAAACATTTTTTTTAAAAACATATTGCCCAATTTCACATTGTAATTTTATTTTAACATTGCTGTCTATGGGAAATCGTGTCCATCGCGTCTTTTAACATTACTGTCTATGTGAAATCGTGGGCATCGCGTCGCGGCCCCTTATAACGGCCACGACCGACGCGATGCCCCCGATATCGTGTCTTTTAACATTACTGTCTATGGGAAATCGGGGGCATCGCGTCGCGGCCCCTTATAACGGCCACGACCGACGCGATGCCCCCGATTTGGAGCTAAATCGTGGGCATCGCGTCGGTCGGGTGTCCTTAAGTTAACCAAACTTAAGGACAAAATCGGCAGCCCGGATAACTCACAAGTACCGAATGTGCTCTGTATTGTACACCACAAGGCAATGGAGCCTTTATTGTATAGTTAGGACAGGGCTATCTTATTGTATAGGCACGCTTGGCAGATACCCAGGCACCAATGATTCTACACAGTGGCGTAGCTTGGTTTGGGGCGCCCCCCCTGCCGTTAATGGGGGGCGCCTCCTCCCCGCCGGCCATAAAATGGGCGCCCCCATACCGCAGACAGTTTAAGAGAACTGTCTGCTTTATGGGGCGGCCATTTTATCGTGATCCATCTCCATAGAATTGAATGAAGCCAGGAGGGGAGCCGGGACGCGCAGACAGGTAAGCCTGCGAGGGATGGGGGGCGGGGGCATTACTATAGCACCGCAGCCCCCCGGCGCCCCCACATGCACAGCGCCCCCCGTGACTGCGGGGGCTGCGGTGCTATAGTTACGCCACTGATTCTACAGGCTTTTTGACAGTTGTGAGTTGGGCCAGATGGCATCAGCCTCCTGGGCTGGTGCCTCCAGAGCATCTTGAGAGACAGTAGAGATGCTGTATGCAATTCTGATTGTAAATTATCAGAGCGGATGCTGTCAGTTTATTGATTGGTTGATGTCTGGAGCTGTCTACCAATCAGAGTGCAGTATTCTATACCTACTTGCAGCCTGCATCAATACAGTGAATGGATGTCAGCTTGCTGATTGGAGCTATCCAGCAATCAGAGTGCTGAAAGCCATTCACTTTATCAAAGCATAAGTAGAGATGGGGCAGGACCATTTAAGAAGCAAATTATGATTTTTTTCCCCTAATTTATTCCTGAGAATGGGTGGGTAGGGGCCTCAGTGCATTTCTTTGTTCAGGGCATTCCTTGATGTTGGAAGGCCCTTAAAGCCAGCGAACGGGTTCAGTATTATGCCCATTGTATTTTGATAGCCATAGTACAGTTTTGTAACAATAAGTCATACATATAATACAATCTGAGGGATCACTGCTGAGTTTAGTGGGCCTTATTCAGATGTGTTTGTTCTTGCTGCTGCATTTGCTATCTGTTGCAATACACAATTTCGATTATATGCTAATATAGGCAGAAGCTACAGGGACACCCACTGCAGTTGCATAATTTCCATCCAAAAACATATCATTTCTGATATACAGTATTGGTACCATTAGGGCAAATCGGGACATGTTGCAGAGTCTGAGTGCCTCTGAAGACGCACATGCTGAGCTGCTCTCCCTGGACACAGAGAACTGTCCAAAAGCAAGTAAGATTGCAACTGCTAAATTATGCACATCCAGAAACTACCATACAATGCCTGCATTTGGCCGACCACTGCCTGTTACCACTCCAAAATGTTGTCTTCTAGTAAACCACTTTGCAAACCATTTCTCAATATGACCCCAATCACTTGCTGAATTGTGTCTCTGCTATTGCAAGCTGTCCAACAATTTCTAGCCATCTGGGCCAATTCACTCAGTACAAGAACTCCAGACTGGGCACAGCTGAATAACTTATCTCAGCCTATTTCCTCCATGCCTTGTACTCATATTTCATTGGACTTTATAACAGACTTACCTAGCTCTGATAATTTCACTTCCATCTTGACTGGTAGTTGACCAATTTTCAAAAATCACACACGTTAATAACTCTTCACTGTCATTCCATCAGCTCCAGTACTAGCTCAGCTTTCCATCAAATGTTTTTCAACTTCGTGGCTGCTCCAAAAGATCATATCAGAAAGGAGAGTTCAGTTTTTGGCCAAATTCTGGTGTTCCCTTTTTTAAGTATTTCAAGTTAAGCTTAATTTCTATTCTGCATACCAGCTTCAGTCCAATAGACAAACAGAGAGATATAATCAGGACTTGGAAGCTTTCTGAAACTGCTAATGTCCATTTCATTTTCTTTCTTTCCATTCCACATAGTCTATGGCTTGCATCCCAGAGTTTTAACATTTATAACACTTTCAGGCAATGCAATACCAGCTTCTGGATTTTGTATCAGACATTTTGCTGAAAACTGGTGCTGGGTGCAGGAAACTCTAATTAAGTCTTCTCATTTCTACAAGATCCAGGTAAAGAAGATTATGGAGTCTTATATCAGACACAAAAATCTGGAATGTTTCACAGACTCAAAAGTTTATGGTCCAGAAGAGAGGTCTTGGATTAAAGCATCTGATGTTCACGCTTCAACTTTGATCAAAATATTTCTTTAAAAATATCTTGCTAAAGCCCTTCCTAAGTGTTCAATGGCAAGATGGATCTGTAAAACATTGGGGTCTTAGGTAAAAGAGTTTGTTTCACCTCCATCATGGGTAGCCAGGGTTCCAGTTATGACCTGCGCTACTGGTCCTCACCAGAGGTGCTGCTCATTGGACAGTAATGCATTAAGGTGTTCAGTAATCAATAATTAAATTACCAGCATGGACTACGCCTGGCATTTGCCTATTTGGTCTGTCTGATCCGAGCACTCAGGGCTGGGTCATTGTTACCAGTTTGTATTTTCTTGATCTGCCAGGTGAAGGAACTTCTGTTTGGTTATATGTTTTGAAGACTCCTGGATAACTGTACCTCTCTTTGTTCTCGTGAGATTCTGGGCTTCCAAGCTAAGGTAACCATGCTGATTTTTGTTTCTGGACTTAGTTTTCTTCTTTTACTACTATCTACTATTCAAGTTTTCTAGTTCATCTTCTTTGCCAAGTTCATCAGCCTTGGCTGATGTGCATAACTTGCTGTGAGCATTCTGTGCACATTCCTATGCACAGGTGCCTTTGGGTGTGTTGGTTGGTAGAAATTTCAAAAACCTTAAAAACTTTGCTGTAATGCACAACAATCCCTAGTTACATCATTAGATAAAGCATGATGTTTGGTACCTATTAAAAGGTTAATAAATAGGCAGGGTGTACCGGGCTAGAGCTGGAGGTTATTTGCTCCCCAGTCTCATAAATTCCACTTTTATATTTGTGGTCAGCTGGCTCCCTCTTTAATGGCTGGAAGATGATGATTCCAAGATGCTGTTGTTGTTGTTATTGGGGGTGGGGGTGGCGGTTGGGGGAAGGGTGTTGTACTCCTTGTCTTCCCAGCAGAGCCATGGTGTGATTGCTCCCACATAGAAGGGGGTATGAATCATAGCACACTGACTGGTGGGCAGTGCTCTTCGTTCACCAATCAAATATTTCAGAGATCCTAACATACCAACTGACCTCACAATGAGATAGGAGAAAGGATCAAGTAATTTAGTTGGTCACCACCAGAGGCTGCAGTTTTATTACCAAACGAGATTATAGAAAATTTGATTACGCTTTAATACCACAAGAGATTACTACCAAGAAAGATTTTATAGAGAAATCTAGATAGCTTGTAGAAACTATAATAGATTTGTGAAAAATCAAGTTGCCTCAGTGCACCCAATGTTCCCGCTTTGAAAGTTGAGATCATTTCCTTTGCGATTTGCATGTAATCCCACTGAGGATACAGCTCTGTGATGTTCACAGAGCAGTGCCGTTAAATTGTCTTATTTAACTGTCTGCATGGCAATGCTCTTCCCCGCCTGCTGGCTTTATAAATAATTTGCTTTGCATTAAAGGTCATCAAAGATTGGAAAGAATTCTATTCATTTACTTGGGCTGTGCTTTAACAAGCCTTCTATCTCCTCTGTAGGGTTTAATTGAACAGAACTATGGATAAAATAATAAGACGGAGACAAGCTGTCTTGCTGCAGAACCAGTCATGAAAGAATTGCTTTATGTTATATATCTTTTTCGTTGCCAGAAACAACCTTACATCATTGATTATTCATTCTCTATGCTGATTGATAGTGCATCTATTTAGTTACAGCTGTGACTTAAGAAACACAGTTTATTTTCCAGAGAACTGAAAAGATATAAACATAATATGAAACTCATTTTGTTCCTATAAAATTATTTTATCATTTATTCTCTTGGCTGTATATTTTTGATATCCACAGAGAGTCTATTTAATCAAGAATCTTGCTGATATAATAGGGTGATTAGTATTGTATTCATTGAATTCAGCATTGACTCTCTGCTACTTCCTTGGTGATTTAGTAAAACTGGCCAACCTTAACGGAATACTCTGTTTTAATAGCAGTAATCAGACACTTTAATATTTCAAATAATAAAAAGTTAAAACGTAGTTGCTTAGGACAAACTTGCTTAATCTTAACGTGAAATTCAGAATTCAGATTGTGCTCAGTATTTGGGCAAATCTTAAAATAAGGATGTTGTGTAACTATTGCAAATACTTTGGATTCCTAGTGCGAAAACAGTATGGAGCTCTAAATTAATTCAAAGTTTCTTCATAATAGGATTTAGATAAGATATAGAAAACTTTGATATTAAACTATGAATCATTTCATGACTGCTAAATCATCATGTTTCATGTTATGGTTATCTACAAATTCTACAGTACTTTACATGTACCCACTCATCCACCCGTAACACTACTATCCTGCCAACTACTGATGTCTGCCCTAGTGCATCAGCCTACATGGGAACTCCCCAGCACACATCATCTGGAGGGAACTGTTCTGAGATGCACCACTGGCGAATTCAATACAATATAATGAAATTAATATATATTTAATAATAGTTATAACACATTAAATTATAAAGGAGTCCAGCACACTATTGTAAGGACAATACAATTGTGAAAAAATCCCTACTACCACTACTGGAAGGCATCACTTATAGTAGCTGCGCTTCCATCAGTCAATCTATGTTGGGCTTCCAGGATTAAAACACACATTTACTAAGCAATTGTTCTCAAGGATACAAAAAGCATTTTTCCATGTTTGTTGACCTGAATATTCACACTTACACCCATGTACGTAAAAAAAAAAAAAAAAACATATAAGGTAGTCTCCCCCACAACATAGTGGAAAAAAACTGAAACTTGTGACATATAACATACAGTATGTAAAGCACATGTACAATAAAACATAGTATGCAGCATATGATTATATAATAAAGATAGAATCATACAGCACAAATGATTAACGCATTTACAGAAATTATGCCACCTGGCTTTGGTGTATTAAGATAAGCCCGTCATTGTGATTAGTGTCCAATTAGCAGGACTGTCATGCTGGAATTGGTTAAGCAGTATGCTGGAGAGCAACACCCTTTGGAGATTGTATTGTGTATATACTGTGGGGGCACTGTAGTCAGCAGTTTCAGTACAGGGAGAGCTGGAGAGGGAAATTCCTAGGACTGCCACTAGGAATTTTGTAGTCCGGGACCCCCCACCCCTCACTTCACTTCACTTACTTGCTGAAGTGCTGAAGCTCTTGCTCACCCCACCCCCCCTCCGCTGCCTGTGCTCAGTGCGATGAATGAAGCCTTGCGCCCAGAGAGCAACCTTCTTCAACTCTGGACCCCAGCGGCCAATTAAAATGCGGCAACGGCTGGTGAGCCAATCAGTGCTTGCGTACCGGCAGCTGATTGGCTAATGGTACGTGAGCTCTGATTGGCTCACCAGCTGGTGCAGCACTTTATTTGGCCATCAGCATCTGGAGGCGAAGAAGCCTGTGCTCCGGGCACAGTCTAGCGTTCAGCACACTGAGTGCATGTAGTGCAGCGCAGAGGCAGACGGGGGGGATGTAGTGGGCAGAATGAATGGCCCGGGGCCTTCCTTCTCACTTAGAGGGGCCGGGCCCAGGACAGCTGTACCCACAGCACCAGCTTGATGGCGGCCCTGACAGTACATAAACATTGCTGAGATTGGCAGCCACTAGGTTAATGTAAAAAAACAGCTCTCACCGTCCCTGTGGATGACCCAACAGCTGCACAGAGTAGTAATGGCCAGGAGAATCTAAAGTTACAGTAGTTGCAATGTTTTGATCATCATTGAACAGCTACATCAGTAAATGATGTTTGAACCATTGTATAGAAAAATAAAAAACAAATTTATCAAAATAAATATTCTACCCCCAACAAATTCTGAGCGAAAAAAATGGAATATTAACTAATTAAGGGGTTAATCCTGTATACTGTACTTACTAAAGTAACAATTGTGACCTGAGAAATATATGCTCCTGATAGTGTAATGCATTTTACATTCTGCAAATATCATTGCCGACATGCACCATAAATTGAAAAACATACCTCTGTGCATTTAAAATCAACCTGCTATGTAATATGGTCTCTCGTTATTCATCGCTTACTGTATCTCTTATCACTCATCGCTATGTCCTCCTCAGGCACGGCTTATGATTCAATGGTCATCACTCATCCTGTGTCACATAGGACTGTTCTCTTCATATGCCCTCTTCACACACCACACTTCATTTATTCTGATGAATGATGATGTTTGCGTTTGCCAAATGTTGATATCTTACAATGGAAACTGAACATATTGCTTAAATAACCATTCATAAGATGTGTATTAAATATTTAGTATTTATTTCTGTTTCACACTTGTAGGACTGAGTGGAAATACAAAATGATGAGCTTTCCAGAATACACATGGTTTAAAGATTTTGAAAAAGGAGCTTCTGCTGCAAAATTATATGGTTTTATTATTACACATATACGTATTTATTTGCAGTAGATGCTTTCTGGAACATGTAGTTCCACACAGTAAATACGCAACAGTGGTGCACGCAGGGGGGGTTCTGAGTACATGGAAAATTACCCTGAAGGGCCGAATTTTTGTGTTCCTGTCTCAATATTAACATTGATAGCAACCATGATAGTGACCACAGCTACCAGGAGCTCTGATATAAGTCTATGCCTAAGGAGGATCATGGGAGCTGTAGGCAGGGGTGGATTGGTAATAACAACCATGGGGGGAATACCCGGTGGGCCGAAGTGCCTGCAGGGTCACCTGTAGTTGGGAGATGATGGACTGGTGTGGGTATATTAGGGGGTAGAAGGTGGTAGGCTGGCAACACGGGCATATACACCACACACACAGAAACCCCCACCAATAAAGCCTGTGTTTATCCCATTATAACATGGCTAACAATTCCTTTATTAGTAATAAACACACACATTTTTCTATGCACGATTTAGCCCCATAGCTAAACAAAGGACAATGAAACCATAATATGCAAAACAAGAATGCATTGAATGTGAAGATACCTGTATTTTAAACTGTAATCTTAGAATGAATATTTTGTCTAAACATTTTTTATTGCTCACACTGTATTATACTGGATAAACCGATGAGCAACATATTCAGTAAACAGTACTAAATAATGGGCCTGATTCAGAGTTGATCGCAAATGCAAAATCTGTCTTAAATGGGCAAAACCATGCTGCAGTGCAGGTAGGGCTGATGTAACATGTGCACTGCAGGGTGGGGCAGATGTAACATGTGCAGAGAGAGTTACATTTGGGTGAGTTATTTTGTTTCTGTGCAGAGTAAATACTGGCTGCTTTATTTGTACACTGCTATTTAGATTTATGTTTGAACACATCCCACCCAAATCTAACTCTCTCTGCACATGTTACATCTGCTCTACCTGCAGTGCACATGGTTTTGTCCATTTGAGAGCGATTTTGCTTTTGCAACCAAGGCTGAATCCGGCCCAGCCAATATGTGACCCAGAGTTTACAGAATTTCTAGCATTACTAAAACAAAAAGAGTATTTAGGATATCCTGTTGTTCTGTAACACGTGTACATTTCAAACTAACTCACAACGTGATTATTGCTATCCTATATCGCTTTGTGTCTCTGTTACTAGGTTCTCCTTACTAGACCCGGGCAGGAGAGCTGGGCCACTATAAAAGCTCACTATACATTTTGTCCCGGTTATTTTTAAGGGTGATATGTGAAACTATAACTTTTATATCCCTGTTGTTTCCTAAGACCTGGCTGGACTAACTCATAGAGCTGCTAATACTTTATACTGTGCTGGATTCTATATGAGTCAAACTGGTGCTCCGATCTTTGCTCATTGCCCCTGTCGGTCCATTTTATCATCTAGGGCGGGATGTACTAAAAGGAAAATGCGGTAAAACGGGGGTTTTACAGCATTTTCCTATTTACCAATACCCGTCCGCCCCTTCTATTGCCGCCCGCCGTCCACGCGCGCCCCCCCTCCCGTCCTCCTTTGATCTCCTCCTCCCCCAGCAGGTGTCACAGCCGGGAGGACATCCGGCTGCAGGGGGGAGGAGGAGACGCAGGGGGACACTGGCAGCCGCCAGGATGTGACGGAGTCCCCCGCAGACCACATCACAGGTATCGCGGGGGTCACCGACACCGCAACCCGATGCTAGCCGCATATGTTAGTACATATGCAGCAGCATCGCGGCGGCCGCCAGGGGAAGGGTGGCAATGTATATTAATACATCCCGCCTTTATCCTTTAGATGGTTGGGTTGGTGGGTTGGTGGAGGGGGGGGGGTTGGGAGGGAGGTATAGTTTCATTTTTGTTTGGTTCAATTTAGCTTAAATGGAGGGAGTTATTTCCTGTTGTTGCTGAGAGTCTATATTTTAGTTTTGGCTTAGGACCACTGGTCTATTACCTCCTATTATCTGCATGATTATAGTTAGTGGGGGTTCTAAATATACCTAGTGTTGGGCTAGGTTATTTAAAGATGGAGCTTTTTGGTGTAGGTTAGGGCTAGTTTTTCTTTTTTGGGGTGTTTTAAGGGATCCAAGTATACCTAGTGTTGGGTTAGGTCATACAGGGTGGAGGGATTTGGAGAAGATTTGCTTTGGGTGTTATTTTTATTTGGGTTGGTAGCTGCATATATTCTATTTATTTTAACTCTGTTTGGCTATTGCAGTCAGGGCCGGCGCCACCACTAGGCAGCCATAGGCATTTGCCTAGGGCGCCGACTGCTGGAGGGCGGCAGTTCGGAGCTGGTCCCCCCCACGCCGCATCACCCAGCAAGCCCTCCTCCCCCTCCCTGGGGAGCGTCGCATCACGGCGACCCGCATCACCCACCAAGCCCCCCCTGGAACGTCATGATGCCAGACAACCCCCCTCCACCTCCCCGCGTCGCATGGCAAGCCCCCCCCCCCTGGAACGTCACGGCGATGTGCGCCGCATCACTGGACCTTACAGGCGGCCCCCCCTCGAGCGGGTTAGTGATTGATCGCCGGGGCACTGCTAGGCACCGGAGCGCCCCAGGCGGGGAGGGGGGGGCCTCCCCGCCTGGGGCGCTCCGGTGCCTAGCACCGGCCCTGATTGCAGTGAGCTATGATATACATTTCAGTGACTCCTATTATATGGGAGGGTATTGTCCACGTTCGTGTAATTTCATTCTATATACTATGCCACTCTTTTGCGTTTGTGCCAGAATGGCGCTTTCAGGTACTGATGTAATCAAATTACTGAGCGGTGATCTTCTGAGCCTCTTGTGCGTGATACAATGACCCTTCTTCTCTATGTACAACTGTTTGATCCTGTTCTACATGTATTTTTGCCTGCTATACTGATATCTATATCGATTCAGCTGGCCACTTATATATGTTTAGGGAGGTTGTTATGTAAACTTGAAAATTTTCAATAAAAATTACTGAATGTAAACAAAGAAACAAAAAGAGTAAAGTATTTGATATCAGCAAAGCTTTTTAGCTGTATGATATAGTGAGTATATTTGCATCAGGAATAAAAAGTTTCTAAATCTGGGTACACATGGATTTATCATGCACATTGGCATAGAAGAACACAAGGCCCTGGATAGGAGTAGGGGCATGGCCTAAAAGGGGGCATGTCATCACCCCCTAAAATGTATTGAATGTAAACAAATAATTGTGTAGTCACCTAGGGTCAGGAACAGCAACCTGCACACAGAGAGCAGGTCATTTATGGAATCAGTAAAACATTTCCTGAGTTTAAAATGTTATTCCTGCATTTTTTCTAATACATTGTCTGCTATTATTCTTCTATTTGAGCATTTTGCTACCTCAATATTTGCATTTTCTGCAGGAACTACCTGCCTATGCATTTTGTTGTTCTTGGATGTTGAAATATTCACTTAAGGGAAACTGGCGGTATTGGAAATATTCTTCCATGAGAGATGCACGGCTACTTTCAATATTGAATCTAAGGTCAAACTATTCTAAAAAAAAGTGGGGTGCTTACATTAATTGTTTACCAGTGCAGACTCAGAACTCCATCTAGAAGGTTCTTACTTAGGCAAATCACCTTATAAATGTTTGTACTTCTCTGCTATTTACATAGCGACATGATATGAAATTCTATTTTAAGGTATTTTTAATCTTAATTTTAATCTATTGTAATGCCTAATTTATTGAGTGTGTTATTAATGTATGCCTTAAGGTAGGGAATTATTATCTCTTCTTCTTTCCTTTCTCCACCCTTTTCTTTCTATTCTAATATAACATATTTCTACTATGTGTCAAGCTGTATTCCCCTGATTGATTTATTGTGATTTCTATTTTGAACTTGGCATGTTTCTTTGTTCATTTCTGTACGATTTATTCTTCCTTTTCACTAAACAGTTTAAAAAACAAAACAAAAAAAACCCTGTTAAAAGAAACAGTCAAGTTTTCTATATTTTTTATGCTTATGATAATTCAAAAAGATCCTCTTCCCCTCAAAAAAACCTGATAAAACCCATTGTTGGAATCATTCCTTTTCTAAAGATTAGTCTGCAGAGTAATGTACAGTAGAGTAAAATATTTTTTTACTGATTATAAATAAATGGATTCACAAATTTGATACATTTTACTTGAACTCAATACCTCTGTAAATCCAGGGCTGCCGACAGAGGGGTGCTACGGGCACGGCTGTCCCGGGCCCAGCCAGTAAAGGGCCCGGGGCCCCGGGCCATTCACTCTGCCCACAGCACCCCCACTGAGCTGCCCCCACTGATAGAGCTCCTGAAAGTGCTGGAAGCCGCTTTGTCCAGCACTCTAGGCTCACCCCTCCTCCTCCTGTGCCCAGCTCCTGTCATGTGCGCGGTGAGGCTCCTGGCCGGGAGCTGCCTCACTCGGAGCCATCACCCTACCGCCTGGAGCTGCCAGCCTCTCGTCCGGAGCCCACCAGCCTCTCGCCCGGAGCCCCAAGCTGAATATCTGGGTACACCCGGGCGTCCCGGTCTCCCTGCTGCTCCATTGTACACAGTAAGTGTGCACAGTATATCTATATGTTCTGTGTGTCTGTGGTTGTATTCTGTGTGTAGTGTATGTGTGCGTGTGTGTGTGTGTGTGTGTATGAATGTATGCTGTATGAGTTATGTATGTATCTATGCAGTGTGTCTTGTGTGTGTGTTATGTATGCTGTGTGTGTGTGTGTGTGTATGTATGTATGTATGTATGTATGTATATGTAGTGTGTGTGTTTGTATGTATGTATGTATGTGCAGTGCTGGTGTGTGAGAGAGAACACTGTATTTATGTATGCAGAGTGTGTTGTGTGTAGTTGTAGACTCCACGGTGCAGCTAGATTCTTTTACTCCATGGTATTGGAAGACAATAGTTGGACACAGATTCAGTGAAGCGGGTGAACTTCAACGGATTTGGTTTTATTTCACGCAATCTTGCAAACAATGGTAACAACTTGAGGCCTACGACTGGGCTGTTACCGCAGGGTCAATTGTACAATTTACTTTCAATGGTACTAACGGTACACTTTACTTTTAAACGGTGCTAACCGTACACTTTACTTTCAAAGGGTGCTAACCGTACACTTTACTCTTAACGATACTAACAGTACTACAAATGATGCCGGTACCCAATTATTGTTCTGCACCTGAATCTAGGATTCGGCCTGTGAACAGGAATGAATGTGCAACTCCCCGGGGAAGAGGTCTCTAATGGAAAACCCGGCCTTCCTACAGATCAGTAGCCTGGGTTCACTTGAATCAGGCCTTCCTATGGATAACTAGCCTGGGTCTCACTTTAATCAGGCCTTCCTACGGATCAATAGCCTGGGGGGAGGGGGGACGGGGGACACTTCAATAAAGAACTTAAGGCCAATGTATCTGGGTATGTTCTTAACCCAGCAATGGGGTCACTACTGAAAAGTTAAAGGGTTCCCTTAGTGTAGGGACAGCTGTTTCTGCACACTTGCTTCCTATTAATAAGGAATAAGGGGAGAGTGCCCCTTTCTACTCTGCCCAGCACTGTCAGGGTTCCCCAGATCCACCCTCCTGAAGGTACGCTATGTGGATACCAAATGGTGGCCTCCGGGGCCAAACTCACGGTTCTGCGGATATTGCCCTGTAGAGAAAGCTTCCTGTCGGGGGTAGACTCCAGCCGGGATATTCCAGCCACCTCTGGGCTTCTGCTCCAGGCTGCTGCTCCTCCATGTCAGCATCTTCACGCGGCTCCCTTCTCCTCTCCGTTGCCCAGCACATGCACCCCCTGTGCTGCCAGGTGCTTGCCTGGGCAGGAGGCCGGGGACAGGGGCTGGTTGGTGTGCGGCGATGCGAGGGGACGTGTCAGCGGTGCCGGGAGGGAGCTGTTACTCACTGCTCCATCTGCTGGCTTCTCTGAGCTGCACGCTGCTCCCGCCGCACCGTCTTCCAGGGCATCTTTGAGGAGGGTAGTTAACCCTTTAATTTTTTGGGATTGTGGGAGGAAACCAGAGTACCCGGAGGACACCCATGCAAGCATGGGGAGAATTTACAAACTTTGCACAGTTTAGTGTTTTGGAATATTCTGTATTTCAGAATTTTAATGCAATAGGAAGTTTTCTGGAGTGTAATTCTCCCTTCATTACAGAGGCAACGCAGGATTGTGTCTGATTGCCCGGGAGTTGCCAGTTTCTATTACATCAGGCAAAAAACTACTAACCATAACAAATAACTTCACATTTACTATTTATTGCCTTATTTTAAATAAAAACAATTGCAAAAACAAATGTAATATTGTGTGTACATTCTTCACATTACATGTTATGTGTAAGTAGAGTACATATTTTCATGTTCACAGAAGTATTTATTTGACAAACAAATACTGTAGCTTTACCTAGCACACAATGCAAAATAGCTACAGGTTAATGCAGTAGAGAAACTTGTGGGTGGTGGGCCTGGGGGCAAAAAAAATATTTAGACCCCCTCCAGCACAACCCAAGTTCACATTGTGCAACATGGTAGTGAGTGATGGGAGAGGCAGGAGGAGACAGAGAACAATAGTGTGTGACAGGAAGAAGGAGACAGGGGCAGCAGTGGGCTCTTTAGCGTTAGGGGTCTCAGTGCACTGAACCTCCTGCACCAATGATAGTTCCACATCTGGGTTAATGTATGATGTCTTCAGTAACTGTGCACCTGAATGAGCTTCTCTTACAGTGTCCTGTATTATGATAACCTGTATACTTCTATTACTCTTTGCTTGCATTGATATGACTAGTTCAACTGGTTCTGCTGCTTTCAGATATGTTCTTTGGCTGAGTTGTTTATTTGTACACTCCCATAGCAGGTTGTTCTTTTGAAAGATACATCAGTGTGTTCATTATTATTCTAAAATAGTGTTTTTTATATTAATAAATTATGGGGGTTTTTACCTACATTTACAGACTCCAGAGCTGGCCTTAGCTAATTTGATGGACTAGGCAAGATTTTAGTTGGTGTCCCCTAGCACTATCGATAATTATGCCCCTGACCCATTGCCCCCTATTCCCCACTCTGTATTGCTCCTGATTCACATTACACCACACTGTATTGCTCCTTTTTCACACTGCACCACACAGTAGTGACCTTTAGACATATTACACCACACAGTAGTGCACCCTATACACATGATTCCACACAGTAATGCTACTTACACACTATTACAACCCAGTCCATCACTCATTTGGTCTGTACTCTGTAGATTCTGAAGCCTGGGCTGACTGCAGGGAGTTATTCAGTGCAAGATCATTCTGCTGAACTCCTCAAAGGCCCATGGAAGTAGCTGCTATGGCTGGGTATGCACTCCAGCCCTCCTCCAGGGAATATGGCCATGTCTTTGCTCCTCGCACTAGCACTCCTGCTGCTTCTGGCTCATTTGTATGAGTTGCATGCCCCAAGGCATTCTAAATGCCTTAGGGATTTGCCTAGTTTGCCTATGCCTATGGCCGGCTCTGACAGGATCATATCCAGCCTACTTATTTTACAAAGTTGTATGGGCCTAATTCATGTTTGCAAGTGAAGCAAAAAAAAAAACAAGAAAATGGACAAATCCATGTGTTACTGATCTATAACATGGTGATCTATAACATGGTGGATTATATTTTTTTTGTGCAGGGTAAAGACTGGCTATTTTTGCATGTAGCCCACAAATACTAGACAGCTTTATTTGTACATGATAACACACCTCTGAAATCTAAATCTCTCCACATATAACATCTGCCCCACTTGCAGGCATTTGCATTATAGTGTTGTGATCACAGGACCCGTTCTGCACAGAACAGGTCCTGCACCTGTGCAGTTTAATGAAATTCGGGAAACTGTTCCAGGGATCACACATGCAAGCCAAGCTGAATAGGGACTATTGATTTTATATCTGGACTTACTGGGTGGCAAAGCACTCCGCACTAGGTTAGTAGCGAGATTCAGTACTCTTTTGTATATGCACTAGGGTTTCTGTGTTGATTGATCTGAACAATTTTGGTTAATTCACCTTAACTGACCTCCTGGTGTCAAATCCAGCCAATTTAGGTGGAGGCAACTGTTGGCTGGTATAAACGACCCAAAGTCAGTTGGCTTAGTAAAACTCCTGGTGTGGATCATATTATCATTCAAATATACTGTGAGGTCCAAGAAATTTACCTTAATTTCACATGAAAATGTGAATTCAAAACATTTGTCTTCAAATATATGAAAATTTGTGATAAAAGCTCTTCCCCTACATTCCAAATTTGAAGAAATATTATCTATATACTTTAGCCAGGACACCAGGGTCGCACTAAATGGGTTGTGGTTCCATATAGTATCTAACTCCCACTGACCCATGAAAATATTTGCATAACTTGTAGCGAACCTGGTATCCAACTTTACTCCTTAGAAAATAAAACTCTTATGGTAAATCACTTCCTCTTAAAAAGTTAGTAGTGGCTTTCGTACCCTCTTGGTGAGCAGTTATGGTATATAGCAGGGTTGGGGAACCTTTTTTCTGCCAAGGGCCATTTGTAATGTAAAAAAATTATTCGGGGGCCATATATAAAATAGCCACTTACAAATTTCTCTGCTTCACCCATCCCATGCTGCTTCAGACTCCCAGTCTCCCACGCTCTGGCTCCCAGCACTGCCGCTACATATGAGGGCTCTCGCAAGAACTCCCGCCCTCTTTCGAGAACTTCTCCTGCTTTGACTCCCAGGACAAGCTGACGGGCGGGTGTTCTGGCCAGTCAGACTGGTCACAGGGGCTGTTTACATCCCACGGGCCGGAGTTTCCCCACCCCTGGTATATAGGGAGCATATATAGGCCATGGCTAAAATCATCCCAGGTTCCCATACTACAGTTTTCAAATGGGTAATAAATTCCCTTGTATCTTTTAGGTGTGATTTATTTTTGTATACTAATTGTTGCAAGTAATGGTCTATCAAAGCCAATAGGTTGGCAGTGACTGGATCAATGCCACTATGGGCCTTCCAGGGGGATTTATAGGGTCTTTGTGGACTATGGGAAGGATGAAGATAACTGGAGAGGCAGGTTCTGTGTTACACAGAAAAGATGCTTCTAAAACTTTCATATGTTTATTTATTTTTTTACTAAAAGGGAAGATTCTTTGAGAATCTTAATAGTGGGGTCTGTCTTTAACATTTGGTAAGTGGTCTTATCATTCAGCTGGCCTAATATCTCTTCCTCATACAGTATTTGATCTTAGACATCACTACAACACCTCCCCCCATATCAGCGGGTTTGAAAAATATGTCTGATTTTAAGGGCCTGCCTTTCCTTATGTGTTAGATTGATTTTGGAAATTTTGTTGTCCATTTTGCCTATGCCATCTATCACAAATTTCAAAAAGGTTTCCATAATATTCCCCCTAACATACGTAGGGTTAATCAAAATTATTATTTTATTATTATTTTAAAACTAGCGCTCAGAGTTAATTCAATACTATGCAGCTGGATAGACCCTGCAGAGACCATCAACCTCTGAATATTAACGAGACACACAAGGGAAAGATATGGGTAGGGTTAAAAATAGATTTTGGTTTAAAAGTGATACTCGGCTTAATGTATGGAGAGATTAAATATTTGTTAAACTGCTCCTGCTACTGTCTTCTGCCTGTAGGCAGCTTCTCCATTGGCCTTATATGATATGGTATTGTTTGAATGTATGATAAGCTCTTGTGGGGGCTCTGGAGATGGGAGTTCAAACAGTTCAAAATTTGGGGATGCAAAGCAACTGCCATCAACTGCCATTCCAAACTGACTCACTGGCTGTTGGTGTTGCTACCTTATTTGAATTTTGAATTGCATTGCAGCCCCTCTTCTGGAGCTGCCACTGATAATTACTATTTTTTGTATGATACTGCATGCTGTCTGTAGAGTGCTTTGCATGCTTGCACCTTACAAATACACAATGACAAAGACAACAATGCTTTTGATGAATGTTGTCTGTACTTGCAGTAAAATCCTGACTATAGCATCAATGACAGCATGCTAATGGATGTGGCCACTGAACGATTGTTAAAGGTATCAATTAATGTGTATGAACTATATTGTTTGTCTGGTAGAACAACCAGTTCAAGGGAAATCATTGAGGATATTGCATCGTTTCTAGTGTTGTCGAATGTGTATTATTTATTTATTTATTTACAGTTTCTTATATAGTGCAGCAGATTCCGTTGCGCTTTACAATAGTAGTCAGTGATAAAACAAACTGGGTAACAACAGACAGACTTGGAGGTAGGAGGGCCCTGCTGCAAGCTTACAATCTATAGGGATATAGGAGGGAAACACAAGGACAGGCACCAGTAGTAGCATAGCAGTCCTACCAAGTTACAAGTCCAGAAGGGAAGCTATATAATACATAAGAGCCTCAGAGGTTATGTGTGTGGAACTTAAATATGATAGGCTTGCCTGAAGAGGTGAGTTTTCAGGGAACACTTGAAAGTTTGGAGGCTAGTGGAGAGTCTTATTGTGCGTTGAAGGGCATTCCATAGGATAGGAGCAGCACGATGAAAGTCCTGTAATAGCGAATGGGAGCTAGTGATCCATGCAGAAGAGAGACGCAGATCTTGAACGAAGTGGTCGAGATGGGAGATATTTTGTGATAAGTAAGGAGATATATGCTGGTGCAGTATGGTTAATAGCTTTATATGTGAGTAGAAGTATTTTATATTGAATACGGTAAGATACAGGTAACCAATGGAGGGACTGGCAGAGCGGATCAGCAGATGATGAGCGTCTTGCAAGGAAGATCAGCATAGCAGCAGCATTTAAAATGGATTGCAGTGGTGAGAGTCTGTTCTTGGGAAGACCAGTTAGGAGACTATTGCAATAATCAATGCGGGATATAATGAGTGCATGGATAAGAGATTTGGTAGTGTCTTGTGTGAGATAGGGTCGTATTTTGTGTACCAAATTCTCTCCCACTAAGTACATGTATGGTAACTGGAGTAATACAATGCATACTTAATGTGGCACTATGTATCAATTTAATCAAATTAAATATTAAATTATATATAAAAATGTCAGTATATTCTGTATAATTGAACATAAAGTATTTTTTTTCTGCTATTAAGAGCCACTGAAAGTTTTGAAGTCATTTATATTGCTGCCATAACCAATTTCCATAATCTATAATTTTGTCTTATTTCTCTAATAAGTGATTTTTAAAGGAAAAAAAACATACAAAGCAAATTCTCGTTTTCTGGATGCATATTCCTGATTTTATTATTTTTTCTAGTGTGATAATTCTGCCACTAACATTCACTCCAATACATTTGGTTCTGACCCTTCCATCTGAAAGCAATTATAGGCCTTTCTGATGAGTACTGGAGAAAGTGCTTAACTTGATGCCAGCCCTTAATTTTGCTGTTGACACTATTCCAATCTTTAATAAGCAAATACAGTCCTGTACTTCTGTAAAAGAAATCCTTTATTGCTACAGATGTCATACTTTTGAATAATTACCAAGTAAATTGTGCCATCTCATAAATGATTTCCTGATAGTAAACCCATTCCTTCTTTCATCAGAGAATTGATAGTAATTTAATGCCACACCTAGCAAAGCATTATACTAATCAACCAAAAGTAAACAGAAGTCTCCTGTGTATGTGCATTAGATTTTCTAGAATGTATCTATAATAATAATAATAATAATAATAATTATTATTATTATTATTATTATTATTATTATTATTATTACTCTAGATAGAGCACTAATACATGTTGAGAAGTTAAAGGTTAACATAATGAGCTAAACTATTTCTGAATAAATGACTATGATGGCCTAATAAGTCTAATAGTGTGTACACACGGGGCGATATGGCTTCTGATGTTGCTGATATAGTGAACATCGGAACCCATATCCCATGCAGATGGGATGCTTTTTTAGGGCTTGCGAGCCCGATGCGCTGCCGATGCGCGCTCCCGTGTGAGCGCAAATCGCCAGTGAAATAGAGAGGGCAGCCAAGACTATATAGTGCAGATCTGCACTATATAGTCCAAATTGTCCCTCTGCATGCATGCCGTGCAATGCGAGTCCCTATACGATCTGACCGTATCGGGACTCGCATAGCACGGCATATCCTGCCGTGTGTACACACCTTTACTCTTATATCAGCCCATTATTCTTGATAGAAGAAATAAGTGTATCTCCTACTTTTGCCAAAAACTTCTAACATTTGGGACTAAGTGACTTGAATTGCTGCCACCATAACCGAATCAACGATTTGTTCTAGACTTAGGCAGAAGCTTGAAGCAAAGCAGTTTTCGCTGCTGCAACTTAATTATTGTCTGTATTCAGAGGCTTACCTCTGTTTCTGGGTCTGGGGGTCTCCCCATCAGGCACATGCTGTGGTTGCAGAGCCAGGTCACAATGTCCGCTAGGAGTAAGAGTCTGGGTGCCAGGTTACAGCGTGTCGCAGCCACCATTGTGTGGATCTGGCAGAGCAGGTGCGCGCTGCACTGGGAGGATGGGTAGTATGGTGTATGTGTCCTGGTTCTACATGTGTCTTCGGTACAGGGGGCCGCCATGTTGGACACTTGGACTGCCCAATTGCTGCTCAGAGCAGTTCCCCAGCCAATCCGCTGCAGTCTCATCTGTTAAAGGGGTTCAACCCTCAGGTACCTTGCCTGTGCTTCAGGTTACCTCATGCATTAAGGTTATCTGACTCTATGCACTGTATTAAAAAGTTTAAAAGTAGTAAAAGTTTTTGGTAAAAAAATCTCAGAAATTTTTATGTTGGTGTTTATGGAAGACCATATTAGCTCATTGCTAATATAGCTTTGGTGGAAAACTTTGTGATTTAGGGGAGGTGTTGACTAGCCTGTGAAGACACGAGGCCTCCGCCTCTCTTAAAGTTAGCAAGTATTAAATGCCAGATAAGTAGTGTCTTGTGATATCCCCTTGAAAAAAGTCTATGGCAGATGTATTCAGCTTGTGAGAGAAATAAAGTACAGGTGAATCAGCTCCTAACATGCTTGGTATAGGAGACAGGTAGTTGCTGATTGGTGGGTACATCAATTCTCTCCAATCTATCACTCTCTAAGTTGAGAGTGATAAACCAAGAGCAAATCAGCTCCTGACTGCCATGTTATAGGCTGTATTTGAAAAATGACAGATAGGAGCTGGCTGGTTGGTGGTTTATCAATCAATTTTACACTTTTTAAGGCTTCGCCCTTGACTCAGTGCTCCATCTGTCTTTAAAGTATCTTCTATCAGCTTCTTTAGACTATAATTGACTATTATTTTACATGTACAATATTTTGTAACAAGGGCATAGGCATTTCTACAAAAAAAAAAAATAAAGGAAAAGGGTGAGGTTACATGTTGGACTTTTTTTTTTTTACTAAAGTGACATATGAAAATTAGCTGTGTAACAGGAAATTCCAAGCCCTTGAAAGGCTTCTTGTCATTTGTTATATCCATTCATAAACACTATACTGCCATGTTCTAATTATTTTACTCTCACTCAGAACAGCTGCCTGAACAGTGTATTGTTCCAATTTTCATTAGAAGTCGCCAAATCTGCTTCCTGCCTTGAAAAGCAATATGTGGCTAAATTGATGGAAATGCACGTTATACTCAGAATATTGTATCAATGTGTTGTTGAAGAGTGGCATATCAAGCACATGGAATACTGTGGTTATAGCTATGCCCATGAACAAAATGTTTGGTTGGCAAATTTTTGGGATGATGCAAAGGTCAGTAGAAGTCTTGAAATATTGAAAACCGCCCTTGTGTACCTTCAAGCCTGGGATGCTATGATTGAAATTTCTGGTAAAATTATATCACCCTCAGCTCAAATATCCGTACAAGCCCCAATTAATTTGACCTCAGACCTCTCCTTGTCCCTTTGGGTGAAACAGAGGCTCTGTTTCAAATCCTTTGCTCGGCTTTAATCTTAATATAATATTCCTAATTGTGATTTACAAATTCTTACATGTCAGGCTACTTTATTCAGTCATTAAGATTGGGATCTTCCCTACCCACCTCTCCCCATCCTTCGTAATGTCCAAATTGTCCTCCCTGCCCCTAAGTAGTAATATTTCTTCATGGTGTACGTACTATTTGGCCTCAAGTGAGGTGGGCAAATTACCAGTCCAGATCAAATGGGAGTAGGAATTGGGCAGTATAAGACAGAGAGTGGAATATGATTCTTAGTAATGTGATCAACCACTCAAACTTATATAAAAAATATACCTTACCACATCATGCATACATTTTGTTATGTTGGAGAAACTGTTGTGAATGTTTTTGGGACATGCCCAAAACTCTAGATATGTAACAGGTCCCAAATTTATGGCAACCAGATCAGCCATTGCCCAACATTGGAAGAAACCCAACTCTCCAACCCTTTTTGAAATGGTATTATTCCTATCAGCAGACTACTTTAACACTCTCCTTGGTATAAAAATTACCATTTTGAATGGCTGTTGACTTTCCTTTTATTATTTTGATGGGTAGTGTTTAACATATACATGTATGGGTTATATCACAATTTGACATTACTCTCTTCTTCTTTCAAGATTCTTTGCTTAGGTTTTCTTTTCAATCCTTTGGTTACTGGATCCCCCTCTTTTCCCCTAAATTTTTTATTTTTTGGTTCTTGATACTGAATTGCATAATTTCTTATACTATGCCATGTACAATTAGAAATGTTGTCAGTTTTTTATTGCATTGTAATGTGTGGCAAGTATACTCCTTAAATCATTAAAATAAATTATACATGTTAACAAATTCCATACAGAAACATAACTTGGCAGCAAAATAGTAAAATGTATAGAAAGAATGTAAAGAAAATATAGAAAACTGAATAAAACATATTAGAAAAAACTGTATGTCTTTATTTGTCTCCATTCTATAATAAGTTCAATTATTATATACAGTCTACCATCCCGGTTTATGGTATAAGTATCAGTTGTGTATATAACATGTAGCCATTAAGTACCCTGAAATAAGAATGGAGTGGCACATATTGAAAATGACTCTAGAAGTGTTTAGAGGTTCAGAAATCCCCATCTATTCATCCCTACCTCTATAATCATTTGAAATGCATGAGGTAATTGCAATTTTTGGTATTCCATTTCCTGCACAATATCTAGTGACGAGAGGTGTCAAACTATTCACACAACCTCTTAAATTATATCAACCGTATCAAGTGTCAAAGTCTAAATTATATCTCTGGATTAGAATGCATTATGACACTTGTTAGCAGGGTGCGTGTATACGCACTTTGCGCAATACTGTACTTTGCGCATTATCGCAGCCATTGCTTATTACGGCAGAATGAGAAAAAGCCATAATGTTACACATAATTACCTTCTTACATAACACATAATTTACACAGTCACTACGCATCCTGAGCACTGTCTTTATATTTGAAAACGTTAGTATATTAGCTACAATTAAGCCAATTCTGTAACACATGATTAGAGTAACATAGGGGGTTATTCAAGTCCATTCAGTTCTCTGTGCATTCGCGATCCCGCACTGCAAGGGGGGTGTTCATTCGCAGGGAAGGGTTTGATGGACTCGCAAGGCTGCGAATTTGCAGCCTTGTGAATAAACCAGAATAACCCCCATAGTGTACTCATATCTAGGTTTAAACTGTTCAGCATTGCATTTGCTATTAGATGGTGGTTGCAGGGAAATTGTAGCATAATGTATTCACAATATACAGAAAATGTGTTAGATATTGCTTCTTTGAAACTACACAGAGAAGAGTGTAAATCAGTTGGTCCACAATTGCAAGAACATAGCCCATTTCCTGCTCTTGGACATGTCGTGTTATAGCTGGGACTAAACTCTGGACCAAAGAGGAGAGACATTGCGTAACATAACATACTCCATAGGCAAACGCAGCAGGGTTTCTGGTTGCACAGAAACCCCCTTCTCTTGGCAAGTGCAAGGGGCAAATTATGACAACATTAGCACTGGTATATAATATGATCAATAGAGCTGCCACAACACCATGCAGTGCAAGGGACAGAGTAGAGCTATTGCACATGCCCAGTGGTAGCAGCTTCTTCTACTACATATACTATATGTGATCTGAGCCCTAAAACATCGCAATGGACCAGAGAGCAGCTTCCAGGAGGAAGAGACAGGAGTCTTAACATGAGGTGGGAGAATGTAAGCTTAGAAAGTGCAGTACTGGTTCTATTATGTTTGTGTATTGATTAGGATATGTTTAATCTATTCCTGAGAATTTACCTTATTTAAATGTTTGAAAGGATTCTGTATGATATACCTACAATTAAAATCCTGACGGTCAAAATACCGGAAACCATTGACCGACGGTCAAAATACCGACACGGTCAAAATACAGACAAGGTCAAAATACCAGCACGGTCAAAATACAGACAAGGTCAAAATACAGACATTTAAAATATACACAGGTCAAAAAGTATACACAAGTTATTCATATTTTTTTGGTCTGTATGTGTACATAGGTCAACATGAAACCCGTATGAGTGTACAGCGTCCCCTCACATGGCTCGCTGCGCTCGCCATGCTTCGAGCATGGTGACTTGCTACGCTCGTAACACTATTTTATTCGCCCTCCACTCCCTAGTGGATGGTAGGGCATGAAATTTCGCCAGTCGGCTACGCTCGCCATTCTTCGGGCACGGGGCCTCACTGTGCTCGGCACACTGTTATATTCCCCCTCCATGTCCACTGGGATGGTAAAGTATGAACAAGTTAAATGTCGGTATTTTGACCGTGTCAGTATTTTGACCGTGTCGGTATTTTAAATGTCGGTATTTTGACCTTGTCAGTATTTTGACCATCAGTCAATGGTTGTCGGGATTTTGACCATCGGGATTTTGATTGTGGGTAAATTGACTGCATCCCGTTTGAAACAGCGGGATGCGGTTAATTTCCCGGCGGTCGGGATCCCGGCGGTCGGAATCCCGACACTGGAATCCCGACCGCCGAAATCCCGAAACTTTCTCCCTCCGTGGGTGTCCACGACACCCATAGAGGGAGAATAAAATAGCGTGCCGAGCGTAGCGAGGCACCGGGCCCGCTGCGTGGCGAGCGCAGCGAGCCCGCAAGGGCGGGCGATCCATGTCCCCCCCTTGTCGGGATTTCGGCGGTCGGGATTCCAGTGTCGGGATTCCGACCGCCGGGATCCCGACCGCCGGGAAATCATATCGGATCCGAAACAGCCTATACTATAAACCATCTGTACTATTAAATATAAATATTGTACTCCATACAGTATCCAGTGTACAATATTAAGGGCTGTTACTGCTTCCCCCGGACTACCGTACATACTCCAATACGTCAGAGTGGGAGACTTTGGATTACATTTGGAAACCCGCCTCTAAAAATCCTGGGTTTGCCACTGTACTTCCCTATACGTAACCTAGGGTATAAAAACAGAGTCCCAGAAGGTAACACACACCAGTAGCGCACGCAGGGGAGGTTTCTAAATACCCAGAAACCCCCTCAGGAGTCTAAGTGCCCTGAAAGCTGAGGGTCCCCTCTTTCCATGGGTACAAGAATTTTAAAAATCGGCCCTTGGGAACTGGAGATATCTGACTTCAAAGCAGTGGTCCCTATCCAAGCCTGTTAATTGCTCTTCCCAGTCAGATATTTCAGATTCTGTCTGACTTAGAGTTTTTCTGAGGGTATATTCCAAAAATCTGGGACTCTCCCCCTTTGAAGGACACTAGAAGCTTGTCTCTACTGTTCCCAGAACCAGAGATATCATCCTTCCAGCAGCTGGTTACTGCTCCAGCTCCACCTGGTGTGTAGTTTTATATATTCGTTGGAAGATTGCTCTGCCTCCTGAACTCTGATACCCTAGTCCCCAATACCATTTGGTAGGTGGGATTCTCTAGTTTTTAATTCCATTAAAATCTAAGAAATCTATTTCTACCCCCTACCACCCGTGGGAAATCAAAGCCTCCCCCACCCCTACCACTGGAGGATCGGTAGGGGCCCCAATACATTGCTATGCCCAGGGGTCTACACTGCTGTTGATGCCCCTGTATGTATGTGTGTGTATATATATATATTTTTTTTTTAATTATTATTATTTATATACACTTGGTCTATCTATAATACTTTAACTGACCCGGCATAAACTGGGTCACCTAAGTGTCCGTCTCCGTGCTTTGCTCCGCCCCTCTGGAAACCCCCTTCTGAAAATCCTGCGTTTGCCCCTGCACACACACACACACACACACACACACACACACACACACACACTGACCCCCACACTCACCACTAATTCCATCCATTCAAATACACACACAAACACACACACACCCCACCCCCATACATTACACATATGAATCAAGCGATTTTTTCGAACCTGGAATCGTACTGTATATACAGTATAATTTGGTTGCATTGTATTATCTGTGATATGTAATGTATTGTTCTAAACTGTAAATATAATCTCTCTCATTGTTATTTGTTAAATTTTTATTTGTGTATAAACTGTAAACTGTGATATTCTTTAGAAGGTAAAGAAATACCTTTTTTTGCTTCGGAACCACAAAATCACAGCATGCACTATTGGTCTTTTATTTCCTAAGGTATTAGTGTGCGTATAACCGCACAAAGACTGTATTATGCAAGATTGCATAACCAGCATAATATCATGTATATTGTTTATTGATATTTGGCATTCACATAAAGGTGAATCGGATGTTGGTAACGTCATAATATAAAATACTCAATATGCATATATTTGGTATTCATGTTTATATGGTTACAACAAGTCCATTGTTATTTATATTCATTGTTATTTATATCTGATCTTCCATCCTATTTTGTCAATCTCCAGTAAATTGAACAAACACTAGTAACTCAATGTACTGTATAAGTTACAGTGCGGTAACACAGTGCTATCTGATAGACACATTCAACAACTAGCCAAGCCCCCATGATTATGAGATATTAAGCAGAGAGAGAAAGTCTCATCCAACCAGCCCCTAACTGTCATTTTTTTAAGCTTATTATGCAATTAGGAGCGTACATTATCTCTCTACACTTTTCAATCTGCAAGGCTTCAGAAATAGATCCTTGAATTAAATAGCAGTTTGCATTTATGGCACAGCATAGTGGTAACCACTGTTATTGCTGACACACACACAGTTACAATCAGCACAAAAGATTCTAATAACAGAAATGATCTCCTAAGAAACTCGCAGCTTACCGAATCCATATGATGCCACCAAGGCAAATCTCCGCCCCCTCCTGCCGCTTCCTCTCGCAACCATGCAAGGGGATGTGCCACGAAGACACATCCCCTCACATGTGCCCGCTGCTAGAGAAATCGTTAGATGATCACGACCATTGGATGATTTCTCCAGGGCTCGCAAATATAAGTCAGTCCAGCCCACATTCCCATGGGAATGCCTAGCGTTTTCATGGGGACACCCATGAAAAGCTGGGTGTTCCCATGGGTGACACCCGTCCCCGTACTGCTCAGTGCGAATGGCTCAGTGACTATGCAAGTCAAAACATTATGCACATGCGCAGTACAAAAACATGGGTCCCCCAAGAGACCGCACGGGGGACCAAATCAATTAGAATGAGGGCCTTAGTCTTATATAACACAGCAATTCTACATATCTCTCCCCCAGCTAACGGTTCTCTCTGCTCTATTCTCTCCTCAATACGAATATCTGCCCCATACATTGCACATTATTGTTTATCGATGATATATCTGCCACTCATGAAATACTCATCATTTCACTAGTAGCAGTCACCAAATCTCCATGCCATCTCCAATCTAATCTAAAGCCCTGATTGGTTGGACAACCTGATTTACCAATTTTGATCTCTTTTTGGTCAGAATCCTGGTTTCCCGTTTCCAGTTTTTCTTCCCAATCATCTACAAAACACGGAATTGCCCCAATTAGTTGCAGAGGCATGGTGCCCTTCAGCATAGGTGTGTGCACATAGGACCTTTATTCCGGTTCATTAGCTGAGATGCAAATTTGCACCATTGTGAGTGAACCAGATCCTGCCTTGCAAATGGTGGTATGCCGGCACACCATTTGCAGACTGTGGAGTAACACCCACATCATTTGATGGTCGGCAAGCATTGAATGATGTGGAAAGTGCACGCAGCTCTAAGGCTGCTCAAAGCAACCTTAGATCTGCGTGCACATTTGGAGGGAAGTGGGAGGGCAGCTGACATCCAGTGATGTCCGCTGCCTGCCCCCCACACCTGCGTCATCGGCCTATTACCATGAGAATGCCCAGCGTTTCCATATGGTAATGGAACGACCCACGCCCGCTCTTACCCTAAATTTGCAAGGTTGGGTGCATGTATCCAGCGAACAGTTTGTTTGGCATGGACGCGCGCTCCCAGTGCATCCGCAGAAAATATCTGCCCTGTGCAAACGCACACGACCAGAATAAGGTCTCTAGAGTGTTAGTAATTAGAAGACTAAAACTGATATAGGTAGGAGATTATGGTGTGGCTGAGACGTTTTATATTGTAGCGAGTGCCAATAGATTATGGTAGACATACCTGATTGGATGTGTTAGACACACCCAATGGGCAGTGTTAGACACGCCCAGTAGGTGGTGCTAGACAAACCCCTTTGACAGTGCACCCCCTAATAAAATGTGCTGTGCACACCTAAGTGATATCTGCTTAAGTGATATCTGCTTTATTTATTAACAACCTAACATAGCAACATTTTAAAAAATAATGATTTTGATTCCACTAACAATCACCTTGAATCCTACCATCTTGTAAGAATTGTTTGTGTGTTGGTCTATTCTAAAGTCTTTAAGTATGTCTGCAATGGAAAAGTTATTTATAGCAGATTTGTGTAGGTGTTGCTAGCATTTTAATTGCTGCAGATCTTTAATTATGCATTTGCATGAAAACACTAGCATCCATTTCTCAGAAAGAATTACAAGCATCAATAAGTGAGATCCATTTCTGCATCCAGTTTCTTTTTTGCAAGTGTTTAGAAGTCATATAGTATAACTTTTTGATTGTTGATAGGCTCTCTCAGCTAATCTATACTAAAGCTATACAGTTTTCAGTGACACAATAAATGTTCAACCAATTAAAATGTATTTCAGTCAATTAATTGAAAATTCAAATTTTGTTGAAAATTCTGATGGAATGAGTAATTAAACAACTGTCCTATAAAACTGTATAGGGCAAGTGAATTCAGCACAATGTTGAATACGAAATTGGGTTTGATACGAAATCCCGGCGGTCGGAATCCCGGCGTTCAAAATCCCGACGCCGAAATCCAGACAAGGGGGGAACGTGGATCGCCCCCCTTGTGGGCTCACTGCGCTCGCCACACTGCGGGCCCGGTGCAATGCAATGATAATTGTGAAAATATCTCAGGCCCCATGTTCATCAATATCTCTACAGGCGCAGTAGATTCTGGCACATTGCGAGAGTGTACTCAGTGATTTTGGATCTCATAAAGACCTCCTCAGTTGACAAATAGGGGATCCCACAACCATTTCCTTCTCCTCTTCAGCTCTGGCATCTACTACATATGCAGCTGTGTATCATATCGCTTAAAAACAAGTGTCAATATAAGGAGGGTGACCTGCAACAGAATAAACACATTTCATGCTCTTTTGGTCATACTATATACATACAAACACCCATCAAATGCAAGCACCAATATATTTATTTGTACAAATGTATAGTTAAATATAAAAATGCGCTCATGATGTCAGTACTATGACATCAGAGAACAAGTAAGCTGGGAATAGCAGCTTATTTGCCTCCTGCAGCCAATGGTGACATCTACTTTTCTGTTACCCTTCCTACCAGGTCCAGTGAACAATATAAAGTGGATAATAAAAGCTTAACGGGCAACAGATGTAAGTAAAAATGCATATTTTTACAGTGAATTTAAGCACATTATTTTATTCTGCCATAGTTGGCACCTGATTTACCGTGATGTAATCTAACCTCTACTTACCTCCACTTACCCACTACCTTATTTTTTTCCTTTGAAGCTCATGGACATCTTCCAATTTACTTCACTTACTCAAGAATTACTGCATACCATGATGTTATTGTTGGGTTTTCATATAATGTCTTGGATTACAGCACTTTGGGCCTTATTCTGGTCTGTGCGGCCGGAGCCGAATATGCGGCCAGGACCGTGCGTCCTAAACCCGGCCTTCCGTACGGATCGCTCACTCCGTCCGAATGCGGTAAGCCGCTGACCGCACGGAGCACGAGTGGATTTCTCATGTATACACCTCCTCCATCTCTGGGAACCTCCCCCATCATTCAATGGTCGCATACCATCGAATGCAGGACCGAGCGGTCAGGCAGCTCCCGCGAGCTCAGACCACTCGGGCATTTCTCCGTGCAAAAGCAGGGATCTGGGCGGGCAGCTGACATCCGGCAATGTCATATGTCCTCCCCCTACACGAGCGTCACGGTCGCATTACCATACGTACGCCCAGCGTTTTCATGGGAACGCCCATGAAACGCGGGGCGTATGCATATGTTAATGAGGCCAAACAGCCCTTCACGAACCTCTCCTCCCCCTGTTCGTAGTGTAACCAATTCATGCGAAATTTGGACATATGTCCCTTTCGCACATGCGCAGATATGCCTCTGCACATGCGTAAACACAAAACATCGGCGGAACGAACGCACGTGGACATATCCGCACTAACCAGAATAAGGGCCTTTATTTTGGATTACAATTATAACAGGCATTTGGTAAATAGTTGTTAAAACAATTGGGGATGTACAACTCTTGTTAATGTCTGCAACAGAATACAAACATATTAGCAACCCAGACCAAAACTACTGATGAGGAGCAAAAATCCCAATTTACTCAGATGGCCTGTAATCAAAATCAGAGATTGCATATGTTTGTATTATTTACACTATCAGCAGTTAATTCAGCCCAACATGGCTCATCTGCAGTGAGAAAATGACTATGCTGTTATTAAGGTCATGGGTAAAGGGAGGTTTGTATAAGCGATAAAAGCGATAAAAATTGGTGACCATTGCTCAAGAATAATGTTATAGAAATCACAGAAAAAAGAAATTAGATGAGGCTCTCACTGATCTCATGTAGATTCTCAATGGTGGCATATTCCTCCCACACTACTAAAAAGAATGGAGTGGGTATATGGATTTGCTCCTCTGTTTCCTTTAAACGTTCTCCAATACATGTGATACAGAAGGCAAAAATATTACAATGGTAGATTGAATTGGTTATCAAACTGTGACCGTAGACATTCTGTATGCCCCAATACCAGTTAGGCTGTTTCACTCACTTTTTACTGCTTTGTAAAGAAACAGAGAGGTATGGTTGTCCTAGCGGAAGATTTTAGTACTATTTTGTCTCCTGACTTCAATAGATCTGCTTCACATCACACTTTTCCCCAGCATCATCCACCCTGGGGCTCTACATAAACATCTGGACAAGGCTGGTCTCTAATACATGGCGGGTTCATCACCCATCTTCTAGGGACTACACGTTCTATTTGCACCCTCAAGGGTCATATTCCCATTTGGATATGCTTCTGGGTTGTAGTGGTTTACTAGCTGTCCTCATTAAAGTGGACACTATTTGTAATGTGTGGTCAGATAATTCTATTGTGTTAATGAAGTTTGACCCCTTGCAGACACCTAGGGGCTGCCCCTAATGGAACCTGAATGAAGCACTTCTTGGTATTGCTGTTTCAGGACTATATTCTGGATTCTAGATGGAGCATTACTTTACATATCAGTCCAGATGTTTGACTCTCCATGGTTTGGGAAGCCCATAAGGCAGTGGTGAGAGGAGCAGTGATTAAATATGCCTCTCCCACAAAGAAACAAAATTCCCAAAGGATAGTTGACATACTGACCAAGTAGGGCAGCTTGAGCATAGTCACAATAACGTCATTATTTCTACAGATACAGGTCATCAGAAGGGAGCTTCACTCTTTGTTTGCAAATTTGCAATGGGGACCGATGTAGAAGATCTGCACGTGTGCACAAGAGAATATGCGCATGTGCAGGTCTTCTCTGCGGGCACCCTCGGAGACTTGCACATTCTCCAAAGGAGCTCACATTGTGGTAGACCTACAGGAGGTGGGCATGAGGCATTTGCATGCGAATGCCCAGCATTTCCTGGGCATACCCGCGAAAATGCTGGGCATCCCCATGCGAACAGGGGGGCGGCTACCTGCCTTCCAGGGGTGGGCAGCTGACATCACCCAATGTCAGATGCCCACCCTGTTCACAGAGCAGGGTGCCGCTAATCTTAGCCATAAGAGAGTGAGTTAGATTAGGGAGCGCTTCAGAAATCATTCCATGGTTGTGACCATCAAATGATTTCGGGCACCCACACAAGGCTGCAAATGCATGTATATGCAAAGCATCCATTCACAGCGATGCAGGGAAAATATGCGAATAGCGGGGGTAGGCATTTGGGTGAACAGCGCTACAAGGCTCACAAAGCAGCGAACCAACCAGCAAGACGGCTTTAGTTCCTTATACACAAAGAGTAATGTGTTATATCCGGTTCTGCGCTCCTTAGGCTGCCAAAAAAGTTATAAATAAGGAGAATTCCCAACTCCTAGATACATAAATACAAAACCAAGTATATAACTCTCAACGGCGCCAAAGGTGGGTGAAGTGATTGCAATCAATAGAGTGATAAAAGAGGTGATGAATAATGCAAATATATAGGGGATGTATTGAAATCCCCTTTCAACACATAGGGGATTCCATTATATCCTCAAATTCATTCAAGGTCCCCCAGAGGGTAGGATAATCCAATGTATGTGGAGACAAAAAGGCTTATGATGGTGAAGCCAGTTTTAATTACATACATACATTACATACATAGAACACACAATACAATAAAGTAAAAAACTTTAAAAAAGACAATGGTTTCCAGGAGACAGGATATAAAGGTACTAATTACCAGCTGCAGTATCAGAACTGGTGGTTAGTCAGTTCAAGCGCTTAAATGAATCAATAGTCACCACTCCAAATGCCCGGGTAATCGGTCTGGGAGGAGTCGATACAAGGTAAAGCAAGGTCCTTCAATGTTCCTGGCCCGGAAATCCTGATGCCACCAAACTCCGCCAACGCGTTTTGACCCAAAGAAATAAGGGTCTTTCTCAAGGCTGTTCCTTGTGTTAAAGCTACCTTGGACATATGGGATAGACTGAATTCTCATTTAGATCTATCTCCATATCCATCACCACTTTACTCCATTATGGAGATACCCCAATTTCTCTTGGGTTGTGTGGGTTCCAACATGTACCTCTGGGTTGCTGCGGGTTTCACTAGAGTTCAACATATTGCCGGGGTTTTCGACCCTCAGACTTTTAAAGACGCATGGGAGAAATATGGTTTGCAAGATAGCCATCATTTTGCATACTTACAGATTACTAGTTTTATTGGATTCAGTATTAAATCCCAGCAGTCGGGATCCCGGCGTTCAAAATCCCGACGCCGGAATCCCGACCGCCGAAATCCCGACAAGGGGGGGACGTGGATCGCCCCCCCTTGCGGGCTCGCTGCGCTCGCCACGCAGCGGGCCCGGTGCCTCGCTGCACTCGGCACACTAATTTATTCTCCCTCCGAGGGTGTCATGGACACCCACGGAGGGAGAAAGTGTCGGGATTCCGGCGTCGGGATTTTGAACGCCGGGATCCTGACCACCGGGATTTACACTGCATCCCGTTTTATTCATTCCATCAGTAAATCTTGCTCATCTAAGGAACCCCGCCCTTTTGAATGTCTCTGCACTTATGACCCTTGGCGCAGGAAAATGCCTTAAAGGATGTCAGCAATAGCACTGGTATATAATATTATCAATAGAGTTGCCAAAACATCAGAGGGACAGAGCGGAGCTGCTGCACATGCCCAGTGGTAGCAGCTTCTTCTACCACATTTACTGTTTGTGTGGATGTAAGCCCACAAACATCGCACTGGACAAGAGAGTAGCATTTTTAATATGCGATAATTTTTATAGAATTTGAAACCTAGAAACATAGAATTTGACGGCAGATAAGAACCACTTGGCCAATCTACTTCTGCCCCAACACACAGACCTCAGATCACAGCATAGCCCCATCAATCATTATATACTGTATGGCTGAACGATCCTGGAAATGCTGCTGAGCTGAGGTTGTACAGATAAGGGACAGGGTAGGGGCTGACCTTGTCCTGTTTAGTGCACTGGATGCAGGGAGAAATCAAGGACAGAAACAGACTGTACTACTGATCAGTCTAAACGGAGCTGAGGTGATGAGATACTGGGCAGCAGAACACAAACTCGCACACCTAAAATGCTTTGCTTGCTGGAGACTAGGGATGGCCATCGACCATCGTTGATTTGAAATCATTGATGGTTTATGGCCAATATCGAATACTTTTGCCATCGATGGGGGAGAACCAGGTGGTTTCTCTCCATCGAGGGAACAGCAAAACAATGTTTTGCTTTTTTTTTTTCAAAGTGCCAGGACACTGAGCATAGCTCCGCCCCCGACACCCACGAAGCCTCGCCCCCATGTTTTGATTGGCCCACAGGCCAATCAATCAAACACAGTGGCTGACCATCGATATGTAAAAATATCGATGGTCAGCCATTGCATAGTTTAGCACTATCGATGGCCAGTTGCAGAATTGCAACGATGGCCATCCCTACTGGAGACTGGCTCACAGAAGAGGGGGAAAGCCAATGAAAGGAGAGAGGAGGAGAAGACGGGGGCAGAGCGGATCTTATTGGCCGGGACTCGGGAGAGCTCTCCTACCTCTGCACAAGTGCTGCTGCTGGCTCACTCCTGTCTGTCCTGACCCAGCGGTGACTTCACTGTTGTGAGGGATTGATGCAGATTCCTGGACTCCGACTAAATTGGCACACAGTGGCAGCACATGGTATGCTGTATTATGTATAGGAGGTGATCTTCTTAACCTGCCCCTGCCTGCAACCATGACAGCGGATACAGGCTGTCAGTGTGTGACAGCCTGATCCGCTTTCCTATCACATCTGTCACAGTGAGAGGGGGTGTGCCTTGTATATGGGCTAAAGGCACGTCCCTGTCATTGATGCAGATATCTAGGTGCAGCTTCTCCATTGTTTTTCAATGGGCTTTGAAGCCTCTATTTTTGTCCTTGATTAGCCCCGCCCCCCGCTGCGGATAGTTTGCTCCCGCAGCCTCCCACCCTCACAAAAGTGTCCCACCTAATACTTTATAGAAAAAAATACAAATAATATATTTATTACATAGTATATGTGTTATAAATATCTTTGTATTTTTGTTACTCAATTATGACAGGTGATGCACTGCCTCCTCTGACTGAACGTCCCTGGGCCTGGCCAAGTGTGATCAGCTGTGTGTGTCAGATGGACATATCCTCCTATCCAAGGGAACATGCGCAGCTTATAGTCAGGGTATTGTTCATTAAAGGGCTGTGGACTAGCATCGTAGGGACAGAGCATTATCACAAGGTCTGTCCCTTCATGCTATAATTGATATACTGTAACTGTGCAATAAAATCAATTATCGCATTGCGAATTACGCCGATATTATCATTAGCACATCTGGATCGGAGGATGCAGATGGTGATTAATATTCCCCTTGGTGTTGTCCATGGTCTGAATTTTAATAATATTTAATAATAACCATAGGAGGTTGCAGTACACTTTGTGGTTATGAGATAACATGAGTCAACTGATCTCTGTAATTCTTGGTAAGAGGAACATGTCTCTGCATGTAAAAACATATGTTCCTAAAATGCAGATCATGGTCACAGCAATGATCTGAACCTTTGTATTGTTGTAGAAATATAAGTGAAGTTATAAAATATGAACTCAATATATAATACATACTAGCTGAGGTACTCTGCGTTGCTCTGGTTTTGTTGTGCAATTAGCATTACTTGAGCTTTATCCTTTTGTTTTAATCTTAACTGCTCGCCATGCCCAAAACCACAGGTTTTTAGTAAACCCCATTTATTTTTTATTGAACCCCATGTTCTCTACCCCTTTATGTTATGCAACTCTGCCATATCTATCATTCCTGATGCACTTTGTGTAGAGGCTGGACCCCATTTTGGGCCCTGAGACCCCTCGGTGTTGGGATTGAGGATAATAGTAGCTGTGATACTAATCTGGACCTGTTCAATGTCCTCTACCCCCTCTATGTTACGCAGCTCTGCCATATCTTGCTTCCCTGACCCACTTTATGTAGTGGCCGGACCCCTTTTTGGGCCCCCGGGAGGGACACAGAGGTGCTTACCCCCAGAGTATTATTTTCCAGATTGTAAGTCATATGTGTACCAAGTTTGGTGTAAATTGCTCCAGGCATTCCAGAGTTACTCAGAACATAGCCCCGTATTGGTCCCAGTAGAGTAAAGGTGCCCATACACGTTACAATTATTGTATACAATATTGTATACAATATCGCATCTCATCCGATCTCGGTTTTGCGATAACATCAGATGAGATGAGATCTAGTACAAAAAGTATGTGCTGCACATACTTTTTGTACTAGATCTCATCTCATCTGATGTCATCGCAAAACCGAGATCGGATGAGATGCGATATTGTATACAATATTGTATACAATAATTGTAACGTGTATGGGCACCTTTATATATTTATAAGATTGGGCTTGACAAACATGCCCAGCATTTGAGGCTTTTGCTCTCAGTTTTTAGTTTTTAGTGAGTTTTTAGTGATGTCATAGCTTTGCAAGATAAATCATTTTTATTATCCTGTTAAGCTAATGAGCACTTGGCTAATTAATGTTTTTTTTATTACTTGCGAAGCACTTTTCTTAATAATGTTTGAATCCCTATTATTCACATTTGCTTTATGTCTTTTTCAATTTCTCTGCTCTCAGCTCTGTATAGTCCCAAACTTAGTTTTTTTGTCCACTGACATAAAAAAAAAAAACTTTTGCATTACACTAGAAATAACATCATATTACTTAAACAAGTTCTGGAATGCATAAAACATACTGGGGGAAATTTACTAAGAATACGAGTACTTACCGAAATACAAACCGTAAATAGGGCAGATTTACTAATCTGCCTTATTTACTGATTTGTAATTGGCCGATGGCGTAGGCAGGTGTATTCAGCCCGATTCGTATTTATACACCTAAATACCACCTGGAGAGGTGGTGGAACTAATTTCTCTCTCCACCCCCCCCCCCTCCACTCAATAGGGGGTTAGTACCCCTAGGCCCCCTCTATCTAGGGGCCCCTGTGGTGGGCATTTTTTAGCTAAAGGTTTTGTGTATGGGAGTGGGGTAGTGCTGCAGCTTTGCCTAAATGCCAATGTGACAATGATTAATGGTGCTGAGCATCAGGAGCCAAGGCACACTAACTGCACAAGTGTGGAGTGCATTACTGGGAGTCCCATGAGACTTTGCACAAGAGGTCAGAGGCTGAGAGGCTCTGCTTGGTGGAGCTCATCATATGCTTCTCAGGCCCATGGAGGACAGCAGCAGCAGTGGCTTCATCATGGGAGGGTTTTTATTATTATTTATTAGGGCAGAGCTAAGCCTGTCAGAGCAAGGTACAGAGGGACAAACACAGGCTTTTCGGAGGTTATTCTGATCGGAGCGGCCAAACGTGCGTACGTTCGCTATTAACGTACGCTAGCCGCACGCGGCCGTTGGGGTTAAGTCCACCCACAACACTGCCGCATACGTACGGCCAGAAACAACGTAGAAGGGAAGTGGCGTACAAATGAGCGTACGCCAACGTACACGGACGGGCCAGCCCTTACACTCCGACAACTGGCGTACAACTGAGCGTACGCCGCCGTTTACGGACGTCTCTCGTCCGTCTTCCCACCGCCTTCTTGCGGAGATCTGAGCGTACGCCAGCTTGCACGGACGGGTCCCTATTGTTTTCAATAGAAAACTCAGCTTATGTCACCGCTCGTGAGAGTGAGCGTACGTCCGTGTACGCTGACATACCCTTCATATATATGGACCTGCAAATGTTGCCTTTCAACTATAATTATGAAAATTAATTAATTGATTGAATTAATTAATGTGCTAAATAGTGGGCATGGGCTTAAAACATTGCTGAAACATCCTTTGTAGGTGTTAGATGTGGTTTATGTTATTGTATCATAAATACAAAACCTATGTTTGTATTAGAGTGAACACGTTGACACATGTCGACTTGTGTAGATTGAGTGTGCTACTGTGTAAAGTCTATGAAAGCACATAGTGAATGTGTCGACCTGTTTAACAAATACCTACCTTAGCATATATAAGCAGGTCTTACAAAGATTCTTACCTTAAATTAAACAAACCTTTAAATGTAGAGAAGTATAGAAAGATAACCTTCTAATGTGTTAGAGTGCTGTGTGTGGCTTGCAGGTAGTGAATTCATGGTTTGGACTTAATAGACTGCAGTATTGCTTATTACATTCAGGTGTATGTGTTTGGTAGTAATCCGCGTAAATTAGCTAACCCAGGCGCACGCAGGCATGCGGTATCTGTAGGGGTGGTTTGAGATGGCGGTTGGCGGCCGCCTGTTTTGTGTCCGAAATGAACGGTGCTTTAGTCGATCGTGCGGTAGTAGCACCACTCATTTTTGGTGCACACCCCCGTGTACGCCCATATTTACGCCCATTTTCCCTCATTATTTCGGCCGCTCCCATCAACACGCCCCTATGCCGCCCCCATTACCCGTACACTCGCGTACAGGTTTTTTCGCACGTTGAGACCCGGCCGTAAGCGTTGTGGAGTGTTCGCGCCGGCGCATTAGCGTATCTGCACATGCGCAGATCATGAAAACCACCGGGACGTACGCGTACGGCCCGGCCGCTCCAACCAGAATAAGGCCCCTTATGTGGTATTTTATATATAAGCCTGTACCTTTAAGAAGCCAGCAACATCTTAGTTAAAAAAGCAAAACATTTATTGAGACATGGCATATGCAAAAAAATAATGCAAAAAATCAATATAAAACAGGAAAAGGATAGCTACTCATGGTACAGATGATACATGGTGTGATCAGGCATATCCCCTCCATCAAACATTCATACTGCCGACAGCTGTTTCGGTGCACCTCCAGGCACCTTAATCATAGCTAGAGACTGTCAGAGATGTGCACACATATAAATACCCCAGTCAGCAATCAAGAGACAAATCACCTCACCTGAAAAAAGCCAGCATGCACCCTGCCAGACAGGAAATTACAGCCTGTGGTCATAGAAACAAGGCGCAAACAGGAAACTGTCATCCGGTGGGCGGAAGTGCACAGTCGGCCGGGACCCGTAACCTAGGTGACATGTAACCCTATATATACAAAAAGAGCCATTATAATAAAAAAAAGCCTAAATATATAGCAATAGGCGAAAGAAACTGCCTACAAGCGCATATATATATATATTATATATATATATATATATATATATAGACAGTGGTGGTGTGGCACTCGCAACACTTACTCAGGAACATAAATGGTATGCCAGTCAAGTTTGCATCAACGTTTCAAATTTAATTTGTCATCAGGTATCCTGATGAATTTGAAACGTTGATGCAAACTTGACTGGCATACCATTTATGTTCCTGAGTAAGTGTTGCGAGTGCCACACCACCACTGTCTATATTTGCTCTTGCCGAGCTGTGGAGGCACCGACCGCTAAAAGCTTACATTGTTTGGAGTGCCGGACCCTGCACCTGTGTGTGTGCATATATATATATATATATATAAATATAAAAGCACTTACCCCCTCTTACAGGAAAGGATTGGAACCAGCACACGGATATGAAGTGAAAGAAAAAACGTGGTTTATTGTACAAGCATTATTGCACAACAGACAGCTGTTCACCTGACAGCCGTTTCAACTGCATGGCAGTAGTTTTCATCTGATGAAAACTGCTGCCATGCAGTTGAAACGGCTGTCAGGTGAACAGCTGTCTGTTGTGCAATAATGCTTGTAAGTTAAACCACGTTTTTTCTTTCACTTCATATCCGTGTGCTGGTTCCAATCCTTTCCTGTAAGAGGGGGTAAGTGCTTTTATGTTTCTCATATGTACCTGGCACCGGACTATTAACAATTACCTGCATTGAGTGCCATCCTGTGACACATCATTCTATATAAATATATATATATATATATATATATATATATATATAGGGGTTGTTGCGGCCCGGCACTCTCCACAACGTCTCAGCTGCCCTGGTGCCCCGCCGAAGGGGTATTGGTAGGAAATAAATGCAGAATGGCACTCCGGGGTCTTTCAAACAAGCGTGTTGTCACAGCAAATGAAACCAACGTTTCGGGGGTGGTCCCCCTTTGTCAAGGTGTACAAGTGATATCACTTGTACACCTTGACAAAGGGGGATCACCCCCGAAACGTTGGTATTATTTGCTGTGACAACACGCTTGTTTGAAAGACCCCGGAGTGCCATTCTGCATTTATTTCCTATATATATATATATATATATATATATATATATATATCTGGGTTGCGGCCCGGCACTCACCCCTCCTGCTCGACTGTCCGGGTGCCCGTTCAGATAAATGGACAATAAATAGAAAGAAGAGACTGGCACTCCTGGGACTTGTGAAGAAACTCTGTATTCAAAAATATAACGACCAAAGTTTCGGGGCAGATGCCCCTTTGTCAAGGTGTAGGTGATAACGTTATCACCTACACCTTGGCAAAGGGGCATCTGCCCTGAAACGTGGGTCGTTATATTTTTGAATACAGAGTTTCTTCACAAGTCCCAGGAGTGCCAGTCTCTTCTTTCTATTATATATATATATATATATATATATATATATATATATATGCTCCGGTGCCCCCCGCAGAATAGGTCAATACAGTGGTGGATGGGCAGTGGCACTCAGGAGTCTTGAATCGTGGAAAATAGTTTTTAATGCTAAAACATCTCAATTCCCAACGTTTCGGGGTCAAACTCGCCCTGTTTTCAAGGTGAGAGCCGTTTTCACGGCTCTCACCTTGAAAACGGGGTGAGTTTGACCCCGAAACGTTGGGAATTGAGATGTCAGCGTTTTAGCATTAAAAACTCTTTTCCACGATTCAAGACTCCTGAGTGCCACTGCCCATCCACCACTATATATATATGTGTATGTTTATATTAATTCCCCCCCCCCCTGCAGTTACCCTTTCACCAAGTTTATACTGCCTTCACTCTGTGTTTTGACAGTGTAATATTCTCCCGTGCAGTTTGCGGGCAATAACGACAAGTGGGAGGGGGCACCCCTGTCTAAAGTGACCCCAGTCCCCCCGAAGGCCTAATCCAGCCCTGACAGGGCCTAATTACATGATTAGCCCACTCCCTCCCTTTAATGCACTGCCCATCTACATAAATGTAGGCAAATAAGGTTTACTGTCTCATTTTTGCATATGTCAACAATAACACGACTAATCATATGATCTAACCTCACAACCACATTTTATCTTCAATATAGAAATTTTCTGGATTTTGGCTGGTGCCCCCTAGCCAGTCATCCTTAAGTATTCCCATGACATAAACCCTGTTTAGCATATATATTGATTCTGATACACCGAGGAGTGATATTCTGTGAACAGTGAATTGGATTGTTTGTCTTTTATAACTTTGTACTTAATCAACATTCTTATTACTCCAATCATTTCACAGGCCTGAGGTGCATGGCGGACCTATTACTCACACGTTTGTACACTGCTGCGTCTATCCGTACTGGCTGCCAGGCAGTTGGGGTGAACGGTGGGGGTCTCTGGAAGTGAAGCAGAGGGTCAGCAGAGCAGTGAAGCCTGGTTCCTGGTTGGCACCAGAAGGCCAGCACCGCTTGGATATATCCAAATGAAGTATTGGACACCCTGAGCACTGTTCCAGTCCCCTGCCACTGACAAACAATGGCAGCTGCCTCTGGGGTATTTAGAGGGCCTGTCAGGGCTATTTGGTGTCAGTATTTATTATTTATTTATTAACATTTTTTTATATAGCGCATACATATTCTGCAGCGCTTTACAGAGACTATTTGAACATTCACATCAGCCCCTGCCCCAGTGGGGCTTACAATCTATTTTTCCCTACCACATGTACACGCACACTCAGACATTCTAGGGTTAATTTTGTTGGAAGCCAATTAACCTACCTGTATATTTTTGGATTGTGGGAGGAAACCAGAGTACCGGAGTAAACCCACGCAAGTACGGGGAGAATATACAAACTCCGCACAGTTAGGGTCATGTTGGGGATCGAACCCATGACCTCAGCGCTTTGAGGCAGTAATGCTAACCATTACTCCGTCCGTGCTGCCCAGTACAAAAGGCTTCTGAGCCATTCACGTCCCTGAGACTCCTGGCATATAGTTGGCTACAGCTTGTTACTCTGCTCAGCCTACCTCTATTGTCACCTCCTGGAAAATCTGTCCGGATCTTCAGCCTGAGATACAGCACATGCACTTCACCTGTAACATCTGGAAGAATGCAGATATCTGTACTGTATTGATTTATTAACAGTTTCTTATATACCGCAGCATATTCCTTTGCACTTTACAATAGGGAAGGTATGAACTGTAGAAGGGAGATTATACTGTACGATCAAACTGCACTTGTAGGATAGCAGTAAACAATGTATTTTAGCTAGTTCTATCATTTGAGGTAGAATTACACCAAACTGAATATTTATGAACAGGAGGAGACATAAAAAAAAAACAATTTCTGTCTAAGGGTTATGAAGGTACCTTGGTGAAAAAGGCTAAAATACAAGGCGCTGAATTAGACAGGATAAAAGCTATAACTAATTGTCAAGGGATTAACCCCTTGAGTGGTGGGTTTTGCTGGGGCAGGACAAACCTACCAGGGCAGGGGTTTGTCCTGCATCAGCTAAACCCACCACAGATCATAGGAAGCCGCTGTCCCACCTCACCTTCGCTCTGGCGCTAGAACGCCGCTGCCCCAGTCGCCTGTCAGTCATCACACAGGCGACAGGCCGTCCGAACATCCCCGAGCCTGCCGCCTACGTCACTATGCTCCGCGATCCAGCGTATGATCGCCGGGTACGCCGGAGCGGAGGGACTCGGAGGTACCAACAGGAGGTGGGGGGGGGTGACGGACCGGGGAACCCCTAAAGGTAGTACTTACTACATAGTGGAATGCCTGGAAATTTTCCGGGACAGCCCGCTGTGACAGCACAGCTGAGCCTGGAAAATTCCCGTTATACCACTCACGTGGTTAATGAGAAACATAATATTGTTATTTATTTACAGTTTCTTATGTAGCGCAGCAGATTCCAATGTGCTTTACAATTGTAAAGAGATAAAACAAACTGGGTAACAAGGTAAGAGGGCCCTGCTACAAGCTTACAATCTATAGGGACATAGGAGGGAAACACCAGTAAAAGCATAGCTTGTAGGTCCACAGGGGATGCTATATAATACAACGTACCTCAGAGGGTTATGCGTATGGAACTTAAATATGATAGGCTTGCCTGAAGAGGTGAGTTTTCAGGGAACGCCTGAAAGTTTGGAGGCTAGCGGAGAGTCTTATTGTGCGTGGAAGGGCATTCCATAGGGTGGGAGCAGCACGATGGAAGTCCTGTAATAGTGAATGGGAGATAGTGATCCGTGCAGAAGTGAGACGCAGATCTTGTGCAGAGCGCAGTGGTCAATATGGGAGATATTTTGAGATAAGTACTGAGATATCAGCTGGTGCAGTATGGTTAATAGCTTTATATGCTAGCAGAAGGGCTTTAAATTGAATACGGGAAAACACAGGTAACCAATGGAGGGACTGGCAGAGCGGATCAGCAGACAATGAGCATCTTGCTAGGAAGATCAGCCTAGCAGCAGCATTTAGAATGGATTGCAGTGGCGAGAGTCTGTTCTTGGGAAGACCAGTTACGAGACTATTGCAGTAGTCAATGCAGGATATAATGAGTTCATGGATATGAGATTTAGTAGTGTCTTGTGTGAGATAGGGTCGTATTTTGGATATGTTTTTTTAGATGCATGTAACATGATTTGGTGACAGATTGAATGTGGGGAACAAAGGACAGTTCAGAGTCAAGGATGACCCCTAGACAACGAGCGTATTAGGTAGGGTAGATTGTCGAGTTGTCAACAGTGATGGAGATATCAGGATGGTAACTGTTCTTGGCTGGTGGGAAAATAAGTAATTCCATTTTGGAAATATTGAGTTTGAGGTGGCGAGAAGACATCCAAGATAAGATGGCAGAGAGGCATTCACAGACGGCCCAAAACCACTGGTAACAACTCTGGGGTTGATAGATAGATTTGAGTATCATCCGTATACAGTATAAATGATACTGAAATCCGAAAGAGCTGATGAGTTTGCCAATAGATGAGGTATAGATTGAGAAAAGCAAAGGACCTAAGACTGAGCCTTGCGGAACTCCAACTAACAGAGGTAGTGAAGAGGAGGTAGAGTCAGAGAAGTGAACACTGAAAGAGCGATCAGATAGGTAAGATGAGAACCAGGAAAGGGCTGTATCATTAAGACCTAGTTAGTGCAGTGTTTGTATGAGCAGAGTATGATCAACAGTGTCAAACGCAGCAGAAAGATCTAGAAGAATAAGTAGTGAGTAATGGCCTTTAGACTTCGCAGTTACCAGATTATTCACCACTTTAGTCAGTGCTGTCTCAGTGGAGTGTTGGGAGTGAAAGCCTGACTGAAGCAGGTCTAATAGGGTGTGAGAGTTAAGAAAGTGTGTGAGGTGAGAGTAGACAAGTCTCTCCAGTAGTTTGGCGAGGCATAGGAGCTGAGAGATAGGACAATAGTTAGAGAGAGAGTCAGAATTGTGTTTTTTTCAGAATGGGAGTAATCACTGCATGTTTGAGCAAAGAAGAAAAAGTACTAGTAGCAAGAGAGAGATTGCAGATTTTAGTTAAGGTTGGGATAAGAACAGTAGACAGAGGTTTAATGACTTGTGCAGGTATAGGATCAAGAGGAGAGGTAGTACAGTAGGAGGATAAGAAGAGTGTGGAAACTTCCATTTCATTTGTGAGCTCAAATGCAAATGACTGCATTTGATCCCTTCTTTACCTCTGCGAAAGGTGCCAAAGGGATATGGTTGCTGAGCCTATTTCCTGTAAACCTACAATATCTGCAAATCCTGAAGTTGTCTATTTGGATGCACCATCTTCCTCTTGTACGCACAAGGTACGCGATGATGGCTATAAGGTGGTTGTATCTATCAACTGCAAGCCTACTCCTTCGATTCCTGAGATTATGTACATTCTGGACTTGATCCTCCCATTAGCTCTGCACAAATTACAGAATTATTGTTACTTCATGTCTGGATGCTGTGATGACACCGCGGTCTCCCCAACTATCCTCCCCATGCATATGTCAGACAACCTGAAACTCCAGCATTAATTTCTGGTTCAAGCTAAAAATTCAACTGTACACCCTGGGGATGGGACTGGCATTTAACTCACATTCTTTCGAGATGTGGAAATTTGGCCGGACTAATGCTCTCTGTCTTTATTGCTGAGAAAACCCCTCTCCAACCATGTTTCATTTTATCCCACCCTTTCTGTTACTGGACTATTGATGTTTAATAGAACATCTTGTGTAGAAGACCTGCTACTTCTGTTTCTGCCTAGATAATTGTTTAATTAGTTTTTGCCCTGGTTTATTATATGTTATATTATCCTATTTGGGCGGGGGGGCAGGGGATAATTAGGTTAGAATAGTTCTAGGATAGGGGTATATTTTTTTTCAGGGAACCAAGTATACCAAAATTTGGGGCAGGTTATAAAGGGTGGGAGGTATGGGGAAGGTTTTATTTAAGGGGTGTTTATTTTACATATTTTACATTTAACACAATTTTGACGGCTAGATATATTTGTATGATTTGTTCGGCCATTCTTTCTCAATTTGATGCATCAACACAAGGAATTGTATCTCTTTATTTTTATAGGGGATATGTTTATTTCTGAATATATACTTTTTTGAGATAAGCTACTGCCTGCTTCTCTTGAACCTGAGTGGCGCCTTTGGGTGAATGAGACGGCACAGATGTAGATTAGCGGTACTAAGCAAATCCAGGGGAAGACTCTATTCATATATACTATATGTGTACCCTTCATATTTCCCCAAGATGTTGTATCATATGATGTCTTCCTATAGTTTAATGACATCAGCCGATGTCATATCTTTTTATTCTTTTTTTTTTGTATATCTTTGAATGTAAGAAAAAAAATCAATTAAAATTATCGAATTAAAAAAATATAGAGGAATGAGCAATACCACTTTCTCTATATTTTCCTCTGGGAAACATGAGAGTCAGGGACAATGAAGCATACAGGTACAGGATGTATATGGTTCTTCACTTCCTCCATGGAAATGCTTCTTAAACACATCTGTATTACACTATATATTATACGTTCAGTATATGGACGTCGGCATCCCGAATGCCATCAGAACATCAGCGCCAAAAGCCGCCATCCCAATTGGTGAGTATGCGGGGAGTGGGTGGATGGAAATTGGGTTGATAAATGTAGGCACTGCTGGGGGGACTTACAGATGGAGCCACTCCCATTGCGCTGATCACCAGCCTGCACCGGTGAATGGGGCAGGTGCATGTCGGAGACATTCGCCGCCCCATTCTCGGCAATGGATGCACACACGGGGCGATTTCAGGCATAATTGGCAGGGATATGGTCGCTGAGCGACCATATCCCCGTGCGTACAGGGTGACAGTCTGCACTCCCGCGACCAGCCCAGAAGTGGTTGCTGGTAGTGGAGCATGCTCCTGTAACCAGCGGCTTTCCTCGGAAGAGTGTTTCATTTTCATCAGCGACCATCGCTGTCATACAGCTTTCCAGTCCCCGTATTTATACCTCTCAACCGAATTGAAAATCACACCGAAACTGCACGCCGCTGGCGGCTTAGAAGTGCTTGGCTACCTTACTATCAGCAGTGACAGCGGGTTATTGTAATGGAGATAAAGCAGGAGCGATGGTGGGTACATCTACATGTAAACACAGATGCCCACAGCCTATTGAAATAGCATATACAGTATGTGTGCATGTGTCCCTTGGTGACATGATTAGTCACAATCGCTCATGTATTACAGGTGTCCCAACTTTTTAAATTAGCTTTTTTGGTGAGTGCTTTTTCCCAATTTATTGGGTTATTGTGTATGTAAGTATATATATGGATTCAGTACTGAATCCCGGCGGTCGGGATCCCGGCGTTCAGAATCCCGACGCCGGAATCTCGACAGCCGAAATCCCGACAAGGGGGGGACGTGGATCGCCCCCCCCTTGCGGGCTCGCTGCGCTCGCCACGCAGCGGGCACGGTGCCTCGCTACGCTCGGCACACTAATTTATTCTCCCTCCAGGGGTGTCGTGGACACCCACGGAGGGAGAATGTGTCGGGATTTCGGCAGTCGGGATTCCGGCGTCGGGATTCTGAACGCCGGGATCCCGACCGCCGGGATTTTAACTGCATCCCATATATATATATATATATATATATATATATATATATATATATATATAAACACAGCGAGGACCGCGGCACTGGGGTCTGAAATAATGAAGACTGACGCTTGCCTATTGTAGGTTAACGTTTCAGCCTTTATTCAGGCTTTTGTCAAAACAGCATACATGTATGCTGTTTTGACAAAAGCCTGAATAAAGGCTGAAACGTTAACCTACAATAGGCAAGTGTCAGTCTTCATTATTTCAGACCCCAGTGCCGCGGTCCTCGCTGTGTTTGTACATTGACCCAGCTGTTGCAGGGTTCCTACTGAAGGCACGGGGCACAAAGAGCTTGCTGGAGCTGAGTGCCGGCTACCCCGTCTACCTGTATATATATATATATATATATATATATATATATATATATAGCCTGATGACGATGGCTTAGTACCATCGAAACGTTGCAATAAACTTGCTGCTATTTACGCATCTTAAGAAAAGGTTTTTTTGGAGTGCAGCACACCACGCTGGGGATATCTATCTACTTTATAGTGCGGGCACCCACCTATTCCTATACAGGAGGCTGTGCTGAGCTACCCGGTGGATAAATATATATATATATCAGAGGCGGGATTCAGCTGGTTCGCATCGGTTCTGCAGAACCGATACCTAATATACTATCAGTTCTGCAGAACCGTTTGCTAAGAAGCATTGCGCTGTCCACTCCTTATGATTTATACAGACGCTAGGTACTATAAAGCTGTCCGGCTGTATACAGAAAGCAGGTCTGCGGCTACATAGGGGGCAGCATAGATGGACAGAAGGGTAGAGGACATAATAGATTGAGAGAAGGGTGGGGGGTATAAAGGTATGGACAGACCACCATACTGGGGGAGACAAACTGACAAATAGACAGGGGGGGTCTCACAGTCACCAGGTCTCCAACTGCAGTCTAATCTTTTTATCTAGTGTGGCTCTGGGCTGAAGCAGTGGCTCCTCCTCCATTCACCCGATTTCAGGAAGCAGCAGCCAGTCATACCCCCCTCACCACCACCACGGAGCTGCTCTCTGCAGCGGAAGGAGATCGCTCCCCTCCCTCCCCACAGAACGTCTCTCCATGCAGCATCTGTGCGGAAACCCCTCCCCCCAGAGACCTGCTCCATGCATAGGCTGCACACAGACAGGACCACCTTCCCTCCCCTCCTATAGAGCACTTCCGTGCTGTGGCTGCAGGAGGACCCCACTCACGCCCTCTCCTGCTATATAGCGGCTCTGTGGTGTGGCTGCGGGACCCCCTTCTCTCCAGTCCCTCCCATACTACAGAGTACAGTAGCTCTGTGCTGCGGCTGCCGACCTACTTCAGTTCCCTCCCCCGCTATAGAGTGGCTCCATACAGTGGCTGCGGGCTCCCTTCCTCCTCACAGAGTGGCTCCGTCCAACGTCAGCTGGTCCCCCCTCTTCACTCACGCAGAATAACTGCTGCGGGTCCCACATTCACCCATAGTGTGGCGGCACTATATTAAATAAAAGTAACATATTCTAAAGGGTGCAGGGGATCGCCTGCTGGGTCATCGGGCCCCCCCAGGCGGCCGGGCCCCATAGCAGCTGCACCCTCCATAGTTACGCCCCTGGCACTTATTGGCTGGTGGGCCGCGAGCACCTATTGGCTTGCGGTACATTGGGAGAGCCATGTACCTGCTTTCAGTATACAGCTGGGCAGCACGTAGTCCGGCTGTCACAGCTTTACATCGTGTGCGGCTGACGGCGGTGGCCTTTATACAGTGCGGCAGCATTTCACTACCCTTGACAACGAGCAATTTATTCCCCCTTGACAATGAGCAATTTACTCCCCCTTGGCAACAAGCAATTCACTCCCCCTTGGCAACCAGAATGTATTCCCCCTTGGCATCCAGCATAAAGCCCCTGGCTTCGAGCATGAAGCCCCTGGCATCGAGCAAAACCCAACCTAGCAATGAGCATGTAGGTGTCACTTATGTTTCAAATATGTAATGGGCGTCACTGTGTACGGCATAATGTATCATGGGCATCCTCATACCTCCCAACATGACCCTCACCAGGAGGGACTCAATGCTCTGTTTCTGGACTTCCCTCTTAATTTATGACTGCCATCACCTGTTTCAAGCAGGTTAATGGATAAGAAAGGTGTTTCATCACAGATGGTTGTAATCATAAATTAAGAGGGAAGGCCAGGAATAGAGCATTCTGTCCCTCCTGGAGAGGGTAATGTTGGGAGGTATGCCAGGGACGTGCGGTGGGGTAAATGGCTGAGAAGCCCCAGGCAAGTACCAGAGCCAGATTTGCACCCGATTTATGAGCCATGGGGTACATGCCGGCATTATACACATGTGCAGCAGTACATACTGCTGGAGATTCGCTGAGTTTTAATAAGGGATGTGCAGAAAAGGTAGCCAGGTGAGGCAGTGCCATAGACTTTTTACTCCAGAGTTTTGACTATAAAAATGATTAGAATAAAAATAAGATTTTTTTATATATATTCTTTGTATCTTTGACATACTTTATAAACTCAAAAGTCCAGCATATACGTTAGTATGACAGGAAAGGTTGTGCCCATACCCCACCCCACCGCACGCCACTGATATGCATCCTGGTGTGTAGCACAATGTGTAATGGGCATTAGTGTGTGGCTTTACGTGCAATGGGCATTAGGACATAGAACCTGTTTTTAATTTGTTCGGATCCCACCACTGATATATACTGAACATATATATCAGGGTTGCCGTCCCTCCCGGAATTTCCTGGAGTCTCCCGAAAATTGGGTCCCCCTCCCGGCCCCCCGGAAGGGTGGGCAACCCTCCTGGATTCAGGGGGATCCCCGCTGACCCTCTCGGGTCTCAGAGGAGGGGGCGGAGCTAAAATGACACAATCGCATCGGGGGCTTAGTGATGTCACACTTAAGCCCCGCCCCCTGAGCGGCTACTAAAACTCTACTCTCCGGGCTTCTCCCGGAGAGGAGAATAAGAATGTCGGCAACCCTGATATATATGTGTATGTATATATAATATATATATATATTTGTATGTATATATAGTCAGCTCTCAGAAACCGACTCCAGCAGCCGCCCACCAGCTGATACATACATTACACCCCGGCCAGCAGCGGCAATGTGCCCCACCCACCCCTTCTCAGCAAGGGCGCTGCTGCCTGGCCTGCTGCTACTACTACACTTCCGCGTCGGCGCGCTGACTCCCCTTCAGACGTGGAGACGCGCGCGGTGTAAGGGAAGGGCGTCGGGAGCGCGCACGGATTGAGTGAGGCTGGCGCGGTGACGTTACAGGGGGAGAGCTGGAGCCTCACCCAGGCTGGGCTGGTGGCGCTGTGTGTCCCGAGCGGAGGAGGCTAAGCGGGAGGCGGCGGGGATCCCAGGCAGTGCCCGGGCCCATCCAGGAGTGGGAGGACAGCGGGGTGAGTGCATCCGGAGTCCACTTTTCAAGCGCAGACTATGAGTACGCAACCGGCCGGTCTAACGCCCGGATAACCGGGTTAGTAGAGGGAGGGCCAGGCCCAGCTCTACAGCGGCCGGCTGCTGGTTACTGCTGTGATGCCCGGATCGTGGGCTTCCGGGGCCACTGTGCATAAGGGTGTGGACAGCTCTGCTCTATGACCAGACAATAGCCTGGTGTAGGGATATGATGTCCAGGGGATGGGCACTACTGGAAGTGATAGCAGTGCTTGCCATTCTCTGCATACTTGGAATGTTTGCCATGGCACTCCTTTATGTGTGTCTGCATGGCACCAGGAGCACACCATGCCATCAGCCAGCCTTTGTGGCAGGGACCAAATAGCATCACTTGGATGCTGCACTGCTGTATACAGTATATGCTGGTGGTAATACTGCTCCACTTTCACCTTTTATTGTCTGACATCTGCTCAAACCAATGGAAAATCTATACAGTGTATATAGTGTTTTTTTTTTTTTTTTCTCGGTGAAAAAGATAAGGGACTAGTTGTATTTTATATTGGCAACTGTAGCAGAACACAGGCCCACAGTTGTTTTAATGCATTTCTTTTAATGCAACTGTTTCCCTTGCTTGTAGCTTTGCATTCAAAGTTAAAATAATGGAAGATCTCTACTGCTGCAGAAAAGCGCTGATGCAGGCAGCGGGTGACCCCCTAGGCAGTGATTGGCTTATACAGAGATTTAACCCATCCACTGCTAAGGAATCAGATAGATAGGCCATATTACGTGTGTGTGTATGTATGTGTGTATATATATATATATATATATATATATATATATATATATATATATATATGTGACGACCGGCACTTGGTACAATGAGTGACAAATATATATTTTTAGGGCAGCTATATCAGGTAGATATGTCTAATTGCTATACAACTGAATGGCTTACAAAATCTGTGTTTATCACAGGATAATAATTATTGGTGTATCTATGGCAAAGCATTTTGTTTTGTGAAACTACCCTGGGGGGAAAAAATCCAGCTAAGATATTACTGTGAAAATACCTCCTCCCCTTCTGTGGCCAGCAAAGGGAAGTAAGTTCAGTGCAATGGAGCAAAATTCTACTTGCATTTTAATAACTGATTAAATGATCTAAAAAGTCACATTTTCAGTGCAAAACTTATTACATTAATCAAACAAATAATTTAGTAATTTTTTTTTTTTTTTATTGCTAAAAGCACTAATGGGGACATATGTAACTGGCATTTCTACAGTATGCACAAGAAAACTATTGTTTGGTATTCAAATTCAATGCCTGAGAGAGTACACAAACTTTGTTTCATGTTTTTAAACGGTTTTATGCTCAAGGTATATTTGTGTGTATTTTATGTGTTTTGATGTGCTTATACATCATAAATGCAAGATACTTATTGATGTATAAACATATTTAGAAATATTTCTGGTCCTGAGCATTTTGGATAAAGGGTACTCAACCTGTATTAGGAAATATTTGATACATTATATAAACTTCTTTACATAACCAGAGATCCACAAATAAAATAGGTCTGAGGGTGCAGCCAACTCCCTTGAGATTTATAATAGTACAATAAACCTTAAGAGCAGTGAAAGCTTAGTAGCATAGGCGTTTATAATGGGGGCACTGTGCGCAGTGGGGGGCCCATTCTGCATACACTCCACCCATAAAGTACCCATACCCCTCCGGAGTTCTGAGGCGCATCTCAACACTAAGGACACAAATCACTAAAAATGGCCGCCGCAGCCATTTTCAAGTGATATGTCTCAGGGAACAAGGCCCAGGTGCCTTTATCCCGGAGACTGGTGCATAAGCAGTAGACTCTGGCATTAGCCAGAGTCTACTCGCCATCCGAAAGGAGGGGGCCTGCAGCGGAGGCTGCCCGGGGTCCTCTCCTCTCTTAAAATGCCCCTGCTTATTAGGCTACTGGTGAAGTATGTGGCCTCTGGTGCAGGGGACTACAGATTCAGTCAAGGCTGCAAAATGTAACATTTCAGTTCCTGCATTTTGTTACTCTGATTACAGCCAATCATAATAAACTGTATAATTGATGTATTTGTGCTTGTAAAAGTGAAGTTGTTTTAAAAGTAATGATGAGGTAAATGTATGAAGCAGTGGGAAGAGAGAAGTTGTCAATAGCAACTTCTGTCAGCGGTTATGTATAATTTTATAGTATGCAAACTTTAAATGTTAATTCAATGAGGATTGGCTGGCATGGGAAACTTGTTCTTGATATAATGTACATCTATATCCTTTTGTAATGGGCTCCCAGCTTACCTAAAGCAATTGCTTCCATTTAGCAGTTCAACTAAGGAGATCTACAATTTATTTAAATAAAGTCCTTAGTAGTTAATGGAGGGATGAGTTTAATACCCTCTTCCAAAGTATGCTATAACCAGTTTTGTCCAACCTCCTTTTGCTTTATTTTTATTTAATAGATATTAAGCAATACTTCTACAAAAGTATATACTTGCAACACTATACCTAATTTCTATGAATATACATGTAAATAGTTAATTATGCTAGCAAGTTAGCTTACATGTCTTATGGGGCCTACACACTTGGCGATATACAGGCATTTTCTAAGCGATCTCACTAGATCGCTTAGAAAATGTCCCTACATCGCTTTGTGTGTAGGGGCCATAGCAATGCACGGCCCCGTGTGTTATGCCCGGGGATTAATTAGTCAGGGCCACTGTTCTCACCGGAGATCACAGACCCTGACCAATCGCTCAGCACACAACGCTTACACATCTGTGTGCTGTGCGATCATGCTGAAGCATTTTGAGCGATCTAGCATTGCTCGGAACGCTTCAGCATCGCTACGTTAAGGCCCCTTTACTGTTTCTTTCAGTTAACCTTATATATCTTGAGTTTGCTATAATATGTTAATCATCTTCATTGGCCCCCATGTTCTCCTCCTTTGGTTTGATAATTCCTCCACCAGTACAGAGGCTTGCGGTGTGGCCCATAGCAAAAAATGTGACCTCATTGGAGGTGGTAATTTGTGTAACTTGGTACATAACATTTGTGAAAAATATGATCAGGCAAGAAAAGTGTTGGACACCGTTCCCCAAGTTATCTCATCTACACAAAGGGTTGACATAAATGGTGTCCACCTATATCGTCAACTATGCTAGGCATAATTAAGCAAAGGAAACTTTTTAACGTCACATTTTGTTGATGTTGGTGCATCTCTATTTTGTATTGCTCTGTAATTGTTCAAGATGAAGTGTAATTGACTTTCCAGTGTCTTTGATTAAAAAATAGTCATCTGTGTCTTTGGTAGGTATAAATAATATACAATAACATTTACCTTTGACATTTCAGATTAATTTTGTTAGAGAAAATAATTAAACTGTTCTATTTACTGGAGATGACGTGGAAAGGCAATGAAGGACTAGAATGTATTTTACCATTATGCATTGTACATGAAAATGCAAATATTTGGCTTCAAATGACCGTTCAGTGGCCCCTAACCTCAGTCCTCTATTTTGAAAAAAATGGTACTAGTTAATAGAGAAATCTAGTTATGGCTACTTTTGACAAAGATTTCCATTCATATTAATGAATGCATCTAAAAACTTATTTTCTTTTTTTCAACATAGTACAGGTACGGTATCCCGTATTTGAATTATTCCAAAAACCGTGTTTTTTTTTGGAACACTTGGAATCCCCCCCCCAACCCTTTTTTTATACTTACAAGTCCCCCGGCGTCCACAGCAGGCCTTCAGCATCCTCTCTGGCATCTCCAGCGGTCCCAGGAGTGCATTGCATGAGTGTGCGCCGGTGTCATCATCGACACGCCTGGGAACTCGTGCAATGCACTCCTGGGACCGCCGGAGACGGTGCTGAAGGCCTGCCTGTGGACAACGTGGGAGCCAAGGGACCATCGGGGTACCACCTGGGGATAGGTAAGTATGCCTAAAAAAAATTTATTCCAAGAACCGGAAAATTCCCTCATCCGGAATGCTCGTGGTCCCGAGCATTTCGGATAAGGGATACTCAACCTGTATACTATGGGGGTCAATTCCATTCAAAGCTGTATGAAAAGTTCTGGAAAGGAGGTCCAGGAGCTGTTCAATTGCCCTCATTGCTAGTCGGGATCAGCCAGTTCTCGCGCATTAAACCGGATGTTTAGTCATGAGAATAGACATTACATTGCCTGTTCTCTCCACACTAAATGCAGAAAACAGAAGCACGGCAGTAGTTTAGTCAGATTCCTGCTTGCACCTCTGGGTTAATGGCGTAGCTAATTGAATAGCTTCAGGACCTCCATCCTGACGCTAATAGTATCGTTTTGAGTAGACACCTGTGTTCCCAAATGACACAATGAAGTGTTACCGAGCATTAACACCTCTGGGTGCTAAATTTATATAATAGGAGCAATATTAGGTCGGTGTATATGTACATTTTTTTTTTTTAATTTTTGCTCCATCAATGTCTAATCACATTTAATAGGCTTTTAAAAATGCTTAATGTTATCACTTGTGTAAAAGTCTTAAATGTGCCTAGTATAGGAGAATGTGTATGCCAAACTTTTTGTGCTTTCCTTGTGGCTAGGCTTTAATCAAACTTAATAGTTTTTCTGTTAACTCTTAACTTAAACTCTGTCAGATTTTTTCATTATTCAGTCTGGGCATGTAAATAATCTTAAACTCTGGGAAATTTAAAAAGGCCCTTTCAGGTCGACCCAGCTTATTTTTGCGATGTGAAAGGGTATTCAAGACATTGGCTGGTCTGGTGTAAAAACCTAGTCCAGTGTATAGAAATAATTTATTTTTTTTATTTGCTGAACAGACTGGTTGGACAGTTCGATTAAATTAGTTGTGTATGGCCACGTTAAGGAGGGTAAGCAATGTCCAGCTGCTATTTCAGACGGGGGAAATAGCGGCGGGGCCCTATTCAACACTGCAGCATTAAAGAGGGATCATGGCAGAAGGAGCCTGATTTAAGTAGCTGTCGGGCCCGTTCTGCTGATAACGGCTGTGGATTGTTGCGATCCCGGGCGCAGATCGACAACTGCCATTTTTGCAGATCGGCAGGCGGAACATGGAATCCCACCTGCTGATCACGGCTGTCGGGAATCGAGGAGCCGTGATCCTGTATTGCATACCCCCTAAGACTCCTTGTTTCTAAACTTCTGCAGGTACATGTAACTTGGAGGTAGGTATCTGTAATGAGATATGGGAAATATTAATGAAAAAGTAAGTTCTGGATCTATCCACCAGTGAGGCAATTCAAATACTGAGCTTCAGAATAGATCTGCATTTGAAAGGGGTATGGATCATATGGTTGAGCTAAAGATGGTTGACACCACTAGGTCGACAGGTCATCAGGTTGACATAAGCATTAAGTCAACAGGTCGACATGGGGTTTGTCGCAGTTTTTTTTTTTTTTTTTTTTTTACCCGAAGGTCAACACAGTCGACATGGACACAGGATTAAGTGCACCACGTTCCCTCACATGGCTCGCTGTGCTCACCATACTATTTTATTCTCCCACCACACCCTAATGGATGGTAGGTCATGAAATACCGCCTGTCTACACGTCGGCTCAAAAAACAGTGAAAAAAACCCATGTTGACCTTTTGACCATCTTTAGGTCGACCAACCGACAGTTTCCCTTTGAAAGCAATACAAACGGGTACATTTTAAGCTGTTTTCTAAGCATTCTGAGCCACTCCACTCCCTATCCCTGTGAGCCCTCCTCTTGTTTCCTATTGTGTTGCTTAGCTAAATTTCTCAGCAAGTCCTCTTAACACAGATTGCTGCATATGTATGGGCGATCTAGACACCGGGAAATTGCTGAGCACAAAAGATTAGCACATATCTTAACGTGTGTATGCCACTGATGCTGTGTACACACGGGGGCGATAGGGGCTGGGAATATGGTCGCTGAGCGACCATATTGCCAGTGATTGGAGTGTGCACCAGCGATAAATCGCGGGGTGCGCGCTCCCGTTTCAGCCCCTGAATGGTCGCTGGTCGGAGGAGCATGCTCCTCCGACCAGCGACATCCCCTGCCTCTTCACCCAGCAGTGTTTAAATTCTCATCTGCGACCATCTCTGGTCGCAGATGAAAACAGGACAAGGGGCAATATGATTGCTGAGCAATATATTGCTAGCAATATATTGCCAGCGATCATATTGCCCCGTTTTACGCACCTTAAGCCAAGATCTGGAACAGAACAAGGTGTGGCTGCAAACGATTGCCACTTAATGTTCATAAGAGATGTATGAAGTTGTGTTGATATTTTGCATAAATACAGTTTTACAGAAACGTCCTTTTTCTTTTGGTGTGTACACACCTGCAATGTGCCGTGCGAAGCGATCCCCGATGCGATCAGATCGCATCGCATCGGATCGCACGGCATACTTGTAATTGTACAAGTATGTACACACCATTTCACCAATCTGCACTGTATTTGTAAATATGCATTTCATTTCATGATTGCGATTTGGGCCGCATTTCACTCGGTTCTGGCAGATCGGGCCAAGAAATCGGGTTAAATTGACCCAAATAGCATGTGTGACATCCGTTCCCACGCACATCCGATCAGAGCCAGAGCTCATATGTGCTGCACATACTGTAAGATTACCGGGTCAGACACTTTCCCAGCTGCAGGGAATGGGGATCGCAAGCGATACATCACATGCAGAAGTACCGCATTCGATGCTGCCACTAGGTGGCCTCGAATGGAGCAATGCAATTTGTTCCATTCAGGCACCTGTAGTGGAAAGAAGAAATGTGCAAAACCTCTATTGAGGTTCCCCAACCAGGAGTTTAGATGGGTTTAGCCATTATCTGTCTTGAAAGCCTTATAATTAATGAGTGCCCTGAACAATTTTTCTGGTGGTGCCCGTTAATTATATTGGTACTGGCACCCATAACAATTGAATCACCCCTTAGCTATCTAAAGTCCAAATTAGGATTGTTATATGTGCAACCTTTCACTGTCCCATGTGGAATATGGTGAGACTCTGTATGGTTTGCTTTTCTAGTTTTTGTATCTTATTGGCTACAAGACTGTAGTATACAGTATATGCTCAATGTAATTTATTGATTATATAGATAAAACATGTTTTCTAGTCCATAAGGAAACTTGACGGAGTTTAAATATCTCTTTATAGTCTCTGTTCCTTGTTCCAACACTTTCTTTTCACACATGACTGTTTCAACATTTGTGTACTCCTGCAATTAACCTCAAAACACAATGAAGCTTGAGTGAGCCTCTAGGTCCTTTGCTTTGCTGCTAACATCCTGCCTTGTGGCATAAAAGCATCTTATTTTTTATGTGACTAGAATGCTTGGGAAGACTATATTGTGTGTCAGACTAAGTCTGAGGCAGCAGTGATCACAAATAGCATACAAAATGCAGGGTCCCTAGGACCCATCACTGACAAAAATTGGGGTCCTTTATTTCATTGGGTACCCAGAAAAGGTCAGCTTTTCTGGGTACCCGATAAAATAAAGCCGCCCCCCCAGCATGGCACATAGAGAAGCCTCCTCTTTCTCCCACATGGCATATACCCTGAACTGAGTCGGCCCATGCAAGATACACATATACTAGAAAAGACATAGGAGGTTATTCTGATTGATTCGCAGCCTTGTGAATCCACCAGGTGCTGCCCTAGGAATGCTAGAACGCCAACCCCCATCCACCCACCGATTTTGCTGGGCCTGCGAATGGATGTTTAACATAAACATCCATTCGCAGGCTGTGGGGGAACACCCACATCGTTCAATAGTCTGCTGCCATCGAATGATGTGGAAGACCCACGCACATCTAAGGTTACTCTCAGGTAACCTTAGATGTGTGTGGACATTCAACATGAAGTGGGTGGACAGCTGACATCCGGTAAAGTTAGCTGCCTGCCCACATCACCGGGCTACAGCTAGCCGTTCCCATTGGTGAGTACCCTGACCTGCTGCCCACAGTGTTAGGTGTGTGTGACCGGCAAACACCCTGGTTGCTGTGGCAGCGTGCACCCTACGCCTACACATGCGCAGAAATATCTCTTCGCAGATGCACACCATCGGTCCCTGTATGAACGAACGGTCCGGACAAACCAGAATAAGGACCATAATTTTGAATCAAGGACAGTGCGTGAGGAAGGGACACCCCAAAAATTTAGAGCATGGCTTTGTGGGGAAGGGGTGTTGCCACATTTAGTACCAATTCACATTACACCACACAATAGTGGTACAAACTGTGCCAGCTAGAGCCACTTGGACACACTGTGCCAGGATTACGCACACCATAATGCCCATTACACATCGTGCCACACAGAGTAATGCCCTTGAAAAAGCTGAAACTAATTAGCGAAACGTATCAGTGGGTACAGGAGTGAGCACCTAAGGAACTTTACCAAAAAACCTCTATACCTCCAAAATCTTCAGACGGGCAAAAACTGGACCTTTGTAAAAAAATAAAAAAACTATCCAAAGGCAAGATTCTTCAAGTCCTGGAGAGAAATTCCTCTAACGGCAAGCTCCATTAAGCATGGATACCGTAATCTTGTGAGGACACCTGGACATATGCCACGACTTGTCCACTGAAAGGATCCACAGTGGTGATACTTTTGTATTGAAATTTGCCCATATACACTCTTTAACACCAGAGGACATTTCATCCTGGAGGGTGCTACACTCCTGTAAATTGAATTTTTATATATTCTAAACTGTTTTCTATCATTAATTGTAGTAATGTGATATTATTTTTAATGTTGTCTATGTAGATCAATTTAATAAATGTTTGGTACTTCTGTTATGTTGGGCGCCCACTAAGCTATTTGCTTAGTTTTACGCATCCCCTCGGGGGACTCTCCACGCTTCGGGCTCGGTGCCTCGTTGCGCTTGCCACACTATATAAAATCAACTCCCATGCCGACATGGATAGTAGGGGTATGAGCGTACTTACTATAGTGGGTGCCCAACTAACATATAAGTACCAAATTTTTTTTTAATACCTTTCAAACCATCCCACAGTGTACATACCGCTGCTTTATTATTTATTGTATATGTACCTTTAGAAATTTGAGGATTTGACTATACCCTCATCCCAAGCAGCAGCTATTCCAGCCAGAAACTCCTCATACAAAGCGTCTAATTGGATTTACCTTGGTAAAAAGTTTCTTGTCGGCACTGCAGCCGCATACCCTCCTTTCTCCCCAACCCCATGACTGCACCAAGCCACTGCCGTGACTTCCTGGACTAGCAGTCAAATATTCCAGAGCAGCGAGGGTGACAGGTGGCGCTGTAATGAGAAGTACTCAGGCATACTTTTACTCCGCCAATCCTGGTAGAGCGTGTTTCAGGGGGCGCAGACATAAACAACTGAATCCCCACTGCTCAAAACTGGGTAAAATACTCACTATAGCAAGTATTGGCGAACCCTGCGCAGAACAGAACTTTTTAAAAAGCAGCCACTACTATATTGTGGCACTTTGTGTACAGATTTGATGACTCATTCGCACACAGATGTAGATGTTTCAGTTTACTCTGCAGTCTCCTCCTCTGTCCTAATCACATTTTGCTGTGAAGGAGACATAATTTTTTGCAAAAACCTCACCCAGCACTAGAAGATTTTCACATGACCTGTTGTGCCAAGAGTGGCGCTTTTTGTCATGACTGAAGAAGTAAGATTATACTCCATGGTCCTATGTTTCCTTGTTGTAACCTATTGAATTGATGTATGTGAAAACAGTGGCATAGAAGTCTCTACAAGAAAGCTACTTACTTTGAAAGGGCGGCTAATCAAAAAGGTTCATTGTCACAATTTTCTTGTTGAGTGGTATAGTTTAAAACTTGTTTTATGGTTCCTTTCAATCAGTAGATAGAGGTTTTGGGAATGCTTATAAAAAAAATGTCCTTAAGAGGCTGCGGACCCGCCATGCTCTACACAATATGCTGCATTGCAGGCACAAAGAAATATCTCCATACATTCTGTTTTAATGAAGTTACATTTTTTTAAACCCCCCTGCCTTAAAACATTTTGAAAGCTGGTCTGTACCATTCATAAAAATGTTTTCATTAAGAATGGGTTCACATTAAGTTGCACTAAAAAGATTTTATTTCTGACTTATCTATCCATAATCATTTCAGGAGTACAAGAAGAACACCCCTTTTTAACATTTTAAATCCTGGGTCCAGCCTGGGACATTGAACATTGTTTTCAAGCTGTGCCACAGGGACTTGAACCCTGTTTACACCACAGACGGGACCCAAAATATTGCTAGTGCTGACTTTTTGGCAGCAATAGAAGCTGGTAAGCCAGAGCCTCATTTTAAGGTTAGAATTCAGTTGAACGCTGTGCGCCGCTGGGCATTGCCTCTATGCTCAACTTTCCACATATCGGCCATATACAGTAGATCTGACATTACAGGTTTTTCCTCGCACCTCTATTGGGTACAAAGGAAAACTTGCAATAGGGTCACGTATTGTGGCAACAGCAATACTAGCAGCCGTTGCCTATTGGAAACATGAAATAAAAGTCAATGTAGAAATGTCAAACAGATTGTGTCCACATGACCATTTTCCCTGTTCTCTGTACATCTGTTTGCTTCTTTTTTTAAGACTATTTTGTATTTGTGCTTGTTTGGTACTCTTGGATATCTGCCAGCTTAGTGGCTTTGTGCCTGGTAATTCTCCTCGGCATCATGCTTGCTGCTGGACACCGTGCCAGGACTTCCTCATATTTGCAGACGTTGTGGCAGCAAGTGAGCCATGTATAGTAACCAAAGGAGGAACAGAGATGGCTACAGGCATGTTTAAAGTTTTAACACCCACATAGATAAACTGCTGTAAGAAGCATGTCTACTTCCTGGTGCCGGCATTGTGAGGTCAGTATACTCATGATAGCCCTAGTAAGTGTTGACCTCATGAGCGCATACCCTGTTTTGGATTGAACTTCAAATTATCATATAGATATAATCTTGGAGATCACTCATCCAAGGCTATTGCTCATTTCTATCAAACACTATCTGATACATTATGCCAACTCAATAATTGCTCTACAGGATTGGAGTATAGGGTTCATTCTAGCACCTTTCAAAACCCATGCATTTCCTCTCTCCTGCCTGAGGTGTCGTACATTGCTATGTCTTTATCACATTGTGGACTGTATCTCAATACGGACCAGACTACACCCCAGGCAAGGAAGAGGAACTGCACCAGTTTGGAAAGGTGCAGGGTACTAGTAGTGTTTATAGGGTCAGTTGGTAACCGTATTCATAAAGCATGTGCATATGCAGCACAGGCTATTACATCATGGCTCGACAAACCCCAGGGGCCAGGTCGCCACTGCCATGACCAGATTCTGCTTCCTCCCCCAGAAAATCCAGTCACCAGGTAGCAGAATCTGGTCGTGGCCGGGTGCGCTTGTGGTAACAGCCAGATAAAGTGGTGGACAACCAACCCAGCTGTAATAGAGCAGGTTCACCGCCTCGATTTCAAAACTCGAGCCGGCATCGCGAGACCTTCCGTTTTGTTTAGCAGCCAATCAGGATCGGTAGAGATCTCCAAATGACTCACGATGTGGTGCGAGTTTTGAAATTTGCCCGGCTGTTACCGTTACTGTGGATGGTAAAGGCAGGGAGAAGGATGGATAATTCCACATGGCAATGAGCATGTACCCCTGGCAGAGCATGTAGGGTTATAGTCCCCCTTCAGGCCGATGTGGACCCAATGCAGGATGGGAAAGGTGCTCACAATGAAGGGGATCTAGCCTTACGAATACTACTCCTTATTTGCTGTAATATATTTTACTTTCATTTTTAGGAAATTGCAGTTTTCAATTCATTCTCATTCCAGAGATTCTATAACTTGCATTGCATTCTTTTTAGTAAAATGTTATAGTTTTATACAAAATGTAACCTGATGTTTAGTGATGACAGGACATGTAGAACTCTGCCCATACAAAGTTAATTTACAGAGTTATGTTTGCTATGATGTAACACATCTGTTATCAGTTTGGAAAAAGTAGTCGCAGGCGCCAGTTGTGCATAAGTCTCTATTAGTGTGATTGTCTACAGGGTGACCAAGAAAATGACTTGCTAATGCAGTGTTTAGTCCAGGTTCAGATTGTACACTTGTCACACATAAACTAAATTCACTTGAATGGAGCTTAGATGTCCTTTATATCTGTGTCTCTCAGTCCACAGTAACAACACTGCCAAATAATGGAGATTGGTATTAAGTTAATGGCGTAACATTTTCCATTCAGCACTGGGACTAATTTAGTAATGCTTTTATAAAAGGTATTGTCTGTGGCCCCTTCAAGTACATGATGTGGAAATATTGCAGTTGTGCTTTATAATGCGATACAACAGAGATAAGACAAAATTGGGTAATAACAGACAGACCTAAAGGTAGAATAGTCTTTTGAATTTATAGGACTGTTTTTTTGCTTTACTTTGTTCACCAAATGGTGGATCGACCTGTCCAGGCAAACATTGTAGCCTGCTGTTACAGCGTCCCTCTCCCTGCAAGAGAGATTTCCATTTTCTCTCTTTTTTTTTTTAATTTTTTTATTTAGTTCAGTAGAATATACTGTACATATTGACTGAGAACAGGAAATGGGGGTTGGGGTTCTTCCGATAATACGTAATTCCTTATTCCTATTATTGGTTGTAATAATACAATGCTGTATGTACAGACTTTTATGCAAAGCTACATCTAAACACAAAACCATTTACTGCAAAAATAATGTACAAGTGTAAGTAAATTCATTTTCTGTTTGGTCATTTTTCATATACTGTAGGCTGTTTTCTATATGCCCAGATCATCATTTTGGTACTTATGTACTAACTGGGCTGCCGATTTTGAAATCGGGTCCATTGCATGCGATGCGATGGACCCGATTTTTCCATAGGATTCAATGTTAAAATGGACTGAGTCCATTTTAACATGGAATTCAATGGGAAAAGGGGTCCTTTTCATACCCCTACTATCCAAGTGGGCATGGAGTTGGATATAAACCTGTGGCGAGCGTAGCGAGGCGAGCGGACACAGAATACCGTCCAGATAATACATAAGTACCATCATTTTTTCTGTCAAATCTGTTTTTAGAAGTTGTAGTTGCTGCATTGCTTGTCCTATGTACTCATTACAAACCCATTATAAACCACTAATAGTTATTTAATGAATCCTGCAAGTTTCTTACAATAAATTAATGAGTTCTATATTAAACTAGAAAATAGCTGTTGTAATGAAGCTATATCACCAATATTAAAGTAATTGGCTTTACCATATATATTTTTCAGGCAAATCAAATGCAGCCCCCCCCCCCCCCCCCCCCCCCAAAACAGGAAAAAAAACAACCCCAATTTTGGGCAAAAACACACAGGTTCACAGATCTGCTGCCGTGATCATGTAAATGGGTCCTTTACCAGAGGGGGCCATGCATCGCTAAGTATGTCCTTGGTCGCCTGTACATGCAGGATGATGGAAGATATTACCTATATAGTGCTTACACACTAGACCAGGGGTAGCCAACTCCAGTCCTCGAGATCTACCAACAGTTCATGTTTTCCTGACCACCTAGCAGGTGCACTCTTTTCTTACTGACAAATTACAACAGATCCACAGGTAGAGATAATTACTTAACTTGTGATTCTGTGAGGAGACCTGGAAAATGTTAACTGTTGGTAGCTCTCGAGGTTGGCTATCCATGTACTAGACCAGTGGTAGCCAACCCTAGCCCTCGAGAGCTACCAACAGTGCACATTTTCCAGACAACCTAGCTGCTGCAATCATTAATCACTGACACACTTTAAAAGATACACAGATGGAGCTAATTAGCTCAATTGTGATTCTGTGAGGAGACCTGCAAAACATGCACTGTTGGTAGCTCTTGAGGACTAGGGTTGGCTACCCCAGCACTAGACTATATACACGATAATGTGTTTTCGCATCTTTTAAGCTGGGTACACACTACACAATGTTGGGGCGATTCTAATTCAATAGGTTCTCCCCCCCCCCCCCCCCCGCGCGCAGTCACAATCGGAGGACCGATTTTTAGCATTGTGCAGCTGCTGTGTGCGAGCAACCATGGCGACAACCGTGCAGGTGGGGGGGTGGTAGGCCCGGGGATTTGCCCATGGGAATTCGTGATAGTTCCCATTGTACCGGATGTCAGATGCCTGCTCGCTTCCCGCACAAGGCGCCTGCAGATCAGATCTGCGAGTGCTGGAGCGCCGACCATTGAATGATGTCTCCCCCGCACCCAAGGCTGTGAATGGATGTTTATGCAAAACATCCGTTTGCAGACATGCGAGGGGAGGGTGCGGGTGACTTCTGGTTGTCTCGCAAGTTTGCGAAATTCGCAGCCTTGCAAGTCAACCAGAATAACCTTCAGTGTGTGTGTGTCCAAAAAGATTGATGGACACCATCTGCAAGTGTGTATGTACTTGCTGATGGTGGCGGTGAACAACGGGGGACATGCTGCTTTTGGCCTTTCTTAAATGTTTTCTGTCGGTAAATGAAGGACATCATTAATGACCCACAGGAGTGCGAATTGTTGGCAATTTTGAGCACACACACACTAAGCACAATTATCAACGTTCTTGCTTAGAAGGACAAAAATGATTGATGTTATTTAAAATATCACTTGGTGTGTATGACGCTTCAGAAGATTGCTGTAAAGACCAATAATTCAGGATTTGGCCATTTATGAACATATACCGTATATGGCAGGGTCAGTCTTCCGAACTCAGTGATAACAAGTATCCTATTCAACAGTAGAATTTTTTCATGACCTCTTTATTAGACAAAATACAAGCATGTTTTCATTCTCTATAGCTTTTTGTTCTACACAACTGTGTTTTTCCTCCCTAGAGAAAGGCATCACTAAACTGAAATAAGAAGATTATTGCTAATTGAATGCATACTGTTCTGTTCTATTGGGCATATTCTTTTTTCAAATGATCCTATTGCCATAACTAGTTAAGTGTTTGTTTCATTTATATTTTAACCAAGGCACAGAGATGTTAACAATTCCACATGTAACAAAGCAGTGCAGAGAACCCCAGGAAGAAGACAAATTCATGGCTGTCACATTCTATATCCATGGAGATCCTTATTAGGGTGTACACACAAATAGCTGTGCTTTCTATAAAGAGCTACTGCTTTTGAAGTTGACAGTATGCTGCAGTAGTCATGAAACAATTTTAATTTGAGCCCTAGCCCAATTGTGTAGCATGTCCTGGCATTTTTATACTGGATCATTTTTTTTCCCTTTAGTATAGCTATAATGAGACCTATGATTGGTGGGTGATTAAAATACAATCCGCTTTAGCATTTTCAAAATCCTAGAGACCATTTTCAATTATTAGACAGATGTGCGCTTATTTACACTTAAAGGGTTCCTTTAATTCTCATCATCCTTTGTTTATGAAGTGCCAAAGTCCCATATACACTAGATGATATTTTAAAAGATAAAGTTAATTTTGGCCCTTCTGAGCGATCTCTTCTCACTCACTGTGTATGCTTAATATCCTTAATGATGCACGCTCCCAAACATAGTTAATAACCCCCCTCGGTCAATTTTGCTGCATGCTCAATCTTGGCTATATATTCAGCAAGGGGTTGTTTGCGTGTGATGTCCCTGATTATGTAATTTACTGATTTGGTTCAGTGTGTTTACACGATCTTGTTCATCTGGGCTTACCACCAATATCATTGATGATATTTGTGTTGCCTGTGTGCGGCTCTTAATAATCTCTCTACATCTGAGAGGCTGTTGATACAAATATAAAATACAGTATTGTGAAGATGGCCTTCCTTGAAAGATCTTGAATAGAGCGCAGTGCATGGTGGATGCAATATATTGTGCCGATTTATCACCCACGTCTGCTTTGTATACACATGGCTAAATGGCAGACCCATATGCTGACCACAGGCATCAGCCAAAAATAACATTGCAATTTGTCATTCAGGCCAGATATACTGTGCAGATAATTTAGTGTGCACAATATTTGTTGTGCAGAACCCTTACCAAATAGATTTGTCATTCCAGTGTGTACCTCACATAGGAGGTGGGGGGCATACGTGACCCATAAGGAAGCCGAATAGTAGGTGTAGCTGTTTCACGCTCTTATTGATTTGGCCACTATACAACTTCTCTCCAGGCTGTTGGTGATTACAGATACTGTGTGTGTTTTGCTTTGAGCGGTTGGTGGTCATAGACACTGTGGTAGTTCTTGGCAATGAGCCATTGACAGCCATTGGCAGAGCCTGGTTCCTGGCTCTGAACCACTGGCAGTTGCTGGGAATGTTTTGGTTCCTGGCTCTTGGCCACTGGCAGTTGCAAGAAATATGCTAGTATGTTCTTTTTTTTTAGCCCATGAAGGAACTACAACAATTCTGTGTTCTTAAATCTGCTAATCATTACGTTTTTAGAATTTTATTTTATTCAGTATGCATTTAGTGCATCAAATAACATAAAGGTAGTACATTGCTTATGCAAATCCCAGTCCTTTAGGTCTCATAATCTGTAGCATTTTTTTTTCTAACTACTGGTAGTTCATGTTTAACTTGACTAAAATGTAGGTAGAATAGGTCTGACCTCAGAAGCAGCTATACATTTCTAATGTCACAATACCCGTTGTGCATTGCTCTTTTTTGCATTCTGTGGCTTAACCTGGGACAGGCCCAAAAACAGTGGCAAACTACAGTAACAAATGCATGTCAGACACATTGGGCTAAATGTAATAGGGTGAAAATGTTAGTGATAGTACAAACCCCTCAGAAACACACTGCAAATTTGTACAACTTGCTCTATTTAATAGCTTACAGGTTGAAAATGTTGAAGTCTATTACAAGTGCGAGTACTTGTGAGTTTTTTTCGTAAGTCACACCTAGTACTGAGTTTCATTACAAGGTGCGAGTTTGACTGAAGCATGCAGTGAGATTCATGCACGCTTCTGTGTGTAAAAGTTTTTTTAAAAATAGCATGGGGTCTAACTCAAAAAGTATAACCGGCCACGGGCTCTTTGAGATGGTCCTGGTTTAAAAATGCAGAGCAAAATTATCTATAGGTTTCCCTTTATCTTATTGACCAGCACCAGACTAGACTCTTGGAGCCGGCTTTAGTTTTAAAAATATGGGAACAAAAAACGAGTCAATAAATCGACTATTAACTTTAATGGTGGGAGCTGCTACGTGACCATTAATAACCTAGTGGTTTCCACCATTGAAATAAATGGGCAAAGCATTTATTGACTGAGAGCACCAGAGACCGTGCCCTTACATCCCCCCCCCCCCCCCTGCTGCACACACAATTAATTTTCAGTTCCTGTGTCACAATATGCTGAATTAGTTTGAATGAATGAAATGCCAAGTTAATCCGAAAGTTTGCAAGTCAAATCTTCTGTCCTATTGCAAAATCTCCGCAGCTTTGGCAAACTTGACATCTGCAGTGGTAGATCTCCCAGAATGAGCGTAGTCAGTCACTCGCATAATACCCCCTTTAACACACGTCCGCCATTGAAATCCTGCAGCACGGCTAATTGTTTCTCCAATGAATGCTTGCTGTAACCGTTCATGAGCAAACCATTTTAGAGTGCTGCGCTCGGCTCCTTTGTGGTTGTGGGTGAATAATGTTCAACAATGTGTTGTAAATTTTAAAACAAGGTTTACTTAATAAAACAATAAACAATTTGATTGGATACAATAAATACAATGCAAATGGTACAATTCAGTTGTACAATTTTGATTTAATGCAATCCAAACAAAACTGTACAACCAAATTGTACTCTCTGCATTGTTTTATTTATGCGCGATTGTGTATTGTTCACCAAGTAAACGTTGTATCCAATTTAATTGGAGACAATTAAACACAAAGGAGCCGAGCGCATAATTATCCAATTGTTTGCTTATATTAACCAATACCATCGGACAGGTCTCCCGATAAGCGCAGCCACTAGCTCCGCACAATATACTCAGTGCACAGATAACCACCCTCCAATCCTTGTAACCTTTTCATGAGTTGCATTTCCTTGAAAAAATGTACAAAGATCTTCCACTCGCTGTGACAAGACAGAAGACTTCTGCAGTCCAATTGCAGGTTGAGACGCAACGATGTTTGAGCTTTGCAATTCACATAGCTTCTATGTCTACCTATGGACAGAAAAACAGAGGCAGTTTCATTACTTAGTCTAGATTATTGTAGGATTTGTAGTTTTTAATTTTTGTGTGTTGAAGAGACCCTTCTCTTAATTACTGTTTTTGCTCACAGCAGTTTAATTATTGATGAGTCAAATGGGGCTTACATATTCTCTTGAAGCTACTCCTAATCTAATGACAATTATAAGAAGAGCTGCTATATATTCTGAAAATTTATGGTCATTTTTTCAGAAATTTTACATGTGCTGGGTACCAGACCAGGGAGCCAGAGGGAACTTAGGGAATGGGGCATGCAGGAAGGGTTCGGGTTCCTAAAGCACTGGTTGGACTTCTCAGGCAATGGGCATCTTTACGGCAAAGACGGATTGCACCTGAATGGGAAAGGGGCGGCAGTGCTGAGGGACAGGATGGATAGAAGGTTTGAGGAGCATTTAACCTTAGGGGGGAGGGAATCAAACAGAAACCTTTGGCTGGAAGGACAGAGGAGTTAGGAATTGGTTAGTACGCGAATGGGGGGCAGATACGCCACTCTACAAGGCACTGGTTAGACTTCACATAGAATTTAGCATGCAATTTTGGGCACCACATTATAAAAAAAGAAGTTATGGAACTGGAAAAAGTCCAGAGAAGAGCAACCAATGTAATAAAAGGATTTGAGTGTATAAACTATGAAGATAGGCTAGTCAAATTAGGAATGGTTACGCTGGAAAAGAGACATTTAAAGGGAGACGTACGGAACATGTACAAATATATCGGGTCAATATTCCCTGTGAGGTCAGAAACTAGGACATGTGGGCATCACTAAACTAGAGGAGAGAAGAATCCTTACCCTTAGAAGGAAGGGTTTTTAGACGGTCAGGGCAGTAAAAGTATGGAACGCTCTTCCAGAAAAGGTGGTGATGGCAGGCACGTTGAACACCTTTAAAATTAGGTTGGACAAACATTTTCTGGAAAATAACATTCAGTGGTATTACTCATTTCTATTTAGCCCATAGTTGGGGAAAAAAGGTAAACTGAAATAGGGATATCAGATCTAGTCTTTACCACCTAATGGGTTCTGAATAAGGTTGACCTTGATTTATGAAAGTATTTTTTTCAATCTCAACTACTATGTTACTATGTTATATTGGTGCACATGTGTTTCAGCAGGGAAATGATAATACTACTGGACATGGCAAATGCCCAGAATGTCAGACAATTTTTTTTTTTGGTGCTACAATCACATTAACTATGTTAAGTTTCACAAAAGGAAAGGTAGATTCTAAATGTAAATTTCTAAATACATCCACCTTCATAAGGATGTAAACATGTCCTCAAAGCAGTCTAAAGGTTTGTTTATTTCCCTGAGTAAGTGGTTCTATATATAGAAGGTTAATGAGGTAATGTGCTTTAGGCTAAAGAGGCTGGGAGGTGGAAGGAGAACAAACTAATTCAGTGCATTGACTGTCAGTATTGCAGATTCTACCTGGCTGAGAAGGCACAGGATATGCGCTATGGGACTTTCAGCGTTTCTTGTGTCAGCTCCATAGTTGGCAGCCAGTGACTTGTCATATTGGGATTAAGTCACTGATTATTTTTATTTTTTGACTGACTTCTGTATAATAGAGTATAATGGTTCCGAGCATTAATTTAGGGTTTTAAATAATTGTCCTGGTCTTTAATAGATTGAAGACAGAGCAGTATTACTGGGCCTCTGGTGGCACATTTTGTTAATTTGTCTCTGTCTCCGCAAGTGGACAATTTTTTTTTTTTTTTTTTAACACATTTCTCCCCCCCCCCCTTTTTTTTTTTTTTTATTTATTTAGTCCAAAACTCCCATCTTAATAAAATGTACCCCTTTGATCAATATTGTTTTGGGTGTTTCTAGCACAGGTCTGGTTTGCATATCAGTGCTGATATACAGATCACACTGTGCTAGAAGCACTACAGCAGACAGCTACACCCCAGGCAGGGAAGAGGAACTGCATGGGTTTTCAAAGATAGCGGGTGCTAGAATGAACACTACATATCTGCAACAAGACAAGCTGTACTGTATTGTGTGAAATTATTATTTGTTTGGGAACTGTATGAAAGGGAATGATAATATTGGTGCAACTTACAGATTTTGATGTGGCGAAACGTCAGCAATATTTGTGTTTATAGCTCTTCTGCTCCACTACCTCCTACTGCGCAGTCTTGGGCTTTTACAACCTGCTGATCAATTATGTGAGTCAATCAGATACAAACAAGGCTTTGTCACTGGGCAGAAAAATAATGCAGCCACACAGTTTGTGCTGATGGCCGCATATGTTGAATGAATGGAGCCCATTGCTGCGATCTCCAAAGGATGACAAAGCTGGGGAATTATATTTCCTTTAACATAAATACAATTTTTTTTTTTTATGATTTCTTAAGACTGAGGGGGGTATTCAATCCCACCAGTAACAGTCCGAATTGTCGAGCATTTGCTTTTCTCGACATGAAAATTTAGCTTGACAAGTCTAGTTCTCCCCTATTGTTGATGATGACGTCTGACCACAAGAAGTTCAAAGAAGAAAGTAGCAATTGTGTCAGAGATAGGCTTCATTTTTGTAGTCAATGATATGAAAGTAGATCTCTTGTTAAACGCAAATTCTCCTATAAAAAACGTTTCCAAATCAGCAGACTGCACAATGCTGGTATCTCCCTGAAGTCTCAGTACAGGAGTGAGAGCTCTGAGGTAAACAGAGTGCATTGTGTGAGAATTAAACAAAAGTATGGCAACAATAAACATTGAATCCTGGGTAAATCTGCCCCAGCATGGATACAAGGGACCTAAACATGGGTGCTTGGTCAGACCAGAAGTAGACACAAATAAACATGTATACAGAAGACTTTCAATGGGCAAAATCCAGCACAGTGAACATGAAAGGTGAGCAGAAAAAAGTTGATTCTTATATTGCAAATGGAATAATTTAAATAAATGCATAATAATACAAGCTGAAAACTGATGCTAATAATGGAATAAAGCATGCCATATAAACATGCAGCAAATGAAAAATGAAACTAGGAATATTTAGCAAAATATCACAGATAGAAGTGAAGATAAGCACTACAAACATTAGTACAATCCTGCATATACACTTAACACAATTTTTGGACATGCAACAAGAGGAACTCCCTTGTCATGACAGAAAGCATTGTCGAGTTAAATTTGAGGGACGAGTGATTTCAAACAGTTGAGGTCAGGTGTACTTTTTGACATTGAATAGGCTGCAGGAATTATTTTAACAGATTTTACCCAAAATAACTCGACAATTCGAGAAATGTTCAACTCGACAGTTGAGGAAACCGAAAATGACATCAGGCGAGCTCTGCTCAACAAGTCGAGAAAACTAGACAATGAATAGGTGACCTCCTAAATAAATAAAAAAAAAACCCTCGTCAAGAATACAACAAAGCTCGCCAAAAATATCGAGCACTCGACAGACATTGAATACCCCCCCCCCCTCCCTGAGATTGAGGCATCCCACTTCTCTACAAGTGTGTGTTTTTTTATTAACACGGAGTGCCAAGTGAAATTTGTCAAAATAGTTGTGAAAATTGCCAAGCAAACATTTTTATTCATCCTAATTTTTATTCATCCTGTCCCGTTCTCGCTTTTCTTGACTTGAGCTCGGCGGTCGGGATTCAATGTCCCGGCCACCGAGCAGCGAGGGGCGTGGCCGCGAGTTGAGGACGGAAATAGACGAGCTCCGCCCGGGAGCTCGCCTATTTCCGGCTTTTCTCGGCAGAACGAGCCCGACAGCTTGTGATATCAGGCTTGTTCTGCCGTGAACCCCTGTTCAATACTGTCGGGGAAGACACATATTGATTACCCCCCTTAATGTTCACCTTTTTTATAGGAAATATAGGGTGTGGTATAGGGGTCCGACAGTCATTATCCCGGCAGTCGGGATCCCAACTGGCCGGACCCAGAGAGCATGGCGAGCACAACAAAGCCCCTTGTGGGCACGATGGCTCGCTACGCGAGCCACCTATTCTATTCTCCCTCTATGGGCATAGTGGACCCCCACGAGGGAAAATAGACGATGACTGTCGGGACCCCGCCCGGCACCCGAAATTTTGTTTTACACAAAAAAAAATTGAATTTGTATAACAAATGTGAGTGACGCTGGCATTTTTAGCGCCTGTTTTGCACATATCTCACATATGTTGGCTCTCAAAAATTCAGAATCTGTTGCCTGGGGGGTTACCGCTTTGGCTGAGGGACATTTCTGTCGCTAAGCAGGGTTTTGGACTAGGCAAACCGGTGCTTCCACTTCCCAGACTGTGACTTCATCAGCTGTGCACTACCGATCCCAGGCTGCACAGCGTTGAATCATGGGAGTTGTAGGATGGAGAGATAAAGCTTTTGTACAGTTAACTGTTACTTGGTGTTGGCATAAAAGGTGCTACATTGACTTATTAAAATAACTTTACGAGTAAGGTCTCGGCTTATTAGCATTACGGTTCCATGAGTCCTATGTTTGGAATTACTTAAACAGCTCTTCAGTAAGCTTGTTTTCGGTGCTCATTCTGTATGCTCAATGGGCATTACTCTGATAATTCACAGTGTCTGATCGATTAGGAGAACCATTTTGGCAAGCTTTCTCCACAGCTTAACATTATACAGAAATTTGCAGCAATAAACATTTTAGTGTGTTTGGTTGATTTATCTAGGATGGGCTTTCTCTGTAGTGGAGAATGCAAAAATGTAAAACACCAGGATAGTCTGGCTTATTAAGCCATTCATATACACTAGCTCTCAGTGTAGGAGTGGGGACTATCACCACTTAGGTGGCAAGCCACTTACTGTTTGACATTTCTGTAATGGAGGTACCGGTATTCTTTAACAAAATAATCATATTAAGGGGGAATTCTGGTGTGGTTAATTTTTGGACTATTGCATATATTGGTATTGGCAGTATGTACATATTGATATCGTGACTTATATCGCCAACGTTGCACATAGCTGTGGACAGACTGGAGTTTGATAAAATAGGAAATAATTTCCAACATGCAGGACAGTGAAAAGCAGCATTATATAGGTATCCAGGAGTTGTGCAAGTGTAATACAGATTTGTCCACTTACATCTATTGTGAAATAGACCTGTTTAATGCACCACAGACTTTGTGACTTAGCTATGCCTGAATACTAATCCTAAACACCCAGTACATGAAAGCCCCATGCACACTAGCCGATTTGCAAAAATGTTGGATACTTGTAACCAGACGCTAATTAATGTAAATTTAATAACAAGCAGCTAGTCTTTCCCCAGAAGACCATCAATGTCCCAAATCGATACATGTGGAAAAAACAAAATGGGTTGAGGAGAGAAAGCCCAGCACTGTCATCAGCTTACTCAGGATGGGAATATAGTAGACTTCATGGGGTTCAGATTCCTACCGGTTCCAGACTTGCTTCTAATTTCAATCAAATGTTCACAAAATAGTTTCTTTAAGTATGTCGCTGGTCAAAGTGCAGTTTTGTCCTTTGACCAGCGACATGCTTAAAGAAACTTTTAGGTGAACACGTGATTGAAATTAGAAGTAACTCTGGAACCGGTGGGAATTTGAACCCCATGAAGTCTGCTATATTCCTATCCTGAGTAAGCTGAGCACACTAGCCAATGCCTTCTCCGAGGTGATCGGTGGCGGCGGGAGCGATGGCAGTGCTGCAGCATGGCTGTCATTAAAGATGACCTCCCTCGTCCGGACATGCTTGGACAAGGGATGGGGTCATTAAGGACACACAGGAGTGCACATCGTTAACAGGGAGCGTACACACTAGGCCCTTTCTTAGCGATATTGTGAACAAGATCTCTTAGTGTGTATGTGGCTTAAGTGAACCTCAAGCAAAATTGACAAGAGGTACAAAGGCAAATGCACGTCATGCTTCATTATGCGACTTTATACCATCAGCAAAGTAGGATACTATATTGTGCCAGGCATCCTCCATCATATGGTGCAAAAAAGGCAGCTGTAGGAGCACTCCTCTGTATTTAATGATAGTTTTCATTGCTTCTTATGCAACAATTATTTACTTGTAAATTAGACTTATACAAGTACAGATATCCAGATCGCTCATTGTAACATGATGATGCATACTTTAAGAAAAAAAGAGCATAATAGACTGGGTAAAACTGTATGTATGGCATGGAAAGGTCAACAGTGCAATGATGGATTTATCAGGCCTGACATTAAAAAGTAATCGGTATATTCATTTGGTTTAGGCTTAGTGTTTTGCTGTATGGCTTTTATAAGATCTAAAATGAGGGATTTAAAGCAAAGTGATGTTGCTATAAGTGGTTCACTGATAATTGGTTAGCTAGTTTTCTACCACTAGTGACCACTTTCTACCAACCTGCTTTTAAAGAAAAAACTTCTAATTGTTTCCTTAATCACCAGAAAGTGTTTTGAATGCACTAAAGCTGTAGCATTGTTATGTAATCTCTGACCTGTTTATTTGCAATCATGAAATCTAAAGCCTATAACCAAACACTGTTAAATATAGCGCTATCTACAGTGCTGTTTCCTGCAACATTGGGTGTTGGTTCCATTCAAAACAAAGTTATGCTGTCATTCTAAAGCAAGTTCTGTCTGTTTGTAAAGATCTGCAAAAATCTATTCTAAAGCCCCATACACATTGGTCATTGACTCTCCGGCTGTGTGTGCCGTGGCCCCATCTTGCCAAAACCACAGATGTTGATGAGCAATATGCCTGCTTTGTAACTTGAGGATGAAAAAGGTGTTCACCATCTCAATGTAACGCTGAGGTGTTTTGGCAACAGTAACACCATTTTGTGCAAAGAATTAGGGACCGATTTCAAACTTTCCCACTGTGTACCAAACTGTAAAGAATGTACTTTACTTTTTTGGTGTGGAAGTTAACACCTTGCTTGGCTTGGAAGCATTTCATAAATGTCATCAAACTTGCACAAAGCACTTTTGTGCCGACTGGGTGGATCTGAGGAAAGGAATTGCCTAGAAACATGGGATAATTCCTGCCGGAATTAAGATTTGATTTGATTTGATTTTCTTTGTTGCTTCTGAACTTTATGGAATCTTAGGCTGCAATGTTGAAAGAATGTCTGCTTTATAGTCTATTGGGTTTAACACTAGAAATTTTTTATTGAAAGTTACTTTAAAGGTTAGGATTAAGGACATAAATTAACTTCAGATGTTTGTTTTTGTAGATATGTTGTCATTGTGCGTTTTGCAAGTTACAATATGTGTGTCCATTTTCTAGATTCCTGATTGAAATGCAGTCCTTGTTCACCAAGTATGTTATGAAGGGCGTTTTGTTCATGATAGTATAAAGTCAGTATCTGTGTTAGTCATTTTTCTGCTTTTATTTGTTATAGATAGTAATGCGATCACTCCTCTGCTTGGCTGGTTGTGAAGTAACATTTGATTTCTCACTTCCCAGTATAGATAAGAGAGCTTGTATATGAAACCCTTGCTGTGTCCTGAGTACAGAGAAGTGACCTGTCACTGAGCTGAGTCATCACGCAGCCGGATTCTTCTTTTCCATCACATCGCCCGCTTGCTGAGCACTCACTTTTGTTCTTATTCTAATGCCCTTTCTTATGACAAAAGCTCTTTCAGATTTCTGCATTGGATTTTGACATCTGCATTTATAAATTCTAGCTGACAGTATGGAGAGCAAATTGTATCTTTTGAACTTTCGGTGCCTTCATTTCTGATGCTGAGAATATTATTCACAAGCTGCCAATGCAATGGTGTCATTATTACATTAGGGAAACTTGGGTGACACAGCAACTAGCACTTGCTTTCTGCAGAGTTCTTTTATAATGGATGAAAGTTTTTGGGTGCCAGACAGAAGCTTGTCAATTGTTGAGTGATGGGGCATCCATTATATCACCTTCATTCCTACAGGGGACACTGCAGGCTGCTTACACTGGGGATAGAGTGGTGGACAGATAGGAGTCGGCACTTTAAATGGTTTACACTGGCCGGCTCCACCACACACCCCCCCCCCCGCTTTTCTTTTTTTACTTTGTAGCAGGCAGACTTCCAAGTTGTGTGCCCGGGGTGCCACATGTGCGGAGCCTTAGAGTACATTCTATCCCCCGCTATCTTTGAAAACCCATGCAGTTCCTCTTCCCTGCCTGGGGTGTCTGTCTGCTTTGGTGTTTCTAGCACAGGTCTGGTTTGCATATCAGTGCTGATATACAGACCATACTATGCTACTAGCTACTACAGCAGACAGCGACACCCCAGACAGGGAAGAGGTACTGCATGGGTTTTCAAAGATAGCGGGTGCTAGAATGAATACTAGAGCCAGCCGCTGGTCCACAGGACAGATGCCACACATGCTGGGGCGCAAGACAAAGTAGGGGCAGATATCGCTGTGTGGCTCCTGGTCAGCAGCACCATTTTGCCAGAAGAGTGGACAGGATGTTCGCACATGTATGCAAGGGCTCTTTTTCGCGCAGGCTATTTTTCACTTCCGGGGGCAGTCCCAGAGTTCACTGCTGGGATCATTCCCCTCCTCACATGGTAGATGAGGTAGAGGAGCCTCCTCCTCAGCTAGGGCTGCATCAGGTTCTTGCCGACAGGGTTTCAAGCCGACAGACAAACCTGTGGCATGATGGGCTCCTGTCCCACAGTGGGCGCAGGACTGTTGCTGTTCAAGGACGCATGGCAGGAGTCCTTCAATGACACCTGGGTAAATCAGATCAGGAGAGGCGTGCAGACTGGAATTGTGTACCAGCCACCCATTCGGTTCTTCACAACAGGCCTTTCTGCTTGACATGCCAAGCGGGATGCCCTGATGTCAATGGTCTGCGCCAGTCGGGCGTCAATCTTTTTCTGTGCCGATACCGGACCTTGCTGGTCTCTTTACTTAGTGTATCATGCTGATAGGGTGGAGTTACGCACCCACTCAGGCTATTGCCAAAAGTCCTTTCGTCCTTCCATGTAAACCAGCCTATTATGGTTCCAGTCCTCATGGGTGATTCAGTTTTATTGGGCGTGGTTCGTGCACTATGAATCTACGTAGAGCGCATAGTCTGTAAGGAACTCTGATTCGCTTTTCGTACTCTGATGCGGCTAAGAGAGGTTGGACGGTTACTAAACAAACTAGCCAAGTGGATTTTTCCATTAAAGGTGCTTATCTAGCTTCTTCTCAAAGGTGATTTCAGCCCATTCAACCCAGTCAGTTAGCTCGTCCCAGGCTGTGGCTAAGGGAGTGTCCTTGCCACAAGTGTTTAGGGCCGCAACTTGGATGGGTCACAATACTTTGACAAAATTTGACAGATTTGACAGATTTGACACTTTTGCTGCGTCGACGTCTGTTTGGGCACAGTGTTGCAGGGCTCCCGCCGATGGGGGTAGCTTTGGGACGTCCCCAGTGTTAGCAGCCTGCAGTGTCCCCTGTAGGAATGAGGGGGAAAAAAGAGCAGTTTGGTACCTACTGATAATTCCATTTCTCCTTTTCCTCAGGGGACACTGCACTCCCTCCCAGTGCTGTGTCACCCAGCCTGATTGTGGGTGTGTATGCATATCCTGTGCTGTCTTCCTTCTCCATTCTTGGAGATTCCATGGTCTCTTTTCCTCTTGAACACAGTTTTCTAAGACTGAGGTCTGGGGGGATAGAGGAGGGAGGGGAGGAGCCAGCCAATGTAAAACTTTTAAAGTGCTGACTCCTATCTGTCCACCACTGTATCCCCAGTGTACGCAGCCTGCAGTGTCCCCTGTGGAATCGGAGAAATGGAATTACAGGTAGGTACCAAATTCCTCTTTTCCGCTACTCCCCTCCTAATGTGGCGAGCAGAATTCCCATTATGGCAGCACGCCCCATGCTTTGCATGGGTTTGGCCACTTTACACATCTAATGTGGGTGTGAAAAGTCATAAGTGCCTGCGGCAAATGCAGAATAATTAGGTACAGCCCATCTAGTGCCCATTACTTAAACACGCCCAAGAATAATTAAATTAAGTAATCCCTATTAGTATAATATTTAGATAATAAATAGTATCTAAAACTGTTATTGTGTATAGAAGCGAACATGTTGTAAATGTATATTTGCTATAACATAGATCTACCTTGGCGTGTGCTGGATTTTTGATCAACTACATACATCTAGCTGAGCACCATCTTGTGCAGTTTAGACTAAAGTCTGTAACACACAGGTGGCTGACCGATAATGTTATTATAGTCTCCTTGAAGTTTTCAATAAGTTTGTGATGTAATTTGTGTCTCAACTTTAAGAGAATAGACTGCCCTGCCTCATAGTGCTGTTTTCTGAAGCCAATGGCCTGCTCTCGCAGGATTATCAGCAATACGTTTTTTTGTTTTGTTTTTTTAAACACTTTTTTTATTAAATTTTTCAATGTTACAATAAGAATAAACCTATATTGCAAAGAAGATGTTACATGTGATTGTTTTTGGTACATCCGCATTAGAATAATAAACATAAGGCTAGTCCCATAGTATAAAAGGTTGTAGCATTAGAGTAGAATTGGACCGGGTCAGCCCTGGGTTATCCCCATTTCAATAGTCCAGCGAACCGTGGATCTGGTAAATCACTGAAGAGAAATTGTCCCAGTGTGCTTGTTTCTCAGTCCAACAATGGATGAATGAATGAAATTTGCGGGACATTAATGTAAAGTATTTCAGAATCAATAAATATAGCGACATCTCCAATACAAAAAGTTTTTCTAAAGTAATGGGGGGGGTGGATAATAGGGGAGGGGACGGAGACAGACATGGGGGACAAGACCTCAATCGCCTAACATGATTCAAGTTCTGTGAAACTGGGTCTCTGGTGGATCATGGTTAATTATTTATTTATTTATTTATTTACCGATTCAGCAGATTCCGTTGCACTTTACAATAGTAGACTGTAATCCAGGTGTCAATTATATAATTGATGGGTGAAATATCATCAATGGGTTCTCTTTGGAGGGCCTAATCAGTTAAACTCAAGGTAGGTCAGGGTTTAAAGCGATCTGGCGTAACGTAAACCAAGTTGTATTTTTGAAAATCTTCTGTATGGCAGTCTGTACAGTAATGTCTAAGGTTTGTATTTTTCAGCAATACTTTACATTAGTTGGGCAATTCAGTTGGACATATTTTAAAGAACCTGGTTTGGAATAACTTCGATTGCAGTCCAGAAGTATTATTTTCCTATTGGCAAAGTTTTACATGTGACCAAATCAGATGTACCTAACACAAAGAAAAGACAGAAAGTGACTTTGTCCCAATATGGGACGCTGTCACTTTAAAAAGGCGCAGTCTAGCCCGGATTAAACAGTATTGAACACAGATTATAGTGAAATACTTAGGTGTATTTATTTTAAAAAGTTATACATATGAATGGATGAAGTGCACTTCACCATAACAATATTGAATAAAATCCACATACACAACAAACAACATAGAACATATATAACATATAGTGCTGGCTATTTGAATTCGAGGCAATTTTAGCTAAAAATAGCCAGCACTATATGTTATATGTTCTATGTTGTTGTGTATGTGGATTTTATTCAATATTGTTATGGTGAAGTGCACTTCATACGGGCTAGACTGCGCTTCTTAAAGTGACAGCGTCCCATATTGGGACAAAGTCACTTTCTGTCTTTTCTTAGTATTTTTAAGAGGCCACACATCCTCTTTTTAAAGCGGCAGCAGTCTCGCCTGTTATATTAATTTCAATTGTGATCCAAATCACCAGGTAGAATACATCCAGCGCTCTTAGGTGTCCCTAGGGACACTCCACCCCTCCTTTTCCATTGTACCGAACACAAGTCTGGATTTCACAGAATGTAAGATTCTGTTTGATAGGGCACAAGCAATACAGGTGTATTCTTCTAAAAGTTTCTGGGTTGTACCATATACCACTAAAAGGCACTTTTTCAATTATACCCAGATATTTTTTTTATCCTTGTGTTTTCTTACTGAGAAAGCACTTCCCTTATGCGTGTATTGAAGATAGAAGATGACCGTGTCATATCTCTACTAAAGTTCCCTATTTTACTTGTTAAATTGGGTGAAATGAGCAAAATGTACAGTATCTTATATTTATAACTTATTTACTGTAACAGGTTAGGTAAGATGAGACGCATTTTTTAGAATCTTAAATTAGTTTTTTATATGGATTTATTCATTTTCTATATTAATGTATCAAGTTCTTTATGTCTGCCTGTCTGTTCTGAAGTGGGGATCCTTATTTGCCATGTACTTTTCTTGTCCTGCTTTGAAGGCGTTGCATCTTAGCAATATAACCCATTGTACTATAAATCCCTTTAGGATTGATGCATACATAGTATAGTGCTTGGAGGCATCCCTAAGCCAGTAAATATGGTCCTTAAACCCCCTTCAGAAAAAAAGACAAATATGCCTATCTAATTCACAACTATATAATATTGTAATAGGATTTAACGGGACAACCATTGTCAGGGTGTTATCCTTGGGGTTGGTTTGTATCCTGGTTACACAGGATATCCACATACAGTCATCATGTATTGTCCTGGTTAGGACTCCTCATTGAGTATTATCCTAATAATGCAAATTTTCAATGTGGGCATCCATATGGTGGCCAGTTGTTGAAGTAGGAAGCATAACTATTATTCTTAGTAATTATTTTAACCCGTCATTTATTTCTAGTAGCACACCATAATTGTTTGTATTTAGTTCTACTGTAAATACGCCTTTTAATATATTTTAGAATCTATAACATGAAGTTTCCTTTCACCATCTCTCTTATACCCTTTTTATACTATTGCAGTAATTAAGGTTATTGCTGGCATAATCAGAGTTGCAGCTCAGTGAAAACGGATCAGTGGGTGGGGTAACCGGGTGACTCAGGTCATCTGACCCAGGTACAGTTCCAGGTGAAGGGAGAGACACCTCACTGACACTTGGCGATTGGCAAGTCTTTGTCAAGATTTTCCAAAGTGCCAGCATAAAAAGATACACTGCACCCATGTGCAATGTAAATTGGGCTGACCCTTGAATAACCTGTTTGACCATGGTGGTGTAAACAGAGTCTGCACAGCTTGGAACATTGGGACAGATATATTAAGCCTGGTGAAGAGATAACTTAGAAGGTGATAACGCATCAGCTACTGTATGTTTGAAAAAAATGATACGAGTTGATTGGCTGGTGCGTTATCACCTACTTTATCTCCATCAGGCTACATACATGTATTAAGCCATAACAAGTGATAAAGTGGCGGTACAAGTGATAAAGTACCAGTCAATGTGCTCCTAACTGTCATTTCTCAAGCTGTCTAAAATGAGTGAGGAGCTAATTGGCTGGTACTTTATCACTTGTTATTACTCTCTATTACTTATTAAAGCTTAATACATTTGGCCTAATGTACAAAAACTCTAGTCAGACCCAGGATTTAGGTATAAAAAGGGTACATTTCTGTTTGGATTAATCAATTTCCTTGTAGATAAAAATCCCCTAATTTGCTTGTGTATCATAATTTCCATCTTCCATACGCTGTCAATGTCAAGTTTACGGTTGGAGATTTAAAAATGTATTTTTGTTTTGTGTTATGCACCACAACCCCAGGTCAGCTGTGGCGAAGCAGTGGAATGTATATAAAGAGCCTTTGTAGCCAGGATGTTAGTCCATGGCTGTGTGCCAAACCCATTTCCATGCATCCCCAGAAGTAGGTGGTCTAAGAGTTAATGGTAGGTGCATGTGTGGAACGAGGCTCCAGGTGCTGGTGTAGGAATTGCCATTCCCAGTGAGATGCAATCACTAGGAGTGTTGGAATAAGCCCATTCTGTTTACTTGGGTTACTCTTTGGGCAGTATTCAATGAGAAAAGTTCTCCGTGTTTTGTGGAGAACTTGTGCTTTGTTCGCCTTGGACGGAGCATTTTGCTCTCCAAAAGCGAGCAACCCTATTCAATGTGAAATGTTCTCCGTCTTTCTAAGTGATTTTCGCCGTCTCTCTCCGTGTAGCAATTCTCCATCTTTTGATGGAGAGCTGGAATGTGAACTTTTAAACTAAAAGGTTTTTTTAAGAAATTTTGGTGTCAAAAAATCAGTTTTTTTTTTTTCTGTGAAGGGGCATGTTATTTTTATTCATGTGCTTATAGCACATGAATATATATTTAATTTAAAAAAAATATATATATATATATTTTTTTTTACACAGTGCAGCCAGCAGGGGGCCGGAGCGCTCGAGCCGCTCATTAGATATTCATATATTCACTGCACCCGAACGTAACTATGCACAAACGGGTGCAGTGAATACTGGGTCCCCCGCTGGCTATAGGGGGGTGCAGCCTGGGTCCTGGAGAGCCCCCCTCCCCTCCACAGTCCTCTGGAGCAGCCAGGGAGACTTTAATCTCTCTGGCTGCTTCCGGCTCCCTGAAAGCTCCCTGCTCCCTGCAGGGGTTAAGACTCTCCGCGAGTGGCGGAGAGCATCAGCCACATTGAATAGAGGGAGCAGGAGTGGCAGAGAGCCCTCCGGAACACGGAGAGTGCATGGAGAGCGAAATAAAACGCTCTCCATGCACGGAGAACTTTTTCATTGAATACTGCCCTTTGTGCGATCCGCCATAATATCTTTAATCATCTGATGGAGCAAGGTCAACTGTTCACAATATAATAAGAAATGTATGTATGTTCAATTTGTCTTGCCCTTCATGGTTACCAATCCGTTTTAATGTGACCTCCTTTTTATTTTAGGTGTGGAGTTGCTGAGTCAAAGCCTGCACTATGCGTGAATACAAGCTGGTTGTCCTGGGGTCAGGTGGTGTCGGGAAGTCTGCTCTGGTAAGTTGTCATGCTTTGACATTTGAAGGGAACTATCTACATATGTGGTTGCCTGTCTGACTGTTTTATTTGTATGTCCATTTTCTTTATACTGAATATATACAAGAATTCTTTTTTATGTGAAACACATTAAAAGTTACGTTTTAATTAAATTCAGAGCACCATATACACACACTAGTGAACCCCTCTTAAAACCTAGAAGAGTGCCCCAACAAAAGAGTTTTTTTTCTCTCTCCCTCTCCAAGGTTTGTGATTATTAACCAGATACAAATAAAGGTAGTTTAGCATCAGCCAACCACACTCCAATCTCTAGCATTCCAAATAGCTTCATACTGTAAGGGTGTGGATCGTTTGGTCTACAACAACTAGGTTGACAAGCATTGGGTCGACGCGGGGTTAGGTCGACAGTCAAAAGGTTGATATGGGTTTTTTCACAGTTTTTTTACCCGAGTGTCGACTCAGTTGACATGGACACAGTTTGAAGTGCACCGCATCCCCTCGCTTCGCTCGCAATGCTTTGGGCACGGTGCCTCGCTACGCTAGGCACACTATTTTATTCTCCCACCACGCCCTAGTGGATGGTAGGGCATGAGATACCGCCTGTCGGCTCAAAAAACAGTGAAAAAAAACCCATGTCGACCTAGCCCATGTCAACCTAATGCTTGTGTCGACCTTGTTGTTGTAGGCTTAATGACCGTATGCCCTTCATAAGGGGTGACACATCCAGTGCGGCTCCAGAAAACCCCTCCCTCTAAGTTTTCATACTTCCAAGTTGGCCTTGCTGTTTGTGATCATACTCAACGTTTCCTTGTTATGCGGCGAGTTGCAGAAGGTGGTAATACTCAGACTTCAATTAGAGGAAAAATCATTAAGGAGATTATCGCAAAGATGATATAGTAGTTGGTTATTTGACTGCTATAACATTGATAAAATAAAAAAATGATCCTTTCTAAGGCTGACTTGTGCTTGTACTTATTAGATTTACATTTTGAACCTCTGTACTAATTTGTCGTCTATCCGCTTAGTGGAACAGCTCACATCAAGCAGCTAAACTAGGGCAAAGTTAGAAATGACAGTCTGAATAAAGCAGTGAGCTGAATGCTAGGAAGGGCTGCTTTGCCTCCTGCAACAATTGGGAAATAAGAGCTGGGTGACTCTTAATGATTACTAGCACTTTGCAGACCTTTTTTTGGCGTTAAAGGATAACCATGTTCATAAAGTAGCTGTAAAAATAAAATATTGACCCATGAAATGAAACTTGGCTCATCTACTCTTCTCATCTTATTGTCATGTTCTGGTATAATTATATAAAGCCAGGTTATTCATTGGAATGCAACATTTATATCCATGTATTTGCTTTTTTTACTGTAATATGCAAAGCCATAACAACAAATCAACTTTATCTGGAAAACAAAATGAATTTTAGTCATCTTCACTACCAGATTCTGTCATCTTTTATTAGAGCATTTATGGTCTAGCTCCTGTATTTCACACAAGGGCCACATGAGCACAGAGTGTGGACTGACTGCACATCTCCCCAGACTAGCCGCATGTAATTCAAAGCTGTTGTAAACTCTCCTAATGGTGTTTTTTGCAATTCAGTACCTCCTTCCAGCCTGCAGATAATGAGTCCCTGCCGCTTATGTGCTTTCCAGCATGCCCCTCTATAAACGGCAAATACATTAGGTTTTTAAAATTAATAGGCACAAAGGGAAGCTTTCAGGGCTGTTATACTGGAAAAAAAATGACCTACTGTAAGTTTGCAGATGTCAACTTTCTGAATAGAACAATGTTATGTGAGAGCTACTAAATGTTTGTCTGCAATAGTGAAATGTTGTACTGCTTTTATACATGTAGTTTGGCCATAGCTTCTGAACGTGATTTATTTCATTTCAATTTTCAACTTATATGATAATAGGCAAATGTGTTGACAGGGGTAAACACTGCAGAAATATTTATTTTATTGAGCTGTTAAAGTTATACATACTTGTACTTTAGTCTTCTCTTTAATGTACGCATTTACCAAGGAACTAAAGACCATTTCAGAGCTTTACATTTTAAGTGAGTTTTTTAGTTCTGGACATAAAAATTGGTACAGACATTATGTGTCATTCATCAGAACTTGGCTAAAACCCACAAATACTAGATGCACAGTTTGAGAGGGCAAACCACATTAGTTTATGTGCAAATTTCACATAGATGGAAAGCTGAGTGGGTCCCATCTAAAATGTATAACAGGTAAATATGAAACTAAGAAATTCCAGTTGAAGTAGACCATTCGTTAAGGTTTGGAGGTCCAATGAAGTTGCAGGGTCAAACCAGTGGTGCCTTTTTTTAGACTTTTGCTGATTACTTTCTGTCAACTGCATTTTTAACATCCAAGCTGAGAATTACAGCTACCTTTTTAAAGTTATTATTGCCATTGTGCATGGATATAAGGCCTGTAGCGCTTTCATAACAGGATTATTGAAAAGTAATTTTGAAGAGCTACGATGCGGATATTTATATAATGACCAGCTTTCAAATCCAGTCTTCAAGTACCCCAACAGCAGTGTTTTGCCACACTGCTGAACTAACATTTAACATGGTTTAATGCCCACTGAAAGCCACCCAAATAGATGATATGCCTCAGGTGTGTTTGTACAAAGAGCTGCACAGTTCCCTAGCATCTGTGCATACTTCTATATTTAAAAATGGTAAACATTTCCCAACAAAAAACATTATCCGGAGACCACCTTCAAATTAACAAAGTCCCAAGTCTTGAATCCTAGACTCTGACCAATCAGATGGAAGATGGGTTTTTCCAATTTACAAAATGGTTCACTAGTGATCTGTGGGACTGTTTTTAATAAGATGCCCATATCCTGTGTTTGTGTACTGTTTATTTGAATATTTTACAGGCATCAGTGTGCCCTGTTTGCCAGGGCTAGCTGGTACAGTACATTTTAAGATTGATTAGCTCACGTTAATTTAGTCTGGGAGCTAAATTACCATGTAAGAATTGTATAATACCCTGAAAAATGTAGTCTGTATGTTTAAAGTGGCAATAATTTAAACATAAAAACTAAACTTTGCTTTTAAATTAATGCTTCTTTTAAAGGGCTAACTTGCTGGAAACTTGACCATGCCTGCATCTCTCTGGATTATTACATAAGGCTTTATGTGATCACTGCCAATAGGATTAGGAGTGGATTTGTGCCATTGTTCTAGAAGTTGAGCTCTTTTTTTGTTTTGTTTTTTCTCTCATGGGTCATTTCCATTAAATTTATAATGCGGAAGTGTGTGAGGAGCTTTGTCCTTCCATCCTTGTGGCCTTCTCCAGGAAATACAGAACTGAGCGACTGCAGATTAATAACAACAAAAGCGCAGCAGAGTTAGGATTTTATCACAAAGCCAGAACTTGGTTTAAGTTGTTAAATCCCCTGTGTCTAGTCTGATAGGCAAAAGGTCGACACACGCAATAGATCAGCATGGCAATGGTTAACACATGATTGAAAAGGTCGAGTTTTTCGCTATTTTTCCATCCTTTTGTTCATACTGTGTGTGTGTGTATATATCTATCTATCTATATATATATATATATATATATATATATATATATATATATATATATATATATATATATATATTCGATAGATATAGGGTGAGAGATCAGGGGTAGACGGCGGCACTCAAACAGGCTTGCAATAATAGAGGAAAATTTGATCCTACGGCGTTACACTATTGCCATAATAATATTGTACTAGGTACAACTGAAGTGAACAAAATAGTTTCTTGGAGTTAAGTACAATTGTGTGTCTAACAAGCCCCAGGATGCTGCAGTTTCTATATGCTTCAGTAAAGCTACTATTAATTAAATCTACAGTTTCACAGAATGGACAGTCTATCATTTTATACAGCTCATTAGAGAATAAAGAGACTGAACCATTGGACACTTGTGGTTTTCTCTTTCTTTGCAATATTAACCCTTTAAACGTTATGCCATTTTATCCCCTTATTCAATGCTGGAAAAGTAATTCTTTCCACCATATAATTTTCAGGAGTTTGTTGGGAACCCTTGTTTTTTTTTTAGGCTGCAGAATTCTTTCACACTGCCACTTTGACGCAGGTTTTTGCAGTGTTAATCAGGGTCGTGGCTTGTTGAAAAAAATGCTCCCCCGAAAAAAATCCTCTGATCCAGTGACCCAGGAATCCAGCCTATGTAACTTTTAGGGTTAGACACTAATGACCTGGGTTAAAGGGCAGTGTAAACAGTTTACAGTATAGGGAGTGCCAGGTTCCCGGCAGAACAGTTCCACCAGCGGCGTAGCTACGTTTTGGGCGCCCCCCCGTCGCCCATTCAAAACACCCCCCCCCCCCAATCCCCTGCAGCCTTACCTTTCACGCTGGTCCCGGCGGCTCCGTTCTTCTGCTGAGGACCACCACAAAATGGCCTCCCCCATACAGCAGACAGTTTCGGAGAACTGTGCTATATGGGGGCGGCCATTTTGTGGTGGTCCTCAGCAGAAGAATGGAGCCGCCGGGACCAGCGAAATAGGTAAGCCTGCGGGGGATTGGGGGGAGGTGTAACTATAGCACCGGCGCCCCATATGCACAGCGTCCCCCCACGGTGGCGGGGGCTGCGGTGCTATAGTTACGCCAGTGAGTTCCTCTGTACCAGTGTGCAGTGTAAGCTGACTCATGGTCACATACTCAGTGTGAAGCGGGTCTGATCTGGATTGGAACAGTGTGAAATGGGAGTTAATTACTCACAGTAGGAGCAAATGAAATTCTATGGCATTAAAATGCTGCTAGCCGTAATGTGTAAATGTAGATTCCTCATTCTCACTTGGAGTTTTCAGGCAAAAATTTATTTAGAGGTTATTTTAGTGGGGGTGGGGTGGAGAATTTGACCCGTGTGGTGAAGACATTGGATTCTACTACCCAACCATTGAATAATAGTTACTAGTTTGATTTGAGATCATTATTACTTGACAATGATTTTAGTAGATTCTTACGGAAAAATGTTTAGGTCTAGTACCTGTTAAAAATGGATTTAGCGTATAGTCATATATATAGATCTAAATTTCCTAGAGCAAATTGAGGGAATCGGCAGGTAAACGAAAGCTTAATAGAGAAGAACGTCAATCTCTTTATTAAACTTACTAGTGATCTTTTGAATACTTTGACTGAGAGCTATCAGCACTTATCGCCATCATAGCTCACTGTCAGCATTGAATACCGCCCACTGAATGTCTTTGATCAATAGTTAATAATATATTTTGCAGTGCGTTACAGTGAATAATTCAATCATTCATATCGGTCCCTGTCCTTGTGAAGTTTACCATCTCTGTTCCCTTTCCTGTCGACTAACATGCACAAAAGCCAATAAACCTACCAGCATGGTTTTGGAGTGGGAGAGGAAACATTTTTTTTTTATCAAAATGAAGGACAGTGTTGCCAGTTTTGTAGCATTTCATCTTTCTGTCTCTCCGATCCACAATCCTGTGCTTCATATCACCTACACGGCCATCTTGGTTGTACTGCAAACATTGAAGATTTATTTTATGAAGGCCAGGTACTGTTAGTCTAGCGCTACCCTAACTCTAGGCTCAGGCCCTTCCAATACCAATGTTGAACTTCTTCTATCCCTCAGTAAGTGAACTAGTCATTAAATATAATAGACACTGCAGCAAATGTGCATTCAATGTGTCTTTGTTTAGGATATTACGTTAATTCCGTCACCTAGTAAGTGTTGTGCTATGTTTTTTTTGGAAATGTGACCAAAGCATACACTTCTTGCTGTCCATTTTGACTCTTTATTGCTCATTACGTCTACAATACTGATGGGGATAGGCAGATGTTGCACTGCTTATTCCGGAGACATTTAGATAAGCTAAGAACAGTATGTAACACCATTAACCGTACAAGTGGAAGATACTGTGTACTTTATCTGTTTGTATAAGTCTGCAAGGCTTCCTGATGTGTGCCTAATGAAGGGGAAAGTCAGGTATTATGGAAATATGACGCTGAGAAGGAAGCTTATTTCTTTATTAGGAATAACAAAGTTGTGTGGCATTCGTTTGCTGATTGTGTTGCCCAGATCTGCAAACACTGTAATATAAAGATTTATTTGGTACTTATGTTAGTTGGGCGCCCACTATAGTTAGTACCTGGGAGGGGATGCGGAAAACTAAGCAAATAGCTTAGTGGGCACCCAACTAACCTATAAGTACCATTCATTTTATTACCGCACTTTTTATAATATGCTTTGTGTGCGTGTTTTTAGACTTTGAGAGCAACCTGTGAGTTGCAGGCTGTATGGGAAATTCTGTGAGCCTTCCCATATTTTTTATTGAAACTCTTTTACAAGGCAGAGCCATATTTTGCTTTGTAATTGTTTTCTGCTATAAACAGTATTGACATCTCGCAGGCTTACATAGTGTCTCATGTGATCTACCTAACATGTAATATCACTGTTTTTTTCCTGTGTTACAGACTGTCCAGTTTGTCCAAGGAATTTTTGTTGAAAAATATGATCCCACAATAGAAGACTCCTACAGAAAGGTAGGATATGATGCACTGGATGGCTATGAATGTCTGCATATGGAACGTCCCACCATACTTGTTAACTCAGGGAATTTTTATCAAGACGTTTTTGGTTGGTTTTGTACAAATCACTGAAAAAATTGCATATATAAATACATGATCACATCAATATATGTACATAATGGTCAGTAGGATATAAGAGTAATGTGACTGTTGGTGAGCGAAAGTAGAATCACAAAGTGTTACCGTATGGTAATGATAACCTTTATAAAACATGTATAAAAAGACAACAATGATGGGTTATGAGGCCTACATGCATAGCGATTTCAGGCCATTTTCTGAGCGATATTACTTAATTTAACTAGATCGCTCAGAAAATGACCCTACATCGCCGTGTGTAGGGGCCATAGCAATACATGGCCACGCGTGTAACTATCACCTGGCGATTAATATCCAGAATGCTGGATAAATCTATAATTGCCAGTGTTCTTACTGGCCCTGACCGATGGCTCAGTGGCACATCGCTATGCAGCATTCTGAGTGATCTTGCATCTACATCTCACCGTGCGTAGGCCCCATAAAACTTGCAAAATAACGCTGAATGTACACACACAGGAAAGACGCATTGCATGAATTCAAAAAGTCAGCAGTTTCGGATGAGATAATAAAATATTGTATATAGTAGAAGGAACTAACTCAGGCAATGTGTTTGCGCATTAAGGATATAGTTCCCCAAATTACAGAAGTCCAAAGATTCTAGATTTTTGACTCCATATTTGTGTCTCCTGCTTAACCTTGGCATGGTAGATGAGTTGTAATTTATCTTTTACATTTTCAAGATTGATATGTAGTATTGTGAACAGCAGACAAAACTTGGATATATTTGGGTTAAGTTTTGGAAACATTTTTTTCTTGAAGTTTGCAATTTATTTATAAGCATCAAAATTAAAGTCAAAATACAAGATAAATCATCTGAACCTCTCTACAGCTTGAAAGAGAACAAAACCTAAAGAAAAGACTATATACTGTACTTGAAATACAGGAAATATAATGATCGAGATCAGTTCTTAATAAATAATAACAATTGGTAGCACACACAAAAATAAAATAAAGGTGGGTACTTGTTTCCTAGCACGGCCACACCGATTTACATCGGGGTGGTCGTGTCGGAAAAATCGCGTCGATCGCATCGCATGCGATTTGGTCGCATGCGACGCGACCGACCCGATTTTTTGATTGAATGAAATGTAAATCGGGTCCCTGGGACCCGATTTTACATTGGATTCAATGTAAAATATTCCTAACCCCCCCAAATTTAACGGCGTAAACCCCACCCCACGATAGACGCCAACCCGAAGCGTGGGGCGGCGGTGCGTGTCCTCCGACCTTTTCATTCCCCTACTATCCACGTCGGCGTGGAGTTGAGAATAGAATAGTGTGGCGAGCGCACCGAAGCGTGGCGAGCGCACGCGTATACCTGTGAAGTTATACGCGTCCCCTCGCGGGGCTCGCTGCGCTCGCCACGCTTCGGGCTCGCTGCGCTCGCCACACTATTCTATTCTCAACTCCACGCCGACGTGGATAGTAGGGGAATAAAAAGGTCGGAGGACGCGCACCGCCGCCCCTCGCGGGCTCGCTACGCTCGCCACGCTTCGGGTTGGCGTCTATTGTGGGGTGACGACGGGGACATCTATAATGTGAAATGGGTCATATTGGCCCATTTCACATTTTTCACATTTTCTCACGATTTCAATGTTAAAAAATATTTTAACATTGAAGCCTATGGAAAAATCGGGGGCATCGCGTCGGGACCAATGTTAATGGTCCCGACCGACGCGATGCCCCCGATATTTTACCTTTCCCGACACGATTTCAATGTTAAAATATTTTTTAACATTGAAGCCTATGGAAAAATCGGGGGCATCGCGTCGGGACCAATGTTAATGGTCCCGACCGACGCGATGCCCCCGATATTGTGTCTTAGCTGGCAAAATGGACCTGATTTCAAAGGAAATCGGGTCCATCGTGTGGATCGTGTACCTTAACTTAAAGGTACACGATCCACAAGATTGTGGCTAGGAAACAAGTACCTAAAGGTGAAATACCCTACTTTAAAAGAACAGTTATCGAAAAAGTGCACAATCTGCTGCTCTGAAAATCTGTTGCTCATTATGTGCTGACTGCCCATTTAGAAGCAATGTACTCCTTTTAAAACTAGAAGTTATCCCTTAACCCCTTCCCGACATATGACGTACATTTACGTCATATGTCGGTTGAGGGGGAATCAAGCCAGCTCACGGAGTGAGCTGGCTTGAAAGAGAGCAGGTAATGGCTGTATATTACAGCCAGGTCCCTGCTCTCACGGCCACGAGCGGCGAGTTCGCCGCTCGTGGCCGTTTAACCCTTTAAGCACCGCGGGCAAAGCGACCGCAGTGCTTAAATAGCTGATCGGAGGGGGGGCGCCCCCCTCCGGCGCCGATCGGGGCCCCCCGCAGCGAGATCGGAGGGTGCCGATCGGTTGCCATGGTAGCCAGGGGTCTAATGTAGACCCCTGTGCTGGCCGTGTCTGCATACCTATTACATCCTGCCTGAGGCAGGATGTAATAGGAAGTGCATAAAATCACTACGTTCAGCCATAGAGCTCTATGGCTGAACCTAGTACAGGCGATCGCGCCCCCTAGTGCACTAGGGGGCCTTGTAGTAAAAGTAAAAAAATAAATAAAAATAAAGTTTAAAATAAAAAAAAAATAAAAAAATATTAAAAGTTCAAATCACCCCCCTTTCCCCATTTCCCAAATAAAAATAAATAAAAAATAAAAAAAATAAACATATTTGGTATCGCCGCGTTCCTAAAAGTCCGATCTATTAAAATATAACATTAGTTATCCCGCACGGTTAAAGGCGTAAACGGAAAATAATCCCCAACGCCAAAACTACGTTTTTTGGTCGCATCGCGTACCCAAAAAAAAATAACTAAAAGAGATCAGAAAGTCGCCCATATCCCATAATGGTATTAATTAAAAAGTACACTTCAGCCCGCAAAAAATGAGCCCTCACCCAGGTCCGTAGGTGGAAAAATAAAAAAGTTATAAGCCGCAGAACATGGCGACGCAACGCAAATTAGAAAAACCGTAAAAGTTGCGATTTTTTTTTTTAGTGGTAAAACATAACGAAAACTATATAAGTTTGGTATCACCAGAATCGTAACGACCCATAGAATAAAGATAACCCATCATTTTAAACGAACTATGAACTCCAAAAAAACCGTAACCAGCGCAAAATTGTGCAATGGCGGTTTTTTTTTTTTTTACCCCACATTGAATTATTTCCTGATTCCCCAGAATATTATACGGTATAGTAAATGGTACCATTACAAAATACAACTTGTCCCGCAAAAAAAAAGCCCTCATGTGTCTATATAGCCGGAAAATTAAAAAAGTTACGCTTATTTGAACGCAAGGAGGAAAAAAAAAAAAAAATTACCATAAAAGGCAATGGGCCTTATTTTGGTTCATTCTTTCTGACAAAATCCTTCTTAGATGGACAAAACCATGTGCACTGCAGGGGGGGCAGATGTAACATGTGCAGAGAGAATTAGATTTGGGTGAGTAATTTTGTTTCTGTGCAGGGAAAATACTGACTGCTTTATTTTTACACTGCAATATAGATCTCACTTTGAAGTTAAACCCCACCCAAATCTAATTCTCTCTGCACAAGTAACACCTGCCCCACCTGCAGTGCACATGGTTTTGCCCATATAAGAAGGATTTTGTCAGAAAGAATGAACCAAAATAAGGCCCAATGTCAGGAAGGGGTTAAGATGGCCATTTACTAGTGCGATTTTTACGCTGATCTCTTGTTCCGAGAAATCTGGCAAATCGCATGAGTTTTAGAGCCCCCAAATAGCAAGTGCTGCACGTAGGATCTATCAGATCAGACAGCCTCTGGTAACAATTGCTTGGATTGCATGCAAAAGGACACCATGCAATATCACATGCGAGCCTACTTCCTGGGAAGCTCTTGGGTGGTTCAAGGGGGATCGACTGTGACTTCTTCCCTCAGAGAAGTCACAATGTATGGTGGACCTTTCTTCACCAGTGTACTCCATGGTTTAAAACTAAACATAAAAAATATAGAAAAATCAAAATGACTGATAATTTACTTAACTGTTGATCTCACCCTTTTTGAAAACCATGACAACCTCAAAATTAAAATGGTTTATTTTAAAATAACTTGTATAAGAATTTGCATGGATTTCTTTAATATGCAAAAACATACTGATTAGTTAATTGTTTGTTGACAAAAAGTGTGGGAGTGTGTGAGCTAACTTATATTATAAGACTGTAAACTCCAATAATGCAAAAAAGGATTCAGTATTGTAGAAGTTGATTTTAACTGATAGACTCCCTTGCTTGTGGGAGTTAAGCCACTTCCAGGAATATCCGAATACCCGAAATCGCCGATCGTGGATTATCAGCTCGCCCGGTGCTATCTAAGGAGCCTCGAAAAGCTTATCAAGCTGTTCTATCCTTCATAGCACACATTGTGTCGCTAGTGATATTGTAAGGTTTGGTGTGCCAAACATCAAACCTGACGGTCACTAGCGACCATTGAAACCTGCGTAACTGTCAAATACATTGCTTGATATGCACCATCTGTGTGATATGCTGAATCCGTCGACATATCACGGGGTGTCCCCAGCTTTAAGGGACAAATATATCAAATAAAAATAGTTGCCTAGGCAACAAAAACTGGGCGTTGGAAAGGGATGCGTTGTGAAGCAGCTACTTAGAGGGAGGGAGTGTTCCCTCAAACAAAGATACAAAAAGGAAAATAAGTAGCGCTATGCAATAATATATAAAATTAAAAAAAAACTAGAATTTAATGTAAAGAAGCACAGTAAAAACATGAAAAAACACAAAGCACCGTTGACACTTAGGATGAATGAATAATAAGCAATGAGTTGATCCATTCCTATGAATACCGCCAGAGTGTCCACATATATAGACCTCCAATAGTAAAAGTATATCTTTAGTAAAGATGGTGGGTGTATAGCTACCACAATTTTTGACCATTTGGGGAATTAATTTAATTTGGAATGCATAACGGCAGTATCCTCCATAATGGTAGCATGGTGAATGAGAATCCCTCTGGAGTAGCATTGATGTGCAAAATCTGGATGGTGGCTGGTCTGGATCCAATGGGCACAAGAATGGCAAACAAGTGTCCAGGTACTCTGTTCCTCCTTTATCTATTGGAGTTCTATATATGTGGTCTGTCTCTGGCGGTATTCATAGGAGTGGATCCACTCATTGCTTATTAATTAATTCTAAGTGTCAAAGGTGCCTTGTGTTTTTTCATATTTTTACTGTGCTTCTTTACATTATTAAATTCTGGTTTTTTTATTTTATATTATTGCATACTTATTTTCCTTTTTTTAACCGATATATCAACCCTCAAATAGTAGAGATAAATTACCAACCAATCAGCCAGCCAGCTTCTGTCAGATTTTTCAAACACAGCCCCTAACATGGCACTTAGAAGCTGATTGGTTGGTATTCGATCTCTGTCCACTTTATCACTTTTTCAAGGCTTAGTACATCTGCCCCTAGTGCACAAATTAGTTCAGTATCACTGTCAAGATATAGGATGTTTGTCAAAAATATTAAATTCATTGTGTACTTCTGTTCAGAAAACAATGCACAGGTTACATTTCCTGGGTAGTACTTTGTCTGTTCATCAAAGCTTCACAAATGAAAGTACAAGTAAAGAGTTTGGAAAGCATGCTGTCAGCAGTTCCTGCAGTATATAGGCATGGACTTCCATAGCCTGCAGCTTTTGAAAAGCAGGGACAGTACTCGCACATCATTCTAACTGCAAGTGACATTTTATTTATTCTTCACATAAATGTTCTGAGCTGTTGCTGGACATCAGCGAGAACGTAGCTTATATAAGAACAGCTACTATCTTTTAAAAAAAAAAAAAAGGAATGGCTTCTAATGGCCATTTGTATTAGTGTTTCACTTTGTCTAAAATCAATTTTTTTTTCTTAGAACACTTCAGTAGATCTAGTCAATCATATTATAACAGTGCTGCCCTTTACTCAGGCAGATAAGGGGGAACCTTATATATTCACCTTTGATATTCCGATCAGTAATGGGGACATTGCCGTTAGTAAAGCGGTTGTATTTTCTAACTATGACAAGTTTATATTATGACATCGTAGCATCAATGCACCTTCAAATGTTTTATCTTTACTACCAGAGAATCTGAATTGTACAATGCTTTTGGGTTTACAACCCTAAGTATAGATTAGGTCACTGGTTCTCAAACTCGGTCCTCGGGACTCCGCACTGGTCACGTTTTCCAGGACACCTGACAGGTGCACTCATTACTGACTGATACATTTTGAAAGATCCACAGTTGGAGCTAATTATAATCAAGAGGACCGACTGAGAACCTGCGGATTTGGTGATGGCTGGAGCGTGAGCCAAAACTGCTAAGTAGTGACACCTGTCTTATTGGTAGAAAATAGTCTACAGGCACAGCCTTATTTTGCTTGGTGTCCATAAGTCTTATGACACAAGGCAGAGAAACCGAAGTAGATCAATGTGCTGTTTTTCTTAAATTGTGCACCTGAATCTCATCGCCGATGCCGCAGAAAGCTGCTCACAGTGCACTGGAGATGCTCCAGCTAAGCAATTACCCAATAATATATGATGATGTGATATATCACATTCATAGACGTAGGTTGGGGCTGTTTTCTGCTATTTTTTTTTCAGCCCATATTACTATAGCACCAACATATTTCCCAAAGCACTTTACAGTTACGATGGCACTTAAAATCAATCTTCACACACAGGCTGCATTGCTGACTGCTATGCTGCCATGCTGTTGGTGAGTGGGATCTTGTGCTGCTGTGTATATGAGGAAGTCACTGCTTGTTGCTAAGCAAGGTTATGTTTATAAATACAGGAAGGGAACGACTGTACATCTAGCATTACTACAGAGTATGTTTCCTTTTTTTTATTCAGTAAGTAATTTCAATATCCAAAATTCAAAATGTGATTGGCAATCAGATATGATGATTCACATAAGTTTTCTTACTGGTATGGTCCCTGTGCTTTAAACTTATGCTGGCCACACATCAGACCAACGTCCCTCCAACCATCCAACTAGTTGCTTGGATGGAATAAGAAAATGGTACTGGATGGGAGCAAAGGACAATCAAAAATGTGCTCACAAGCCCAGGAATATGGACAAAAATATTCAATCAAATTGTTTAAATCAAACCGGTTCAATTACAGTCTGAGCGACCGTTTTTGTCCTTTTTTCCAGAATTTGGGAGCAAATTTCTGAATTAAATATTACATTTGCTCCCATCCAGTGCCATATTTTTATTCCATCCAAGCAAAGCTGGTCTGATGCGTGGCCAGCATTAGTAAGCAATATGGCTATGCACAGCTCTTTATAAGGTAAGTAGCTGTACTGTTACCTTCCTTATTACTTCACCTACAGTATTTGCCCACATGTTCTCTTTTGGCTAACTTCATTAAACCTGTGTTTTTTTTTTGTTATTGCCCCAAAATATTATGTTGGGCTTCAGTGTTTTATATAAATAGCAAGTGATCATACAGAATAGAAAATAATATGAAGAAGCTGGTTTGTTGCCATACTACCCTACTTACATCTACCCTATCATTCCAGTTGCTACTTTATCACAGGCTAGATTTATGTAGAACTCTTTGCAACACATGTTTGACTCGTATAGCCAGCTGTGTGCATAGTTGGACAATGAGAGAATCTGTAAAATGGCTGGCTATGTATGTCAATGTGATTTGACATGTAAATATCATGTACGGCAGGCATTCCCAACCACGGTCCTCAAGGCACACCAACAGTGCAGGTTTCAGTGATATCCAGGCTTGAGCACAGGTGACAATTAGTACCTGAGTGATTCTTATTAAAACATCTGTGCTGAAGCCTGGATATCACTAAAACCTGCACTGTTGGTGTGCCTTGAGGACCGTGGTTGGGAATGTCTAGGCTACGGTAATGCATGCCATGATGTACTGATCGATTATCATTCCAACCGGCCACTTTGTGCTCAGCACAGTACAGGCTATGATCAGTCAGCATCCATTGGGGCGACTGCACGCATTTGCTGCCTGCCCGTACTTGTGTGACAGGAATCCAGTGATGCTGCTGTACCCCACAGCAGCATTTGTATCATCAGAGCCTGTCTGCATGTTTTAGTTAATGCTAATTCTCCCCAAAAATAAGGGGAAAGATGAAATACCCCCTTAATGGTAAACTCTCATTTTAAAAAGGTTTGATTTATTGGGTGACTTTTTATCATTGTATTTTCTGTTTTTTTTGTTCTACAGCAAGTTGAAGTTGATGGTCAACAATGTATGCTCGAAATTTTAGACACTGCAGGAACGGTATGTTCTTATTACAGTTAAGCTGTTAATGCATAATAAAGTGGGATTTTATTCACACAAGATTTCACAATGTTTTTTTTTTTCTAATCATTTTCCAGCATGTTTAATCTGCATTATGTGTTTGTTTTCTTTTAACATCAATCTTATTTGCTCATGTTTTTTATTATTCAATTATGAGTTGGTAGCAGATGGTGTACAGTATGTAGGAATTTAGTATATTAATGTTGTTTCTATCCCAAAACCAGTGATCCTAAAGAGTATATTGCTGCTATCCTGCGATGTGTCTTAAGGAAAGACATGATCACAGCATATTCCTTACTACAGTTATGAGAGAACGCTTGTAAATTATGCAATGTTAGAGATATTAGTGAGATATTACTGCCCATTATTAAATGCATTTTCTGTTTGGAGCTCAAAGTAGCAGTATAACTCTTCTGTAGGTTACAAGTGTTCTAAGTAATTGATCTCATCCATGTAAATTACTAATGTGCCACAAATGGTTACTTTAGCTGGTTCCTTCACTACTTTTGAGTTTAGTTCTATAACTAGACAGTGTTCATTGTAATTGTCTTTAGCTACAACATAACTCTTCAGTGCTTTGGATACATTTGTCACATACATCCTAGAACATAAGCTCTGCATTGCTTAAATGCGTGACTGAAAAGCACAAAAAGGGCAAGCCTCCAACCCTGCCTTACCCTGCTGCTTTACCCCTGTGCCTGCCGCTGGGACCCACAGATCTACATTTCTGCTGTCCTGGCTCTCTTTCTGGCTGGTTCCTGCTAATGAAGATGACACTCACAAAATGGCTGCCTCTAACAGCAGACCGTTTTTGAGAATGCTAGAGGAGGCCGCCACCTCCTCTGGCATTTTCAAAAAGTGTCTGCTGTAAGGGGGTGGACATTTTGTGTGGGCTATTTTTCGTTTATATTCGCCTGCCAGGAGGAGAGCCAGGACTGCAGACAAGTAGGTCTGCGAGTCCCGGCGGCGGCAAGCAGAAGGGTTGTTCTCGGGCCCCAGCACCCACACATGCTTAGCGCCTCCCCTCGGGGTCTGCAGGGCTATTGTTACACTACTGAAAGCAAAAGTATTTGTTTCAGGAGAGTATATACTTGCCAGCAAATGAGCCATTGAAGGTAAAAAGACCTTAACTTATTGATGTGGAGTCCAGCTCACTCACTCTGGGATTCATGTTAGCTGCAGTGAAGCTGTCACATTGTTTTGACATCAACCTAGTTTTCTGAAAGAACTGCCACAACTGAGTATTCTCTGAATCAATAGGATGATCTGCTAATTGTAACATGCTGTTTAGTGAAAAACATGGTACTTGTTTCCTAGCACGGCCACACCGATTTACATCGGGGTGGTCGTGTCGGAAAAATCGGGTCGATCGCATCGCATGCGATTTGGTCGCATGCGATTTGGTCGCATGCGATGCGATCGACGCGACCGACCGATTTTAGACCCGATTTTTTTCATTGAATGAAATGTAAATCGGGTCCCTGGGACCCGATTTTACATTGGATTCAATGTAAAATATTCCCAACCCCCCCAAATTTAACGGCGTAAACCAACACCCCACGATAGACGCCAACCCGAAGCGTGGCGAGCGCAGCGAGCCCGCGAGGGGCGGCGGTGCGCGTCCTCCGACCTTTTCATTCCCCTACTATCCACGTCGGCGTGGAGTTGAGAATAGAATAGTGTGGCGAGCCACCGAGCCCGAAGCGTGGCGAGCGCACGCGTATACCTGTGAAGTTATACGCGTCCCCTCGCGGGGCTCGCTGCGCTCGCCACGCTTCGGGCTCGGTGGCTCGCTGCGCTCGCCACACTATTCTATTCTCAACTCCACGCCGACGTGGATAGTAGGGGAATGAAAAGGTCGTAGGACGCGCACCGCCGCCCCTCGCGGGCTCGCTGCGCTCGCCACGCTTCGGGTTGGCGTCTATCGTGGGGTGACGACGGGGACATCTATAATGTGAAATGGGTCATATTGGCCCATTTCACATTTTTCACATTTTCTCACGATTTCAATGTTAAAAAATATTTTAACATTGAAGCCTATGGAAAAATCGGGGGCATCGCGTCGGGACCAATGTTAATGGTCCCGACCGACGCGATGCCCCCGATATTTTACCTTTCCCGACACGATTTCAATGTTAAAATATTTTTTAACATTGAAGCCTATGTAAAAATCGGGGGCATCGCGTCGGTCGCGTCGGGACCAATGTTAATGGTCCCGACCGACGCGATGCCCCCGATATTGTGTCCTAGCCGGCAAAATGGACCTGATTTCAAAGGAAATCGGGTCCATCGTATGGATCGTGTACCTTAACTTAAAGGTACACGATCCATAAGATTGTGGCCGTGCTAGGAAACAAGTACCAAAAACATAAATACCTTGTATGCGGCTTTCTGTGGGATTTCATATAAATCACCTAATTTAAAGTGGCATTTAAAACTTTAATGTTCTGTTTAATGTAACAATAATATAATTTTGAAACATATGGCACAATGGTTTGTAGTACATGTCATACACACCAGTAATTCTAGACTGGAAAAATGGCAGCTTTACCAATAGCAGCCAGTAAGAATTTGATTTGTTGCTGCAGGCAACTGCAACAGTTAATGACATTACCACAGCCTCAGTTATAGGGAATGAATACAGTATTCTACCTGTGCAGTGTTTTTCCTTTTCTACCACAAGCAATATATCCAATTCCAGAGTAATACCACTGAGTAATGTCATTGAGAGCAGCAATGATTAACCAGAACTGCAGGAGTGGGAGCTGAGGGAGGGATATGGATCATCAGACAATAATACCTTGGACACACAGAAAAGGAAATGCTAGGGGGTAGATTTACTATAGATTTTAAAGCAGATAAGTTGGGGTGTTGCCCATGGCAACCTATCCAATACGCCCTATAATTTTGTATAATGCAATAGATAATGTTATTGGTTGCTGTGGGCAACATCACCACTTTTCATTTTTTAGAAGCTTTAATCAATCTACCCTAGCAGTCTAGAAATGGCTGTAATGCCAATTTCTCCCCTATCCTGTCTCCCACCAAACTAGAGGCCTCTCATTTCCAATCGCCTTACATCTAAAGACATATACTTACTGAGCGATTGAGCTCATTTTTGGTGTTTTGAGCGCTGATGCACGCTCCCGCTTCATAGGCGGATGTGATTATTATTTTTAGAAATGTACTATTTAATAAGCTATAATGCAGTATTTCTACAGTTTATACATGGCTTATAGACCAGTTATCTCTTGGTGGTTTGGGGTCCTTCTTGGCAATAAATTGGTTCCTCAGATTTAACAGTTTATTTTTTTCACTTTTCTTTTGTACAGGAACAATTCACAGCAATGCGGGATCTTTATATGAAGAACGGCCAAGGCTTTGCATTAGTGTACTCCATAACTGCACAGTCTACGTTTAATGATTTACAGGACCTCAGAGAACAGATTCTTCGAGTCAAAGACACTGATGATGTAAGCAGTTTGCCAGAGATTAGGAATTAAATGCTCCATAAATTAACTATGATCAACTGGCCAGTCTAATTAAGAACCCATGCCAATAGGTACTGTATGAGCATAGTCATTGTATTGGAAAGTGAACGTCTGGAGATTGGCACACACATGTATGATGGGAGTGTATGTAGGGCTAACATAGCATTGAATTGAAAGATCTAGGGCAATTAAACATAAAAAATGTGTCGCTTTCTGCAGCACTGTGGGTATAGGTAATCCTGGCCTCCTGCAGCAAAACCCCACTGAATAATCCATTGGACGTTACACATTATGCAGAAAAGTGGTTGGAGCCACACATAAATCACACCCTTAAACAGTATACTGTTTATGTAATAACTGCTGGTGGCTGTGTTGGTTCCTGTGCATTGCACAGGAACTGACAGAGGGGAGAGAGAGAGATGTGAACGCTGTCATGTTCCTCAGTCTGTATGAAGGAAGCATTTTACAAAAAAAAAACATTATTTTTATGTTTAACCGGTTTCCTTTAGAAAGCTGTGGGTACTTATGTAAGCTTAATGCAGACATATAAATGGTTTTAGTTCAAAATTAGCTTATAGCCTGGCTTAGCGGCTTTGACCTTTGTATCAGAAGATAACCCAGTTTTCCTAAGCAGTCTGAATACCTTACTGCCCACCACATTGTACTGATCAGCAATCCAGTGTACAGCACAGTAAAATGTGTGAGAAACTGCTGTCACCATTGTTCTCCATTACAAGCAGATTTAGTAAAATAAGATTTCAGCTTTTGTCTCCAACCTACATTTTCTAGAGCAGAGGAGGGGGACCTTTTTTGTTACACGGGCCATTTTAAATGGATGAAATCCTTCCAGGGGCTATTACCTTGATTCCCCCGTCCCCGCCGCAGATTAGCTGCGGCTGCCTGGCGTTTGTCGTGCTCCCGCCTGTATAACCACCTCACACGAGACTCCCTTACATGTCTCCCGTGCAGACCACCGGGGGGTGGGCAACAAAAAGTGCCTACGGGGGCCGTTTGCGGGCCAGAGTTTCCCCGCCCCTGTTCTAGAGTATAATTCTTAAGAATGTGGGGTAGCAATAGTGCTTTGAGCCCTTGCAGTCTTGTTTTAAAAATTTAAAAATGAATATTGCCAAGTTAGCAATGCTCTTTACAATAAGCAGAAAGGAAGAAAAGTATGTTTCAAGTTATATACTTCAAACCACACCATTTATAACCCTCCATCGTTTCCTTTCTTCCTTAACCTTATGGTCAAAAACAATATGGGCCTAATTCAAAAGACCATGCAGGATTGCAAAAATCACATTAAGGCAATTTTTGCACTTCTGCGCATGTGCGGCCACCACAGTGTGCATATGCAAAGCTCAAACTGTGGTTGCATCCTGGAGGATTGTCACATGCAGCTGCTGCAGGCCACAAAATGGCTACCCTGTGCCATAGTACTGTAAGGCTTCCATTGGCATATGGTTTTGTGTAGCTAAAGGTAAACTTTAAAAGAATTTCCTAGACTGTATTTTGTTGCTGGAGACACTGTTTATTATGGGTTGGGATCATTTGGTCTACAGCATTATTGTCGACAGTCATTGGTTCAACACCATAAGGTCGACATGGGAAAAGGTTGACATGGTTCTAGGTCGACAGGTGATTAGGTCGACATACGGTTTTTTGACCTGAATGTCAAAAACAGTCGCCTTGGACACAGTTTAAAATGCACCGCATCCCCACGGTGCCTCACTATGTTCGGCACACTATTTTATTCTCCCATCACGCCCTAGTGGATGGTAGGGCATGAAATACCATTTTTATTAACGATATTGGGATAGGGTTACTCAGCAATGTATCCATCTTTGCGGACGATACAAAACTTAGCAAAGTCATCAAATCATCAGAAGATGTCACCATGCTTCAAAATGATCTTGCAATTCTAGATGAGTGGGCAAAAAAATGGAAGATGAGGTTCAATGTAGATAAATGTATGGTTATGCACCTTGGGAGACACAACCAGTGTGCAAGTTACAACCTTAGCGGAGAGGAACTGGGTAATTCCATACTTGAAAAGGATCTAGGAGTCCAAATAGACAGCAAACTGGGATGCAGTGCCCATTGTAATGTAGCTACAAAAAAGGGCAACAAAATTCTGGCATGTATTAAGAGGGGAATGGAAACTAGGGACTCAAGGTAATTATGCCACTATATAAAGCATTGGTGAGACCTCACCTAGAGTACGGAGTACAGTTCTGGGCCCCACACTATAAAAAGGACATCATAGAATTAGAAAAAATCCAAAGGCGAGCAACAAAGCTTATTAGGGGAATGGAGAATTTAAGCTACGGGGAGAGATTAAGCAATTTGGGACTATTTACATTGGAAAAGAGAAGTTTAAGGGGGGACATGCTCAACATGTACAAGTATATCAAGGGCCAATATAAGGAACTGTCACACACCCTCTTTTCTACTAGAAAGGAATCTAGGACACAAGGGCATGAGTATAGATTAGAAGAAAAAAGATTTCATTCAGCTAGTAGAAAGAATTTCTTTACGGTCAGAACAGTCAAACTCTGGAACTCTCTTCCCAGAGAGGTGGTAACGGCTGGCTCATTAAATGCGTTCAAGGCAAAGTTGGACAAACATTTACTGGAGAAAAACATCCATGGGTACAAATAAGAAATATAATCTGTCTGTAAAATATTAGAACCTACCACATCAGCAATGGATATCTATACCAGGTTGAACTAGATGGACACAAGTCTTTTTTCAAGCCTTACCTACTATGTAACTATATGTAACCACACGTCTGCTCAAAAAACTGTGAAAAACTCCATGTTGAACTTTTGACTGTCGACCTAGACAATGTCGAACTAATGACCTTTTCCCATGTTGACCTAATGACTGTCGACCATAATGCTGTAGACCAAATGACCGCATCCCCTTATTTGTAGTTGTGCAGTTTCTGTATGAACTGTTCACTGTTTTATAGCGCCAAAATCACTGTATATGGATAGACTTTTACATTTCTTGGCACTGAGGTATTTCATTACTGTAACAGTTATTGCCAGCATTAACGTCTCAAGGGAAAAATACTTCTGTGGCAAAAGTGTGTATTTCCTTTTTAAATTTGCAGTGAGACCTGTGTAATGATATTGTCACCACATCCTCCTAGTATGGGCAGTGTATGTACAGAGTACTGTTAATGTGGGTTTCATTTCCCAGTATTGTTAAAAATACACAGTATCAGCAATATATTTCTCTTGTAAATAAACAAGGGCATCGGTTACTAGGAAGTGATGAGTGGGCTTCCATTGATATATATTGTGTGGGAACATTTACATGTAAATGTTGCTAAATACTTTTTCGTATGAGGTCAACTGTTTTTTAGTTCTAAACAATTTATCTAATGTGTACATCTTGCGTTACCTGAGACTCTAGAATGATCATGTTGTTTTTATCAGCATGCATCCACATTATAGCATTATCTCTTCACACTAGCAGTTTTAATATCCCCAGCATGTAAAGCAATTTGTGCTGCTGGATTCAGTACCACATAATGATGTATCTACACTCATCTTTGCCGTACCAATCGCCATGTAAGTCGATCCTGTCACCATGCCTGTGCGACTACTTTGCTCCAGCAGCTCATAGAAAAGCATTGAGTGGTGACGTTAAAGCGTGGCGATGCCGCAGGTGTGAATTTGGCATGCCAAACTGGAACGAGCGGTGCCAATCGTGGATAGATGAGCGCAGCTACATCTTTGTGTTGGGTGGGGGCCGGGCAGGTGCAGTGAATGTGATCCTCTTAATCCACTCAGTTTCAGTGATGCTGCAGGTGACCTTAGAAAATTGCTAACAAATTATAAACGGGTCAGAATTTGGGCTTGTTGAGAGGCTTTGGCCTACAAGAATAAAAGTAGAGGGTCTTTTGATCCTGGCTGTTAAATTATTCTGTAAATGTGAATACATTTCTTACAAGAATTCTTCTATTTAGGTGCCAATGATTCTGGTTGGGAACAAGTGTGACTTGGAAGATGAAAGGGTTGTGGGAAAAGAACAAGGACAGAACCTAGCAAGACAGTGGAACAACTGTGCATTCCTGGAGTCTTCTGCCAAGTCCAAGATTAATGTCAATGAGGTAATGTGGAATTGACTCTTCACGTGTCCATTGCGACTAGGTGTGGCAATTATATCGATGCTAGCAACACTTGGCAGTAGTGCTATGCTAAAACGTTATATTTTGGTCCCCCATTGTACACTGAGCTAATGTTACTGACTTTTCTCTTACATTTATTTTTATTTTTGGGGGCTTTTAAAACAAAAAAAATTATACACAACCTCTTGTCTGTTTTTGATATAGTGAAGAGGGGGCAGTGTCTAGGACAGGGCTAACTATTTTTAAATATAAGAGGTGCTACCATGCTGATAGTTGTCGTGCCATGCAGGAAAAAGATGATGCTGGTACACAATTATAACACTAATAGTCAACATAGATGTAATAGGCTCTGCACCGTGTCAAGATGAACTCCATCAGCTGGGTTCCTAACATTACTAATATTAAGGGGGATTCCGACTGTAGGAACGTACTGACAGTCGAAATCCTGGCCAGTTTCACCGGATCTGAATTCAATATTCTGAGTTTCATAAAGTCCGCAAAAAATGTCGGCAATGGCCGCCGATTGTATAAACCCAGCTGTGAATTTGACGATCGGGCTGTTTCTGAGAATACCGATCCGATTTTAAAAAAGTCGGATCTGACACCTATTCAAGGCTGTCCATAAGGGCAGCATTGAATAGGTAAGTGCCAATTATTTCCTGTCGGGTAATATTGGAACAGATTAAATACCCCCCTAATGTCAATTTATCAAGGATTTACCATACTAATGCACCTTAATATGTAAAACGTAATCTTGGACCTGTGTTGATTAAAACCACCTAAGGGCAGATGGGGCCAGTTCTAGTACCTAGCAAAAGGAACGATCTACCTTTTTTAAAGTGCACATTATATAAACAAAGGGGTTGGGGTAGGACCACACACCTTAATTTTAAACATAGAAATTGAGATGCAATCATGCTGCTTTGATATAATGGCAAAAAGGACATTGACTCCATGCCCAACATTTCAGGGGCCCACCATTGCTTACCTTAATGAGTATGACATTAGAATAATGCCTACATTAAATCCTGGTCTGTTCTTATCACCAAAATGTTAAAACAAAAAATCCTCAAATTGTGAGAATCTGAAATATACTGTACATGATGGCCTTGGTTTGCAAAGCTGTAATTTATAGTCCTAAATAATGTTTCTATTTACAGATTTTTTATGATCTTGTGCGACAAATTAACAGAAAAACTCCAGTACCGGGCAAGGCACGAAAAAAGTCAACATGTCAGCTGCTTTAATATACAGATGTGCAGTAGCTCTGAGCCAGGTAACTCGCTGTTTGTGTTATGCCTTACAATTGATGGAAAGTGTATCTCCCCCTGCTTGGTTATTATGATAGATGTCATTGAAAAAAACCTGTCCACTTTGTTTATAGAAGTGATCTGTTTCCCACGGAATTTCACTATAACAAAAGATCCATACATCAATGCTCTATAGTACAGTACTGTATTATATACAGGGATGTTAGTGGATGATATCTGGTTGATTCCCCCTCTTCTCTCATGTGTATAACTCTTAATATTTATGAATTGAATTGGGAGTCTGGGAGCCTCCTCAAATTGATCTAGTCATGGCCACAATCCAACATGGTGGGTAGCTCCCTTCTAGGCTCATTCCTTTACTAAAGGGCACACGTGAATTACACAGGTTCTGTGGTTGATTAATACTAGCTGAGAGGAAGATTAGAAGTCAGCCATCCACAGAACCTGTGTCATTCATACAAATGTAGCAATTCTCATACCCCCTTTCATGGGAACACACAGCAACCCACGATATTGTGCAGTGTGGAAACACCCAGTTGAAATAAGTGGAGTAACCTGGGTTGAAACGAGCATGGTTTAATATGGCTTCATCCTGACTTGCGGTGCAGTGTGAACAGGTAAGCAGGGTCAATGGGACCTAGAACCCGTAGACCGCATAGGAAGAAGGGGCACTTGGAGATGATCTCAAGTATGTATTCACATGAGTATATTCCCCTCACTGCTTTTGAAATTTTGTCTTGGATGGTCTCCAACTAGAGCGTTAATCGCCCTTACCTATACTCTACTCACGGAGACATCTGCCCCCCAACGCAAACGCACCTCTTATGAAAGGCTTGGGAAACCAATCTGAACACTACTTTAACTGATGACTGGACAGAGATTTGGGAGAGTGCTGCCTCCAGCTCTATTATATAAAATATAATATAGTATATAAAATACTATATGGATGGTATTATGTTCCCCACCCGGTTACACACAATGTCCTGGCTCCACTGATAGATGCTGGAGGGGCTGTGATGCTGAAGGCTCATTCCTTCATATTTGGTAGTCATGGAAGTCTTCAATCAAATCATGTATCAACTTAATACTCCACTAGGTCCCCCATCTCTGTCCAAATAGCAAAAAAAATGGTCATAAGATCTCTGCGACTACATGCCAAATAGTGGCAGACTAGACAGCCAGCTGTCCCCAATCGGCAATCCATATTGTCCCTCATATGTTTATCCACAGAATACATGACCAGCATCCTTAATAGCTCTTCTAAATTATTTCCCAAAGTATGAAGCCCCTACATGTCACACCAACTAATCACATGTGAGATTTACAACCACAAATTGATTTTCTCTTTTTCATTCCCAGTTGTATTCTGGGACGTTTTCTTATGTCTCTCTTCTCTCTCCTTCCTTATCCTCCCTCTTTCACTACACCCCTCTTTCTGTTGACTATAGCTATTTTATTTTATAACTGAATATGCCAGATGTACAATTTTTTTCTTCATAATATACTTAAAAAGGATCATGCTTCACATTTTACTGGATGTTGACTCATTTATGACTTTATTGTACTTCTGTTGGTTATCTTCACTACTGTTGCGACCCAGGCGAAGGAAATACTCACTGTGTGTGTTGTCACTTGTTACAGGTCTGAAGAACTGTTGTGCAACAACAGTGCCAGCATTCCAACTCAAATTACCCTGTTAACAACTCCAATGGACTTTCCTGTGGTGGTACCCCTTACACAATATGGATGGAAGTTGCAAGCTCAGATTGTGTACCATCAGTTCCCCTCCTAAGTCACAACAAAGATGCCTGCTTCGATATGTTCTTCACGTATGCAACTGGGAACAACAGAGCCCACATCCAGTATTACTGCTAACAGACATTGTTCACCCAGCAATGTTTTCACACGTGCAGAAACGTGTACTGTATTCTTTCACAAGCCCTTCCTTTCTATCGGAGTGTACAATGAAAAGCACCACTATTTTAGCTTACTAAACAAGAAAGTCCAAAGAGCTCCGCTATAGACTACTCCTGATGATCTTGCATCTTTGGTATTTGTAGCTTCTTGTAACTATTTTTTTCCCCTTCCTTTAAAGAAATACGAGAGCAACATCTATTGTGTTGTACACAGTGCTTCTCACAACTATGATTTTTTTTTTTCACTCATTTTTAGGGAATCCTGTGGAGACTTTATTGCACCTCTTCTGGAAGCAAAAGGAGTCGTTACAATAAATGTATTTCTTGTAGTCTCTTTGTTGAACATTCTGCCTTTAATATCTCTTTGGAGGGACATTCCTAAGTTCCTTTTTCTTTTTATTAACCAAGTGGTTCCATTTCCCCACTCTTTGTTTACATAGGGAATAATGTTTATAGATGTGTATACAGTGGGGGTCTACAACAAGAAGTGTATATTTTAAGAGTTCTTTTATAATGATTTATTCCGATTTTGTAAATCATTTTCAGGCTTCTGCAGCTGTAGATTCTCACTGTGAGACCATGTCCTTTCCCCTGCTTGCTCTTATTCAGAAGTGTATTTGCAATACCAAATATACAGATTTAGTACCTTTTTTCTGTCAGTGGTTGTTTCACATGTGTATTGTTTTGGTTGCGTTGTTAAATGGTGGAAGAGTCCAGTGGATGTGAATGTGGGACGTAATTTTAAATCCTGTGTTATTGGTCACCAGGCCTACATAGCAGTAATTAACTTTTTTTTTTGCAGATTTATTTATCAATGCCTTCTTGCTTCGTATGCATTAACGTTTGGGTGTAAAAATTGTGTATATATCCAACAGGGAAACACAGTAATCCAGTTGACAAACCTAATGCTACAGCTTCATTGAGGTGGCCAAATGTAAACTTTAAAGCCTTAAATAAAGTGGTGCAATTTTGTATAATGTAACATCAGATCAGTAAATTTGGATTGCCTTACAAGGGCTCATACTGTAATTATCCGCCACTTGTTTTCTGCAGTGTATTAACATTTGTTAAGAAATCTGCCATTCCTTAAGTGCACCGCATACACACTGCAATCTCACCCTCTCTTGTGCCATAGCAGGCACATCATTCTATCGAGCCCTCCAGTAGAGTACTCCATGCTGTAGAGCTATATATTGGCAGTCCATGCTGTTCATTGTTCTGAAAGATATGTAGCAGTATGACACAGGGCACGTCTTACAAACATCACAAATAGGTGGAAAACACAAACAGACAACGATTTATTGAATGAGCTGCAGGTGTTTGTGTTCACATTGTGCATTAAAGGTCAATTATCTTGGTTTTTTTTTCCTCCTGTTTATTTTGTTCAGGCAGCAAACTAAGGGATGCAGTGGATTAAAGATGGATTCGATTTATCCTAAAGTCTTCATGTAACTTTTTTATTTTGCAATGCCTTACTGGCAGCCTGTTACCCAGCTCTTTTTTTTTCCCCCTCATTGCTTACAGATTTCTGCCTGCCCTTTGCAAATTGACATCTGAACTCTGCTTATACACAGACCTAAATAAAATACTGTTCTTTCTTGTATGCAAATTTGTCTCATGATCTCTAACTTAAAGGCCGTGGCGTGTCTTCTTTAATTCTGTTTACTAGCTCCGTTTATATCTAGCCACAACATGTTTATATCTGTAGTGTCTGTTATAAGCAAAGAGTCCTCTTTACCAAAATAAAAAAGTAATTGGAACAAATGTGCAATTCATATTTCATCAACATGAACAATGTATGTGGAACGAATCCTAGTGTACCAATACTGTGTGGTTATTGTATGTAGCTCCTCATTAGTGGTAAGCAGTTGGATATGGAAATTGCAATTACTAAACGATCTTAAGCCAGCCACAAAGTGCCGCATTATTGCTGATACTGGGCAGCTAGTCTAAATCCATCACCCTCTTGATGCTTTAGTTGAGAAGCGTTTTCAGACTTATCCTCCTGCTTCTCTTCTATTGCTGAAGATACAATGCAAGTGTCATAGTGCAAGACTAAATGAAGCAATTGCATCATTTGTGTAAAAAAAAAAATCTTATTCCTAGGAATCGATGTTTTGCAATAGGGAATAGTTGAGATTAAGCTGAGATTTATGGAAAGGTTTAGGGCAGTGAATTTCTCTGCATAGTGGTTAATTGTTTTAGAAATATACAGGCACTTTATTAATCAACATTTCTCTATCATCCATATGGGATATTGGGGATTCGTCAGAACGTATGGGAAAAGAGAGGTATCCGCAGGAGACCGGCACATAGAAGCTCTTTCACTGGGTGTACTGGCTCCTCCCCTCTACTTCTTCCCCACAAGCCAGTTTAAGAAAATGTGCCCTCAGGAAAGGATGCTCACTGTGAAGCTCCAGAGAGTTTTTACTTCAGTTTTATTTCTTTGTTATTTTGGGTCTGCTGTTTGAACTTAAACAGCATTCCTGCATCATGGGAAACCAGGGGAAGGGTTCAATTGCCGACCTCTTTAGGTACCGAATTGACCCTGCTGCGGGACCACTGTCTTGAGAGGGTGTTTGCCTATGCAGTCGCTTAGATGTCAGCGTAGCTCACCCCCAGCATGCCACACACCACTGGTTCAGCCCGAAGACATCAGTGGTGAGTATGACCAGGGGTTCCCTCAGTGGGCACCCCGGTATGTGATGCGGCAATATGGTGGTAGCGTCCCTGCACAGGGACCACGCAGCCGTGCCACAGAATGGAATTTGTTGCTGTCACTGTACCCCAGGGCAGTTTCACTGCAAATAGGGCTTTTATGGCCATATTCAAGTATAAAAATATGTTGAAACACCCCCCCACCCCCCCCCCTCAGAGCTGGACCTGATCTGAGGGTGCCAAAACACAGCTTCCTGCTTCTCCATGGGCTCTGTAATTGCCATTATTAACTTCAGCGGTGAGGAATCAAGGGAGTTCTGCAGCAGTGACAGCACTCTGGTGCTTATAACCCTTGTGGGATATATATATGTGTGTGTGTGTATATGTGTGTGTATGTGTATACAGTTGTCTTCAAAATTATTCAACCCCCACTGAAATTGAATGTTTTGGCCAGTTTGACATTGATTTTGATCATTCAGTCATCTTGCTTACATTTACATGAAAGAGGCACTTGTAGGTCAGAGAAATATAAACTTAAGTTTATAATGAAATAACCACAAATGTCTTTTCTGTGCTCACATCATTATTAGTTTTTATTCAACCCCCAAGTGACATTCAATCTTAGTACTTAGTACAACATCCTTTTACAGTTATAACAGCTTTTAAACGTGAAGCATAGCTTGACACAAGTGTCTTGCAGCGATCTACGGGTATCTTCGCCCATTCTTCATGGGCAAAAGCCTCCAGTTCAGTCAAATTCTTAGGCTTGCGCACTGCAACTGCTTTCTTTAAGTCCCACCAGAGGTTCTCAATCGGATTTAAGTCTGGTGACTGCGATGGCCACTCCAAAATGTTCCAGCCTTTCCTCTGCAACCATGCTCTAGTGGACTTGGAGGTATGCTTGGGATCATTGTCCTGTTGAAAGGTCCAACGTCTCCCAAGCCTCAGGTGTGTGACGGACTGCATCACATTTTCATCCAATATCTCCTGGTACTGAAGAGAATTCATGGTACCTTGTACACGCTGAAGCTTCCCTGTACCTGCAGAAGCAAAACAGCCCCAAAGCATAATTGACCCTCCGCCATGCTTCACAGTAGGCAAGGTGTTCTTTTCGTCATATGCCTTGTTCTTCCTCCTCCAAACATAGCGTTGATCCATGGGCCCAAACAGTTCTAATTTTGTTTCATCAGTCCACAGAACACTATCCCACAACTTTTGTGGTTTGCCCACATGACTTTTGGCATACTGCAGTCGACTCTTCTTATTCTTGGGAGACAGCAAGGGGGTGCGCCTGGGGGTTCTGGCATGGAGACCTTCATTACGCAGTGTGCGCCTTATTGTCTGAGCTGAAACTTCTATACCCACATCTGACAAATCTTTTTTCAGTTCCTCAGCAGTTACACGGGGACTTTTATCCACTCTACGCTTCAGGTAGCGCACAGCAGTCGAAGTCAGGATCTTCTTTCTTCCACGACCAGGTAGCATTTCAATAGTGCCCTTTGCCTTGAATTTGCGAATGATGCTTCCTATGGTGTCTCTTGGTATGTTTAACTTCTTTGCAATCTTCTTATAGCCATTGCCCTTCCTGTGAAGACAAATCACCTCTTCTCTTGTCTTCCTGGACCATTCTCTTGACTTCACCATGTTTGTAACCACACCAGTAAATGTCTAGAAGGAGCTGAGTATCACAGTCATTTTAAAGCTGCCTAATTGGTGCTTATTATGCTTGATTGGTGCTTGGTGACATCCACAGGTGTTTTCAATACCTGATTGAAAACACCAGAATTAACCTCTCTTCTTCAGAGTGGTAGTCTTTAAGGGGTTGAATAATTGTGGCAATGAAGAAACCACAAAATACACATTTACTACTGTGTTATATAAACAATTGATGTCATTTTAGTTGCATTTGGTTCTTTAAAACGTCCTTGTAGGATTTCATTCTGAATACAATTCCAAATGTACACTATAGTCCCTAAACCCCTTTACAGCATTGGGGGTTGAATAATTTTGAACACAACTGTATGTATATGTATATATATATAGTAGGCAGGTGGGGTGTGCTGCAGCACAATAACGGAGACTGATCAACGAGGATGATAGTAAAAAGTTTTACTGAGTGACATCAAGCATCTCTGTGCCGACGTTTCGGGGTCCCGTGCGCCCCGTTTTCAAGGAGGAAAGAGGAAAACGGGGAAAACGAGGCGCACGGGACCCCGAAACGTCGGCACAGAGATGCTTGATGTCACTCAGTAAAACTTTTTACTATCATCCTCGTTGATCAGTCTCTGTTATTGTGCTGCAGCACACCCCACCTGCCTACTATTTCGTTACTACGCTGCCAGCACCGGAGCACTTAAAATCCTGAAGCAGGAGTGCCGGACCACTGCCACAACCTATATATATATATATATATATATATATATATATATATATATATATATATATATATATATATATATATATATATATATATATATATATATATATATATATATATATATATATATATATATATATATATATATATATTCACACACACACACACAATCCGCACGCAATTAAGTAATTCATCCAGGTTGTGCTCACTCCAAGGCACAGGACCAACACAGTATTTTTGAAGGAGGGCACTCACCATTTCGCAGATAAAAAATTCGACTTTTATTTAATCCATTAAAATAATGAACTCGGTCAACGTTTCGGTCTGCATCTCAGACCTTCTTCAAGACAAGCAGCAAGACAATGAGATCTTTCGGTACTTCTGACTTATCTGGGCGCCCGATTTTCTTCATCGCACCTAAAAATCGCATCAAATCGCATACAATCAGATTGCATGCGATTTGACGCGATTTTAATATGTGAAGGCACCCAGATGCCTGTTTCATATGTGAAATGGCCCCCAGACCCCATTTTTAATTGTATACCCACCCTGATGGCTAAATGCCCCCCATTGTTAACGCCACCCCACTATCAACGCCAACCCGAAGCGTGGCGAGCGGTACGCGTCCTCCGACCTTTTCATACCCCCACTATCCACGTCAACGTGGAGTTGATTTTGTATAGTGTGGCGAGCCACCGAGCCCGAAGCGCGGCGAGCGGACGCGGATACCTGTGAAGCCCGCGAGGGGACACGTATAGCTGTGAAGGTATCCATGTCCCCTTGCTGCGCTCGCCACGCTTCGGGCTCGGTGGCTCGCTGCGCTCGCCACACTATATAAAATCAACTCCACGCCGACTCGGATAGTGGGGGTATGAAAAGGTCGGAGGACGCGTACCGCTCGCCGCGCTTCGGGTTGGCGTTGATAGTGGGGTGGCTTTAACAATGGGGGTCATTTAGCCATCAGGGTGGGTATACAATTAAAAATGGGGTCTGGGGGGCCATTTCACATATGAAACAGGCATCTGGGTGCCTGTACATATTCAAATCGCATCACATGCAATACAATAGCATACAATGCAATGTGGTTTTCTCTTCAAGGGAATTTCAAGGGAAATCGCATCAAATCGCATGCTTAGGGTACTGGCATACAATTTCAATATCGGGCGCCCAGATAACTCACAAGTACTGATCTTTCTCCAACAGAGACTTTGGCATTGACAAAAGGGTAAAAAGCAGCGTCTAGGGCTAGGAAGAGGGATCACCCATATATCTTGCATCTAAACTTTTCTGGACTCTCTCATTGGAGTCCATGTGCGCAGCTCTCCTGCAAGGACCTAAGGTTAACCAGGTGGCTCCACATATTGGGCCTCAACAGCAGAAGCCCACTGATTTCTTAAGTGGGCAAATTAAGTCTGAAAGCACTCGCTCACTTGCTATATTGGCATCAGTGCATCTCCCAGCAAGCAGCAGCAGTAGCTACAGACTGAAAGGAGATCTTTCTCTTTTACCTATCCATCCCCACAAATGTCTTTATTATTGCACTCAAACTATTGTTCACAATCTTAAAAACTCTCACTAGGGAGGTTATTCTGGTTGGTGCGTAAATTTCCGAATTATTTCGGAGCGGTCCGCACGCCACGCTGTGCGGACATGGTACGAAGAAACGCCCACTGGTCCTCCGCATTCGGACGGACTCACACTTTAAGAACAGGGCGTGTGTACGGACGACATCCAAACCATGCGTGTGCGGTGTACACACACATATTCTGCACGGTCTTACAGCGTCTGCACGGTCTTACCGCGTCAGAACGGATGGGAACCTGCCCGTACGCACCGATGTTATTGGTGAATGTAAAAGTGACATGTATATTTATATTAGTGATAGCAAGTTCTGTCCATTGCTTGCAGTGAAAATGTGTGCCGTGCAGCCGTGCTTTGAGCATATATTTGTGTGTTTTGTAATGGTCCATTTAAGCTGCAATGGTTCCAATTGAAGCAATGGCAAGAGTGTAATTAATGAGTAATGAGTAAAGGAGTGGATTGTATTGTGTTCAGCTGACTGGTTCAGGTGCGCCCATACTGATTGGGCGTTCTGAATGCCTAGCGCATGACCGAGTGGTGTCCGCAAAGTAATACTTGCTTATGAAGACAGCATATTTCCTGCCTTTTTGTTTGTGTGCAGTCGGTGTGCTCTCCGAATGCACGCCTACCAGAATTAGTGCACTCCCTCATGTACGCCCAGTTTAGCCCACTTTGAAACTACGCCCCTGTGTACTTCCGAATGCCGCCCATATTACGCCCATATTTCCCGAGTGAATGCGGTGCACATTTCTGTACGGTATTAGTGAGAACGAGTACGGAGACCTTGCGTGGCACATGCGCATAGCGTTACCCACGCATGCGCAGACGGCTAAAAAACACCATCCGAAAGAATTCAGAAAATTACGCATCGACCAGAATAAGGCCCCATGTGCTAATCAGCAATACTCATTATTATTTCCCTACTGTGGTACTTTACTAAAGAAAACAGTCTATTGACTTATAGCCATTAGGGTGTACTTGTGTCCAAATTCTCAGAGGAGCACAATAGACATCCAAAATATATAAGGTGATATTTGGCTAAACTCATCACTAAGAGCAAGCCCACCTGCCCAAGACCAATTTTGGAGGCACAGGGGTGTCATTGCTCTTTTTTGTTCTTTTTTAAAAATAACTTTGTCTTGCCTAGGGAAATATACTCACCTTGGCAAACCTTGCATGTTTCCTGTATGTAAAAGTGCTTGTGTGTTGATAGTTGGTTCGTATATTTTAACTTAACCAAATAAAAGTAAAATTTTAAACTAAATTCATATCCTTTACAAGTTGTGCCCCAAAAAAGGAGTCCTTTCCAGTTTTCCCCATGTTACGACAATGGTGTTAGAAGTATTACAAAATCATGGATGGTTGATACATTGGGAAAAAACAAGACATTTTTTTCCCTCAGCACACTTTGGGAAAAAAGCCAGCTACAACCAGCACAGGTGATCCAATTTCTTGGTGTAATAATAGACACAACAGAGTTCACAGTCTCTGTGTCAGAAGAACGTTGTTTAAAAATCCAACAACTAATCGATATCATTCAAACAAGGAAGAGAGTTCAGCTAAAGACAGCAGTGAGTCTATTGGGCATGATGTCATCCACTATCAAAATTATTCCTTGGGCCAGATGGAGGATGAGAGTGTTTCAATGGAGTCTGCTAAAGTATGCAAAATATCAAACGGCTCAAAATTACTTTGTGACCATTCCTATAGAGGCAAAAAAATTTCTGAATTGGTGGGAGGAAGGAAAGCTTCTCGTCTCTGGAAAATCCTCAATTCATCATCATCACCACAGACACAAGTGTAGTAGGTTGTGGAGCTCATGCCCAGACTTGTCAAAGGGCCTGGTCCACTCTAGGAAGCAAATTTCCCTCCAATCAAAGAGAATTGAGAGCGGTATGGCTAGCAATTTGCATCTTAAAAAATCTAATTTGAGGTTCTCATGTAAAAATTGACAGACAATATCACGACAGTGTCAAATATTTAAATAAACAAGAAGGCTCAAGGAGTGCAAACCTGTTAAAAAAACCTGACAAATATTATGAATTGGTTAGAAGTAAATCTGCAATCTAAATCAGCCTTTTATCTTCCAGGCAAGGAGAATCCGAAAGCAGATTTTCAGAGCAGGTGTTAGGAACCAGGGTCAGTTCAGTTTTGTTTTCTGTTCAGTTTGTGTTTGGCATTTGACTCACTGGTGGCCTCCAGTGGTAGGTCTGTGCCATATCAGCTCAACATTCTGTGAGCTTAATTCATTCACTAGTCTGCAAGGTAATTAGCTTGTTAAGTACAGCTTGGGAGCTGCCTGGATTTCTACTAGGTGTAATTAATCACTTGAGCCCTTCATAGGGCAGGCTCTCCTGCAATACTCTGCCAGTGATAGCTTCCAGCTTCCTGTTTCCTGTGCTAGTAGCTGCTATTCCCGATCCACAGCTGGCCACCTGTCTGAGTACTGCTCTGTTGGAGTTCACCAGCCGTTTGCTGGCAATTGTCCATTTCTCCCTGCACTTAGCCCAGTGCAGCCTTCCCGGCCTTTGGCAGTTCCAGCCTGCTTTCACTCAGTTACTGAATCCTGTCTGGCAGCTTCAGCTTCTGTTCCAGTGCTGTCCGCCTGCCTGATCTCAGCCATCTTCCTCTGTGCTTCTCTGCTGCTGGTACGCTCCCGGGGGGCATCGGTTGGTCGGCGGTCCGTTCCTGGTACTGTAAGTTCCCCGGTTGCGGACCTGGTTCCTTATTCTTGGCTTGGTGCCCTCCTGGGTCTTGTTCATCTTTTGTTATTTCAGCCCCACTGAGGAACTCAGTGGGATTCTCCTCAGCAGTTGCTGCGTTCTCAGTTTTCCCAGACTGGGTGGTCCCAGTGGGAATTTATCTGTGTTTAGTGTTCGTGCGTATCGTTCATTGTGTGCTTTTTGGTGTGGTGTATTTCTTATTGTGTAGGCGACGTGATTGCAGTTGGTGGACGACCAGGTCGCTGGCGCTTTTAGTTGCGTTAGATAGTTACGGCAAGCTGCCTTTTTTCTTTAAGTCTGTCAGGCTTTTTAGTTTGATTTATCCTTTTGACTGTACCCTGGGGGGGATCCCTGGATCCTTGTCTGTACCTAACACCTGGCTGCACCGGAGCTAGGGTGGGCCTAACTCGCCCTCTCAAACGTGGCGGCTACAGGCGAAGCCTAGTTCTTGCAGGAGCCGGTCACCCTACCCGGGGGGGGGTCAACAGAGGTAGTGTAGGATTTCGCCGTGGTTGTCCTGAACAGCAGTCCCGGCTACGGGTGCACACCCGAAACCATAACAGCAGGACAGTAGTTTGCCCAAGAGAATGGGAACTGTAAAATTCCTTGTTTCAGTTAATAGTCCAGAGGTTCGAAAAACCAGAAATCGACCTATTGGCAACCAGCAAGTACAAGAAAGTGAATCTTTACTTTTCCAGGTACCAGATGCAAGGGTCATTCGAAATAGATGCATTGTCCCAGAAGTGGGAGTTCAGGCTGGTTTATATATTCCAACCTTTTCCTCTAATATCCAAGGTGTTAAAGAAAATTTGAGAGGAGAAAGTGCAAGCAATAGTTATTCTTCCATATTGACCCAGGAGATCTTGGTTCCAGATGGTACTAGACATGGCGCTGGAGGAACCTTGGACCTTACCACATCCCCTTACATGTTGAGTCAGGGTCTTCTGTTCTACCAGGAACCTCAATAGCTGGCTTTGACGTAATGGAAATTGAGAGGCAGTCATTGAAAAATAAAGGACTGTCAGCATATGTTGTGGAACTTCTCCTTCAAGCAAGGAAGAAGGTAACTTCAGAAATGTATTACAGAATTTGGAGAACTTTTCTTGAATGGTGCAAGGATAAATGTGACATGGCCAATTTGAAGATAACTGATGTCTTACAGTTCTTAGGTGACAGCTGCAAGAAAGGTTTGGCCAGTTCGACACTAAAAGTACAGATTTCAGCCTTACGTATTCTGCTAGATAAAAGACTGGTGGAAAGACAAATAAATTTAATTCGAATTTTTTTTTTTTCAAGCTATGAAAAGGGCAAGACCAAGGATAAAATCTATTGTTCCTCATTGAGATCTCAATTTGGTACTTAATACACTTATGTGGCCTCCTTTTTTAACCTTTTGGATTTGGTAAAATTAACATTTTTAACCTCGAAAGCTATATTTTTGGTTTCCATCACATCAGCCAGAAGAATTGGAGAGATACAGGCACTTTGTTTACATGAGCCTTACCTGAAGATTTTTGAAGAGCGTATAGTACTCAGGACAAACCCATCTTTTTTTTTTTTTTACCAAAAGTGGTGTCAACGTTTAATATAAATAGAGAAATCATCCTGCCTTCTTTTTATCTGAAACCATCAAGTAAAAAGGAACAAGATTTTCATAAGTTGGACGTAGTGTGAGCAGTGTCTATTTATTTAAGAGTCAAAACATTTGGACATTCCGAGTCATTGGCCCTTATTCAGATCTGATCGCAATACAAATTTGTTCTCAAAATGGGCAAAACCATGTGCACTGCAGGGGGGGCAGATGTAACGTGTAGAGTTACATTTTGTTTCTGTGCAGGGTAAATACTGGCTGCATTATTTTTACACTGCAATTTAGATTTGAGTTTCAACACACCCCACCCAAATTTAACACTCTCTGCATATGTTACATCTGCCCCACCTGCAGTGCACATGGTTTTGCCCATTTTGAGAACAAATTTGTACTGCGATCAGATCTGAATAAGGGCCAATATTTGTTATTCCATCAATCATAAGAAAGGGTTTCATGCCATCAAAGCAAACTTTGTCCAGGTGGGTCAAAGAAACTATTACATTCTGTTACATAAAAGTTTGGAGGCAGTTACCAGGAATAGTAAAGGCACACTCGGCAAGGGCAGTGGCAGCGTCTTGTTCTAAGGAAGCAAGAGTATCCATGAAGGATATTTGTGAAGCAGCAACTTCAGAGGCCCTCTGATGAAAACTGCCAAGGAGCAGTTGAAACAGCTGTCAGGATAACAGCTGTCACCATTGCCACTATGTCTTTGCATTAAAACACTATTTTTCTTTCACCAACTGCTGAGTGCTGGCTCCAATTCCTTTCCCTGAAGGGGTTAGTGCTTGATACTAATGAGGAGCCAGATTTGCGGGATGATTTAGATGAGCCCTTACAGGATTCGCAGCCTGCATTTACAGGCACTGAACCACTCATTATGGCCCTTCGGGACCTCCCTTTAACTGATTCTGTAGTAGGGGATCCATTCTTTGGAGCCCAGAAAAAGCAGCCTATTTATGCAGAACAGGCTGATTAGAGGACACATTCAAGGTGGTGTGGAAGTCCGCAGAACAATGTTTTAAGCTCACAAAATGGTTTGTGTTCATCTTCCCTTTCGAGCCAGCAGGCTGAAAATTGTGGGAGAAGTCCCGTGTTGTGGACACGTCCCTGTCACGCTTGTCCAAAAAGGTGGTACTACCGGTACCAGGGTCCTCATCTCTGAAGAACAGCTCTGATAAAAAAAAAGGTAGAAGCTACCCTTAAGGCTATTATACTGCCAGTGGCGCATGTCAACGCCCGGTACTACCGTCCATACTTGGGCCTTCCAGATAATGGAAGGGTTGCAAGGGGACATGACTGTGGAGCAGGTTTCAGAGAAACTGGGCAACATACAAGACATGGCCAAAATGCTGTGCTATGCACAAAAGGAATTAGGTGCAATTAATGCATGCAATTCTGCCATGGCGGTCTCCGGACGCAGGACACTCTGGCTATGCCAGTGGGCGACAGATGCTGATTCAAAGCGTAGCGTGGCAAATCTCCCTTATACGGGGGGACAGGTTGTCAGTGAGTTAGATGATCTGATTTCCAAGGCTACTGCTGGGAAATCAACATTCCTCCCATCTACGCGCACTGCCGGCCCTTCTAAGGTCCCGTGCAGCAGTCCTTTTGGGCCACTAGATTCTGCCAGAAGGCTAGAGGTGGCTCCAAGGCGCAGAGGGGTTCTCTGACAAAGTTCCATAAGGCCTCAGCCCAGGATTGTAGCGCTGGAGCTACTGCATCCAAGCCCTCTGCATGACTGCCCAAAACCTCCACGAGTCTTGCTCAAGGTGGGCGCTCATCTGCTATGCTACGCTCAGGTGTGGGAGGTGTCCTGTGCCAATTCCTTGGGTACAGACTCTCATTTCGCAAAGGCTACAAGCTGGAGTTTGCAAAGCAGCCCCCACACAGGTTCTTCAAATCAGGACTACCAGCCTTGAGAGAGACTCAAGCCACCCTGTTACAAGCAATACAGAGACTACTGCTGTCTCAGGTATTTATCCCTGTCCCTCCTCAGAAGAGGGGCAAGGGTTATTACTCCAACCTATTTGTAGTACCGCAACCGGATAGTTCGGTACATCCAATTCTAAACCTAAAGTCTCTCAACCCATTCCTAACAGTAACTACTTTCCATATGGAATCCCCTTGGGTGGTCATAGTGGGACTAGAGGAGGGAGAGTTCCTAGCATCCCTTGATGTGAAGGACGCCTACCTGCACATCCCAATATGGGGCAGACATCAGGCGTTCCTGAGGTTTGCCATTCTGGAAGAGCATTTTCAATTTCAGGCCCTCCCTTTTGGTCTGTCCACTGCACCCGCATATTCATGAAGGTGATGGTGGAGGTGATGGTGGAGGTGATGGTCTTGCTCAGAAAGAGGGGGATAAACACCATACCCTATCTGGATGACCTACTTATAAAAGCCAGGTCAGAGGAAGCCTTGAAGCTAGCAATTCAGGTGTCTACGTAGGTCCTCATTGCACACGGGTGGTTACTGAACCTTCCCAAGTCCTCGCTGATCCCATCGCAGCGGCTGCTGTTTCTGGGCATGGTACTGGATACCAGGGAGCAGAAAGACTTCTGCCAGGGGACAAGGTTCAAGTGCTTCAGGTACTGGTGAGCGATCTATTCGCTGCAGTCCAAGTCTTAGTCCACCAATACATTCGGGTAATGGTAAAGATGGTTGCCTTTTTTGAGGCGGTCCAATACGGGAGATTCCACTCCCGTGTTTTCAGTTAGATCTCCTGAGAAAATGGTCAGGATCTCATCGGCATATGCACAGGTTTTTCTGTCCACAAGATCCAGGGAATCACTGCAGTGGTGGTTCCATGCTCCAAACCTGGAGATTTGGGATCCTGAATTGGATTCTACTAACTACGGACGCCAGCCCAAGGATGGGGCGCCTTGATGATGGGAGTGACCTTCCAAGGCAGGTGGTCCCTTTTGGGAATCTTTTTTTTTAAAGATTGAATTTTTATTAGATTTTCAACAGCATGTCAAATAGACAGCTACGGGGGAGGGGGGATACAGAATGAAGAGACGGGGAGGGAAGGGAGGGGGAAGGGAGGGAGCAACACTTTACAACTTGCAGTAATAAGCAATATACATACATGGTACAGACATGTGGTCATAATGATATAGAGGTCATCGGTAACATCCCACTTTCAGCAATAATTAACTCTAGAAGGGGTGTGTAAATGGAATATGTGCTGATAGTTCTTTTTGGGGTGGATGTTTAGGCCTTTGCTATTGTGTAAGCGAGCCAGGCTGACCATTTAGTTGTAGAGGGCGTGGAGGGCTTAACATAGGTGGAGCCCTCTGTCTCGAATCGGAAGTGGTTATGGACCGCTTCTTCGATAGTTAGGGTCGTTGGAACTAGGGGGGTTCGCCAATGACTGGCCAGAAACAGCTTGGTCGCTATCAGAATATGGCCGAGTACATATTGAGTATCCTTAGGGACAAAGTCTGGGAATAGATGGAATATAGCTATTTTCGGATGTTGGGATATGAGGACACCCGAAATGTCTGAGAGTAAAGTAAATATCCTAGTCCACATTCCCTTCAGCTTAGGACACGACCAAAATATATGGAATAGTGTTCCCACTCCTCCACATTGTCTCCAGCATGTGTTGGGGGTAGATGGCCAGATTGAGTGGAGGAGGGCTGGGGTCAGGTATTGCCTGTGAACCAGTTTAAAGAATTGCTCTATATGAGATTGGCATTTGGAGATGTGGAAGCAGTTGTGGAAGATGGTTTTCCATTCGTCATCCGACAGAGGGCTCATAAGGTCGTGTTCCCATTTACATTGGGAGCGTGTTTTAACCGGGTGCTGCGGGTCTGTTAATACATTGTACCACCATGATATGGAGCCCTTGGTGTTTGTTCTTGTAAGTCTATGGTGTATGTAATTGGGAATTGGCACTATTTTGTGGGGGGAGGGGCTTGTGCTCTGTACCCAATGTCGCAATTGTAGAAACTTATAAAACTGCTTAGCTGAGATTGAGAAGGAGGTTTGGATATCGCCAAATGGGATCATGGAACCTTCTCTGAGGATAGTTCCTAATGTTGGGATGCCCTGGGCAACCCAGTTGTCCAGTGATAAGTTTGGAATCATGTGGGCTATTCCCTTTAAGGACAAATCGGGGGAAGGGAGGGATATCTCCGGTATTGTCGATACCAGTGTTAGCCATGAGCGTCTGGTGGATAATAGAATAGAAGAGCGTTCAATAGAGTTTGGAGATTCCGATGGGGGGAGCCACAAGATGTCAGTGAGGTCCATCGGGGAAGAAATTCCTCTCTCCAGGAGGACCCATGGTTTAGTATCATCGTTTACAAACCAAGCATGGAGCGGGGCTAGAATACATGCTATTTGGTATGAAAGGAGATCTGGAAATGCCAATCCTCCCTTTGACTTAGGGAGGCACATTTTGCTTCTGGCTAGTCTAGGTTTCTTGCCTCTCCAAACATACTTTGAGAATGCTGTATTAAATTTAGTTAGCAAATGTTTTGGGAGGAGGATAGGGATAGTTCTAAAAAGATAGAGTAGCTTAGGTAGTAGGATCATTTTTAGGGCTGAGATTCGGCCAAGCCACGAGGTCTCAAGAAGCATCCATTCGCTGGTCATCTGGGAGAATTTCTGTAGTAGTGGGAGGTAGTTAGCGGTGATTATATCCGATACTTTAGGGGTTATGTGGATACCTAGATATTTTAGGCTGTTCGTCTGCCACGAGTAGTCATAACTTAGCTTTAATTCTGCTAGGGTGTTTGCCGGCATATTTATGGGTAAAGCCTCCGTTTTGGAGCTATTTAATTTATAGTAAGAGACGGAAGAATACGTATGGAGAGTCTTATGTAAAGCGGTCAGGGAGGTGGGAGGGTTGGCAATGGTGAGGAGAACATCATCTGCGAATAGGCAGATCTTATATGAGCGACTACACAGGTAGGGGCCCTTGATCTCAGGGTTTGACCTGATCGCTTCTGCTAGGGGCTCAATCGCGAGAACAAACATTAGTGGGGATAGTGGGCACCCTTGACGGGTGCCATTAGATATTACAAAAGAGGATGAAAGCATGCCGTCCACAAAAACTTTGGCCGATGGGTTGGAGTAGAGGGCCATAATAGAGGATAGCGCCCTATCTTTAATTCCAAATTTCTGCAGGACTGCCTGTAAATATCCCCAATGGAGTCTATCGAACGCCTTCTCCGCGTCTAGTGATAGGAATAGTAGCGGCTCCGTTGACACGGAGAAGGCGTCCAAAAGATGTATAGTCCTCCTCGTGTTGTCAGGTGCCTGTCGTCCCATCACGAACCCCACCTGGTCTTGGTTGATTAGATGTGGGAGGATTGGGTTAAGTCTATTCGCTATTAATTTAGCGTAAATTTTCACGTCGGTATTTAGCAAAGCTATGGGGCGGTAGTTCGTTAAAATTTTGGGATTTTTACCCGGTTTTGGGAACGTAACGATTCGTGCCTCCAGCATTTCGGCTGGGAATGAGCCTTGCGCTGATGCTTCATTATAAAGGGGGGTTAATAAGGGAGTTAGTTGGTCTCGGTAAGTTTTATAGAATTTATTAATATAGCCATCTGGGCCCGGGGCTTTTTCTGTTGGAAGGTTATCAATGACTAGGAGGACCTCATTCTCAGACCAGGGGCGCTCGAGGTTGTGTAGTGTGGATTGGTCTAGTGAGGGGAGGTTGATGTGACGTAAAAAAGATTTAATTCTGGATTGGGTTGGGGGGTGAGAGGGTCATGGCGGAGGTTGTAAAGGGAGGAATAGTATTCCGCAAAGGCATTGGCTATGTCAAGGGGGTCCGTTACTGTGGTTCCCTTCAGGTTAGTGACTTGCTTAGTACGTTCCTTTGCTTGCTTCCCTCTCAATTTTCTAGCCAGCAATCTGCCTGCTCTATCACCTTGAGTATAAAATTTTTGTTTTAGCTTAAACAGATTTCTCCGAACCTCTGACATCGATAGCGCATTCCACTCATTCCTCATCTTAAGAAGCTCTCGGTACGTGGATCTGTTAGTTGGATCTAGTTTAAGTTTATTTTCTAGGTCTAGCAGTTTGGCTTCAATTTCCTCACGATTCTTGGTTAGTTTCTTTCTATGCTGAGCTGCAGCTTGGATAAAGGAGCCTCTAAGGACTGCCTTCAAGGCACACCAGTGTGTGGGAAGAGAGGTCTCAGTAGGGGAGTTGGTTTCTAGGAACAAGGCTAGGGATTTATCAATTAGGGATTTAGAGTCTCTATCAGACAGAAGGTACCCGGCCAGTCGCCATGGTCTAGGAGGCAATCTTGCCAAGCTTAAGTCCCAAATGAGCAGGATAGCTGAATGGTCTGACCATGGGATCGGCAATATGTCTGCTTTCTTAATTTGTTGGAGGGTCCTCCCGTCTGAGAGGGACAGGTCGATTCTAGAAAAGGTTCTGTGGACCGCTGAGTAAAAAGTAAAGTCTTTGCAGTTAGGGTTCCTTGCCCTCCAGACATCGTAAAGGCCAAACTCATGTAATATACGTTGAAATGCCTGCGATTGGTTTCTTGTGGGGGGAGTTGCATGGGCAGGGCGGGGTGTCGATTTGTCCATAGCAGGGTCTAAGACTAAATTGAAGTCACCTAAGATGATCAGTGATCCCTTATATGATGAGTGGAGGGCTGAACAGAATTTCCTTATAAATGGGACTTGTTTGGTGTTGGGAGCGTATACATTAGCGATCGTGATTGGGTTATTATCTATTTGTCCTATAGCAATTAAATATCGACCTTCCGGGTCTGTAATTTGTTTCTCCAGAGAAAAGCTACACGCCTGAGAGAGGAGAAGGGCTACTCCAGCTTTTTTTTTTGGACCGTTAGCTGTTAAGCATGTTGGGAACTTATTGTCATAGAAGCGGGGAGGTGCTGAAGCCATAAAGTGTGTCTCCTGGACTGCTACTATATGGGCTTTGAGCCTGGCGAAGTGAGTCAGTGCCATTCTCCGCTTATTGGGGGAGTTTAGGCCCTTTACATTTAGTGACAGTATTTTAAGCTTTGTCGAGATCATGGATACTCGTACTTTAGTGGGTGGGCGATGTCATATCTATGGATAAACCACAAGGGCTCTCGGGCCTGTATAGTCATATAGCCAGAGGTGCATGGCCGTGCACACGTGGCCACAGTTTTAAAACTGGGATGGGAGAAAAGCATAACCAAGTATTGCGTTGTATATCTAATAAAGGTGGTGCCAGATGTAGCGTACCAATATTGATGCGAAGTGTTGTGGGCAGGGACGGGTTTTGAGAGATGGTTCCAGATGATCTGAAGCTGAGTAGTGGGTTCAGTAGGGGAGGAAAGGTAAAACAGGGAATATGTACATAGAAGCGTACACCCTAAGGGTGTTAAAGAAGGCCGCCCAGTTTGGCGGCACATAGGGGTGTGGGCCTAAGCACAGGACTGTACCGGGGGGCCCTCGGTGATAAACACAGAGCAAATATTAATATATCTTTAGAACACCAATGCAATAAACGTGTGTAGTGAACTGAATTTAGTTCTAATAACGTGAAAAGATCCTAGGCCAGCAGACGGCTGTGTAATCCTAGGACAAACATGGGTAACAAGATAGGAAAACATGCCATATCAATAGCTGGAATATCGTTAAGCATTAAACACATTAGTCTATTAGTCTACTAGTTAGACACACTCGACCCGTAGTTGGCCGAGAGGGGGTGCGGACCCATATCCCTGACTCATCTGAGATTTATATCCGGGTACTGAATGAGTCGCACGTCCCCCTCGTCCAAAGCTCCTAAGCGGAAGAAGCCAACTGTGGGTAGCTGGGTCTTAATGTTCAAACATAAACAACTGTCACATTTCAAGAGGAATAAACTGAGCCAAGCAAATCATATACATTACGTTCACGTAGTATGTCCAGACGTAGACCACTCCTGGGCCACTTTATTGACAGAAGGCGGGGAGATAGCTATGTCCCAATCCGCCAGAATTTTGGCACCTGCTGTTGGAGAAGTGATAATGGTGGTGGTCTCGTCACGTTTGATTATCAACTTTGTTGGGAAGCCCCAACGATATGGAATGTTCGCTTTCTGGAGGGATCTAGTGATTGACGCAAAGGATCTTCTCATTGCCAGAGTAGAAGCGGAAAAGTCCCCAAAGATCTGTAGCTCTCCCAGGATAGATTCGGATTCGTCTAAGGATCTTGCTGCTCGCAGAACCCGCTCCTTGATGTGGAAATAATGAAATCTCATCAGGGTGTCTCGTGGGGCACCCGGTGGGGCGTTTTTGGCTTTGGGGATACGGTGGATGCGGTCTAATAGAAAGTCTGAGATGTGTACCGTTGGTAAAAGCTTTGTGAACAGGTCTGTCACAAATTGCACCAGGCCGTTTGGGGTGACCGATTCGGGGATGCCTCTGATCTTAATATTGTTTCTACGAGACCTGTCTTCCATTTCGCCTAGTTTACTGCGGAGGGCAACATTCTCTTGCTGTAACTCTTCATGTAGAACAATCAGCTCATTGTGGGACTTCACAACTTCCTCCATTTTGATTTCTAAATGATCAACCCGTTGTCCCACTGCGTCGATGGACTGCTGGCAAGATTGGACAGCTGCTTTGAGTTCCTGTGAGAAGTCTGTCTTGAAGGCCTGCAAGAGTTGTTTCATGGCTCCTATTGTTAGGGGGTCATTGTCACCCATAGTTGGCAGAGTCGCGGGGGGTGGTGAAGAGGCGTCAGCGGAGGTGCTAGGTGCTAGCGGCTGTTTATAGGAAGATGTGGCCGGAGATTTCCTGGCAATCCCCTGCACTGGAGACGGAAGCTTGAAGAAGTTCGATTTTGATGTCCCCGGCACGTCTTTCTGGCGCCTGGATGGCATTGTACAGCTTATAGCCGCTGGAGTATGAAAGGGCGGGGACTTCACTGGATCAGGAGGGAGGGAGAGCACAATCTTCGGTTCCCTGGGTAGGATTATATCATGGGTGCATCAGTGCGGTTTAATATCCGCATGGTGATTGGGGCGCCCGGTGCCTCTGCATTAGGGCATAGGGAGCGGTATCACATAGTCCTCTTGGATTGGTAAGTAGGTCTCCAGAATGATGGAGGGCGCCCCTGGGCACTAGATGTGGGGTAGGCTGAGGTGGCCAGCTAGGAGGGTGACAAGTGAGGTGGCAGTCAGGGTCTAGGCAGGTGCCCACCAATTCCCCCAGTCTCCAGCACTGCAAGTTAACCCCCTTCCCCAACCAAGATGGCCGCCGTTCACTGTACTTCTTCAATTATTGTGCAAAGAAAGGACAGCCTGGCTAAGCCCAGTAATGTGGGCTTGCTTAGGGGTGTCAGGGGGGGTAGCAGTGAGACCTCTGAGTGGTGAGGGCTAATCGCAACGTTGGTCTGTGGGTAGGGGCTGCGTGTGTGGGTGACTGACAGCCTGCACTGGCTGTTAAAATGGCCGCCGTTACCTCTGTTCTGGAGCCTCCTGGGCTGTGTTGCTGGAGATGGGGAGCCTGGGGGGTGCAGGGATGACCCCTACAATGCCAGGGGGGGGGTCCGCCTTGCAGCAGTCCTCCCTGGGCAGAGAAAGTGCCGTCCCCGGGCCTTTTCCGCCGCGATCTCCGCCGCGGAGCTCAGGCGGCGGGGAGGTGATAAATTTAGGTCCCGGCTTTTAGGGAGACTAGGCCACAACCTGCGGAGACCCGCCAGCGGCGTCTCCCGGCTCCGTGGCCCCGCTCGACCTGTTCCCCGATGTCAGGAGGGCTCTTGTGCTTTCAGGTAGGAGCAGAGAGGAGGGTTGGGGCAGCGTAAATGCACTTTTGGTGCAGCAAGGAGCCAGAGCTCAGAGAAGTGCTGCCATCTTTCTTCCCGGCCCCCTTTTGGGAATCTAAACTCCACATAAACAACCTGGAGTTCAGAGCTGTGTTTTATGCTCTCCTGCAAGCTGCACCACTGCTGAAAGACCAGGCTGTAAAAGTCCAGTCGGACAATGCGACGAAAGTGGTATATGTATGTATGTATGTATGTATGTGTGTGTATATATATATATATATATATATATATATATATATATATATATATATATATATATATATATATATTATATAGGCAGAGGCTCATCTGACTGCGCTGTCAGACATTTTCATTCCCTGGGTGGACAATTGGGAGGCGGACTATGAGTCATCACGACCTTCACCCCGGGGAATGGAACCTGAAAGAATGAGTCTACGGTGGGGAAGCCCACAGATAGATCTGATGGCATCCAGACTCAACAAAAAGTTGGCCCGGTATTGTTACAGGACCAGAGATCCTCAAGCGGAGGCGGTGGACGCACTGACAACACCCTGGTGCTATGTATTCCCGCTGATTCCATTACTGGCGAAGGTCCTAAAAAAATATAAGAAACAACGGTGTGGAAGCAATTCTGATAGCTCCCGACTGGCCTCGCAGAGCATGCTACGTGGACCTTTAAGCCATGCTAGTGGATGACCCGTGGCTCCCTCCTCAAGAAAGAGACTTTCTCACTCAAGGTCCCTGCGTCTGCCAGGCCTTAGAACAGGGGTGGCCAAACTTGTCCTCAAGATCTGGAAAACATGGACCGTTGGTAGATCTCGAAGACCGGTTTGGCCACCCCTGCCTTAGAGCAGCTATGTTTAACGGCCTGAAGGTTAAGCAGCAGATTTTAGCTCACAAAGGATTGCATGCGTCAGTCATCTCTACGATGACTCAGGCCAGGAAGCTGTTGACTTCTATACATTACCACCACATTTGGAAAGAAGAGAAATTTGCTTCCTTGCCGGAGGTCCAAACTTTCCTGCAAGGGGTGTTGCGTATCCAGCCCCCCTTTGTGCCGCCTACACCTCCATGATAATTGGAGGTAGTCTTAGCCTCCCTACAATCATCTTGGTTTGAACCCTTTAACTGGCTTCAGCACGGCGGGTTTCAGAGCTGGGAGCTCTATCCTGCAAGAGCCCCATACCTTATATTCCATGAGGATATGGCAGAGCTGAGAAGGAACCCAAGGTTTCTTCCAAAGGTTTCGACCTTTCATTTGAACCAACCCATTGTGGTTTCAGCAGGTGGGCCTCACTCGGACATTGCTGCTACATTGGATGTGGTCCGAGCTCTCGGGTTGTACGTCCATAGGACGGCTCAGCTTTGCAAGACAGAATCCCTCTTTGTTCTGTACGATACCCAGAAAAAAGGTAATCCGGCCTCAAAGCAATCAATTGCTAGGTGGCTTTGTACTACTTTCAAACAGGCCTATGCAGTGGCCGGCCTGCCTGGCCCTGCAACAGTTAGGGCTCATTCTACCAGGGTGTTGGGATCACCCTGGGTGGCAGCCTGGGGTGTTGCGGTTCTGCAGTTATGTACGGCAGCTACATGATCGAGCTAACATACCTTTTGTCAAATTTTATAAATTTGACACTATTGCCTAGGAGGACATTCAGTATGGGAACGCGGTGTTACAGCAATCTCCGCACGTTCCCGTCCGTCCTTGAAACTTGGTTATAATTCCCATATGTTCTGGCGAATCCCCAACATCCCATATGAATGATAGAGAAAATTGGATTTTAATACCTACCGGTAAATCCTTTTCTCTGAGTCCATATGGGATATTGGGCACCCATCTCAGTGCGGGATGTTACTGTTCTCTATAATTAGTTATATTGTTACTGTTTTCTTGAATTACAGTTATATTGCCAATCATGTTCTTGGCCATTTGTTTGTGTTACAGGTGTGCTGGTTGCATGTCACCACTTTAATACAATATATATATATAAACACATAGTTATATCCTTTTCCCATATACTCTCAATTTCTTTGGGCACAGTTTTCATGTTAACTGGTGTGAGGGGAGGAGCCAGTACACCCATTGAAAGAGCTTCTATGTGCCTGTCTCCTGCAGATACCTCTCTTTTCCCATACATTCTGATGAATCCCCAATATCCCACATGGACTACATGTTTAATATGTAACTCTACTTTTCCAGAAGGCCATATGGTAAACTTATGGCATCTTTTTTTCCCCTACAATCTTGCATACAGATGAGAGGTGGTGGGGTTTGGCTGCATAGAATTCTAGGTAATAATTGGTCATAGAACAACAAATTATACTGGGGATGCAAGATTTCTTGGGATATTGCTACAAATTATTTTTATGATTATTATGACCACCCCCTCAATACAATGTTGGACCACCTTTTGCCCTTAATACTGCATGGATTCTTCTTGGCATGGACTCTAAGATGTTGGTAGGTGGTATGAGGAATTTGAGACAAAGGGGGTTATTCTGATTCACTCGGAAAAGCACAATCACTCTTTAATCGACAAAACCATATGCACTGTGGGGATTATTCTGGTAACTCTCTCTGCACATGTTACTAAGCAAGGTAACATCTGTCATGCTTTTCGAACCATCTGCAGACAATGTCAGCTTTATGACAGACAGCACTGTTTTGGAAGTATCGATCCCCGAAAGGGTACACCAGTGGTTCCCAAACTGTGCGCCTAGGCTCCCTGGGGTGCCTCGGAGCACTTGCAGGGGTGCCTCAGGTTGGCGGTCCAGAACCAATTCAAATTATTTATGGCCAATGAAACAGGCAAGTCAGCGTTTCGTCACTTAAGACTTCATGAAGTCTTAAGTGACGAAACGCGTTGGATACTGCCTGCTGATTCCTCCTAAATAGATAAGTTATACTTTTATACTCCATCTAAAAACTTTTTTATATCCCCTCCTTCTTTTAGCGATATCACATGTAGGCAATCTTACAAAGCTTTGCATTTTTTTATATTGCTGTTTTTCTATGTAATTTTTTATTATACTGTTTGTTCTTATAATAGTGCTATTGTGCATTTCTTATATATATATAAAATAAATTCTTATATGTTTTAAAAAGAAACACGTTTCTTATACAGGTATTTGTAGTCGCTTACACCTCTATCCAATCCATTGTATTTTTTATGTTACACCCCTTACTAAGGTGTTTATCCTTAGAGGTTAGCTGACACCCTTTTTTTCTAAAGGTGTATCTGCATTTTTCTATTACTTAAACAGAATCGTTCAGGACACAAGTGGCGCCCTACATCCCCTTTTTTTTCTCTGGATATATATATATATATATATATATATAATCACAAATATCTGGTGCGCAAGTCCTTGATTTTCAGATGAGGAACTACAAGTCCCAGGATAGAATTTCAGATGCACTTTAGGTTCCTAACTTGAACCGGCAGCTCCCGCAATACCTGGATCCACAGGTCACAAAGGTTTTCTAGAAAAAGACAAAAGCGGAGCGCTCCATAGTGCAAGTATTGTTTTTTTTGTTTAAAAAGGTGTTAAAAAGCAAGTGCAATATGAGGTGGATCACGTACCACAAGCGGCGGTTTTCACACACCACAGATGTAAATTGCATGTAGCCTCAGGCGGCACGGTTGGAGAGGTTACACTCCTTCAGGAGCGATCAACGCCAGGCCATGACCCACGCGTTTCGTCACGTGGACTTTGTCAGAGGGCTGGGCTGGCCTGGCCTGGCGTTGGTCAGCACTCATTAAGTAGCGTCACCCCAGCATCATGTGACTCAATATGTAAATAGGATTTAAATCCTTTATCTGTGCTAACTTCATTTATTCTAATACTGCGCACATATTAAGCCAAGGAATTTTTACTCAATAAGGCATGGTTTATAACATTTTAAAGTTAACTTATGCCCACCACTACCAGTAGTCTTTTATCATGAATATAATCGACTGTCTGGATGCCGAATGACGCTACCAAATGCACATATTAAAACAAACAACCTTTTTACAAAGCATATACATTGTGATACTAATTGACAAAAATTAATCTCACATTGAAAAAATTATTAAATATATATATAAACATAAAATAGCACACATCTTGTGCTTGAAGCTTCATACATCGGGAGTCGATTAAGGAATTGATTGGCAACCACATTTGTTTCAATCCACAAATGGAGAAATAAACACAAAAATAGATACATATAAAAAGTATATATATATATATATATATATATATATATATATACATACATAGCCTGTATAAAAAACATGTATAAATAAGTGAAAAATCTATATGAAAAAATCTATGTAGCGAACAGTAGTATTTATACATATATGTACATAAAAAAAAATTTTTTTTTAATTCATAATCATCTCATAATAAACTTATATCGGAGAAAAAAGAAACGATAAGAGGAAAAATTAGTTCAATGGCATTTTATCACATTTTATCACAAAGGTAATACAGAAGGCTGGAAATGGAGTTAAGTGAGAAACGGGGTAATTTCCAGTCCTTCATTTAACCCATTGGATACGAGGGTGTTAAGGGTTACAATACAAAATGACTCTCTTTTTGCTAACATTAGGTCTCTATTACCCTTTCTGATGTCCAGTTTGATATGCTCAAGGCCAAAAAATGTCATTCCCTGCGGATTGCTTGCTTGGCAGATTTTGAAATGCCTAGGAACACTATGGTTTTCAATACAATTTTTAATGTTCCAATATTCTGACCTTGAGACATCTTTTGGTTTTCCCCACGTATGTTTTGCCACATTTACATCGCAGGACATATACTACATAAGATGTGTTGCAATTGATCAAACTTTTGATCTTGATTTCTTTACCAGTATCAGTCAGAATTTTTTTTAATCCTGATTGCCCATGCACACACATTTTACATTTACCGCAGGAAAAAAATCCCTGCGGCTTAGACAAATCAAGGAAGCTTTGTGTGTTGCCTCCTGTTGCTATTGGCAACATGCTCGGTGCCAGCTTGGTTTTTAAAGTTGCAGCACGTTTAAACACCAGTTCTGGACGGGGAGTAATTTTTCCTTTCAAAATAGGGTCTATAGTGACAATATGCCAGTATTTATTCAGAATGTGTCTGATATTCTCATTCTGAAAGTTTTATATTGTGTTACAAAGGGACAAAAAGGTGCACTTCTATTGGTTAATGAAGTTTCATTCTTATACTCCAATAGCTTACTTCTATCCAGATGTTTTGCCCTTTCCAGAGCTGTCATAATAACATCATTGAGATAACCTTTTTCCCTAAATCTTTCTATGTAGACTCCCGCTTGCTCTTCAAACTTCACTAGAGTACTGCAATTGCATCTTAGAAGGTACAATTGCGCATAGGGGAGATTCTGTTTCCATTTATTATAGTGACAACTTCTGTAATCTAGATAATTGTTGCTGTCCACCGGTTTAAAATACGTGCATGTTTCAACATTCATGACCGGTGTAGTTTGTGGAGTCTTCAAGGCCAAATCTAGGAATTCAGTTTCATCTCCATTAAATTTGGAGGTGAAACTTAGATTGAATTCTTCGTTATGCATATATTTGACAAATTCATTAAACACATTTTCATCCCCCTTCCAAATTACTATAATGTCATCTATATACTGTAGCGCTTGTATAGTGCTATATAGTTGGAAAATGGGTTATTTTCATAAATATGGGACATTTCCCAAACCCCCAGGAACAGATTTGCGTACCCCGGAGCGCAAATCGTCCCCATCGCAGTCCCGTTTTTCTGTATGAAAAACAGTTGTGTTCTAAAACAAATTTTAAACAGTCACAGATGAAAGCTGCTTTTTCTGCTGTCATTGCAGGATCTTTCATAAGCACTGACAATATGTTTGTCAATTAGTATCACAATGTATATGCTTTGTAAAAAGGTTGTTTGTTTTAATATGTGCATTTGGTAGTGTCATTCGGAATCCAGACATAGTCGATTATATTCATGATAAAAGACTACTGGTAGTGGTGGGCATAAGTTAACTTTAAAATGTTATAAACCATGCCTTATTGAGTAAAAATGTATTGGCTTAATATGTGCGCAGTATTAAAATAAATGAAGTTAGCACAGATAAAGGATTTAAATCCTATTTACATATTGAGTCACATGATGCTGGGGTGACGCTACTTAATGAGTGCTGACCAACGCCAGGCCAGCCCTCTGACGAAGTCCACGTGATGAAACGCGTTGGGTCGTGGCCTGGCGTTGATCGTTCCTGAAGGAGTGTAACCTTTCCAACCGTGCCGCCTGAGGCTACATGCGATTTACATCCGCGGTGTGTGAAAACCGCCGCTTGTGGTACGTGATCCACCTCATATTGCACTTGCTTTTTATCACCTTTTTAAACAATACTTGCATTATGGAGCGCTCCGCTTTTGTCTTTTTCTAGAAAATATATATATAGCTATATATATAAAAGGGGGGGTGACCAGAGTGCGCTTGAGAGATACCACTTAGCCACAGAGCTAGACTCAAAGTCCAAATAAATGTGATCCTGGGGTCACTTGTATTCAAACGGAAATGTTCATAGACTTCACAAAATAAGACCGAAGACCTCGAATGTAAAAACCAATTCTTTTATTGGAAGCCCAACGCGTTTCGTCTACACGACTTCATCAGGGGCAAGGCTAAAACGTGGTAAAAAGAGGGGGTTGGTTGGCATATTTCTTGTACAAAATTGGATACAAATACATTTTATAACATAGAAAATTTGTACATACCAAAGCCTAATACAGGCTGGGAATCCGGAACAAAGAGGCAATATTTGAACAATTTCCACTTAAAATCTGCAATAATGCGTTTAAACAACCAATCACTTACAATTTTTCACAATTTCATATAATACATTAAACAAAGGGTAAGGAGCAAGCAAATGGACACAAAAATCAATTAAAAACGTACCCAAATAGGCAGAAGCGGATGATAAACGTAATCAGAGATGACAATCCAAATAGATATTTCTCAAGACCCTTCCTTCTAAGGTCTATATAGAAAGAGCTTTGTGTAGCCTATAAATGGTGGACAATAATCTATCAGTCTTAAAAGAGACTATAAAAAGTTTCATTTATAAATAAAGTCTGGGAATGGCCGTACATACCCAATAAATGAAATCCAGAGATTGGGGTCAAACAACCTATAGGTTTGGAGGTCAACCTTTCCGTTCTCAAATAGTTAAAAGCAGTGGTAAAGTCCTACAAATCAAAATATTGCGCAGTATTAAATTATATTAATGTTCCCCATCATTTATCAAAGAAAATTAATGGAGGAATGGAGCTAAGGATCACAGGGATCAGAGCTTCAGGTGTGGGGAATAAACTGACAAATGTCCCACTACAAGTGTTTAACCATAGCTTAGTATATTCCATACAGCAAAAATCATTATTAGACAGAAAATTCAATACAGTCCGCTAGCAAAGTACTTGCACATTTACATGGAGTATAAGTCCTTCCAAGATACAGCAAATAAACATATATGCACCCAAAACGTTTTGGTACTTACCACAATGGAGCATATATGTTTATTTGCTGTATCTTGGAAGGACTTATACTCCATGTAAATGTGCAAGTACTTTGCTAGCGGACTGTATTGAATTTTCTGTCTAATAATGATTTTTGCTGTATGGAATATACTAAGCTATGGTTAAACACTTGTAGTGGGACATTTGTCAGTTTATTCCCCACACCTGAAGCTCTGATCCCTGTGATCCTTAGCTCCATTCCTCCATTAATTTTCTTTGATAAATGATGGGGAACATTAATATAATTTAATACTGCGCAATATTTTGATTTGTAGGACTTTACCACTGCTTTTAACTATTTGAGAACGGAAAGGTTGACCTCCAAACCTATAGGTTGTTTGACCCCAATCTCTGGATTTCATTTATTGGGTATGTACGGCCATTCCCAGACTTTATTTATAAATGAAACTTTTTATAGTCTCTTTTAAGACTGATAGATTATTGTCCACCATTTATAGGCTACACAAAGCTCTTTCTATATAGACCTTAGAAGGAAGGGTCTTGAGAAATATCTATTTGGATTGTCATCTCTGATTACGTTTATCATCCGCTTCTGCCTATTTGGGTACGTTTTTAATTGATTTTTGTGTCCATTTGCTTGCTCCTTACCCTTTGTTTAATGTATTATATGAAATTGTGAAAAATTGTAAGTGATTGGTTGTTTAAACGCATTATTGCAGATTTTAAGTGGAAATTGTTCAAATATTGCCTCTTTGTTCCGGATTCCCAGCCTGTATTAGGCTTTGGTATGTACAAATTTTCTATGTTATAAAATGTATTTGTATCCAATTTTGTACAAGAAATATGCCAACCAACCCCCTCTTTTTACCACGTTTTAGCCTTGTCCCTGATGAAGTCGTGTAGACGAAACGCGTTGGGCTTCCAATAAAAGAATTGGTTTTTACATTCGAGGTCTCCGGTCTTATTTTGTGAAGTCTATGAACATTTCCGTTTGAATACAAGTGACCCCAGGATCACATTTATTTGGACTTTGAGTCTAGCTCTGTGGCTAAGTGGTATCTCTCAAGCGCACTCTGGTCACCCCCCCTTTTGTGTATTTTACTTCTGTCTCTTACTAACAGGAGAGACGTTCCAGAGGTGCAGCTGGTTGAAAAACCATCCCTAGCGCAATTCCTGACCACTTTTTGTTTGTATTCTATAGCTATATATATATATAGATATATATATCTATATAGATATATATAACTATATCTATATCATATAGATATATATATATATATGACATTTTTTCCCTCAGCACACTGAGCAATGTTAATAACCAATCTAGAACACTACATGATAATAGAATTCAGAGATATTGGTTACATATACCTGCGCAGGTGTATGCTATGCCCCCAAGCCGCGTCAAGGCTTCTCTGTATATTGGGGGTCCCTAGCGCTATATCTAGGTGCAGGGTGCGGCACCCCAAAAACCATCATAAGCTGGGAAGCCCAGTGCGGCATGCCAGTGATATACTAAGTGTTAATAATTAGTGATAAGAAGCCGAAGCTATATATAAAGCGAGAGATAGATGAAATGTAATTAAAATAGGAGAGAGATAGTGTTAGTGAGGGAAAAGTGTTAATAGAATGTAAGGGCATGCCGCACTTAAGCCTCCCAGCCCATCCAGTCCAGGAGCACCGCACCCCACACCACCGTTACCCTAAATTGGGTCTACGATTAACCAGCAAGGAGCCACATGATAATGGCTCCTTACTTGATATATCCAAACTAAGAGCTACCTACCTTGGAGCAACCCCAGACTACTCCATGTGGCATATCAGGACCCACATCTCCTAATATGGGCTCCCTTCTGCCTCTAACAACATACATACAGATAGTGGTAGATGCTCAATTAGTTCAGTAACATTACCCAGGTGCATGAGGGAGGGGTTAAATACTGGGTAAGTAAAACAAGACATTTTTTCCCTCAGCACACTGAGCAATGTTAGTAACCAATCTAGAACACTACATGATAATAGAATTCAGAGATATTGGTTACATATACAAGCGCAGGTGTATGACATGCTCCCAAGCCGCGTCAAGGCTTCTATGCATATTGCGGGTCCCTAGCGCTATATCTAGGTGCAGGGTGTGGCACCCCAAAAACTATCATAAGCTAGGAGGCCCAGTGCGGCATGCCAGTGAGATACTAAGTGTTAATAATTAGTGATAGGAAGCCGAAGCTATACATAAGGAGAGAGATAAATGAAATGTAATTAAAATAAGAGATAGTGTTAGTGAGGGAAAAGTGTTAATAGAATGTAAGGGCATGCCGCACTAAAGCCACCCAGCCCAACCAGTCCAGGGGCACCGCACCCCACACCACTGTTACCCTAAATTGGGTCTACAATTAGTCAGCAAGGAGCCACATTATAATGGCTCCTTACAAGGTATATCTGAACTAAGAGCTACCTACCTTGGAGCAACCCCAGACTACTCCATGTGGCATATCAGGACCTGCATCTCCGCCTAATACAGGCTCCTCTCTGCCTCTCACAACATACATACAGATAGTGGTAGATGCTCAAATTAGTTCAGTAAAACTTTTCAGGTGCATGCAAGGGAGGGGTTAATACTTAGTAAGTAACAAGACATTGATTCCCCGGCACACTGAATAGTTTTAGCAACCAATCTTGAACACTACATGATAATAGAATTCAGAGATATTGGTTACATATACCTGCGCAGGTGTATGACATGCCCCCAAGCCGCGTCAAGGCTTCTCTGTATATTGGGGGTCCCTAGCGCTATATCTAGGTGCAGGGTGTGGCACCCCAAAAACTATCATAAGCTAGGAGGCCCAGTGCGGCATGCCAGTGAGATACTAAGTGTTAATAATTAGTGATAGGAAGCCGAAGCTATACATAAGGAGAGAGATAAATGAAATGTAATTAAAATAAGAGATATATAGTGTTAGTGAGGGAAAAGTGTTAATAGAATGTAAGGGCATGCCGCACTAAAGCCACCCAGCCCAACCAGTCCAGGGGCACCTATACACTATCTGTATGTATGTTGTGAGAGGCAGAGAGGAGCCTGTATTAGGCGGAGATGCAGGTCCTGATATGCCACATGGAGTAGTCTGGGGTTGCTCCAAGGTAGGTAGCTCTTAGTTCAGATATACCAAGTAAGGAGCCATTATCATGTGGCTCCTTGCTGACTAATTGTAGACCCAATTTAGGGTAACAGTGGTGTGGGGTGCGGTGCCCCTGGGCTGGGTGGCTTTAGTGCGGCATGCCCTTACATTCTATTAACACTTTTCCCTCTGTTGCTTGAAACTATACAAATTAATTCACCCGCAGGTCCACGGGCGCTATTCTAGTCAACAGATGTTCACGATAAACAAACAATGGGATGATTAAATAAGCTCCCAGGCCTTCCTGGAACTTTATCCACTGTCTGCAGGATATCAGTCCGATTGGCCCTTTGGGTATGTCCAGTGGCGTAGTTACGTTTTGGGCACCCCCCCGCCGTTAGGGGGGGCGCCCTGCCGCCGCCCTGCCAAGCACCCCCCCCACCGCCGCCCTGCCAAGCACCCGCCTCCCTTGCAAACCCCCCCCCAATCCCCCGCAGCCTTACCTATCTCGCTGGTCCCGGCGGCTCCGTTCTTCTGCTGAGGACCACCACAAAATGGCCGCCCCCATTCAGCAGACTGGGGGGGGGGGTGTAACTATAGCACTGCAGCCCCCGGCGCCCCCACATGCACAGCGCCCCCCCCCGGTGGCGGGGGGCTGCGGTGCTATAGTTACGCCGCTGGGTATGTCCCTCCTATGCCTGGGAGCTCATTCAATCATGCTCTTTATGGGCCGTATTCTAGTTCACTATTTCTGACAAAATCCTTCTTAGATGGACAAAACCATGTGCACTGCAGAAGGGGGGGGGGGGGCAGATATAACTTGTGCAGAGAGAGTTAGATTTGGGTGGGGTCTTACTTCAAAGTGAGATCTATATTGTAGTGTAAAAATAAAGCAGCCAGTATTTACCCTGCACAGAAACAAAATAACTCACCCAAATCTAATTTCTCTCTGCACATTTTACATCTGCCCCCCTGCAGTTATATTATTGTATTCCACCATCCAGAGCTTTTTGACTGCATGTTCCATAGTGGGAAAAATACTGGTTTAAATAATAATACTAAAAAAAAAAGGGTTCTAGTATTGAGGCGTGTTAAGATGAATGCCTTCTCCCTTACATATGCCCATTTGTCTGGACCACCTTATAGGATAAGAGCTCTGAAAATACAACATACAAATGTATCTAGAGTGTTGTTTTACTTGTTATATAATAATAAAATATTGTGTAATTGAAAAAAAAGGCTCCAACCGATTTGTAGACTGTGAACATCTATTGATTAGAATAGCATCCGTGGAATTGATTTTTTTTTTTTGTATAGTCTTGCATGTTGAGTGTTTGCTGACACTTAAAATCAGTGGGATCGTAAGATGCGACAATAGTAGTGCACTGATCTGATCTAGAACTTCATGTACTATATATGCTTGCTTGTGCCTGTCCACTGCCAGAAGGAGCTGAATGAGAATGGGAAGTTCTATTACTGAAGTCCTGGTCTATGTATTTTATACTAATCATGGAAATGTAGTGAGATTCCTTCTGGCATAGTTTGGGTTGTTTCACACCTCAGGATTTTGGGGGGCTTATTATGCCTTGAAGATCAATTATTGTGTATGAAGATAAAGCACCAGCCGTCTGCTCATATGTGACATGTTATAAACTGTTTTTGAAAAAATTATAGGAGCTGTTTGGTCATTTATCTCTGTCCACTTTTTCTCTCTTAATGGCTAAATAAATAGACCCCTTTGGTTTCTGCCGAGAAGAACTTAAAGCAAAAGAAATTTGTCAAGAACATTTTCCCACTCTCTATTAAGAGCTATACTGAAAGCATGGAATAAAAATTATCCCAGACCAGGAGGTCACTGTAAGCCGCAGGGAGATTGTTTGTTTGCTTTTCCAATTGAAGGGATTGCTGATAAATAGGTTTATTGTATTTATCTATCTTAGATCTGCTGAAGTTAAGTATAAAGTTGCATGTGATTTAGCTTGAAAGCTAGCCAAGATGCAGAAAATCTTTTGATCTGTTAGAGTTTTTCCAGGGAGATTTTCTGGGAACATTTGTGCTAATTGTAGCTATAAGAAGCCACAGCAGCAACCACTCCCCAAATGTTGCAGAAAGTATTACATGGGTTAAGCCAGTAGCTCCCAACCCTTTTTGAACCATAGCGCCCTAGATTATTAGAATATTTTTCACGGCACTCCTAGGTCAAAAGTTTCTTGTTGATAAATTTAGAAAAAATATTAAATTAAGTAAATTGTGTTTATATGTCATCCTTAGGATCAATTATGTAGTGAGGAACTAGATTATGTTTTTTTTCCCATATATTCCATGATTGGTGGCCACAAAATCTGGTTTTGCCTATTGCTTTGTCCATAACTATTATAAATTTGTCCTAGATCACCAATCCAAGGAAGCCCCCTGAGTATCCCAAGGCACCCAGTTTGGGAAGCGATATCATCTCCATTCCTAGCATTGGTATTTCTTATCCCCACGTATGAAGGAGAAGCATGCTCCATGACAGAGCGATTATGTGCTTCTGTCATCATCAACACTGCTAGCTTTAAGATAGCATGCTGATAGCAGCGCAGCCTATTCTGACACTTGCTACTATCGATATTTACGGCTGCAGGGACAGTGCTGTATCTGGCTGCGGTATCTGATGGCTCTCGGCTGCACAGGAGATATTGTGAGATTTTACTAAGAGCTGACTGAGAAGTGAGACATTGCATCAACACCAGACTGCTGCGCTATGCACCTTCACTCGGATCAATGGAGGGGTTATGTGCCGTTACCTACCGTATATCTACCCTTTCGTTCCTAATGGAATTGGTGATGTTGGACGTTATGACACTATCAGATTCAACTAGAGGCTGTATGTATGTCACCAGAACCTACCCACAGGGCTGCATCAGGAATTTACCAGGCTTTGCAAATTGTACCCACCAAAGGGAATAATGTTTGGTGGCCAGTGATAGAATGGCATTGTAAATGAATTTGGCTATCTTATGCTCCTGGGTACCAGCTCCCACTCCGATTATATTTGATATGTACTCTTAAGGCAGTTGATTCAATGTCTATTGAGGCAGTGGTTCACAATTTTTTTCAAATCACAACAACTTATAGTACTACAATTTTTTTGTAGCACCCCTAGGAGAATAGTTTCTTATTGAGTACGTTAGAGAAAAGTTAAACTAAATAAATTGTGTTTATATGTTATCCTTAGGTTCATTTAGGTGGTGAGGGAAAGGAGTTTCTTTTGCTTTTCTACATATTTTATGATTGGAAGCCATAAGCACCGGTTTTGACTATTTGAATTGGTCCTGAATTGGTCCTGAACCACCAACGCAGAGCACCCCTGCAATTGCTCCGTGGCACCCCAGGTTGCCACGGCACACAGTTTGGGAACCACTGGACTAGAGCAAATATTAGTTTTGATGAGAAAACCTGGGAGTGGAACTGGACTTAAGGTGTCCATCATACACGTTACAATTATTGTATACAATATCGCATCTCATCGCATTGCATAGGTTTTGCGATGAGATGAGATCTAGTACAAAAAGTATGTGCTGCACATACTCATTGTATAGCAAAACCTATGCAATGCGATGAGATGTGATATCGTATACAATAATTGTAACGTGTATGGGCACCTTTATGTATACAGGGGCAGATGTATTAAGCCTGGTGAAGAGAAAAAGTGGAGATAAAGTGTAAAGTGATGACACACCAGACACTGGTGCCCCTTACAGCTGTGTGAGCTGCCCACTGGAGAAAGTGGGGGGCACATTCAAGTATGGGGGAAGTATAGCTACATAGGCTGGCCCTGGTGCTTCCCCTCACAGCTCCATGCTCACCATGAGGGGTAGTCCTGGTGTTCTCAGCCATAGGGGTTGTGGGCCTGGTCCAGGTGTTCTCATGGCAAAGGCGTGTTAAGGCCACATGATGTTCCTGAGTTTTGTGGTTATAATGCAGTCTTTCAGAAGTAATGATGGTTTGGTGTTTTCCTTCTGGTTTTCTTTGGTTTAATGCCGGTATATGCAGATATTAATTTATAGATGACCCTTTATAACTAGACCCTTCAGACACTAGACCCCTACCCTTCAGACACTAGACCCCTAACGTCCTAAAGGACTGATGTCCCAACCAATACTCAATATATCAGCCTAAAGAGACATATGTCCATCCTGAATTAGCTGCCCCTCCCAAATCACCTCCCCCACCAGAAAAAGGTGCTAATCAAACCTAACAAATGTAAGAGCAGGGTTGCCGACCCTCCCGGAATTTCCGTGAGTCTTCCGAAAATCGGGACCCCCTCCCGGCCCCCCGGAAGGGTGGGCAACCCTCCCGGATTCAGGGGGGACCCCCGCTGTCCCCCGGATCGCGGCATTAAAATGCTGCAATCATCGGGTCTCAGAGGAGTGGGCGGAGCTAAAACGGCACAATCGTGTCATTTTAGCCCCGCCCACTCCACTGAGATCCGTGAATTTGGTGTTTTACCATCATGGGGGTGGGGCTTAGTGATGTCACTCTTAAGCCCCCCCCCCCCCCCCCCCCCCCTGGGCGGCTGCTAAAACTCTCCTCTCCGGGCTTCTCCCGGAGAGGAGAATAATAAAGTCGGCAACCCTGTGTAAGAGCAGTAACACTATCCCAATATTTCTAAGTTCTTGACATAGCACAGGAAAAACAATAACAGCCTTTATAGATTTAAAGGCAAGCAATGTTCTGCAGGAGAAATCTGAAATAGGATTACCCCGTTTGAAACAGTGCAAGCAGCTACGATGTTCTGCAGTAGAAATCCCGTTTAAAACAGTGCACCGTTAATATTTTACGTTTCACCATATGCTCTAATTTTTCTATGGACATTACAGTGTGTGACATAATGTGTAATGGGCCTTACAGTGTTTAATATAACGTGTAATGGGCATTACGGTGTTTGGTATAATGTGTAATTGGCATTACCATACCCTCCAACTGTACCGAATTTGCCAGTACAGTACCGTTTTTTAACAGTCTGTACCGGCAAATCCAGTATGTACCGAATATACCGATTTTTCAATCACAGCGGGTGTGCCGTGAAATCATTCCTGGAGCTCCCTGGCCCCGCTCCGGCGTGTGCTGCTTGGTCCGCCGGCTCTCCCCTCTCCCCCTCCCGTTCCCATGAGTGCATTGCGGGCCGGGCCGTGCGTCATGACGTCACGCGCCGGCACCGCGCACTCAGAGTCAGGGGAAAGGCGGCAGGCCGTCTCTGCCCTCACTGTTTGTCTGGACGCCAATCTCTGTGGGGGAGAGGGGTACGGTGGGCAGCTGAGCCGCGGCACGCATGAGGGGGTATCCATCCCACAGATCCGACTTTACAGCGGACCGTCCAAAGCCTCAGCCGGTGCCACACATCACCTACAGCGCAAAGCAAGTAGGTGGCTCTGCTCAGCAGGCTGCACTTTGAAAATCACTCCAGTCTTGTCTATCCAGGCCTGCAGCTCATGTCACATGTGGTTTGGTGGGCTGCTGGCATATTAAATAAGTATACTTGTTTAATATGCCAGCAGCCCACCAAACCACATCAGGTGCTGTGTCAGGGTGGCTGGGGACAAGACCACGCCCACTTTTACTCAAGGACACACCCACTTTATCCATGGCCACGCCCCTTCCTAAATGTGTACCGATTTCTGCCCTTCAACTGTTGGAGGGTATGCATTACTGTGTGTGATGTAACATGTAACTGGCATTATGGTGTGCAAAATCAAGAATGAAATTGAAGCAAAGGTTAAAAACAACAACAACATAAGACGGGTCAAGGGGCAGGGCTGGGTGCGGGTCAGTGGGTGGGCTGTGGGTGGTAACCCTACAGTGGGAGCAATTGGGAAGTAAAATTGCAACATCAACTTAATGAATATTACACCAATGAGAAAATGGATCATAAACAAAACAACCTATTTACTGAAACATGAGTGTAACATAAGAAAATGAGTGTAGTACACATTACAGTTGCTGGAATGTTCCCTTAACAAAGATGGCGGCACGTGATATATGTCACCGGAAGTGGATCGTCTAGCGTTGTAGAGTGTCCGGCGGGTAGCAGTCCTGGTGTGGATGTCATCAGTAGGAGCCTGGCGGGAAGTTTGTGGCTGCTGTAGCTGTAGCTGTAGCAGTGAGCTACTATCATGGACAGGTGAGCTGGCCGTCAGGCTGTCTGTGGATGAGAGCGATGTCCCGGTACAGGCTGTTCCGGGGCGGTAAGAACGGAGACAGGCATGGCCACTACATATACTGTATACAGAGCATGTTGGAAGCTGTCACATGTCCTTGACTTCCCTGAGTTAGCAGGGGCACCTGCTATGGCGTGTACTGTTCAGGTTTACAAGTAGTCTCTCACTGGCCTTGTGTGCTCGGCACTAGGCTGTTATTCCTTTTAGTACGTCCCCACTTAGGCTCCATGCGGCGGGGATGAGGTGCAGTTCTCTACGTTACGTAGGGACGGATGTATAGTGCGCTATCTGGGTTTTTATTCATAAGCTATAGATTTAATAGTTTCTAGGAGGTTCTTCTGTGATATGCGTATTATTGGTATTTCAGCATCACACTCCACGATCAGTTTTATCAAGAGAATTTCCGGCTGTAAAATAGTATGGGGATTATTTATTAACGAGTGATTAAAACTCGTTGAGTATGATAAGTGGTGCTCCAGCCATTCTACTCCCACCTGTCATGTGTTCAGCTCCTAACTGTCTTGTGATCTCACGATAATAGCGAGCCGGCCGGGGATGCTGATGCGCTGTGATGGAGCTGGCCGCAATAGCTGGAGGGGAGAGTTTTCACTCCCACGCTTTGGCAGACAAGATTTTAATACATCTTGTCAATCTAGCTTCCTGCAATGCATTGGTGAAGAAGTAAGCTGTATACCTATGCAAAAAAAGACCACTATGTACTAATCCTTGGAGGGAGATAAAGTGGATGGATATAAACTACCAACCAGCTTTTGTAATTTTTCAAACTCAGGGGTAGAACTAATAAGCTTGGTGAAGTGATAAAGTGTCTGGTTTTTATCACCATCCAATCAGCTCCTAGCTGTCATTTTTCAAACCAAGCCTGTACAGATAACATTTGACCATTCACATCAGTTCCTGCCCCAGTGGAGCTTACAATCTATATTCCCTACCACATATACACGCACACACAGACATTCTAGGGTTAATTTTTTTAGGAGCCAATTCACCTACCAGTATATTTTGGATTGTGGGACGAAACCAGAGTACCCGGAGGAAACCCACGCAAACATGAGGAGAATATACAAACTCTGCACAGTTAGAGCCATGGTGGGTATTGAACCCATGACCTCAGTGCTGTGAGGCAGTAATGCTAACCATTACACCATCCGTACTGCCCGTATCATCCCCCACTTGCAGGGACAGGGCTCCAAAAGGACCCTGTCCCTGTGATACTCTCAGCTGACCACATGGCGGCAGTGCATTGTAGCCTATGGGCTCCTGATCGTAGAATGGCGATAAGCTTTACATCCCCCATACAAACCTATGAGGGATGCAGCCGGCGTAAGGTGCAGCGGGTTAAACATTACTGTTTTTGTTCACAATTAAATTAAGTAAATGAAGCATATAAAAGTATTTTTAGTTGCCAATCTTCCACCAAATGCAAAGGGAATTCAACTCTAACATCACCATCGCCAATCCATTTCATACATGAATGGAGTGTGAGAGAGAGAGTGGTATCAGTGAAAGTGTGAGAATAAGAGTGTGTGTGTCAGGGACAGAAAGGGGTGTAGGAGGAGGGTCTGTCAGAGAGGGAGAAGAGGAGAGAAGGGGAAGTGTCGGGAGAAGAAAGATAAAGATATGGGGGGGGGGGGGGGGTGGAGGTTAAAGAAGAGAGGCAGGTCTCCTTATACCAGCATCGGCAGTAGGGATGTGCAACCCTGGGATTGGCATACCTAAGTAAAAAAAAAAAAAGCCCTGTCGCCCTCACAACGGCAGCAGTAGCGGTGCTGGGGGTCCGGTGTGGCGGCAGCATCAGAGCGGCAGGATGTATGGCCGGGAGCTGGGAAGCGATGCTGTGGCTGGTAGCGGGATGTGACAATGCGGCCTGTCTAGCAAGGTAGTCATAGGTCATACTCCGCAGGCCACACACCTGGGTCGGGTACAGCCAGCAACGTCTGAGCGTGCGCACTCTAATCCTGAAATCCCGGTATTGGATACTCCAATCCCGTATTGAAATCCTGGGATCCCGCCGTTCCTGGGATTGGCCACCCTAATCAGTGGCTTCCCATTTACCGGCACAGGGCTCTCCTGCAGCTGGCTCTCTTGCTTCCTGGCACTCTTGTGAGTCTCTTAAGTGCTAGGCATTGCCGCAGGTCTCCCACTCCCTGGCGCCACTTTAGACATACTTTATTTAGTAAAAGTGGGTCCCTGGTCTGCAATTTAGAGTGTGTATATATACGTGCTATAATGCGTATTTGCCCCCTCTCATAGTATGACATAATTGTTTCAGTCATTACAACACCTTTTTTAGAGAGTAGAAAAATTCTGGTTATCACATTCTTGATGTCTTCTGTCACAGTTTTCTGGTTCTATTGCCTAAATCTAGCATATTCATTTGAGTGCAAACTTCTATTCTGTTACAGAAGGACACTCGAGTATATGACCTCTCCAGTCATCCGAGACCCTGAAACCTCCAGAGCTGCCAGACGCCAAAGCTCCAATCCAAGGGCATCTGGTATCCTTACTTGTTTTTAGGTTTCTTGAATAACCACAGTTGGATGGTTCTATGTAAAAATATATTGTTTGAAATAATTTGTTGGATTTTGCTAGGACACAGTGCCCTCCTACATTACATTGAATGCCTTTTAGTATAAAGGGAAGACTTATGAAGACTTCCCTTGCAATGCCATGTTTTTATGTAAGATATGTAAACTTGCACTGTAATGCACCTGCTCTCAGCAATGTTTAGATGCCCTTGTATTTCAGCATTTATTTTTCTTTAAATGGACCCACGGTTTGCCATGTCTTCTCACTTCCACCATTAACATATACATGGACACATGTCCTGACTATTCGTGTAAATAAAGGAAGAATTGATATTCTTCATGCCAGGAAATAATTCCCCAGCCTTATACACTACAAATACACCATCTTCTTTACAGTGCTGATAATAGTAGGGCTGCTCTAGGAAAAGGGGGCTGTAGGCTGCACGACCCTAGCATGAAACAAAGGTGGTGGTCCTCGTGCTTCGCTCAGAGCAGCTACAGTGTATCTCTGCAGTATCACCACCTGCTTGAACACAATATAAACAAAACTTTTTTTTTGTTTTGTTTGTGTTGTATTGTGCACAACCCTAGCTGCTTGAAAGATGACCCTCCCTTCTTATTGGATTATGACGGTCAATGGTCAGTCAAATTGTAGTCACTGCTTAAAAACAAAGTAAGTGCAAAGTTGTTATTTTATCAATTAGCACCATCAGCCTCTGCCAGTATGGATCACTCAGGCAATCTGAATTAATCCTTATAGACTATTAGCATGGCTAGATTAATCTAATTTTCATTTTCTTTGCATTGTACTGTTATTTTTCATCTTTGGCATTTCCTTAATGCATTATTGCAGCTGATGAGAGCTGGAGTGGGAGTAAGGCAATAAGAAGCCATACCACTCAGAGGACTCCCGGATCTCTCCTCCGACACCAAAGTAGGATTGGTTAGCTTGTGTTAAGTGACGTCATTGCATAGTTTGTGGTGGTGTTGTCTAATGTGTTCACAGCTATACAAAGCCTAAGCCATCTTGTGTTGCTTCCTTACTAGCCATATGTGGCTAGCATAACCAAGATATGTATTTACTTTACTTACTGGCTCATTTTTCTTTAGTAAGGCTATTTGCATTTATTTGTGAATGTATAACCTTCTGTTTTGGGCCCATTTATTTAAAGTTAATCACACTTTACAATTGTGGTAAGAACTGATAAATTGTATATATGTAATCTTCACCCCCCTTCCTAGTGACTCCACAGCCCTGGAACACAAGGCCTCCAGATATGTCTGCAATAATCGGCTCCGCAGTACGATCGCCACATTTAATTCAGACTCCTGGGCGTTTCAGGGACGTTTCCATGGTAAGTACTTCCACAAAATGCAAATGGTTTTCTGGTGGTGTTATGGTATATAACGAGAATGAAAAACTTTAATCAAAAACCACATTTGTGACCTAAAGTTGTACTAGAGCCGTGGGAGCCAACCCTAGCCCTCGAGAGCTACCAACAGTTCACATTTTCCAGACAACCTAGCTGCTGCACTCATTAATCACTGACACATTTTAAGATACACAGATGGAGCTAATTAGCTTACTTGTGATTCTGTGAGACCTGCAAAACATGCACTGTTGGTAGCTCTCGAGGACTAGGGTTGGCTACCCCAGCACTAGAGCTTGTAAACTCAAATCCCCTGTAATGGGTATAGAAAAGTCTGTGGTCTTTATTCATGACACATGGAGATGCTGCTATAGTTTTCTGTCAGTGACACTTAATATAACAAATGTTGGCTACAAAGTAACATTGTTATATACAAGAAAACTATTAATAATCTGAATAATAAGTAGCCAATAGCACACTTAGTTTTTAAAACACTTTACTTTCTCCTCCCAGCAGCAGGGGACACTGCAGTCTACACGTGTGGGATAGTGTGGGTGCATTGGAGGAGTCGGCACTTTAAGAAATTTGAATACAGCTGGCTCCTCCCCCCAGCAGACTCCAGTCTTAGAAAAAGTGCCCGGAGGAGTCGGACTCCCGGGCTATGTCTCCTAAGGAGATTAGGCTTTTTATTTCTTTTTTGTTTTTTTTATATATACTTGGACACAGACAGGCTGGGAATGCCTTGTCTGCGACGTGGGACCCTGGAGGGACATGGTCGGGCCTGCATGCAGCCTCCCTCCACTGTCCAGCCACCGGAGCCTCCGTTCCGGGGACCCGCCCGCAGCTGCATGCGGTGTGCGTCGCGGGTCCTGGGCTATCTCCCCCGAACTCCAGGGACGCCGGTGACAAGTAAGGGCGCTGTGCGCCAGACAGGGGGCGGCCATTAAGCGCGATGGTCGGTGGCAGAGAAAGAGCTGAGTCGCGGTGGTGACGTCAGCGCACCCTCCAGTATGCCGGCTGTTTGGGGCGGGCTTAGTTTTCATGCCACAGCGTAAGATAGGAGGGCGGAGCTTGCTTCTCTCTCTTCTCTCTGAGCTTTTGAGCTGTGAGGTGGCTTTTACGGTGCTCTCTCTCTGCAGTTGCTGTACAAAACGGGACCTCTGTTACCTGTGCAGCTCAGCGCTCCCCAGCGGACTACAGGGACACTGTAAGTCTTAAGGGGTACATTACACACACAAGAATCGGGGGTTATTAATTGGCTCCTCTTCCCCTGTAACTTGCCAGACTTCAGGGCTACTTTACTGGGTATTTCCCTGCTGTTGGGCTGTTTTTTTGGGGTGTTTCTTGTGTGTCTGTCAGTATTGTTACATTTACTGGGCAGGATGGCAGGAAAAGCAACTTCATCTAAGGCTGCTTTGAAGGTTTATTCCTGCAAGAGCTGTAAGCAGCAATACACACAACATGTTAGAGGGTGCTCCCTCTGTGAGATTTGCTATAAGGCTTCTCAAATTACTGCTGCTCCTGCAGCACCTGTGCAGGCAGCTGCTGTTTCCTCAGAGGTGCTGCAATCATTGCTGTCTAATCTGAATGCTGAAATGGCTGCCTCTAGGAAGGATAGAGAGGTGTTTCAGACTCAGCTTTCTAGACTGACCTCTGCAGAGCCTGCTTGGGCTCAATCTTTAATTCAGTCAGTGGACTCTTTAACTCAGTCTATGGCAGGTCCTGCTAAGAGACCTTCGCCTGCTGCTGTAATTAAAAGAAAGGCTATGCCCTCTCTGTTTTTGGCTGATGATTCAGACCATGAGGATTATATTATAGAGGAAGGAGAGGTTCTTCCCCCTGTGGAGGATATCCAACCCTTGGATGTAGGGGAGGATGAATCACAGGGTGTGGAGGGGCTTATTAGAGCTGTTAGGTCCACTCTGAAATTAGAGCAGCCTGAGGTTACTCCCCAGGTGTCCATTTTTGGACGCTCTCAAAGACAGGAGTTGTGTTTCCCGGATTCGGAGGAATTAGACTCTCCTCTCCTCTCTATATGGAAGTGTCCGGATAGGAAATTCCAGGTGTCAGCTCGCCTAAGGACACTATATCCTTTCTCTCCTGAATCCAGGGCCAAGTGGGAGACTCCTCCCACTCCGGATATCTCGCTATCCAGGCTATCTAAGCGAGCCACTCTGCCTGTCCCCGGGGTGGCCTCTTTGAAAGAGGCGCAGGATAGGCGTTTAGATTGCTCACTAAAGACCATTTATTCCACGGCAGGGGTCCTTTTGCGTCCTGCTTTGGCCTCTGCTTGGGTGGCCAGGGCCATGGAGCAATGGGCTGCTGAGCTTGTGGCTGGTCTGGAGCAAAATATGCCTGTGGCAGATTTGTTGCCTATGGCGGAAGGCATCAGGGATGCTTCAACTTACATAGGTGAGGCAGCGGCAGACATTTCGACTCTAGGAGCCAGAATTTCTGCGTCAGCTGTGGTGGCCAGACGGTCGGTCTGGTTGAGGTCATGGCAGGCTGAGGCTGAAATTAAAAAAGCTGTTGAAGCCTTGCCGTTCACAGGGGATATGCTTTTCGGGCCAGAGCTCGATAAACTTATCTCCCAGGCCACGGGGGGTAAGTCTACATTCTTACCTACAGCCGCTCCTCCGCCTAAGAGGTGGTCCCTCACTCAATCCTTTCGGTCCTTTCGAGGCTCCTCTGCCTTTAGAGGCAAGCCCAGAGGAGGTTTTACAGCCTTTAGAGGCCGCAGAGGTAGAGGGGCGGGAACGGCAGCGGCCGCTGCTGCCCCAGCACGTCGCCAGGAGCCCAAGGCTTCCGACAAGACCGTGGCATGACGGTCTTCCGGCTCTAGTGGGAGAATCCAGGGTGGGCGCTCGTCTGTTGTTGTTCCCTCAGGTTTGGAAGACTCACTGCAGGGACAAGTGGGTCTTGCAAATTATTACACAGGGATACAGACTTCAATTTTCAGCGCCACCTCCAGTAAGATTCTTTCCAATGGGCCTTCCAAAGCTGGATCAGACAAAAAAAGCCTTACAGGATTCAGTTCAAAAGCTTTTGGACGCTTCTGTAATAATACCGGTGCCAGAACATCAGAGGGGACAGGGGTTTTACTCCAATGTGTTTGTAGTCCCCAAACCGGACGGCTCCGTAAGGCCTATCCTAAACCTCAAGGATCTAAATCAATACATCTGTTACAACAGGTTCAAGATGGAGTCCATACGGTCCGTGATTGCATCACTGGAACCGGGAGAATATCTTATGTCGCTAGACATAAAGGACGCCTATTTGCACGTCCCTATTTGGGAACCTCACCAGAGGTTTCTAAGGTTCGCAATACAGGCTTCTCATTTCCAGTTCAGGGCTCTGCCCTTCGGCCTGTCGTCCGCTCCCAGGGTCTTTACCAAGATCATGGCCTGCATGGTGGCGGTACTCAGGTTACAGGGGATAACGATCATCCCGTACCTGGACGATCTCTTGATAAAGGCTTCTCAGGACAAATTGATAGCAGACGCTCTGGCCACATGTTCTTTTCTGGTCCAAAATGGTTGGATCTTGAACTTCGGCAAATCTCAACTCAATCCAACACAGAGGCTTCAATTTCTGGGCCTTATTCTGGATATGGCGCAGGAGGCGGTATTTCTTCCAATGGACAAGATCGCGGCGCTGCAGTCAAAGGTTCGACAGGTCCTAGCTCCCGGCAGAGTTTCGATCCTGTTGTGCACCAAGATGCTGGGGATGATGGTAGCCTCTTTCGAGGCCATCTCGTACGGCAGATTTCATACCAGAACGTTCCAATGGAACCTACTGTCACAGTGGTCAGGGTCGCATCTACAGATACATGGGAAGATTACCCTGTCAAGAGCAGCTCGTCAGTCACTTCAATGGTGGCTTCACACTCCCAATTTACTCCAGGGCCGGAGTTTCAGTCCATGCAGTTGGACGATACTGACCACCGACGCCAGCCTCAGGGGCTGGGGAGCTTTTGTTCTCAACCAGACTTTTCAGGGGCGGTGGTCGGCCCAGGAGGCAAGTCTTCCGATAAATGTCCTGGAATTAAGAGCAATCAGGTTGGCTTTGGGTCAGGCACACAACTTGCTCAGGGGACGTCCGGTAAGAGTCCAGTCGGACAATGCGACTGCGGTCGCATACATAAATCGACAGGGAGGAACCAAAAGTCGTGCGGCCATGCGCGAGGTGCGTCCTATCTTGGAATGGGCCGAGGCGTTTGTTCCCCGATTCTCTGCGGTGTTTCTGCCGGGTGTGGAGAATTGGCAGGCGGATTATCTGAGCAGACAGGACTTCCACCCGGGAGAGTGGGCCCTTCATCCGGAGGTTTTTCATCAGTTGACGGTCAGGTGGGGCATGCCTCAGATGGATTTGATGGCCTCCAGGTTGAATCGGAAGGTACCTCGGTATTGTGCCAGGTCTCGGGATCCGGAAGCTCTGGCGGGGGATGCATTCTCCATCCCATGGGATTTCCAGCTGATATATGCGTTTCCGCCGTGTCCACTCATAGCAAGAGTGCTCAAGCGCATAAAAAGAGGGTCCGCTTCAGTAATTCTGATTGCCCCGGACTGGCCGAGACGGGCCTGGTATTCGGACCTCAAGCTTCTTCAAGCGGATGTGCAGTGGCGTCTCCCACTCAGACAGGATCTTCTACAACAAGGACCATTCATCTACCCCGGCTTAGAGTCTCTACGTTTAACGGCGTGGCTGTTGAAGCCGACTTGTTAAGGAGACGTGGAATACCGCAGTCTGTAGTTCCAACTATGCTGAAAGCTAGGAAGGAGGTGACCGCTTCTCATTATCACAGGATTTGGAAATCCTACATAGCCTGGTGCGAAGCTAGATCAGTACCAAGGGCAGTGTTTCATCTTTCCCGTTTTTTGTTTTTTGGAGTTCTTACAATCGGGTTTAGAGAAGGGTCCCAGACTGGCGTCTTTGAAGGTCCAGGTGTCTGCCCTATCGGTGTTTTTTCACAGAAGGCTAGCTCTAATTCCGGAGGTACAGACCTTCTTAAAAGGGGTTGTTCGTATACAGTCTCCCTTCGTTCCGCCGTCAGAGCCATGGGATTTGGAGTTGGTTCTGAAATTCCTAAGATCGGATACTTTTGAGCCCTTAGATTCGGTGGATCTAAGGTTCTTGACGTGGAAGACGGTCATGTTGATGGTGCTGGCTTCGGCTTGCAGGGTGTCGGAGCTTGGGGCTCTTTCCTGTCGTTCCCCGTTTCTGGTTTTCCACAAGGACAGGGCGGAACTCAGAACTCGCCAGGGTTTCCTTCCGAAGGTGGTTTCGTCGTTCCACGTGAACCAGCCTATTGTGGTTCCAGCCCTTTCACGAGATATGAAATCCTTGGACGTGGTGCGCGCTCTGCGTATCTACGTTTCCAGAACGGCATCGTGGAGAAAGACGGATAGTCTTTTCGTGTTGTATGGAGCAGGAAAGAAGGGTTGGCCGGCGTCCAAGCAGACGCTGGCTCGGTGGTTGTGCCTCACAATCAAGGAGGCCTACGCTAGGGCTAACCAGGTCCTCCCTTCAGGGATTTCCGCCCATTCAACAAGGGCCGTAAGCACATCGTGGGCTGTGGCCAGAGGTGTTTCGCTCACACAGGTTTGTAGGGCGGCCACTTGGGTGGGTGCTAGCACCTTCGCCAAGTTCTATAAGTTTGACAGCTTTGCCAGTGAGGAGGCATCTTTCGGCAGAGCTGTTTTGCAGGATTCTCAGCGCTCTCCCTCCCGGGTTTAGTGCTTTGGTACTATCCCACACGTGTAGACTGCAGTGTCCCCTGCTGCTGGGAGGAGAAATAAGGAATTTGGTACTTTACCGGTAATTCCCTTTCTCCGAGGCAGCAGGGGACACTGCACGCCCTCCCAGCGCTTTATTCCTGCCATCTTACAAGTTGTTTTACTTTAACATTGAATGTTTGCCGATTGCAAGTTGTGAGTTCTTGTTATGAGTTATTCTTGCTAATCTTTTCTCTTCTGCAAAGTGTCTCCTCTGTTCCAGGGATCGAGCCCTGGCCCCTATCCTCTCTCGGTCACAGTTTCTAAGACTGGAGTCTGCTGGGGGATAGCGGGGGGAGGAGCCAGCTGTATTCAAATTTCTTAAAGTGCCGACTCCTCCAATGCACCCACACTATCCCACACGTGTAGACTGCAGTGTCCCCTGCTGCCTCGGAGAAAGGGAATTACCGGTAAGTACCAAATTCCTTATTTCTCTCCTTTTTTAATTTAAACCCAAAAAATGAATGGGGGGGACAGACAAATACATCAGGCAAAATAATTGGATATACCCTAGTAATGATTTCTGTACTGTATAGGTTTGAGCCGAATGAATAAAGGTGAGACACCTACAATCGTATAGTGAGTACAAAAATCCACTAGGTCAAGGTGGTTCATTCATATAATGTACAGCCCCAAAAGATCTTGCATTTTTGAAAGGTCAGCCAAGGCAACCATATGGAGGAGAAAGCGTCAATTATATTATCTATTGCTTGTTTTCTATGCTCCATCTTGCTACTTTTATGGAGAAAAGATGGTGGGACTGCAGACTTCCCGTTGAGTGTGATCTGATATTTTGTTGCATTGATTATATGCCATATGATTGAGCTTTGAGACCGAGATATGTCTAGGTAATTTTGAAGTAGGTAAGCAAGGTAGGGGCTATGGCACGAGTGACCTTGGCAATTACAAATGTACACCTGTCCACAATATGCAACAGGTGTCCAAAATATGCAATAGTCCCTTCCTAATAGCATCTCCAATGCTACTTGGGACAGATTTTTTAAAACCTATTTTCTAGGCACGTTTCTATTCTCTTGCTGGTTTTAAATATTGCATACAGTTACGTAGTATGAATTCAGTGGTGTTTTTTTTTATTTATTTTTTTAGCACATATTCTATCAAGTGAAAACATTAATTTAAGGACCTTTTAAGGTTCAATTGAAACTATAAAACATCAGGGATTGCAAGTCGTCAAATGGACATGTTTGTATACTGTGTTTTTTGAAGGCAAAGCTGCACATTAATCCCTTCAGTGGTGTTTTTTTTGGGGGGGGGTCTGCTCCCCACTATGTGAGTTTTTTTTTTTTATGGGGACCGCTCCCTTAAAAAAAAAAAAAACACCACTGCCTCCCTGGATCCGGGCAGCGCAGCTGAACTGTCAATCAGCCGCTGCCCGGACCTGCGCCCCCGTCCCTGACGCCAGCTTCAATAGAAAAACCCGGAGGGGGGAGGAGGAGGCACGGCAGAGGGGAGGGAGCCGGGCAGCGCCAAAGATGCCTGAGTTCAGTGATTGAACTCAGCAGCGCTGCCCGGCTCTAAACCGGGGAAATCCCGTGAATTTTCCGGGCTTGCCAGACTGTGCACTGAGGCACAGCCCGGAAAATTCCCGGGATTGCCACTGAAGGGGTTAAAGCACATGCTCTATAGCAGCGGTTCTCAACCTTGGTTCTCAAGTACCCCAAGGTTGAGAACAGTTCAGTTAATGTTTTCTAGGTCACTCAGCAAGTGCACTCAGTACTCACTGACACATTTTAAAAGATCCACAGTGATTCTGTGTAAAGATCTGGAAAAAATTGGGAGTACTTGAGGACCGAGGTTGAGAACCTCTGACCTATAAAACTGAAGCTATTCTATGCAGAACTGCAGTTGCGGTTTATAGGTGAAAAGTATACAAGCTATTCCATTTATTGTACACCAGTTTGATCAGCTTAACTGTGCAGTTAAGCTTATCAGTAAACAAAATACAAAACATTGATCTTGAAAGGCTATAAAATGTTTACACATTTTCTGGAATTTTAGATTTTTCTGATGTAAAGCCTGGAATTACGATAATCATGTCGGACTTATTATTTATTTTTTTTGTACATTTTTTTTTTTTTTATTTGCTCTTGCAAGTAAAATACAAAATCTGCAACACCTCGGTTGCATAAGGGTGCACAACCTTTCACTGCAGGTGGGGCAGATGTTAGAATTAGATTTGGGTGGGGTTTTACTTCAAAGTGAGATCTATATTGCAGTGTAAAAATAAAGCAGCCAGTATTTACTCTGCACAGAAACAAAAGAACTCACCCAAATCTAAATCTCTCTGCACATGTTACATCTGCCCCCCTGCAGTGCACATGGTTTTGTCAATCGGAGAAGGATTTTGTCAGTGAACTAGAATAAGGCCCATAGTGAGGCTCTAATGAAAAGGCCGCTACTTTTTTGCAAATTTTTTACCTCTGCTGCTTTTGACACTATGGACCACCCTCTCCTTCTGCAAACCCCTCACTCCCTTGGTTTGCGTAATACTGGCCTCTCCTGACTGTCCTCCTACCTCTCTGACCTTTTCCTTTTCTGTCTCCTCTCATGACCCCCCCCCCCCCCCCCCCCCCCCCAACCCCACTTCCACTAACAGTAGGTAGCAGGTGTCCCCCTATGTTCTGTTCTTGGTCCTCTCCTTCTCTCTCTGTGGGGTAGATGTATGAAGCAGTGATAACGGTGGAAAAGTGATAAAGGGCCTGATACTTTATCAATGGCCAATCAGCTCATAACTGTCCCTTTTTTAATTTATTTTTTTGTAATCTGTTTTTATTGAAAATTTAGAAAACCGCATCCTAACAAACATCATACACCCAGTTCAAAAATAGAATGAACATAAGTCAGATAAGAAATCTGGGTTGTACTTTTTGTGTTTTTCAATTTGAGAGCGAGAGAAAAAGTGGGGGAAAACAAAGGCGGCACCAAGGATCTCATTTTAAGAGCATAGTAATAGTCAAAGAACTGTCCCTTTTTAAACCCAGCCTGTAACTTTAATAGTCAGGATCTGATTGACCGGTGATAAAGTAACAGGCACTTCATCACTTCTCCTCCGTTATCACATCTACCCCTTTATGTCCTCTTTAGGTGAACGCATTAGCTCTTTTGACTGCCAATATCAATTCAATGCTGATGATACTCAAATCTAACTTTCATCCCCTAACCTTTTTCCTGCTCTCCTCACTTATTCTCCCACTTGGACATGAGACGACCATTTCTGTTTCCGGATTGGGTCCTGGTCACGAAAGATGCGAGCTGTGACTTTTCACTACATGTTCTCTAGCGTAGATGAGAACAGCACAGAAATGCCACCTTCCCATCAATATTCTTGAATGCCAGGCATTCTATTGAGCTTTTTTTTCAAGTGAATCATCTAAGGAAGGGCAAGGTTGTAAAAGACCAGTCGGACAACATGGTCGTAGCCAAAACTGTCTGTTGGAGACGGGTTGTGGGGTATAGGAGAGGAGCAGCCTGTGCTGTTCAAACATTAACACTTTGTTGCCAAGGCTCCACTATTGTAGAGGAAATGTCCCCTATGGAACCATAGAAAAGGCTTAGCCAGTAATCCTATTGTTTTTTTCTGTTTCAAAGGCAGATCTTTTACAGAATCTCTAAACTGTTCTATCGATATAAATTGCAAGCTATTTACATTTTTTTGCTTTTAACTTTTTTCCAGAATACTTATCTGTGCTCATTGTGTTCAGCCTCTCAGAGATACTGATAATGTAGAGAATGTAGATTTTGTGTTTGCACAATACATTGCATTAGAGAGAAATGGTTGTCTTTTTATTTAAACTGGAAATGTGCAGCAGTGGTCCCGTTTTAGAACTTATTCTGTTTCTATTTTGCTTGATTGCAGCTCTCCAATATGGATGACGGTGCATATACAGCCTCCTTTTCCCCTCAGTGGACAGGAGCTTTTACCTCTTTTGACTCTCCCAGTTTCACTGAAGATGTCACACTCAGTGCAGTCATGATGCGAGAGGAAGATCCGGGAGAAAGTGGTAAGTGATAGAGCAATATCTCTTTCTAATGTAACCTAAAAACATGCGTTCTGTCACTGCTTCTGTTTTTTTTTTCAGCTACAATGAGTCTCTACCAGGAATTCCTGAATTCGTTCCAAAAGTTTCCTTCCAGTGAAGTGTTTGACCTTATAGGAGATTATGAATCTATGTGCAACGAACAGGTACATCCCCCTCCCTGCCTCTAGCCATTCCACTTTTTTCTTTTTTTTGCGGTGGATGCCTATTCAATGCTGTCATTCCTGATGGCATTGAAGATGCAGCACGACAGAATGGAGCCAACTTTAAAAGCAGTCGTTTTCGCCAATCGGCAGGTGGGACATTGCATCCTGTCTGTCGCTAAACATGTGAGCGAACCGAAAACGTTTCCTACTGTCGGGATGTACCAGCAGACAGGACCCTGGATTGAATACCCCCTTAGTTGACTTGTCAGTCTATTTTAAAAATGAGGTATTTAATAGTCATAACATAATTATTTTTTTTCAGGTCAATTTACTTAAGAAAATTGTCACCCGTGTCACTCCAGGGCAGCAGAAGTTTTCCAAAACTGCCAGTGTCTTATGGCTGCTTCGCCAAGAAATGGTTACGTGGAGACTGATCGCATCTCTCTACAGGTTTGGTTTTTCCTTCCTTTTACCTTTTCACACACTACCAGAAACCAAGAAAATGTTAAGACTGCAAAGTAAGGGGAATCTACTAATATAGTGGTCTTCGAAGCACCCTAATGCTGGATACACACTATAAGATTTGTCCAATCTGTAGTTGGAATTAACATTTGGTAATGTATCGGAGCAATTGACCTTTTTGTGCCCATATACTGGAAAATGGAAAAAAGCTGTTCAGACAAATTGGTTAAATCCATGTGATTTAACCAGTTTATCTAAACGACCAGCTTTGCCCACTCTCGGCTTTTGAGGGCACATTTTTGATTATCATTTGCTTCCATACATTACCAGATTTTCAATCCAGCCAGTCCAGGGAACTACAGCACTTGAGAGCAGAGAAGTGGAGAGATTGCTGAGTAGACGTAGGTGCGAATGCCAGATATGGATTCACCCCATCTGTTTCTGTATGTAATCTGGAGTAAAGTATGGAAACCAGGAGCCCAAATTTGTTTCTTATCAATGCATCCAGGCAATAGATGTGTCAGTGTGTCTTCCTCATAGGTTTTGGGTAAAAGTATTTCCAAGTACAAATTCTTTTTTTGTCTTTTTAATTTTAGAGACCGGATACAGTCGGCATTAGAGGATGAAAACATGTTTGAGGTTGCGGTGAGTCAGTTAAATCTCCAATACACACTGTTTGTTTATTAATTAATAGCTTCTTATATAGTGCAGCATATTCCACTACGCTTTACAATTGGAAACCGTAATGCAACAAATTAAGTATTTTACAGATAATTAAAAAGGTAGGAGATTACATGATACAATTTTCTCTGACATGCAGCAGGGACCACTGGAATCACATCGGGTATTAGAGCTGGGAATGCTGGGAGCTAGGCACTTCTTAATAATAATTAGGGGATACTGGCTCCTCCCCTCTAAGACCCACAATCCCCCAGTGAGAAAATTGTGCCAGGGAGTTAGGTCACAGTTTTTTCTGCTCCTGCACATTTTTTTTTTTCTAGCTTTGGCTATATAATAGATTTTTACATCTTTCACTTGATAGAATCCCTTCCCCACCTATTGAAAGGTGTGGGTCCGGGCATTCAGCGCCCCTGGAGTTCCAGGTCGTCAGTCAGGACCTCGCTAAAGGTGCCTGCCTGCACGGGTTCCGTGCTCCTGCCGCCCCTCTAGCAAAGGGGACGCCAGTCACGAAGGAGAAGCCTCCGGTGGTGAGTAAGGCGCTGAGCGCACTTTCCACACGCCGTCCCCTGCTTCCCTGTCAGCCGCGCTGTGCGCGGGTCTCGGCAGCGAGTGAGGCGCCGCCATCTTGCAAACGGCGCGTACCTGTGTTCTATGCCACGCGACAGAACTAAGTGCCGGGGGTATTGCACAGAGTGAGCGCTAGCAAGCGGGTGCCGCTGGACGCTGTCAGGACGCCACAGGCTGGCTAGTTAGGAGGGAGAGGGGACACGCTGTAAAACGGAGGTGGGCATGGCGCGGCCATTACGCAGATACACAGTAAGGCTGACTCTTTCCTGTTCACAGGTGACTGCAGCTTAGAAGGCTCTAAAAGTTTTATTACTGACACAGTGTTTTGCGCTGTATTGGTATTGGTGTAATAGGGCTCATTCTCCTCCAGGTCTCACGGAACCCGGGGGTTTTTGGCTTGTGAGAGGTGTATCTGTACTCAGTGTGTGTGTGTTTGCAAGATCCTGTATCGCGCGCTGTATTGGACCGGGCGAGCAGGGATCATGACGGGCAAGTCCAAAGCCTCTCAGAAGGTTTTCGCTTGTACTGTCTGTACAGCAAAGTTTTCTCAATACACAGCTGAAGGTAATGCCACCGTCTGTCAGTCATGTTCAGGTGCTGAATCTGCATCACTGGCGGGGTCTCAGGCGCCCCAGTGGGCCACAACCTTAGTGGGTTCTATGTCAAAACTCGCTTCTGAATTGGCGCTGGCTCGCAGAGCGGAGCCATCTTGGGCTACAGCTTTAGCAAGGTCTGTGGAGGGGTTAGCTAACTCCATGACCAGACCAGAGAGGCCTTCTGCATCCAGCAATAAGCGACCTTATCAGGCTATTATTGTGGAGGATGATTTAGAGGAGGAACAGGATCCATTTCATGAAATGGAGGATGGTGAATGGGAGGAGGTTCAGGATGCCATTCCTGAGGGAGAGCCTACTCCTTTAGGGATAGAGGCTCTTATTATGGCGGTAAAGGAAGTACTTCGGTTACCGGAGGATCCCAGACCAGAACCGCAGGAGTTTGATCTGTTTGGCGGAATTCAGAAGACATCAGTGGTCTTTTCTTGTCCAAATCAGGATCAGCTTCTGGCTGCATGGAGGAATCCGGACAAACGGTTTCAGATTCCCAAACGTTTTCCTTCTCTGTATCCCTTTGAACCAGCCGCCCTAAGCAAGTGGGAGACTCCACCTCCGGTGGACACCTCAGTTTCCCGTCTGTCCAAGAAGACAACTCTGCCAGTCCCGGGGGCTTCGGCCTTGAAAGATCCCTCAGATAGAAAGATGGAGGCTACTCTCAAGGCCATTTATGTAGCAGCAGGGACTCAACTCAGACCGGCTATAGTCTCGGCCTGGGTAAATAGGGCAAATGTTAAATGGGCGGAGCTAATCATTGAAGGATTGGAAACAGGTATGCCTATAGATGAGATTCGCTGCTTGGCTGAACATGTTAAGGAGTCTGCTATGTTCTTAGGAGAGGCGGCTAAGGATGTATCCTTGATCTCTTCTAGAATTTCAGCTAGCGCCATTTCTGCACGGCGGGCCCTCTGGCTTCGCTCTTGGCAGGCGGACGCGGAATCTAAAAGGGCTGTGGAGGGTCTCCCCTTTTCCGGGGACATCCTTTTCGGGCCTGAATTAGATAAATGGATCTCACAGGCGACGGGAGGGAAGTCGGCATTTTTACCGTCGGCAGCTCCTCCTCCTCCTAGAAGACAGTTCACAGGTCCGTCTTTTCAGTCCTTTCGGACTCAGCGCCCCTTTCGGGGCAGAGGAAGAGGTTTCCAGTCCTCCAGAGGTTCCAGAGCCAGAGCCCGTCCTCAGGCTGCTCCAAGAGTCCAGGAACCTAAACCCCAGCAGAAGCCGGTGGCATGACGGTTTACCAGCTTCCGTCAACAGTTTACCGGTAGGTGCCCGCCTGTTGGCCTTCGGAACCCAATGGTTCTCCCTTTCGGAGGATCCTTGGGTTCGCAGGGTGGTTTCAGAGGGGTACCGAATTCAGTTCGATTCCTCTCCTCCGGTACGGTTCTTCACAACGGCTCTGCCAACATCTCAGGAAAAGAGAACGAGCCTGCTAGAGGCCATTCGGATCTTGCTGGAGGCTCAGGTCATCATGCCGGTCCCAGCAGCTCAGAGGAACACAGGGTTCTAATCAACCCTCTTTGTAGTCCCCAAGCCGGATGGGTCAGTCAGGCCCATTCTCAACCTGAAGCCTTTGAATCTGTTAGTCTCTTATCAGCCATTCAAGATGGAATCAATCCACTCAGTGATTGCTTCTTTGGAACCAGGGGAGTACATGATATCATTGGATATCAAGGATGCTTACCTACACATCCCGATTTGGATCTCTCACCAGGCCTTTCTTCGTTTTGCCATCGGTCGGGATCATTTTCAGTTCAGGGCTCTGCCCTTCGGATTATCGTCAGCGCCCAGAGTATTCACCAAGACTCTATCAGTAGCCGTCGCATACCTCAGATGTCAGGGGGTGACAATAATCCCCTATCTCGACGATCTCCTAATCAAGGCCCCAACGAGGGAGTTACTGGAGAGTCAGGCCAGGTTAACTACTCAGACGCTCACCAGCCTGGGGTGGATAATGAATTTCAAGAAATCCTCTTTAATTCCATCCAGGAGGATCTTGTTCCTAGGCCTTTGGCTAGACACGGAGTCTCTGAGAATCTTCCTGCCGGAAGACAAGATCCAGGCTATCTTGCACCTAGTGCAGAGGATCTTGCTTCCACAGAGGATCAGTCTCCATCTGTGCACTCAGCTGCTAGGGAAGATGGTGGCAGCCTTCCCAGCTCTGACGTGGGGACGTTTCCACTCAAGACCGTTTCAGTTGGACCTTCTCAGAAAGGGTGCGGGCTCGCACCTGAATCTGCACAAAAGGATCCACTTGTCGGCCGAGGCAAGACATTCACTACTGTGGTGGAGACACAGAAGGAACCTAATAGAGGGTCGTCGGTTTGCAGTCCAGGACTGGATTGTGTTGACAACGGACGCAAGTCTCCGCGGCTGGGGTGCCGTAGTGCTTCATCTCTGCCTCCAGGGCAGGTGGGACCTGCAGGAGAGCCGCTTGTCCATCAATGTATTGGAGATCAGAGCCATTTACAATGCTCTGTTGGAGGCTCAGGAGTTCCTTCAGGGTCAACACATAAAGATAAGGTCGGACAATGCCACGGCAGTCGCCTATGTGAACAGGCAGGGCGGCACGAGGAGCAGCATGGCCATGAAGGAGGTAAAGAAGGTTCTTCAGTGGGCAGAACGGTCAGGAGTAGTTCTGCTAGCAGTGTTCCTTCCAGGTCGGGAAAATCTAGAGGCCGATTTCCTCAGCAGGGAGGACCTTCACCCAGGCGAGTGGTCTCTCAACCCCGAGGTGTTTCGGGAGCTCACCGACAGGTGGGGAGTTCCCGAGGTGGACCTGATGGCGTCTCGGAAGAACCACCAGCTACCTGCATACGTGGCACGTACAAGAGACCCTCAGGCCATAGCGGCAGACGCTCTGTCAACTCCGTGGGAGTTCAGCTTTGTATACCTGTTCCCGCCACTTCCACTTCTGGGCCAGGTACTGAAGAGACTCAAGAGGGAACCAGTGCAGGCTATTCTCATAGCACCCTGGTGGCCTCGCAGGACGTGGTTCTCAGACATCCAGATGTTACTGGCAGACGAGCCAGTTCGGTTGCCCCTCAGACCAGATCTGCTCCTACAAGGACCCTTCTTTCATCAGAATCTACCACAGCTACATTTGACGGCGTGGCTGTTGAGACCGAGGTCTTGCGGGAGAAGGGAATTCCAAGAGCTGTAATCCCTACGATGTTAAGGGCCCGGAAGCCCTCCTCAGCAGCGCATTATCACAGAATATGGCGCTCATGCGGGTTGGTGCGAGTCTAAGGGCTGGCTTTTCCGAGTATTCAAACTGTCCCGCCTTCTGTTGTTCTTACAAAGGGGGTTGGATGGGGGTCTGAGACTGGGTTCTCTTAAGGTCCAGGTCTCAGCCTTGTCTGTTCTCTTTCAGAGAAGATTGGCCCTCATTCCTGAGGTCCAGACATTTTTTTCAAGGGGTTCTTCGAGTACAGCCTCCCTTCGTGCCTCCCACAGCCCCTTGGGATCTGGACTTGGTACTAGCCTTCTTGAGGTCTGAGACCTTTGAGCCACTGAACAGGGTGGATCTGAAGTTCTTGTGCTGGAAGACAGTACTTTTACTGGCCTGGCCTCAGCTCGCCGGGTTTCGGAGCTGAGTGCTCTGTCCTGTAAGCCTCCGTATCTAATCTTCCACGAGGACAGAGCAGAACTGCGTACCCAGGCTGGGTTCCTTCCGAAGGTGGTATCCTCATACCACATTAACCAGCCTATCGTGGTTCCGGCCTTTCAAGGAGAATCGCCGGAGCAGTCCTCCTTGGACGTGGTCAGGGCGCTTCGGATTTACGTCAAGAGAACCAGGTCTATACGCAAATCGGATTCCTTATTTGTTCTCTGACGCATTCCGCAGGGGGTGGCCTGCGTCAAAACAAACAATTGCACGATGGATCAAGTGGACGATCCGTAGTGCTTATCTTCATGCGGGACAGGTGCCTCCTGTCTCCTTAACGGCTCACTCTACCAGATCGGTGAGTACGTCGTGGGCCGCTGAGAGAGGGGCTTCTATCTCTCAGCTATGCAGAGCGGCCACTTGGTCGTCTCAGAACACGTTTGTTAAGTTTTACCAGTTCGATACTTTTGCAGCTTTGGCTTCAACTTTTGGTCGTCTGGTTCTACAGAATCCCCAGCACTCTCCCTCCCGGGGCTTGGTCTTTGGAACCTCCCCGATGTGATTCCAGTGGTCCCTGCTGCATGTCAGAGAAAAGAGGATTTTGGTACTTACCGATAAATCCATTTCTCTGAGATCAGCAGGGACCACTGGACACCGCCCGGCTGTTGGATTCTGCCTGTTGTGGTTGCTGTTGCAGCCCGGTCCGATACATGCGTGTTGTATGTATGGTTATTTTGTTATGGTTTTTCTGTAACCCTTTCCTCTGGTGGGCCAATTTCCTCACTGGGGGATTGTGGGTCTTAGAGGGGAGGAGCCAGTATCCCCTAATTATTATTAAGAAGTGCCTAGCTCCCAGCATTCCCAGCTCTAATACCCGATGTGATTCCAGTGGTCCCTGCTGATCTCAGAGAAATGGATTTATCGGTAAGTACCAAAATCTTCTTTTTATATATTGAGTGGTCAATATTTGTGTTGACACTGGGCGATGTCATATGATCAAAAAAAAACCCTGGAGCGGGTCATGGAGTTTTTTTTTATTTATTAAGGTGTGGGGCATAAAATAGGATGCAGTGATTTCAATAGAAATCTTTTTTTTTTTTTTTTTTTATAATGTATCTCCAGAGCTGGTCGGAATTTTCTGAAAATCATTCACTGACTTTGCTCTGGGACCCTTGCGACAACCCTTTCTGAAGACTTCTTAAGTAATTAGAGGGTTTTTTAATGGGCTGTAATTATTCACCTTCTGAAGTGGGGTCTTCTGCATCCCTTGTTGGGATTCTGCCCCCACCAGAGATGGCTACTGCGAGAACAAAATCTCCTAGCAGCCTTTGCGTCTGTCTGACCCGACTTCCAGAAGCCCCCTCCCCAGTCAACAGAGCCTATAGAGACACCCAGGGTGGCGCATATCTGTTTGTTTTTTTCCTCCCATGAGTGAAAGGGTTTCAGCATTGAAAATCCTGCAACCATTCTTTTTCATGTGCTGGATACCACAGGTATCAGTAGCACACGAGTACCCAAGGTAATCTGAAATTAGACGTGAGGTACATGAGGTTTTTAACCTCTCTAAACCTCTCCTCCAAATGGGTCCCCCCATAGTGTAGTTGTTTAGCAGTTATGTTTGAATACTACTGTGACCTATGCAGAGGAAATTAAATCTTTAGCATGAGCTTTTTTTTTTCTGCACCTGGTTGCGCTGGTCAAATTAAACCTTTTCCATATCTTTCTGCCCACTTCCAATCTACTTTTTTAAGTACACTTTTATGTTTGGTGATCCTGTACTCCTCAGTTGGTGTATACACACCATATGCCACTGTCTCTTGCTCCCAGTAAACGTGGTCTGCACATTACCAGGTCCATGCAGTTTTACTGCCTGTCTTTCTCCTTTTTTTTTTTTTTTTTTAATTTCGCACTTACCATATATACTCGAGTATAAGCCTACTTTTTCAGAACATTTTTTATGCTGAAAAAGCCCCCCTCGGCTTATACTCGAGTGAGGTTCCCACTTGGGTCAATACGTTTTCCCAGTTTTTTTGTTGTAAAATTAGGTGCCTCGGCTTATATTCGGGTCGCCTTATACTCGAGTATATACGGTAAGTTTTTACCTTAAGGAATTAGTTTGTTTCAGTCATTTATTTAACGGTTGATGTTCTCTTTGGAACTTTACTGAATGCTTTTATTCTCTCGTTGTTTTAGGCACCAAATGCCAGTGAGAAAATGATCATGGACAAACTGTTTGAGCGGGATTCACTTGTGCGTCAGAGCCAGGTAATGCGTGGAATAGAAAGGGCTAATCAAGCCTTTATTGTAACTTTGCATATTGATACAATGTATCAATTTTACGGCTAATTTTGACATTTTTGTTGCAGCTTGGTTGCTTTGATCTGATCAATGTCTTTTTTGCACAACAATTATATTTTTCCCTTCATCCTTCTGCCATTACAAGTGGTGGATAGACCCCACTCTTTAGAAAGGTGGTTTCTACATTTTTTTTATTTCTGTTGCCTTTTGGTTTCCTCTTTTACTAACCTGTCCAGGGTAGTTGATAGTTTATAGGATTTTTGCATATAATGCATCATCCTAATCTATTTTTACACACAATTTTTAGTATACCCATCTCCAGATGGAGCAGACTGGGATGAAACCAAATACATTTTGTCCACTCCTCAGAATATGAGCTGCTTTTATCTGTCTTTCGGGGTGCAGGACTTAGTCCACTGTTGGTTGTGGAACAAACAGCCACCGTCATTCTGCCAAGCCTTCAAGAGAATTTTGAGCTGTTGTTCATTGATGATTTCAGGGTCTGTTCCTTACAAATAAAGTCGGACTTAATTGCTTAAGGGGCATATACACAAGGCAATTTAAGCTCTATTTCTTAGTGGTCTGACTAAATCGCTTAGAAATGAAGCGCGTATCGCTCCATCGGCCTGCAGAAATAGACAGTGCACGCTATGTCTATCCTGCTTAGATTGCAGCCTTTGCCTATAAGCATAGGTAACAGATGCAGGTGCATCGCATGTGTTCTGAGCGATCTGAGCACAGGGCATCCATCGCCCGGTGTGTACAGGGCTTTAGATTCAGGGACAGCATTTTTTGTGGGGAAAGTTCCTGAGAATTCAATTGGGCAATGCCAAAATTGTGTATTAGGGATGCACGAATATCAATGAAGGCAACCACAAGGACCATTCACTGGGTAGAACAAAATTTTTCGGATTATGTAGGCAATTATACTATGCATGAATATACATCGCTCAGAAATTGTGGGCAGATCAACAAAGTAAGATATCAACATGACTTTTGTCTTGGATAAACCTCAAGGTAGTGCTTCTGCTCAAAGATCCGTGAACAAGAGTTGTTTCTTGAAAGTGCCAGAAGCAGTATTGAGCTAGAACAAATTCCGCCAGTTTGATATTCCAACTATTCAAAATGCTTTTCAAGTGGAAAGCATTTTGGCGGAATATCAAACAGACGTACATTCTGCCTGACAGCACCCTGCCCGCCGCCCAGCATTGCAGCAGTAGTCAGAGGGAGGACCACGCTTGCAGTGAATATTAATGAGCAGGTGCCTGCTCCATCACTGCTTGGGATAGCGGTGATGACAGCCGCATAAGTAATTTGCGAGGACCCGCTCATTAATATTCACTGCGAGCCGGGTCCCCGCTAATGACTAATTGTGTGTGTGTGGCGCTACGGGGGCCATTGTGTGTTTTAAATGCCATTAAAATGCCATGGATGGGGCAGGTGTGATGGGGACAGAGAGAATAAAAAAAAGAATGGGGGAAAAAAATCTAAATATATTTATATGGGCAATAATAAACCTAAATATATTTACAAACACAATGACATTGATTCATTTTAAAATATATATATATTTGATGTTATGTAGACTAGTTTCGGCAGAAAAAATTGTCTAGTTCACATTGTCTAAATTGATTCTACAGTTTTCAATCTGACACTGAATAGGCTAAATCAAATTAACATTACTGAGTTTAGACAATTTGCAACAAAAAGTCTAAATGACTCATTTAGACAGGCAAGTGAAATGAGTCTACAGGCGGAATGCTTTAGACTGTCTACAAAAAAATTACCTTGAATAGTCTATTTCAACTAGACTCTTTGTTTAGGTGGAAAATATGCTGTTTCTGGCAGAACGGACCTAACGACCAACTCTAAATACATACCTCAGTCTTAACCCTTTGGGCGGTATTGCGCAAAATATCCACTAAAAATGACAGCATCTCACATTTTGTTATATAAATCCAAATAAAAAATGTTGTGTAAAAAAAAAATATATATTTCCTATATACCTTAAGGTAAACATTACTGGTCATTATGATGAATATAAATGTTTGCTTGGCAATTTTCACACCTATTTTGACAAATTCACTTGGCACTCAAAAGGTTACCCAAAGTATCATTACAGTAGGCTCTTAAATTGTAGCTCTTGTACTTCCAGTTTGTGTTCTTTTGAAATTGGCGTTACGGAAAATATATATATTTTTTCTTTTAGCTGGTAGTAGATTGGCTGGAGAGCATTGCCAAGGATGATGTTGGGGACTTCTCTGAAAACATTGAGTTTTATGCCAAAGCAGTATACTGGTATGTAATTAAATAAATGGATGACTTATTAAGAGAGAATTTCTATTGTATTTATTTTTTGCAGGGAAGGGTGTCAAATTTCATGCTGAAGATGTGATCAAAAGGTTAAGCCCTTGGGTGACACACTGGGTGACTTAAGCCCTATGCTGTACGATGTTTATCACTGGTCACTCTGCACATATCGCTGACGCATGCTATGCACCAGCGATGTTTGCTGAACAATCTGTGCTAACCATTGTTCTCTGAGAACACTGGCAATCTGACTAGATTTTGACTACATGTAGTCAAGTTCTAGTCAGGCAATGGCGGCGTGCTGGACCACACATCGCCATCGCTCAGGGCATACAAACACTGAGCGATCCGTACTGATTTTTTTAAGCGATCTAGGCAGAGATAGAATTGGGACAAAAATCGCCCCAGTGTTTATGCCTCCTTAGTCAGTGTTCAGTGTTTTTTTTGTTGTTTTTTTTTAGATTACAATCATTCGTACAATATGTATTCAAGTATTTCTTCTACTTTAGAGTGAAGGATATTGACCATTTGTAAATCTTGTCATCAGTTTTAATAAGTGACAGCAACTGGCTTTTCTAAAACGACCACATTATAAATAGCATATGTTACTTTCATGTGTGTGCGTGTATTAGTCTGTAGTAATATATTCATAAATATTGGTATGTTCAGTCAGCAGATGAAATGTTTTCTATCAGAAATAAATGTGTTTTGTCACAGAATATAAAATCAATCTTTTTCTGCTAGGGAAAATACTCTCCACACGTTGAAGCAGAGAGGTTTTTCAGCATTAGGGAGCAGTCGGCCATTGGTCTCTGAACTGGTACGTATAAACCCGAAGAGTTGTAATATGGAAATCTTTTAACTCTTTCTGCTTAGAACCGCTGACACAAGTCTTTTGATACACACAATGAAACTGGGCCATACTAATGTATATCAGTTTGACTCTCCATTGTTCCCCCGCATATCGCCTTTTCCACTGCTGCCTCATTCTACCAATGTTGCCTATCTTGCCCAATCTCATGACCTCTAATTCTTTTATGATCATTTAAAAATGTTATACAGGATAATTCTGGTTTTTAAGATTTACTCATTAATTAAATGAAATGTGTTTTCTCATCATTTTCTTCTTGCTTTGACTTTTTGAAGGATCCTGATGCTCCTATTAGACAAAAGCTTCCCTTGGATGATCTTGATCGTGAAGATGATATAAGACTTCTGAAATACCTTTTTGCATTGATCAGAGCAGGAATGACTGATGAGGTAATGATGGAAATTTACTAAGATGTGTATTCTACTTCACATGTGATGTTGCTATAGGCAACCAATCAGATCCTGTCTGCTAGGGGGTGTTAAATAAATAAGTAGATTCTGATTGGTTGCCCATAGCAACATCACATTTACATTTCCCCCAATGTATCTTGTATACTTAAGTTACCTAATGGCAAAATCCTTCACCTGACCTGGCTTTATCTGTGAGAATTTTCGCTTAAATGTTTCTAGAATAGGGACCTGAAGTCCCTTAGTGTTGCCAAATGGACTACACTTTCACCCTTTACAACCAAAGGTTAGATTATATACAGTCTGCTCTACTTTTATTTGTGACCACTGATGAACATTTTCTAGACCATTATTTGGTAATTTTATGTATTTTTTGCCTTTTTATAATAGCACTTTGGGTTCTCCTGCATGTTTGGGAAGGGCCATCATAGGTTCTTAGTCATTTCCGTTAAGATTTATAGGGAACGCAGGCTTTAGACACTTGTTATAGACAATGAGGAGGTGCCAGACGCCCAATGGTTAACAATTTTTTTTCTACCCAGCAGCAGCTCTGGCTCCTTCTCCCATGTACCCCACACACCCTCGGGCAGCCTAGATTTAAATTTGGTGCCAACAGGGGCTGCTTTTTTTTTTTTTTTTTTCTTGTTTTACTGGAAGTCCACCAACCCCCTTCGTTAGAGGCGAATGCGCCTGAGTTTTTGTCTGGGTCCCTCTAAGCACACAGTCACAGCTCGATATAATTGCGGCTCCCTGTATCAATTCACTTCGCCTGGGCTCTCTGGTCTTCTTTGACATGGTGGAATATGCCCAGTTTCATTCCTGGACCCTGAGGTTGGAGGTGTAGTCTGACGGAACAAATCCCATTGGTTAAGCAAAATGCAGACCATGATTCTCTCTCAGAACTCCCTCTTGTGGTGGGTTCAGAGGTCCCACTTGGACAAGGGATGACCCTTTTGGGTTCAGGAGGGGGTTCTTTTCACCACTGTAGCGAGTGTTCATAGTGGGGGGCAGTAACCTGTCATTAGTTCTTCCCTGGTTGGTGTAGAGCCAAGATCAATGTTCTGCTTCTCCAACTTTTTGTCTAGCTCTGCCACTTTGTCTGGTCCATCATCCATCAGGGCGGCGCCATGAGAAAGGTAAATTACATTCTCAGCTGGAAGATATTAATTTGCTGGCTCTTTGGCCATTCTTTATGGCAGGCATCCAGAATTGGGAAGTGGACTTTCTAAGCCAGGCATGTCCAAACTATGGCCCTCCAGCCTTGCCACAGTTTTGCTATTAGGGAATGCTAAAACTATGGCAAGGCATGCTTGGAGGTGTAGTTTCACAACAGATGGAGGGCCACAGTTTGGGCATGCCTGTTCTAAGCAGTCATTATGTTCAGTCTGGCAAGTGTCCACTTCATCCTGATGCCTTTCAACTCCTGGTTCATCGCTGGGGCTTACCAGACATCACCTTGATGGCATCTCTGTTCAACTGATCTACCAATGCACCAAAAATTCGGGACCCCTTCTGATGGACATCTTAGCGGTTTGGTGGTTCTTCCATCTCGTGTACATTTTTCCAACTTTTGCCCATTTGGCCGTGAAAAGCTTGGTACATTGATATCAGCTGCTTCTCCTTTCATGCTCCACTGTGTGTTCCTTTGCAGTGAAATCTGATGTCTCAAGGCCCTGCCTCTATCTGGATCTGGGCCATCTCTTTGATGGGATGGCTCTTGATACATCTGGCTTGAGAGCTAAGGGAGTTCTCCCGTGCCGTCATTTGTAACCTGTTACACACCCATAAACCCTGTTCTGCAAGGATTTATCACCGGATTTAGGGGCCTTAACCCCAGGTCATTTTTACCTATCCTGCAGCCGGGTTTGGGTCTCTGACTGTTTTAAAAAGTGCAAGTATGGACCCTTTCTGTACTCTTCCAGATCCTAATTGCATTGATGCTGCGGTTATGTCCTCCACATCTAGCCCTCTGTCTTTATAGAACTTGATTTCAGTGCTTTAAGCTATTTAGTTGTCTCCCTTTTGAGCCCTTGGAATCGGTGGATATTTATTGGCTTATGTGAAAGCCTGTGTCCTCTATGGATTCCAAACAAAAGGATTTTACCAGGTAAAAACATAAATTCAGTACATGGAATATACACTTTACTACCAGAAACAGTCTTTTGATGATGCTGTAAGAGCATCCACTGTTGTTGGTTTTATTATGCTGTGTGTTAAATTATTTACAGTTTTATTTCAGAAGTTTAAAGGATCTCCACGAAATTTTGTAAACCTTACTGTTTAAATATCTCAAAAACAGAATTAATTATATTTCCACCAATAAATAGTAGTTACCAACCTGATATCTCTATCGCTGTTGAGAAGTTGACAATCACTCCTACCTCTCAAGCTCGCTGCCTAGGTGTTATCCTTGACTCAGAACTTTCCTTTGTACCCCACATTCAATCGGTCTCAAAATCATGCCACATGCACCTAAAAAACATATTTAAAATTCGCCCTTACCTTACACAAGACACTGCAAAAACTCTAATCCATGCTCTCGTCATCTCACGCATTGATTATTGCAATAGTCTCCTTATTGGCCTTCCCCAATACAGACTCTCACCACTACAGTCCATTATGAATGCAGCTGCAAGGCTAATCTTCCTAGCCAGACGTTCATCGTCTGCAAAGCTACTCTGTCAGTCACTTCATTGGTTACCTGTAGTCTAGCGTATTCAATACAAAATTCTTTTACTTACACACAAAGCCATAAACCAAACTACACCAACATACATATCTTCTCTTATCTCAAAATATCATCCAACATGACCTCTACGCTCCTCCCAAGATCTGCGTCTCTCATCCACACTCATTACTCGCTCACATTTCCGACTGCAGGACTTTCTTCGGGCTGCACCCACTCTGTGGAATGCCCTCCCAAGCACAATAAGACTCTCCTCCAGTCTCCAAACCTATAAGCGTTCCCTAAAAACTCATCTCTTCAGGCAAGCTTATCAAATTCCAGAACCAGTCATAGAACCTTGCATTCTGGTGGAATCGTTGCACTAAAGAATAAAGTATCTATCCTTATGTATCAATGCCTATTTCCCTTTAGATTGTAAGCTTGCGAGCAGGGCCCTCCTACATTTTGACTGTCTGTAAATATCCTGTTTTGTTGTATCACTGTCCCCTTTGTAAAGCACAACGGAATATGCTGCGCTATATAATAAACTGTTAATAAAAAAATAATAAACCTTAAAATATTACTGGTTGTCCGTAATAAAATTAATGCGGTATTGTTATTAGTTAGTTTAACACCCTTATCTGTATCCATCCACTTGATACTCCACTAAAGGCTTGGCCTAAGCAATGAATACTTTGAAAGAATGTAATGTTTTTTTTGTTTGTAAATATAATACCCTGTGCTTTGGGAAATGTATTACACACCTGTCTTATGTACAGTATGCCTCATATATGAATGCATAACTTCATATTTTAGGTTATTGGTTTGCAATGTTCAGTTTTATTAATTTGGAGAGGGTATGTGGAAATCGGTACTTGTGTATTATCACGGCGCCCAATTTAATGTAAATTGCATACGATTTTGCGGCCGATTCGATCCGCTATGCGATTTTCGGCCGACTTGCATGCGATTCCATCCTTGCCCGAAGCTTGGCGAGCGGACATGGAAAATGATCCCGTAGTGTGGCGATCGGACGCGGAATACACGTCAGGGGGTGGCGTTGACAATGGGGGTGCATTTAACATTTTAAGCACCCATCAGGGTGCTTGTACAATTAAAAATTGCATTGCATGCCGCTATATTGCATGCGATGAGATGCAGTACGATGAACATCGTGGGCGCCGTGATAATACACAAGTACCAAATGAACTCCACGCCAACGTGGATAGTGGGGGTATGAACAGGTCGGGAGGACGCGTAATCGCGTCCGCTCGCCACGCTTCGGGCTGACTTGGATAGTGGGGGTGTGCAATGATGCAGTAGCATGCAAATCGTCTGGAAAACGCAGAAAATCGGCCGCTAAATCACATCCGGTTTTTGCATGCGATTTGCAGCCGATTTCGCGGGCGCTGTGATACACAAGTACCTGGAAATCTTATCTCAACATAATACGTCTTAAGGCCCATACACACTGGGCGACTTTGAGCTGAAAGTCGCTCAAAACAGCAGGTTTGAACGGCTTTTAGCTCAAGCTGCCCAGTGTGTATGCCCCAGCGGTGAGCGCTGCTGCACACTCCCGCATCATTGCCTGGAAAGCCGCTGAGCGACTTTGAAGACGGCTTTGCATAGCTCTGCACTATGCAAAGCCGCCCTCCCCCGTCATCGGCGGCGCTGGGCAGGGGGAAAGCCCCTCAGTGTGTATGCACTGAGCAGCTTTCCCCTCAGCAATGAATGCGATCATCGCTGGGCATAGTCACCCAGTGTGTATGGACCTTTAAGATAAAATTACCACAGACTCATTTATGTCTGAAATATGTTTGATTTTTCTGGAATGTAGTATATGTCTGTTGCCTTTTAGTGAGTGGATGGTGTAGTAATTTATCGATCATGTTTGTCAGGCACAACGCTTATGTAAGAGATGTGGTCAAGCCTGGAGAGCAGCAACGTTGGAAGGGTGGAAACTTTATCATGACCCTAATATAAATAGAGGTAATCTGTTCCAATAGCCTTTAACTTTGGCTTCAGTCCTTTGAGACTGATCACCTCTATGTACTGTAAATGGAGCTTATTGCCTCCTTTTCACTAACAAGTGTTTGTCACGCAGGTGGTGAGTTGCAGCCAGTGGAGGGTAACCCGTATCGCTGCGTATGGAAGGCTTGCTGCTGGCGTATGGCAGATGATGTAAGTTGTCACTGTAAACAGTTGGCTTTTATTTATTTTATAATACTTCCAAGTAGTCCTGACACTGTGTTATCACTGGGGCAGCCCCAGGCAGTGTGGTTGCTTGCTGGGGACGTTCATTGGGTCTTTCCTGCCAGACGGTGATATTAGATACAGGTTTACCCTTAGTTTCAGACTAGAGTTCACTAAATGTTAGTAGTGCTGGCAAAAGAGACCCAATAATAAAACTATGGAGGTTTATCTACTTTGAATTACTTATTTGGAAAATATGATCTAAATTACTTTGGAAACAATACCGTTCCAGTAGAACAGAGGTTTCTCAACCAGATGATGCATGCAAAAAATGTTACTGTACAGTCTGAATTCAATGTTCCGACTGTCGGATTGGCAAAAAACGGCCGCAGGTTCTAAAAAAACAGCCGTGAATTAATCAATCCGTGGCCAATTCTGACAACCGATCCAACTTAAAAAAATAAATAAAAATCAGATCTGTCACCCTTTAATGCTGTCATTAGCAACCGCATAGAATAGGTGTGTGTCGGGAAATATTGGCACAGATTGAATACCCCCTTTAGTGTTGACTTTCTCAACATTTTATGCCATAACCCTTTCAGTATGGTTGCTGTGTCTAAGTGCTGTTGGAAACTGTTACAATCACATTTTTTCTTCCTTTTTTGTTTGTTTCAGGAACAGTTCAGTAGATACGAAAGAGCGATCTATGCCACACTCAGTGGGAATCTTAAGCAGGTGTGGTTTTCATATTCACATTCTTACAAGAGATAATGTGTGCATTTATATAGCACCACCGTTTATGCCAGTGGTCAGGGAAGTCCTCATTACCCCACACAGTGCATGTTTTGCTGGTAACCCAGCAGATGCACAGGTGTACTAATCACTTCATCCTCACCACACCCTTGTCCTTGGGGGCACCCCTTGAGCCTTAATTTGGCTCTGATTATAGTGTGTTATTGCACACATTGTAAGTCAAGTGGTAAAGCAGCAGAGAGAACGGTTGGACAGACTTTGCCCAATGTGGAGGATATTTTTGTTAGAAGGAGCTTACAGAATGTAAACTGTACGTTTCACTGCTGATGTTCATCCATGTCACACCTTATTTTCCTCACTGCCCTCTAATAAACACTATAGGTGTATTAGAACCCACACAAATTGGCTGTGGATTAGTTTATTCCCATCTGTGATCTCTAGATTGGATTTATAATTATATGGTTCGGTTTGTTTTCTCTATTTTAACTGTTGCATATCTGTACTAGTAAGTCGCAATGTCATTTTACTTAAAATTCTGGCACACTTTCATAGACGCCCATTATATAACTAAAACATCAGATCCATTTATGAATATTAAACGCAATGCACAATATATATGCATTTATATAGTTCAGGACTTGTATCCAAGTATTATATGCTTTTTCTATCTTTTACACAAGTGCAAATGATCTACACAGACATGAAAGCTAGTCTGGCTCTCTTCTGCCTGGCATTGCCATGGTAGGATCACCTAAGAGTCCACGTTTAATACCATTCTGTCAGACACACACTATAATCTGGGATTGTGTTGAAGTTGGGAAAAGTTGCTCTAAAACTTCCCCATGTATCAAAAAACAGGAAAGACACATTCTTTAAGTTACTTTCACTTAATCCATTCGAAAAATACATTTAAGTTTCTATCTATAGAAATGAAAAGGAATGGCAGTTGGGTGAAATTCATTTTTCATGTTTTTGCATGGACAGTAAACTGAAGAATATAACTAAAAAGCCATGTGTATCTATAGAAAGGATGTTTTGTATATTTTAACATGTTGATCACCACCATTGCGAAGATCCTGTTCTGCAATGAGGAATGGCTGGCATTATTGACACTAGCTCTGCATCCTATCAGTTCATGACTGTAACAAATGGGACACAACGCAATCACGGTCAGTGGCCACATGATGAATGTGTCTACACAGACTGGTCCTGGTTACAATATTTGACCTAGGGCTGTAAAATGCATTCGTGGATATGTTCTGTATGCATGTGATTCATCAAGTTTTAAAAGATTTATGAAGTACATTGTGCAACAGTATTTACAACCTATCCAATTACATGTATAAGCCAAACCATTTCCACTGATCAAGTCCAATTTGACATTGCGGGCCAGATGTACTAAGCTTGAAAAGTGATCAACTGGAGAGTGATAAACTAATAGCCAATCGGCTCCTAGCTGCCATGTTTAAAATATTTTTTTAAATGACAGTTGGGAGCTGATTGGTGATTTAACACTCAATTGTATCACTTTTCAAGGCTTAGTACATCTGGCCCACTGAGAGAAATAACCAGGTCCGTTTCATATATTTGATAGGATTCATGATTTCCTCTTATTATAAATGTACCAGGGCCAGATGCACTAAGCTTTAAAAGTGATAAAATAGAGAATGTTAAACAGCCAGCCAATCAGCTCTTGCCTGACATGTCAGGCTGGAGCTGGAAAATGTCAGGCAGGAGCTGATTGGTTGTCTGTTTATAAATATCCAGTTTATCACTTTTGAAGCTTAGTGCATCTGGCCCCCAGTCCTTTTATTTATACAGAATGACCTAAGAATATTATCAATATTACATTGAACAATCTTTGTATTAACCTTGGCGAAGAGATAAAGTGGGTGTAAGGGGATGACGCACCAGACAATCTGCTGTGTTTGAAATATAACCGTTGGGAGTTGATTGGCTGGTGTGTTATCGCCTTTCACTTTCTCTTCAGTTTATCTCTTCGCCAGGCTTAATACATCTGCCCCTTTATTAAAAAAACTGCTGAATTGAAACTGATGCCTTCTCTGGCTTCCAGCTCCTTCCTGTATGTGAAACCTGGGAAGATACAGTTTGGGCCCATTTCCGGGTGATGGTGGACAGTCTTGTTGAGCAGGAGATCAAAGCCTCATTTATTTTCTCTACAGAAGAAGATGAGCTGCCCAGAGACTACTTGGAAGCAAAGTACGATAAGTTATTTAGCTATTTTTGTGTGGCTGAGCATCTAATCTATGTGGTTTATAATGCATGTTTGTTGGTCTTCTTTTCTAGCTGGACTTTAGAGAACGTCTTCGAGGAGCTTCAGGCTACTGATAAAAAGGTATGTAGTTACTTTAATTTCCATCTTACAGGTTAATCACAGTGGAAGTAAGAAACTAAAGCTATAAACAAAATAATTTGGCTGCTCGAATTATCACGTTAACCCCTTCCCGACATTTGACGTACATTTACGTCATGGCCGGGATGTACTTCCCGACACATGGCATAAATGTACGTCATGACTTTAAACTGTCACTGCGTCTCGAGACGCAGTGACAGAGGGACGATGTCTGCTGTCCCTGACAGCAGACATGTCCCTGCATGCCCAGGGGGGGCTGCGATGTCGCCCCCCCGTCGGCGATCGCTGTGATTGGCTGTTCAGTGTACAGCGTTTTCCTGTGTTACCAGCGAATCAGACGCTCGGTAACACAGGTGTCAATCACCGCCGGGCGTCAGGGGGCATGAGGGGGTCATCGGTGACGATGACACCTCACCCCACCCTCACCCCACCTGCCCCCAAGGCTGTGATTGGTCCGTGGGACCCACGGACCAATCACAGCCAAGGCGCGACATTTAAACTAACGGTGACTGCGCTGCAGACGCCATTCCGGTCTGGAGTAGCGTGCAGAGCGGTCACCGTGCCTATCTGCCGTGATACTGACCTGATCCTTGCTAATACTTACCTGATCCTTGCAAATACCTTACCTGATCACTTGATCACTGCTTGTAGCGTGCTGGACGCTTCCTGGATCTGACTTCCTGAGACTTCCTGCTGCTGCTGCAGTGTGATAGAGAGATAGAGAGATAGAGAGAGAGAGAGAGATAGAGAGATAGTGACAGAGAGAGCTATATTTTGTGTCTGCTACCCCCCCTTTTTGGGGGTGCAGGGGTTTTTTATATATAAATAACTGTCGCTGCTGCTGCAGTGTCATAGTGATAGATAGTGAGAGATAGTGAGAGATAGAGAGATTTGTGTCTGCTACCCCCCCTTTTTGGGGGTGCAGGTTTTTTTTTTATATATATAACTGTCAGTGCTGCTGCTGCAGTGTCATAGTGATAGATAGTGAGAGATAGAGAGATAGAGAGAGATAGTGACAGAGAGTGATAGAGAGTGTATATTTTGTGTCTGCTACCCCCCCTTTTTGGGGGTGCAGGTTTTTTTTTATACATATAACTGTCAGTGCTGCTGCTGCAGTGTGATAGATAGTGATAGATAGTGAGAGATAGAGAGAGATAGTGACAGAGAGTGATAGAGAGTGTATATTTTGTGTCTGCTACCCCCGCCTTTTGTGCTGATCACCATATCTGAGGTGATCAGCAACTTTTTGGGGGCACAGAGGTTTTTTTTTTTTTATATATACCTGTCAGTTGCTGCCAGTTGCACCAAAGGTTGTGCACCTGCTGCCCCTCACTGGTAATCAGTGTCGCATCACTGATCACCTTTTTTTTTTTTTTGTGGGTGCTGTGTGGTCTTTTTTTAATTTTTTTTTTACACACACTGTGATTTTGTGGGTGTCCTGTGGCCACTGTGCGCTGATCAGTGACGTACATCACTGATCAGCTTTTTCGGCACAGGGTTGATCTATTTTTTATTTTTTTTGATCAAATTCCTGTTGCCTTTGAGCGCTGTTCAGTGACAGACGTTACTGACCAACATCTGTGCTCAATTTTTGGCGCAGGACCTTTTTTTTTTTTTAACCCCTTCAATTTTTTTTTTTAACCCCTTCAATTTTTTTTTTTGGTATAAAGTATTTTTTTTTTCTGCACTACATACACATTACACACTACATTCCCCCCAGGTTGAAATAAAGTTTGTACCCCCCCCCTACACTATACACGTGTTGAAACATTTCACTACCAGTAACACAAAAATAAAAATGTCCTCCCAAATGTCCTCCCAAATGTCCTCCCAGTCATCCAGGAGAATGTATTCAGTGGAGGAGGCATATGCCATGCTTGCCTCTGACTCTGACACAGCCAGTGATGCAAGCGGGGAATTTGAAGGATTCGTCTTAAGCTCCTCTTCCTCCTCTGGTGATGAGGGACCCCCTCAAAGACACCCCCGTAGAGCAGCTGAGACCCCCCCCCCCAACAATTGATCTCGTATGGACCCCACCACCAGACAATTTTGAGCCCCAGGTTCCTGAGTTTTTGGCCATGCCAGGAATCCAATTTGATTCCACAGGTCTCAGAGAAATTGACTTTTTCAAATTATTTTTCTCTGATGATTTTATAAATTTAATGGTGGACCAAACTAATTTATATGCCCAGCAGTTTATTGCTCAAAACCCCACGTCATCATTTGCTAGGTGGACCCCTGTAGATGCAGTAGAGATGATGACGTTTTGGGGTCTGGTGTTTCATATGGGCATAGTAAAAAAGCCAGAAATTAGGCAATATTGGAGTACAGATGTTCTGTACAGTACTCCATTTTACCGTATGGCCATGACCCGGACTCGATTTGAGACAATTCTTAAATTTATACATTACACCGATAATGCACAGTGCCCACCCAGAGATGATCCCACCTTTGACCGGCTATTCAAAGTCAGGCCGGTCATTGATCATTTCAGTGCCAAATTTGAAGAGGTGTACATCCCTGAAAAATTTATTTGTATCGACGAGTCCCTTATACATTTTAAAGGAAGGGTTAAATTCCGCCAGTACCTTCCCAGTAAGAGGGCAAGGTATGGCATAAAAATGTATAAACTGTGTGAAAGCACCTCAGGGTACACCCACAGGTTTAGGGTTTATGAAGGGAAGGATTCAAGAATTGAACCGCCAGAATGCCCCCCCTCCCTCGTAGGTGTTAGTGGGAAAATTGTCTGGGATTTAGTGCACCCCTTCCTGGATAAAGGTTATCACCTCTATGTGGATAACTTTTACACTAGCATCCCCCTGTTTAAGGCCCTTGGTTCAAGAGGTACAGCAGCTTGCGGTACTGTGCGCAAGAACCAAAGAGGCCTCCCAAAAACGCACATTGCCCAAGTAATGAGAAGGGGTGAAAGCAGGGGAATATGCAACGAAAATATGTTGTTGGTCAAATATAAGGACAAGAGGGATGTCCTTATACTGACAACAATTCACGGAGACAGTACCACCTCCGTCCCTGTACGAGGTACCAGTACCCACACCTCAAAACCTAATTGTATCCTGGATTACAATAGGTACATGGGCGGAGTGGATCTTTCAGATCAGGTACTGAAGCCGTACAGTGCCCTGCGGAAAACAAAAATCTGGTACAAGAAGGTGGCCGTGTATATCATCCAGATGGCACTGTATAACGCTTACGTGCTATTCCGTTCTACCGGCCAGAGGGGGACATTTATGCACTTTCAAGAGGAAGTCATAAAGGGCCTAATATTTGGGAACCAGCAGGCAGAGGGCCCCAGTACTTCTAGTACTGGCCCCCGTATTGTACCAGGGCAGCATTTTCCTGATGAAATCCCCTCCACTGGAAAAAAGGGCAGGACACAAAAAAGGTGCAAAGTTTGCTATAAAAAGGGAATAAGAAAGCAAACTATTTTCCAGTGTGACACTTGCCCCGACAAACCCGGCCTATGTATAAAGGAGTGTTTTAAAATATACCACACATCTATGGAATATTAGGTTCATAATTTCACCGTGCTTCGGGGGTCTTGCTAATGCCACATAGCACCCACCATTCATTCCACCAGAATCTGAGCCGCAAAATCCAAAAATCACTCCTTCCCTTCTGAGTCCTGCCATGCACCCAACTGGTATTTTTTGGTCACATGTGAGGCATTGCCGTACTTGGGAGATATTGGGGCACAGATTTTGGGGTGCTTTTTCTCCTTCATTCCTTGTGAAAATGAAAAATTTTGAGCCAGAACTGCATTTTTGTGTAAAAAAATGTAATTTTTCATGTTCACTGCCCAGTTTTATCAAAATTGGTGAAACCCCTGGGGGTTTGAAATGTACACTATACCCCTAGATGAATTCCCTGAGGGGTGTAGTTTGCAAAATGGGGTCACTTGTGGGGGGGTTCCACTGTATTGGTGCTTTGGGGGTCTTGCTAATGCGACATAGCACCCACCATCATTCCACCAGAATTTGTGCTGCAAACTCCAAATATCACTCCTTCCCTTCTGAGTCCTGCCACTTTTTGGTCACACATGAGGCATTGCCGTACTCGGGAGAAATTGGGGCACAGATTTTGGGGTGCTTTTTCTCCTTCATACCTTCTGAAAATGAAAAATTTTGAGCCAGAACTGCATTTTTGTGTAAAAAAATGTAATTTTTCATGTTCACTGCCCACTTGTATCAAAATTGGTGAAACCCCTGGGGGTTTGAAATGTAGACTATACCCCTAGATGAATTCCCTGAGGGGTGTAGTTTGCAAAATGGGGTCACTTGTGGGGGGGTTCCACTGTATTGGTGCTTTGGGGGTCTTGCTAATGCGACATAGCACCCACCAAAATTCCACCAGAATCTGAGCTGCAAAATCCAAAAATCACTCCTTCCCTTCTGAGTCCTGCCATGCACCCAACTGGTATTTTTTGGTCACATGTGAGGCATTGCCGTACTCGGGAGAAATTGGGGCACAGATTTTGGGGTGCTTTTTCTCCTTCATACCTTCTGAAAATGAAAAATTTTGAGCCAGAACTGCATTTTTGTGTAAAAAAATGTAATTTTTCTTTTCACTGCCCACTTGTATCAAAATTGGTGAAACCCCTGGGGGTTTGAAATGTACACTATACCCCTAGATGAATTCCCTGAGGGGTGTAGTTTGCAAAATGGGGTAACTTGTGGGGGGGTTCCTAAATTTTAGCATCTTATGGTGCCTAGAAACCTACATGGTGCCTAAAAAATAATCTCATAAAAAGGAGGCTCCAAAATCAAGTAGGTGCTCCTTCTATTATGAAGCCTGTGGTTTGGTCACCGTGCACACTAGGGCCACATATAGGATATTTTTGAAAACAAAAGAATTGGGGGAATCAATTTTTAGTCACATTTCTCTAGTAAAATGTACTGTGTTCCTTAGAAAAATGTATTAAAATTGCAAATCTGCAAAAAAAATGAAATTTTGAAATTTCACCTACACTTTGTTTTAATTCCTGTAAAACACCTAAAGGGTTAACAAACTTCCAAAATGCTGTTTTGAATACTGTGAGGGGTGCAGTTTTTGAAATGGCATCATTTATGGGGGTGTCTCACATACAAGTCCCTCAAAGTCATATCAGAACTGAACTGGTCCCTAAAAAAATCAGTGTTTGAAATTTTCTTGAAAATTTGAGAATTTGCTATTCATATTGTAAGCCTCCTAGTGTCCAAAAAAATTAAAAGGAAGTTGAAATAATGATGGCAACATAAAGTAGACATATGGTCTATGTTAGTTATTAACTATTTTGAGTGGTATGATTATTTGTCTCACAAGCAGAAAATTTAACATTTTGCAAATCGCTAAATTTTCCATTTTTTCACGACATTTTGGTATTTTTCACAAAAAAACACAGACTGTATCGACCCAAATTTACCACTAATTTGAAGTACAATGTGTCACGAAAAAACAATCTCAAAATCACTGGGATAAGTAAAAGCAAAAAAAAGTTATCCCCACTTAAGTGAGACATGTCAGATTTGAAAAAAATGGCTCTGTCAGGAACGCAAAAACTAGCTCTGTCAGGAAGGGGTTAAAGAGGAAAAAACTAGTTGGTGAGATATCCATGTTCTCCATACTTTAATAAGCTATTTGCAAGAGTTATTAAGGATGCTTGTCTTGTATTCCATGCGAAGGAAATACCAGATGTGGGGTAGTATAGATTTTTTTTTTCTGTTTTGCATAACCTTGTGCCACCACAATAGAAAGGTAGGATCAAGGCGGTTATGCACCATTCTGCCAACCCCAACTTAAAGTTAATGAGGCAGTTTTCATTATTGTAATCTTCATCTTCCAATAGTAACAGGTAAGGTTATAAGTAACTGGTTGAAATTATATGCCATGTGTTTGCGTATGCTATAACATCCATTCTTTACAGAGAGTGTTGGAAGAAAATAAAGAACACTATCATATAATTCAGAAGTTTATTATCCTTGGGGATGTAGATGGTAAGTGACTGCAAGGTGTGAGTTTGTTTATTTTTTTGAGGTGGGGTTAATGGGATGAAAATAAAAATGTATATTACAGTACCATTCAGGGCACACAATCTCTACCACATCATACTCCCTTTTACTGTGTTTTTGCTGAGGTGTGGCCCTGTTTCAGTGGTGAATATTTTTGTTCTAGGTTTAATGGAGGAGTTCAACGAATGGTTATCAAAAAAGAAACCTTTGCTTCTCGGTCACTTACTGCGTTTCATGACCCACCTCATATTATTTTTCCGAACGTTAGGACTGCAAACTAAGGTAATTCCTTTTTTCCCACAGAAATATTATACAAAACAAAAGTATGATGATCCTTGCATCATTTTATTGTAATTGCATTGCCACGTGGATATACATGTGTGTATCTGCAATTTGCCCATATGGCCTGACTGCCGCATGTATGTTCTCTATAAAGCACCTATTTGCATGCACACTCCCCTGTCCCTGGTTTCTGGGACTTAAACATGAAATAGACTCCCGATTCATCCTATTTTAATTACGGTGAACATTTTATGTAGCTGTAACATATGTACTTATGTTAATTATGATGTGGCTCTACACGTAATGTGTATTGTGTTATGTTTAGGAAGAAGTGTCTGTGGAAGTATTGAAGACTTACATAAAGGTGAGCTTTTGTTGGGTGGTATAGGATGGCATATTAAATCCATGGTGTAATCTGTGGTACACAATGTAATAACCTGATGCTTTTATTGGGAATCGCTCAGCAGTAGCTAGGGTTTTTATGTAATCACTTGCTTTGACCAAGGGTTCAGGCAATCCGATGTGCCCCACAATGATAGATGCCTGTTACGGTATGCGCTGAAATGATAAGTAACAGGTCTTTTAATGAGAAAAATCTACAGTGATAACTTTCAGCTCACCTATGTAGGGAAGTCTGTTAAAAGTAAGCCGTAGGGATGTCGTTATTTTTATGCATACCATTGGTGACTTAATCCAGGAACACACTGGAGCAACCAGGTGTCGTTCAAACACCCCACGTCAGCCCAGATCACTCATAAACACTGGAGCAATGTTAATGAAGGACAGAACAATCACTCTTCCATCCTTCACTAACCTGTCGCTCGGTGTAATGTGCAGAACATAAAATCTAGCGTCACAAGGGGATACGGTCGTATTGTCGACCCGACTTCGGTCGACGGGGACGAATGTCGACTGGGTTTTTCATTTTTTTGTGCCGACAGGCAGTATTTCATGCCCTACCATCCACTAGGGCATGGTGGGAGAATAAAATAGTGTGCCCAAAGCATAGCGAGGGGCTGCGGTTGACTTCCAACTGTGTCCATGTCGACTGTGTCAACATTGGGGTAAAAAAAGTGAAAAAAACCCCATGTCGACCTAAACCCATGTCGACCTAGTTGCCTGTCGACCATACGATCCACACCCGCCACAAGTGACCGGGGGAGTGCGCGCGTACACACACATGGAGCAATATGCTGGTCCAACCAAGTGGCATATCACACAGTGTGTACCCAGCTTTGGGTTTAAGAAAACAAGATCTATTCTGCATTTCATCCTGCTGGAGAGAATGAGTACATTCCGTTACACTACAAGAGTCTTGAGTTATTCTGTGCCGAAGCACAGAATCAATATAATTGCACATGTTACTTTGACTTTCTTTTTTCTATATTTCAGAGACTTGTGAAAGAGAAGCACATTACTTTAATTGCTTTCTATGTCAGCCACCTACCACAAGGCCTGAGCATCTCTCAGTATGCAGAGTTCCTGGAGAACGTGACTGAAGCAGAGCAGCGGCATCAGTGTCTGGAGCTAGCTAGGGAAGCAGGTTGTTACAATGTACAAATCCAATATAATCTGTGGAGAGGGGGCTTCCTACCAACTTTGCGAGTTTGTGTCCTGCTAAATCTGCTTTATTTTGTTTTCTCTTTTTATTTTTCTATTTGATTTATTTTGTTTTTATTTGAAGGTTTGGATATTGCAGCAATAACAAAGACGGTGGTTGAAAACATACGAAAAAGAGATGGTGGTGAAATAACTCCTTCTGACATTGCACCAGCTGTGGACTTTGCCATCAATGAAGTAAGGACATGACCCACTACCTTGAATTACTGCTGCCACTATTGGAATGACACCATATAAGTACATAATTAGTGCTTATTCCGTATGTATTCTGTATACAATCAACCCACTTACTAACACTAATCTTCCTGGCAACAGGAGGACCGGGCAAGGATTGACGTGATAGACTGGCTGGTGTTTGATCCTGCACAAAGGGCTGAAGCTCTAAAACAGAGCAATGCTATCATAAGGACTTTTTTGGGTATGTGATCTCGTGTGTGTGTGTTTGTATTTCTCTCTCTTACAGAATTGTGTGTGTGTGTTCCTTACAAATATACTTTGTATCCATTTAATAAAAAGAACAGTCATAATTTCTTGTTACTGCGCCACTTATATATTTTTCATGAAGAAATACTAGCACTTTAAAAATATGTGTACTGAAGGAGCAATTCCTGGCTTATTTATTTATATGGCACCAAAGGGGATCTGTAGCGCCCAATTACCGAGTATACAAATGAATAAGCAAAACAGTGACTTGCTTGCTGCTGTATTTATTTACCCTGTGCTTGTCCTCTATTGTATTCAACTGTATCAGCAGGCAACACTGAAATAAGTGTCAGGGTGGCTGATATCTGCAGGATTTGGTGCCATCAAAGATGGTGGTAGGAAGGGCACGTGAGGGAAGAGGGCCCTGCTTGTGAGAGCTTACATTCTAAAGGGGAGGGGCAGACAGACTGACTTTCCTGGAAATGCCTGACTTCATCATTTACAGTGGGATACAGCAATGGGGATAACCACCTTTTACACTGCCTATGAATTGCAGATATATATGCGGAGGGTCTTTGTAATGCCATACTTAGTATACAATACTTTAAGAGTAGAGTAGAAAGTGGTAATTTTTTATGTATACTATTTGAAATCGACACAGATTTTTGTTATAGGCTCTCATGTATTTGTAACTTTGCAGAATCGAAAAAACATGAAGCTGCAAAAGAAGTTTTTACCAAAATCCCCCAGGATTCTATAGCAGAAATTTACAGTCAGTGGGAGGAGCAAGGGATGGACAGTGCGCTGCCAGCGGAGGATGACAATGCTATACGAGAGCATCTGTGTATAAGAGCTTACTTGGTGAGAACATTTGGAAAATAAAATCAGAGCAGTTCTATAAATATAGGGCCTGATACATAGCTGTACACATATGCTGCCGCAAATGGGATTTTTGACTCTAAAGATGTGCGAAAATATAAAAATGTACCAGCCAGCAGGATTTGTATAAGGACACCCACCATAGCCTTTAGAGCTACCCACAACTGCATACACCTTTACAGCATTGAAGCAGATCAGTAAAATATCAAACTCCTGAGTGAATCTATGATCATTCAGAATGGATGCTGCGGTTCAGACAATGACTATAGGCTTCCTGTGTACAGGATCGCATTCGGCGGCTGATACACACCCCAAAAAAATCTGTCCCGCTACACACACACACTCCCCATTACCTTACACAAAACAGCTGCTCCTTGTTAATCAGTTGAGAATGAATACTCGCTGTGACCGTATTCGCAATGCAATCACTGGGCCTAATTGCTTTTGCAAACCAACCATAAACTCCTTTAATGGACAAGAAAAATAAAGAAGGTGGTACAGCGCTGTGTTTAATATTAAATTTGTATTTTTATTAAGAATAATTTCACAACATTAATTGTATCAATGTGGCCAACATTGGGACAAACAAGACTTACAAACATAAAATGGACTCTCCCCTCAAAAAAAATATATATATATAGGATCCTTTGAACTCAGTCAATGGTTAGCACCATGCAACTTGGTTATAGTCAATGAGGGTTAGTATTGTTTAAAAGTTAGTAATATTAGCCTCTGATTAATTGCCGGTACTCATGCTTATGAAAGTGCACAATCATTTAAGTCAATACTTAAGTTTGTATCCGGATGGGCAATCAGGGTCCAGTCTGCAGTCTCCAACCAAACCTCTCTGACCGCTGATTTTTGGTGCGGTCCTATCTGGGATGGTAAGGTGGCTCTGTAAGGCGGCAGCCTCTCTCCCCAATCCTTATCCTCTACGCGTTTCTCCGCCTTGGACTGTCAGCGGCTTCCTCAGGAGGTATGCTGCTAACCATTGACTGAGTTCAAAGGATCCTATATATATATTTTTTTTGTTTGAGGGGAGAGTCCATTATATGTTTGTAAGTCTTGTTTGTCCCAATGTTGGCCACATTGATACAATTAATGTTGTGAAATTATTTTTAATAAAAATACAAATTTAATATTAAACACAGCGCTGTACCACCTTCTTTATTTTTCTTGTACCTCCTTAAGGGGTTTGGTAATCCCCCTTAGGTACGAGCTGCAGTGTTTAATATCAATCAGTGCTAAATATCATTTTCTTTTCCTTTAATGGACAAAACCATGTGCACTGCAGGTGGGGCAGAAGTAACATCTGATCTCTAAATTGTAGTATAAGAATAAAGCAGCCAGTATTTACTCTGCACGTAAACAAATTTACTCACCCAAATCTAACTCTTTGCACATGTAACATCTGCCCCTCCTGCAGTACACATGCTTGTGTCCATTAAAGGAGTTTGCTTTTGCAAACCAACTAGACTCTGTGATGCAGCAGTGATGCATGCACAGACCACCAGTAATTGCTCAATTGTGTGAACATTGGAATAGCTTACAACTATTCATCAGACCCATAGCGTATTCATATTTTTCCCTTTTGCAGGAAGCGCATGAAGCATTCAGTGAGTGGTTCAAGCACATGAATTCTCCTCCGCAGAAGCCAGCGCTGGTGGAGAATGCGACCTTCACTGAGAAAGTGGCTTATGAACACAAGGAAAAGAAATATGAGGCAAGTATTTAACCATCTGATGTTTGTATTATTTATTTTAAAATACAATACAGTACTTGGACTTTATTTACTGAAATGTAGAGGCTCAAGTGTGGTTTACAAGAAGTCTTCTGTTTGTTGGCTTGTACAAAAGCAAGTGCAGGTTTTCAGCAGAAGATTTTTCTCCAAACTTGCTTCAGGAAAGTGTCTTCCTGAGGTGCTGAGTGCCAAGGGCTGATTGGGCAGCTCTTATCCACGTGTCCCTCTGCAGCTTAAGATCGCACTATATCCCTACTATGCACAATACATCAGCAGTATTTCTCACATCCCAATCCTCGTGTGAGAGTGCTTCCATCCCAGAGTCTACCTGAGTGATGTCCTTACCTCAGTCTATAGCAGACATTTCTAGCTACATTATTGTAGGTGAAAGCGTTCCCATCGACAAATTACATCCCTAGAGAGCATTTTAATAGTTAAACAGAATTCAAAAGAACACAGACTAGTGTTCTACATCTTACCGGACTGAGACTTTGTTCTTTTTTTGTTTCTACTGTTGTTATGTGTATGTTACATTTAGTATTGCTATAAAAGTGGCAAGTAGGTAATGCAGCTGATTTATCAGGGGTTTCTCAATCACTGCCATTATAATTTAACTGCATATTGTATTGTCAATCTATATTATTGCTGTTTCCCACTTCCATGAGTTTAAAGTCATTCTTACAAATGAATGCTTTATACTTTAATATATTTATAGCATGCTAATGCCCAATGTTGGTAACGGGGCAATGAGCCCGCTAATGCCCAATGTTGGTAACGGGGCAATGAGCCCGCTAGTGCCCTATGTTGGTAACAGGGCAAATGACCACTAGTGCCCTATGTTGGTAACGGGGCAGGGGCCCGCTAGTGCCCTATGTTGGTAACGGGGCAGGGGCCCGCTAGTGCCCTATGTTGGTAACGGGGCAGGAGCCCGCTAGTGCCCTATGTTGGTAATGGGGCAGGGGCCCACTAGTGCCGTATGTTGGTAATGGGGCAGGGGCCCGCTAGTGCCCCATGTTGGTAACGGGGCAGTGCTCACTTTATTTTTTACAGATTTGTTTTCTCCTTTCAGATGGATTATGGTACTTGGAAGAATCATCTAGATGTTTTAAGCATCGATGTAAAAGAGAAAATTTATAATGTCTTGTTGTTTGTCGATGGAGGCTGGATGGTTGATGTCAGAGATGTAAGTAACCTTTTCTGTTTTCCAAATGTTAATATATCTTTTTTTCACCTTTTCTTGATCACAAATGTGAAGGGTCAGTAATAGTGGTTACATGTGGTGTGTAGTTCCTGTAAGTAATGTAGAAACCATTGGGTCCAAGATTGAAATTCTTGTGTTCCTGAGATTATATCAAATCAATGTTTGTTTTTTGAGTCCTCAATAACCATTTCCTTACTTGTTAATGCTATCTAATATTAAACCATGTGAAATAAAGATAGGGAAGGATTGCACACTGGATAATGTTTCCTATACCCTGAGTTGCCACTAGATGGCAAGCCCAGGACAGCTGAGGTACTGTAACAATCAAATCATACTTGCATGCAACTTGTTAAATGTTGGCGCCAACCTGGATGGTAGTTGGTGCTCAGTCAGGACAAAGGTCTATTAGCAAAAAGAGAACAAGATAACTCTGTACTAGGGACACTTAGGGGGGTATTCAATCTTCGGGTCACGGCAGACGAGCTTGCTCGCCTGCCGTGACCCAGTCCCGTTCTCGGTCAGCTCGACCAAGAACATGCAGGCGGGATTTCAATGTCCCGCCTGCAGCGGGACGAGAAGGGGGCGTGGCCACGAGTTGCGGCCGAGAAGTGACGAGATGCAGCCGGCAGCTCGTCACTTCCCGGCTGTTCTCGGCAGAACGAGCCCGACAGCTAGAGATGTCGGGCTCGTTCTGCCAGGAAACCCTGTTCAATGCTGTCGGGGAAGACAGCATTGAATAGGGCCCGTCGAGCATCTCCCCCACGGGAGATGCTCGACGGTGATTGAATATCCCCCTTATGGTTCAATTAATTGCTGAAAAGTCTTAATAGGTCAATTAAATTTGTGTAAAGTGTACATCTACTTCCGGTTTCACTAGCATCTCACACCATCCTGATACACAGTGAAATCACATATTGGTGACACATCAGTTCACAGGAATCTCAGCTATCAGAATTCAGTGGCAATCATGCAGCAAATATAACTATCCTCTAGCATAGGATTGACTTTCTGCAGAAAATCATATGTGCCATTATTTAAGCAGGATTGAATAGTAAGCAAGTCCAGTGTGGCAGCAATGGGTTAATTTAAGCTCAGTTGGCAGCAAGTGAAAGCTTCATTCATTCAAGCAAGAGCAGTAGCAAGTAGAGAAATAGACGTTTACTTTTAGACTTCTGTTTCAAAGAAGTGTTTCTCAATCCCGGTGTTCAGGGAACATTAACAGTGTTTATTTTACAAACCGAGAAATAGATGTTTACTTTTATACTTCTACTTGCTAGCCTAGTCAAATGGGACCTACCAACAGGGCGATTTCAGGACATTTGCTAAGCAATCTCACTAGTTCACTTAGAACAGGCATGTGGCCCTCCAGCTGTTGTTAAACTACACATCCCAGCATGCCTTGTAATAGTGTTAGCATTCCCTGATAGCAATACTGTGAGGCAAGGCATCATGGGACTTGTAGTATCACAACAGCAGGAGGGTTATAGTTTGGACATGCCTAGCTTAGAAAATGCAAAGGGCAGCACTTCCGATAAGAGCTTTCTTTTGTGATAGAAGTGCTTCCGGGTTTATGGCCTGGGCATTCGCAAGCCTTGGAGGAGGTCATTGGGATCCCTCTCTGGACACTTTTCTCAAAGAAGCTTTGTTTAGGCAACATCTATAGATGGCATTACCTTATCGGGTACAATATCCAGGAAATTTAGCCCTCTGCAGCTTTGCACATATGGAAAATGCGATCAGACCTCGTTTTCAGTGTTGTGACCACCTTTTCATGTTGGTTCCATTCTATATATAATCTGCAGTTAGTTAAGCATCCAGATAAACTAAATTCACATAGAAATGTAATCTCCTATATCACTCACTTATTGTATGTTTTACTAGGATGCAGAGGAGGATTTAGAACGTAAACAGCAGATGGAACGACTACGGAGTCTCTGTTTGCCAATGATGTGCTTCTTGCTGCACACCGTGCTGCATAACACTAAGCAATACCAGGATTGTCTCCGACTGGCTGATGTGATCTCCTCTGAAAATCAAAAGTTATATAAGGTAGGTAGCTAATACGCATTCATGGTTCCTTCTTGTGCATGTTTACAGTCAAATTCTGCTGAGGGACTGCTTTATCCCATTGGTTCTTCATATCATCTTATTACATATCCAAGTACTAGTAAGCCTGCTCGAAGCAAAAGCTCCGAAAGCTAGTCTGCTACCTTCTGTGTTTATGCATGTGTGACAAAAAGATGTAGTTTCACACTCTACCTGCAAATGGCAGTGTTTCAGGGACTAATGGACACTAGACATAGGGCCTTATTCTGGTTCACTCCTTCTGGCAAATTCTTTCGTAGATGGATAAAACCATGTGCACTGCAGGGGGCAGATTTAAAATGTGCAGAGAGAATTAAATTTGGGTGAGTTATTTTGTTTCTGTGCAGGGAAAATACTGACGGCTTTATTTTTACACTGCAATATAGATCTCACTTTGAAGAAAACCCCACCAAAAACTAATTCTCTCTGCACATTTTACATGGGCCCATAGAGAGAGAGAGAGATAATGGACAAAGTAGTGAATTTAACCCCTTCAGTGGCAGTCCCATAAATTTTCCAGGCCATGCTGTGGTGCTGCAGCGGGCAGTCCCGGAAAATTTCTGGCCATGCCACAAACCTACAGGTGTGCACCAGCTGCGAAACACCCCCCCCCCCCCCCCCGCCGCCGCACCTTCGCTCCGGTGATCGTACGCCAGAGCTCCCCTGCCGCCGCCATTTCTTCGGGAGAGACGACGGCAGGCTCAGGGATGTTCTGCACGGTTCGGGGGACCCTGGATCGTTCGGGCGCCCGAGTCCGCCCCGAACATCCCCGAGCCTGCTGCCGGTCAGTGTGCTTGTATGATTGGCAGGGGAGCTCCGCTAAAGACCGCTGGAGGAGTTCACAGGAGGGGAGGCGAGCGCTGGGAACCATCTACCCCATCAGTGGACGGTTTTTCTGGGACAGGAAAAACCTGTCCTATTTGGGTACTCCTGCCCCCAGAAAAACTCACCGCTGAAGGGGTTGATACAGTAGAATTGGTCATGGTCCCTTCACCTGCAAACTCCAAATTAATAATGAAAAAATAAAGCTGAGAACTGCTCATGATTACACTACAGTTGTCGCCAGATTTTATTAACAGGAACGAGTCCTATCTGCAGGTGAGAAATATTAAGTTTCCATTATGTTCACAGGTGTTTTCAAAGTCTGAACTGAAGAAGGTGCTGCAGAAGCTGAGAGAATCGTCTCTTATGTTATTAGACATGCAACTAGATCCTTTAGGTTATGAAATCCAGTCGTAAGTCACTGCTGCGTGAAATGATCAGCTCTTTGTACAAAACTATTCATTACATATATTTGTAGACTGTTTTAGCCATCAAAAAAAAAAAGTTTGTACTTCATATTAAAAACTCTGAAAATGCTTAATAAAAATATTTCTTTTTTTTGTATTTTGTTGATACTTTTAAAATAATGGCTGCTTTGATAATAAAGTAATAAAGCATTTCTGTGGCTTTTCAGAATTCTTTAAAAGTAAACCCACAATACAAGTTATGGACTGCAGTTGGTCACAGAATGGAACCTTTATTACAAATCCATTGGTAATGTCTGAATTGGTAATTATGCTGTGCTGCTTTTGTCTTTTATTGGTATGAAGTCTACTGTAATTTTCCGTATTCTGGATGTAGCATATTTATATCTGACATGCAAGATATTAATGCTTGCTATGTAGGCTTAAAAGTACTAGGTATCCTATGGGGTAGCAAACAAGCAAAGCCATTCAAATTGTCTGTGGAACAGTGACAATGCATTCCATACCACACTCCTAACCATCTCCTTGAGCTTAAGTGAACTCTACCCTACAGTATATGCTATGTTTTGAAATAATGTTTCCATTCTATTTTAGTTTTTCAGATGAGGGTTGTATATTTGTTACCTTATTTTCTTCACAGAAGTTGATATATTACTTTTAAAGAATACTTTCAAGAGACAGAATACTGATTTTGCCAAGCACTGTGCCAAAATGTGTTCCTCTTGACCTGAAGCCCGGTGCTTCCCAAATGCAATCTTTAACAGTCCATGGTTTTTAGGCATGTCTCTATTTGTGCATATATATAGCAAAATCAAACTGGGCTGAACTATCAATTTACTGGTGTCTAAGCACTAATCTCCTTCAATCCTATACTGTTGGGCAGCCTTGAGGACCATGTTTGGACACCACTACTGCAGTTAAAGGATTAACTGATCACTACCCAAACACACATGGGATAATTCACAACCAAGACCTACAGCTTCAAGGTGTGAAAGCTCAAAAATAGAAATAAAGCATGTTGCACAGGCCAGTTTGGCCCAGTCTGTGATAACCTCTGCAAGCATGTGTGACCGTTATTACTCTGCTTTGCAAGATGTGCATAAAGTATCCGCAACTGACAAAACACATAGCATGCCGGTGCAACAGCTGACTGAGCCCTGCTATTCCCATACATACAAAGAACCAGGCATATATATAGATCAAAGGCATACGGGTTGCTGACAATCAGAATATTGACACTGGAATCTGAAAGAGAATTTGGTAAGTATACCCTTCCCTACAGCCTATCCTTCCACAACATAACCCTAATCTTCATATGACTCTCCATTGTGGCAGGATCCTGATGCCAGTCACAATATGCCATCAGTCAGAATTCTATTAGGGATATGGTAAACATGCTAACTGTTTTCAGAAGCAGCCCCCTTAACAATCATGTCCCAGCTAGAGTTACTTCCCTATGACTGCTGACGAAAGCAGATAGGTTGATTTGATAAAAAGGAGTTATGGTAAACCTACCTTCGGTTAACTCCCTCTTTGAGGTTCCTGGGCCCACCGGGTGTTGGACTTGTAGGAGGATGCAGTGAACCAGTCACCAATTCTCCAAAGCTTTAGGCTTCCCAGCATGCCTGTCTCACCTATAACCCTGCCTCCATGCTTGGTCACCCAGTTTAGCTAACAAGTCCCAGCAGGAAGAAGTGAAGTAAAGAAGACAGATTATGGGCATGGTAATACATTCACTCATACAGAGAGGAAAGGGACTGATGACCATGGTTGCGTATGCCACCATTACATCAGGCGTGTCAGAGTGGACACCTTGAAGAAAAGGAACTAACCGAAGGTAGGTTCTTCAGTGGTCCTTTGTCCCACAGGGTTAACATCGGCTGTCCCAAAGCTGTATAATTACGGGTTGGAAGATGCCTGGGGGATCGGAAAAAGAACTGAAAGTAGTATCTTGGAAAGCAAATGTGGCATAGAACCTCGGAAATGTATAGACCAAGGACTGCGTTACCGCCTTGCACAACTGTTCATCAGAAACGCCATGACTTGCAGCTCACGAGCGATCCACAGACAAAGTGTGCTGAAATAGAAGTAGGTAAAGAGAAATCGGCCTGCTCATATGCATGAGCAATGACCAGTCTAATCCAGCAGTCTAACATTTGTTTGAGCAGGTCATGCTTTTTTTGTGAAACACATAGACACAAAAAGTGAATCTGAGCATCTAATAGTCTATCTATGTGAATCAAACCAAATCTAAGGGCCCGCACCACATCCAAAGACTGTTTAAAAGAATTAAGTGCTGTTACCACAGTTTCTTGATTAATATGACAATTTGAGACTATTTTAGGCAAATGTGAAGGTTTTGTCTGCAGGACAGCCCTGATCAGGTGTAAAACACAAGACTGGGGAGTGAAAGGATAAAGCTTCAAATTTGCTACCCTCCTAGCACAGCAAAAACACCTTAGTGGTTAGCCATTTCAAGTCAACCAAGGACAATGTCTCCAATGGAGGTTTAGACAGAACCTTAAGAACCACTGAACAAATCTCAGGGAGAATCTGGAGGCGTGTAGAGTGGTTGGAGCCTGAGTATCTCAGAAGGTACGTATATCTGGCAATGATGCCATTCGTCTCTGGAACCATACAGACAAAGCAGAGACCTGTACCCTAAGGGATGCCAGATGCAAGCCTATATTAAGGCCACGCTGTAAGAAGGCCAATAGTCTCACAACCTTAAACACCTTGGTATCATAACCTTTAGAGCTACACCAAGAAATAGGTGTGCCACATCCTATAGTAAATTTGTTCTGACGCTGGCTTATGACAAAGTCTTAGCTACTTTGTCAGAGAAACCCTTACTCTTTAAGACAGCAATCTTAAGTGCCACGCCATCAAAGCTAACCAATTCAGGTCCGGATGTAAGCAATGACCTTGAATGAGCAGATCCTGTCATGGAGGCAGCTGAAATGGTGGATCCACAGAAAGCCTATGAATGTCGTGCAAGGATCGCTGGACCTAAACAGCAGCACCTTGTGGTTGTGGCGATACGCCATGAGATCCACGTCTGGCTTTCCCCATCTCTTGGCTATTATCAGAAATCCCTTGGGGTGTAGGGACCACTCTCCTGAGTATATGTCCTGGCAACTTAAGAAGTCAGCCTCCCAATTTAGAAGCACCAGGAGGAACACTGCTGAGATGGCTGGTACATAACACTCCACCCACTAAAGTATGGATACTTCCTTTGTGGCTTTTATACGCTCTTTGTACCTCCTTAGTGATTTATGTACACTACAGTGGTGGCATTGTCTGATTGCAGGGCAGACCGGTCCATGTCCAGACTGTAGTGTGTTGAAGACTACTCCCAGTCCTAATATGTTGATTAACAATCTTGATTCTGTCAGAGTCCACTTGCCTTGCAAGGACCGGGATTCTACTACTGCCCCCCCAGACTTGCATCTGTGGTGAAGAGAAGCCACGGTACTTATGTTAGCTGGGCACCCACTATAGTTAGTATGCTCATACCCCCACTATCCATGTCGGCATGGAGTTGATTTTATATAGTGTGGCGAGCCACCGAGCCTGAATCGTAGCAAGCCCCGCAAGAGGATGTGAAAAACTAAGCAAATAGCTTAGTGGGCGCCCAACTAACATATAAGTACCAAACCCACTATGGAATCCAAAAGGGTCATCTTATTGTCAGATGAACTTTGTTGGTCAACCAGATCAATGATGACCATGCTGTCATTGTGAAGCACATTGTTTGAAACCTAAGGTGTTGAGGCCGACCGTCCCACCTGGTCAGAATCAGCCTTTGCAATGGGCGGGAATGAAATTGCGCCCACTTGACCATGTCGAATATCGACACCATCAGGCTGAGAATGTAAATGGCCTGATGTAACGTTGCTCTAGGAAGTGGAAGAAACTGGTGAATCGTATTCTATAGCCGCTGGCACTTGTGCAAAGGTGGTATTAACCACTGGGTATTGGAGTTCAGCAGGGCTCCCAGATGTAACATCTGCTTGGACGGAACCAGAGATGACTTTTCCAGTTCATCAGCCACCAATGACTCTAAAAGAAAGTCCCTGGTAAGTTGAAGGTGGCGGAGTAGTGTCTCCCTTGAGGTCGCTAGCCACAGGAGATCATCCAAGTATGAAATCTCAGAGAAGCAGTCATGACAGCCATTATCTTTTGCACTGTGTCCAACCCAAACAGGAGAGCCTGAAACTGGTAATTCTGAAGTAGGATGGAAAAGCAGAGAAACCACTGATGTGACTGAACAATGGGAATATGCAGATAGGCATCTTGGATATCTAGATATACCATGTAATCGCCTGACTCCATTGCCAACACTATGGTCCTCCAGTTTCCATGCGGAATTTTGACACCTTCACAATTTTGTTTATAGATTTCAAAATTAGTATGGGTCTATAGGACCCATTGGGTCGAGTAACAACCTTGTCCTTGCTGATGCGGAGGCACCGGTAGAATCACCCTGGACTGAAGTAAAGATTCCACCACTTGCTGTAAGCAAGCAGTCTTGTGGATCTTTTGGAAGGTGTGTTGGAATAAACTGTCGAGAGAGACGCCCCTTGAAGGACACAACTTCGCTCTCCCAGGCATCGAATGCTGTCCTGAGCCATTCCTGTGTGTAGTAGAGAAATCAGCCTCCCACCCTTGAGTCCCCCAGAGGTAAACCCACACTGTCAGGCAGTGGTTTTGTCAGGCTTAGAAGGCTGTCTAGCTGACCAAGGTTGTCTAGACTTAAGTCGATCCGGCAAAAATAGCCAAGCCTGTCAGCCAAAAACCTTAGCCTATCGTTAGGGATGAAAGGTAGTACCTTTTTCACCAGTGTGTAATAGTAGAAGATAGTTAAAAAAAAAAAAACTGTTTTGGCCACCGCCAGAAAGGCCACAATCTTATAGTGCTCCTCTCCGAAGAGGACTTCCCCTGAGAAGGGTAACACCTCTATGCAACAGCCTCCTTAACGTGTAATATACACACTCCTGTGACACATCCACCAGTAGTTCAGGCTCAATGACTAACTCAATCCTGCACTGCTTTTGCTGCTAAAGACATTGCAATAGTAGACATGTACACTGCACCGATTAGGCTAAACACAGATTTCTGACACTGTTTCAAGCTGCTGAAGTGACAGGTAAAACAGAAGCTTTAACCAGGCAAGTTACGTGTGAATCCACCGGCGATTCACACGTAACTATTGCATAGGTTTGCAAACCTTTACCAAGAGTGGATACTGGGAGACTACCCTTTTAGGCACTGGGAATTTTTCCCCCCGGAGTTTTCCAGAATTCCGTTCTGACTTCTATAAGGTGATCAGCGTGTGGAAACTCAAGACCTAACCACTTTCTGTGACTTAAACACATCCATTTTCTTTGCCACAGGTACTGCATGTAACGTGGTTATTTGTTCTGTAACATTAACCACAGTCACAGATCTATCCTCCTCCCCCTCAGGAGATATCTTCCTCAAACTTCTGCCTCCCCTAGAATAATTAGCATACAGAGGCTATCATGCATAATGTGCTTAACAGATAACAGGGAAGCTGCCAGTTAATATTCCTGTTTACTAGACATGCCAGCAACAACCGGGATACTAGCCACATGTGAGGCTCTATGCCTTGACAGTGACCCTCGAGTGGTATGACATTTTACCACTCTCCTAGTACACCTGGTCCCAGGTGAACACAGTGATAGCAAAATATACACAGGAGAAATGCAGGACAGTAAAGTCAGCACAGTCAGTCTCTCTCACACACACACACACACACACACACACACGATATCAGTACAATATAAAAGTACAAACTACTGTAAATAGGTCAACTACACCATATGCCAGTGGCAGGGTAGGACAGCGAGTGCAGTAAAAACCTGTCAGCAGGCTACACTTTTACAGGGGAGACTGTGCCCAGTGTTCCAGGAGCCTGTACAACGTTGTGAAGATGGCTGCCAGTGTCTGAGGGCACAAACCTGCAGCTAGTTGGCAAGAGCACTAATGTGAACTGGCATCTAAAGTTGAAGGGAGGAACTGCAGGCCAGCACTGCCTCCCCCCGTGCAGAACTTCCCCCAACGGAGGCTGCTGAAAATGGAGATCGATTTCCCTTATGGGGATTTGATCTGCAGCCTACGCTCATAGCCCTGCTGTTCTAGTGGAGTTCCTGCCTCATGGGGCAGTGTCCACGGCAGCGCTGTGGACCATCTCCTAAGTGCCACAGCGGGGACAGTGATTTCTGTTTTCTGAAAGAATGCTTACCCTCTGGCAGTGCTGCACTGGGCTCCTCTTCCATCCACTATGCCTGCGTGCGCCCCTGGGAGGTGACAGGAGGTGTAAAAACAGAAATACAAAAAGTAAAATCTAGAAAAAAAATAATAATAATAAATTGGGATTAATCGAGGCAATCCCAGGAGAAAAGCACTGGTGCACCTGCTTCCTGCAGGCACCAACAAAAAAACTAAGTGACCTAGCTTGGAGGCGGGGTTATACTGGAAAGGAGCCAGGCATGCTGGGAAGCCTAAAGCTTTGGAGAATAATCTGGGTCCAGTCCTCTAGATCCACCTACAACCCAGATGTTGACCCTGTAGGACCAGGAACCCTTAAGAAATACATAAAAAAATAGGATTATTTCCTATACACAGTCCTCTGACCACATCATGCCACCAACAGGATTACATTTGTAACATGATAGGCTCAAGATCTAATATGTAAAATATTAAGCCTGACATACAAAACCCCCTACACCTGACATTAAACAGACAAGTAAGAGGATATGATATAGATTATAGGTCACATCAGCCAAGTGCGAGCTCCCTCCTCTTGTATTGCACTGGTAGGAACAGATGTAAGACGTTTCATGGATGGTATCTGGCCTTATGTGTCTTATCCTCAAGGCAATAGGCTGTGAAATATGCGGTGAGTGGAGCAATTCTAAAATACATATACCTCGCCTTTCATCCTGGAATAATCAAAAGCAGTACACCAAACCAGATACCAGACTTGAATTGCAAGAAATGATTAAGAGCAATTCAGTCAATGAACACTGACAGAAAGTCTGTTAAATATAAACCCATAACTCAAAATAATAACATACATTAGATTATTTCTCTCCAAAGACAGGTTTTGTTGCTTTTAATGCATGTCTACATGGGGTCTCCTTTGTGAACAAGTATAGAAAAAAAATAAGGTATCAAATACAAGAAATAAAGTCTGTAGAATCCAAAAAAGTAAATACTAGTTGGTAAATAGTTCTAAAAAAAAATATTTACAGTAAACAAAAAAAATCTGTCTGTGTCCAGTCATCCATAACGCTCAGCAAGAACTGTCATTTATATTTCTTTTGACTGATCATCTTCTTCAAGTTTCTTTATTTCATTTTTCAAACAGTTTATAGTTTCCCGACTGGCTTTTAATCTCTCCTTTAGTTCAGAGATTTCAAAACTGGTCTTCTTCTTGGCTGCCTCAACTTTTTCTCTAGTTTTTGCCTCCAAATCTGGAACTAACAAAAAAAAAGAAGAAGTTGCATCACCCTTAGAGATCAGACATTGTTTTATATGACTTACAATGATCTTCAAGAAAGAGCAATCATGCCAAAACTTATTTATTTGTTTTCAAAAACTGTCTGCACCCTCTGACGCCACCACCTGCTAATGAGCCAAAAAGCCAGTGCTGGAATTTACTGTACTTCAACAGAGGTCTTTTCTGGTGTTTTAGGTTTTCACTTTTTCTGCTAGATATTAAAGAAAGTATGGATTGACACAAATAAAGCATCCAGCAGGACTTCTGTGCTTACCAATAAATCATTATTTCAGAATTCACAAGGGAATATAGATCAACAAGCATCTATTACTTTATTGTCCAGTGTCCCCCATGGATGAAGGGAAAATCACATTAAAATTTAACTTCAGCAATGGCTTAGTTTTATATAAAACCCCAATATCAGGGAATTTGTTTATATTCAATCAAATGGTATTTTACTTGCTATACAAGACTTACATTCGGTTTCATGTTTATATGCTCCAAGGGTTAATTGGCGGGATGTAGTCAGAAGCTGCTGCATCATGGCGGTAGGGTCCTGGAATATCTACAGGTGATAACAAACAGTTAAGCTTCACAGGCTTATTTAAAAAGGTGCATAAATGCAGCCACTCAATAATCTATGGACCACAAGTGTATATTCAATTTATCAGATAACATGCCAAGTATTCTCCATACAACAGCAAAAAGAGATATCTGTTTCATATACTAATAAGTAAAATCATCGGAACGTGATACTGTTTTACATCTTCCAAAGGCTATGTGTTAACACAGTGCCGCACTGTTCCTCCTGAAATCCGGTCGGCAGTGGCCAGATCTTGTTCTACAGGATCCGGCTTCACCTGTGTGTGACCCCTCCCCCCTTTCCAGCCAAGCGGGTCCGGCTGAACAGGACCCACTTGGACGCCATGTGTGTACGAGACCTTACAAAATCACAGACAACAGTTTCCCACTGCCCCAGACCTTTTCAGTTACTGTAACATGCTAAACATGTTCTTTGCTGTCCCAGTAATGACATAGCAACTGATCTCTGTGGCAAAGAAGGACCACTTATTTTTCTTAGCAAAATGGACAGAACTTAACCAATAAAGGTAATTTGAAGGTCCAGGCCTGGGACCTTGCTTAAATGTAAACAATGGTAGCGTTCCTTACAGGTGCTATGAGAGGGAATGGGGAGAGATTATTTTACTTCTGCTTCTCTTTAAGTGGACCAATGTGCTAACTTCCCATGCAGCATACATAAAAGGACAGATGGACGTATTTTTGTTGTAGATAAAGTTCAACAATCTACAGAAATATATCCTGAAAACATCTTGCAAAAACTGATATTCTTACCATTTCATCATAGAATTCTGAAACAACGGTCTTTTTCCCCAACATCACATTTGTGTCAGACTGAAACAGCTTCAGCAAATGGTACAAGGTAACCTGAGGAGTTTTAAATGGAGAAAAACAAATTAGCTAATTATACTCACCGATAAAGCACTTCTTTAGGAGATATCCCATTATAATAGCTGCTATATGGTAACATCTCTCTTACAGCTAAGACAGGAAGTTTTCTAGGAACCACCCACCTGCTGTATTTAGCCCTGCTCCTCCTCTTCCTCTTCCCCTTCCCCTTTGTCTTGCGAGTGTCTCCATTCAAAGGACCCTGGAAACAATACAATGGGAGGGCATGGGGCATCTTTAAAGAAATGGAATTATCTGATAGCATAATTCGCTAATTTCTTCCACGATCCCCATGGCAGCCATAACAGTGGGATATACCAAAGCAAAATATAGGAAGGGAAAACAGGCAGGACTACCACATATATGCTGACATCATATTATTTATTGTGCAAGAGCTTCTTGTAGGACATGACCTCCATAGTGGCGGTCACATAAATGTGTGTACTAAGACCAAGGGGCAGCCACATAAATATCTTTCATTGATGCCTGAACCTACGTAGCCCATGAGGTCTCCACTGCCCAGGTTGAGGGAGTGAAAATTCTGCTAGTTCCCGAAGAAATTACTGCAAATACACAAAGGTGATCATTTCTATTTGTTTTGCTGAACAAAACAAAGAAGGACAAATAAGTGTTTAGATTTCCTAAAATGCTTCCCTCTCTCAAGAGATCGAGCATATTACATTTTTTGGCTCAATCTTTCGGCTGAGGAGAGAAGGTTGAGAATATACTATTTAAATGAAGACACCTTGGTCAAAAGGGTTGGATTACTTTTCAACATCACCTCATCCACCTCATATTAAGGTAATGTTCCTTCACCTATAAGGATAGTAGTTCATTAAGTGGCTATCACTTCTTGCTGAAGTGATAGCCACAGGAAATACATGAAAAGTTGTAGGAAATTTGAAAGTAGCGTCCTGTAATGGTTTCAAACGTATATACCATCAAAGCATTCAGGACTAATTTCAAATCCCAACAATTTGTGGACAAATCCTCCTTAAAGGGCCTGGCAGAATATTTTAATTAGAGCCCCATACACATTAGAAGATAACGATTACTTTGATGAGCCCCTCCCCCTTCCAGCATGTTTGGGCGAGGGAGGTCCTCGTTAACAAGGTCTCCCTCATCCGAATATGATTGGACGAGGGAGTGGGTCGTTAATGATGTACAGTGGCAGCACGGCCATCACTCACTTTGGAGCTGGCATCAGCAAGTGTGTATGCACCACCACCAATATCGACGGGGATCTTCTATTGTGTATGGGGGTGTTTAGGGCTGCAATCTCCACTTTATAGGTGAAACCGCCAATCCTTATAAACACCAGTCATGCAGAAATTGCATAACCATTGATGTTTAGGTTTGTATAAAGGTTGGAAACAGATCCCATCCATTCAATAAACTTACTCTATACTTTATAATATGTTTGTGATGAAACTTTCTTTATTGTCAAATAATTTGGATTACCTGATCAGACAGGCCTTTGCATTCTAACTTTTGACTCAACATCCACACCATCAAATGGAGTTTTGACAGGCAGATTTGGATTGAATATCAGTTCTTGATAGAGCAAGTAAGTGTCAATATTCCCATAGCTCCTGTATTGCTAATATCATTCCTGTCACGAACCAAACTCTCCCCAGCTAGTATAGAAGAATTGCTAGTGTGTCTGCTAGTTCCTTACTTATCTTCTTTAGAAAGGAGCAATTAAGGGAAAAGGTGGGAACACATATCCCAGTGAGAACATCAATCTTCTGGAGAACACATCCACTCCTCTTGGTTTGGGTAGATAATATCTAGAAAAGATTCTAACCTCTAAATTTAAGTGTTTTGCCATCAGATCTACTTCTGGATCACCAAAATGTGCCATCAATGCACTAAAATACCTCAGTGAGCAAATTCTATTCTCTAGGAAGAATCTGCATCCTGCTGAGAAAATCTCTTTCCCAGGTTAATGAAATTTAAATGCTTTTCTGCCAAGTCTTATTACTTGAAGTCTCCCACAGCCCTTGGTACCGCCTTTTTGATTAAACCACAGTTAAATTGCCTGAGAAAATCCGAGATCTAGCCCTTCAACTTATCTTGAAAACAAATTATTGCCTTTTCAAACAGCTCTTGCATCCCTTGTATAAACATTAACTTTTCTTTAAGGGACCAACTTTCTTGCCCAATGAGCATCCTAACCTGAAGAACTTGCATCTGCTGTTAATATTAAAACTGGGGCTGCGAGAGTGATGTTGCACTAAATCCTTGTCTGCCCATTAAGACAGGGATTTCTATGTTGATCATCTTAACTTCACGATGCTGTTTATCCTGGATCAGTCCTGCTTACCAAAAACTGCCATAATGTAACATGCATCCTGGTTTCCCGATGATGTACTTCTCGGCACAGAAGAAGCTCACTCTCCGCACTATGCATACTGAAGGGTGCTGGTAACCAAAGTACCTGTTTGGTCCCACCTAAGTAGCAGCATGACAGTGGGCAGGGTTCTAGGAGGCCACACTCCAAATGTAGTAAATTCAGTGTGTAGTAAAGAACAGCGGTTTAGAAGAGCATAGCTGGGAATAACATGAGGGAAGTCCCGGAGAACAAACAAAACAAACTTCTCTAGTCTAAACTAGGAGAAGGGAAGAGGAGGAACAGGGCAATAAACCAGTAACTGTGCAGTCCCTAGAAAACGTCTTGCTTAAGCGGTAGGAGAGGGAAGTCATCACACTGTAATGGCTGCCATGGGGAAATCATAGTAGAAAAATGAGTATTCTGAAAATAAAATAGGAGGACATATATAATATATAGATATCCCTACAATTTCTATATCTATCTCCATCCAGGTTTACAGATACAATGGGGGAAATTTACTAAGACAGGAGTTCTATTTCACATGGGAGGCTGCTATGGGCAACCAATCAGAATCTACTTATTTAGAACCTTCTAGAAGATAGATAGTACCTGATTGGTTGCCCATCTTAATAAATTTCCACTAATGAGTTGTATGCCAGTTATCAATAAAGCATACCTCCCAACTGTTCTGATTTTCACAGGACCATAGCCTTTTTTGGGGGCGGTCCCACATCCCACTTGAGGCCAGCAGTGTCCCACATTGGTGGGCAGGAGCCCCCCCTGCCCAGTGATGTTGGAGCAGAGCAGCATTCAACAGACACTGTGCACACAGTGTCTATTCCCGGAGACTGAGGGGCTGAGGGCATGGCCAGGAGCTCACAGAGTGCTGGCCATACCCCCCCAGAGACAAAAACAGGGGGCTTGGCCCCACGTGAGCAACACGATTTGCAGGCCATGACCCCAAATTCCTGGCACACGCTGGGGAGGTATGAATATAGGAGGACCATGCACACTAGAAGATATGAAAAAGACGAAAAACTTTGGGGAACAATTCCCTTTGAGCGACATTGTGCATACGCACTGAACGATTTTATGAAAGATATGAAAGAAAAAGATAATGGCTAAAATAATCTGGGACACTTCAGTGAGAGCACATTTTTAAAAATGGGTAGGTGAGACACCCTGAAATTTAAAAAAAGCTGGCATTACAGGGAAGTACTGCAGGGTATAATCAAGCCATGTACAGTCAGGTCCATAAATATTGGGACAGCGACACAATTCTCATATTTTGGGCTCTATGCACCATCACAATGGATTTGAAATGAACCAAACAAGAAGTGCTTTAACTGCAGACTCTCAGCTTTAATTTGAGAGTATTACATCCAAATCAGGTGAACAGTGTAGGAATTACAAAGGTTTTTATATGTGCCTCACACTTTAAGGGACCAAAAGTAATGGGACAATCGAAAGCTATTTCATGGACAGGTGTGGGCTATTCCCTCGTTATTTCATCATCAGTTAAGCAGGTAAAACGTCTGGAGTTAATTCCAGGTGTGACATTTGCTTTTGGAATCTGTTGCTGTTGACTTTCAATAGGAGATCCAAAGAGCTGTCACTTTCAGTGAAGCAAGCCATCTTTAGGCAAAAAAATCAAAAGAAACCCATTAGAGAGATAGTAAAAACATTAGGTGTGGCCAAATGAACTGTTTGGAACATTCTTAAAAAGAAAGAACGCACCAGAGAGCTCAGCAACACCAAAACACACCGTGGAAAACAACTATTGTGGATGACCGAAGAATTACTTCCCTGGTGAAGAAAAAACACGTCACAACAGTTGGCCAGATCAAGAACACTCTCCAGGTTGTTTGTGTATATGTGTCAAAGTCAACAAATCAAGAGAAGACTTCACAAGAGTGAAAATAGAGGGTTCACCACAAGATGTAAACCACTGGTGAACCTCAAAAAAAAAAAAAAAAGGAAAGACATCTTTAAAAGCCTTTACAGTTCTGGAACAACATTTTATGGACAGAGTATAGAACAGGAAAGGAACTGCTCATGATCCAAAACATACCACCTCATTAGTAAAGCAAGGTGGTGTTAGTGTCATGGCGGCCAATGGAACTGGTTTCCTTTTATTAATTGATAATATGACTGCTGACAAAAGCAGCAGGATGAATTCTGAAGTGTTTTGCGCAATAATATCGGCTCATATTAAGTCAAATACTTTAGAACTCATTGGACAGCACTTCACAGTGCAGATGAACAATGACCTGAAGTATACTGCTAAAGCAACCAAATAGTTTTTTTAAGGCAAATAAGTGGAATGTTATGCAATGGCCAAATCAATCACCTGACCTGAATCCAATTGAGCATACATTTCAAGCAGGAACTGAAGACATTTGCAGAGCATCACCAGGGATTAAACCCAGCGTATGGTTATGTGTTCTAGATTTCAGACTGTAATTGACTGCAAAGGATTTGCAACAAAGTATTAAAAAGTGAAAGTTTGATTTAGGATTGTTTAGTTTGTCCCATTACGTTCGAAAAATATATATATATATAGGTATATATAAGAGACAATCACCTATCAAAGTGACTTCACAATATTCGAGAGAATCTTTAAACTACCTTGACGTGCAAGTGTCCATCAGCCAAGGCAAGATCCGCACTTCAGTTTACTCAAAACCCACAGACAAGAACACCTTGCTTCAACATAACAGCCACCACCCACGGGCCCTGATAAAGGCATTACCCAGGTCACAAATGATCCGGGTGGCCAGAATCAGCAATGACCCGAACAACACTAAGATGGAGCTGGATAAACAAATTGCCAAGTTTGAAGCACGTGGGTACCACAAAAGAAGGCTACTGCAACAGAAAGAGGAAGTATTACAGATGAAAAGAGAAGATCTCTTACAACCAACTCCTCGCTCTCAAGAACAGACCCTTCCATGGATATCAAAATATAACACCACAAGTGCTGTCATCCCCAGAGCCACCAGAGCATTGTGGCCCATACTCACCACAGACGGTGAATTGCCTGGTCTGAAACATCTTAGACCAATGGCGTGCTACACCAGGGGCAAAAATTTGAAGGACTTTCTGGTGCACAACGATATCTCCGACTTTGCACAAACCGCACAGCCCGACACCTTCCTCAAAAAAAACCCGGGATGCTACAAATGTGTGAAGTGCACAACTTGCTCCCACATGATCACCGGCAAGGAATTCTCCAACTCCAAGGGCGACCAGAAATTCCAGATCAGACACGTGCTCAGCTGCCAGTCCACCCACGTGGTCTACATAATCACACGCCCCTGCCACAAATTATATGTGGGTAAAACCATAAGATCGGTGAGGGAGAGGATGGCCCTTCATCGCTCGGCTATAAAAAACGCACTTGCCGGCAAGGTAGTGGATCAACCCGTGGCCAAGCACTTCGTGGCTATGAAACATAGATTGTCGGACTTAAAACACATCATCATAGACCATGTCCCCTGGAGCAGAAGAGGCGGTGATAGAGAAGGAATCCTGCTTCGCAAGGAAACGAAGTGGATCTTCATGCTGGATTCCTGCAGCCCGGTGGGCCTCAATGAGAGACTGTCCCTTAATATCTTTTTATAAAACCTCATACAAAACCTCTATTCTGAAGACCTCGTCTGGATTAACCGACACAGATATGTCGGCCCCACTTGCGCATCCATTTCCTCTTTTTTTCCCCTTTTTTTTCCCCCCTTCTCTTCCCCCCCCCCCCCCTTCTACCCAACCACCCTCACGCAAGTATTCACCACGGACCAGGACTGCTACAACCATCTTTCTTATAGATTAAATAATCCTATACACTCTTAGCCAATCCTGGGTAACCATATGTTCATTATCTGAGTTATAACCATAATAATTTGACCAGCAGAAACATGGACAGAGTGCCAACCACCGTACTGCTTTTAAAGTGATGTTATTATTTTCACACAGCACTATTAGCACTTTATATATATAATGCCTGATCCAGGCCAGATACACTATGTCATATTTTAACAATAATTTCACGCATCATCTGTATTCTCCTAAATATGTCCACACTCTCTTATGCAGATACCGTCCGCCGGATCACCTAGGTAACCAGCAGACGCCAGAAGCGTCACCGGGGCACGGATGTAGGGAAACAATCCCCCCACACCCGGTGACGTCAGCGGAAGTCGGCGGAAGCCGGGCTGAACACCGGAGACGGACGCTGAGAGGAGGGTTCACGTTTTCTTCACACACTATTTAAGGTACCTATTTTCCTTATCATATTGTCTTGTACACCTTGAAAACGGGGAGTGTTGTCCCCGAAACGTCGGTCACCATTGTGCAATAAATTGTCTTTACACCAGTCCGTCGGAGTGCCGCTGATTGTACTACAGCAGAGATCTACATTCCCCCTTGCCAGAGGGCACCCACGGCAGCTGCACCAGCACCCCGGGAGTGCCAGACTGATACATCTGATATATATATATATATATATATATATATATATATATATATATATATATATATATATATATATATATATATATATATATATATATATATATATATATATATATATACATATATACACACACACACACACACACATACATACATACATATATACATATACACACACACACACACACATATATAAACATACATACATACATACATACACACACACACAGTTCATTTCAAACCCATTGTGGTGGTGTAGGGTCCAAAATATGAGAATTGTGTTGATGTCCTAATATTTATGGACCGTACTATATATGTACACTATATTTTACACAATGCCGCCAAAGTATAGCCTACATGTATGTAAGCATGTAAAATACACCATAAACGTATAGGAGTATGGAACACAGTGATGTAATTGGGGAAATACTTACTGGTCTTTCATTTGGATCAATAAAGAATATTTTTATGATTATCTCAAATTCTCCCCAGCCAGTCTCCGTAATTTCATAAGGAGGCTTTGTTACCACTATAATTAAAATAGAAAAAGGTCAATTTATTTATAATAAAAAAAAAAAAAAAAAAAAAAAAACACACACACGCACTGAAAGATAGATGAAAATTACCTCTTAGTGGATTTCCATAGCTCTCGTGCAATTTAAACTGAATTTTTTTCACGTAGGCAGACATATCCTGAAATAAGTGATATATATGTATTATATAAATGAATAAATAGGACTCACCGTAATACTTTAAATTACCTCCATAGGGACACCACCTCAACTGTAAAACACCGCAAAATATATTGCCTAGTGACAGTCTATACATTTTTTTTGTTTATAACAAGGTTTCCAAGTGGATATTCTTTATCTACTATTGACTGAAAAATTTTGGGATAATCCTAACATTTCACAATTACAAAAGCACCAGTGTAAAGGTGGCCATACACACGCAGATTTATCTGCAGATCTGTCTGGTTGGAGCAAAAACATGGTTATGGATGAGAGCAAATGACAGTTGACCATTTGCTTGGAAATGCTGGAAAACTGACAAACTGTCACTCATCCATAACCATGTTTTTGTTCCAACCAGCCAGATCTGAAGATAAATCTTACTAGTGTATGGGCACCTTAAGTGTACTTATTCACAGGAAGCTATTTTGTTAAAGGCCTGGAACTGTGCTCTCAGGAACGATCGACAAGGACTGCTACGTTCTCTGGACATTTATATGGTACCATCACTCATTTATTTATTAACAGTTTCTTATATAGCGCATACATATTCCGCAGCGCTTTACAGAGGATATTTCAACATTCACATCAGTCCCTGCCCCAGTGGAGCTTACAATCTATATTCCCTACCACATGTACACGCACACGCACATACAGACATTGTTTAGGGTAATTTTGTTGGGATCCAATTAACCTACTAGTATATTTTTGGATTGTGGGAGGAAACCGGAGTACCAGGAGGAAACCCATGCAATTACGGGGAGAATATACAAACTCCACACAGTTAAGGCCATGGTGGGATTCAAACCCATGAACTCAGTGCTGTGAGGCAGTAATGCTAACCACTACACCATCAGTGCTGCCCCACACTCATCAAGCTACCCCACTTATACACCTGGATGTTGAACCTAGTGAACTTTTCTCCAGACTCCTTCCTCCAGCGGTGACCAGTGTGGTAATATACGACTATTGGGAATATACTCTTACTCTAACGGACCTGCCTATATGATCCAGTACAGGTGTTAACCTTGAAGTGCCAGTTAAGTTCCTGAGCAATTTTTTAGATATATTGTATTAGCCCATTTATTAAAATACTGTTTTTATGCATTGCATCAACTATTTGAGCGTTGCTTATTCTATTGTGGGTGTTGTTTTTGTGGTTTGTGAATTGACGACTCCCTAAGAAACAGCAGCACCATTAGCTGTGGGAAGACCCACCCTACAGTACAGTATATTAGTGGCCTATATCTACAGTTTTGCGGATGGATCTTGTACTGAACAGTTTGCATGCACAGTGCAAAAACAAACACAAAAGAGTCTATGGCAGTGGTTCCCAAACTATGCGCCTAGGCTCCCTGGGGTGCCCCGGGACACTTGCAGGGGTGCCTCGGGTTGGTTGTCCAGGACCGATCAAATTATTTATGATCAATTATTTCTGGACAAAACCAGTGCTGGTGGCTGCCAATCATAAAATGTGTACAATCAGAACCAAATCCTGCGCTTTACCACATAACTGAACCTAAGAAGCACATATTAAACACAATCTACTTAATTTGATATATATTTTTTGGGGCCATGGGGTGCCTTTGAAAAATTTTGATACTCTAGGGTGCCGTGATTAGAAAAAGATTGGGAACCCCTGGTCTATGGGCAAAGCAATTTAGACACATACAACAAGAATCACCTAAGAAATTGTACATAGGCTGTAATGGCGCACTCAGTACATGTATGTCAGCAGTATAGCAGGCTATGCAGAGTTATGGGTACATGCAATCATGACTTTTGCAGACCAAGTACAGGCAGGTGATCACAGATATTGAGGAAGGCTAGGGAATTAAAGCTTTGTATGCTGACAGAAAGAAAATATACACATTTATGTCCGTGCACACAACAAAACGTTATTACACGTTAGTTGGGCGCCCACTATAGTTAGTACGCTCATACCCATACTATCCATGTCGGCATGGAGTTGATCTTATATAGTGTGGAGAGCCCCGCGAGGGGTCGTGGAAAACTAAGCAAATAGCTTAGTGGGTGCCCAACTGACATATATGTACCCATCTAACTTGCATTTGAGTCTACATCAGCGTTATAGTAAGATTTCCTAAACAAAATACAGATAAGCTGTGTTACTGGTACCTCATTACGATAGGGTTTCACGTAAACAGTCCATTGGTGAGTGTGGCCATCTTCTTCTCTTTTCTTACCAAAATATCGAGCCACATTTCCAAAGACTATAGGTTTTACAATTGTAATTCCCTATAAAGAAAAATACAGTAAAATCAAGGTGTTTCTCAGTGATGAAAGTTTCCTTCTTACATTCAAAAGCATAGATAATATTTTTGATATTTGAAAAACCATCAGCAGTAGGATTTCCATTGCTGGGTGCAATGAGATGCGCGCTCCCATCACACATCTCAAAAAAGTATAGGTGCCCATACACACCGAACCCGGCGGTGCGATCTGTGCTTTGAGGTGCGCGCTCCCGCGGCACCTCATCACACAGTACAAAAAGTATAGCTGCCCATAGACGGTCCGTTCCCGGACCGTCCATTCTGTACTATGAGATGCGCGCTCCCGCGCATCTCATCATATGGTACAAAAAGTATGTGCTGCACGTACTAGCTGTTCATCACATCGCATGCACACGGCATGCGATGTGTACTATTTAAGTCCCGAACGGATCTGTTAAACGGACCGTGTATGGGCAGCTTTAGTGCTGCACATACTGGGTATGGGTAAAACCCGGACCAGGACAAAACCCCCAGACTGCCGGACCAGACATCAAACTCTGAATTTTGGAGCTTGTAGCGTCCAGTCCGGGGGGTGTCCTGTCCGGGGGGCTGCCTGTGACACCTCTCACCAGGTAGAGGAGGAGGGGGGGGGGGGGGGGGGGGGTAGAATAAAGCCTCCCTGTATGGTCCGGGCATGTAGCAAAAACCGGACGGTCCGGACCACACCGGGAGGCTGTTAATCTCCCCTCCCCCATGACCCTGGTGATAGCTATCATAACCCCCCCCCCCCCCCCGACAAGACACCCCCCCGGACCGGACCTTTCAAGCTCCGGACTGCAGATTTTGATGTCCTGTCCGGCGGTCCGGAGTTTGGTACGGGTCCGGTTTTTACATAGTCCCGCACATACTTTTTGTACTTGCTTTTCATCACATTGTATGCACAAGTCATGCAATGCGAATCAATGCTATTTTAGCCCAGAACGCACGCCGGGATCAGTGCGTGTATGGGCACCTTTAAGTGCACATACTTTTTGTACTAGATTTCAGAAATATAATTTCTTTATCTAGTCAACAGTCAGGGGGTCCCCCGCACGCGGGGATGGAGGGCCCGGGCACACGCACAGTGCCAGCTGCACATAGAAAGAGATCGCAGCGAGAACACGGCACTAGTAGCAGTGGCTCCTGCACAAGTGTTGGGCAGACAAGCCCCGGGCACAGCCCACTGAGGCACGGAAACCCTGCCACGGCTGGATGTGCAGGAGGGTCCCGGCCCCCTTACCTTAACTCTCCCACCGGAGTCCGGCCCGAATTCAGCCATCCTCTTGAACATATTGCAGCAGCGGGAGGCGGCCGGGGAGGGGGCAGGGGCAGCTCACGGGAGAGCCAGCGTCACGCACCGCGGGAACCGACCAAACAGTGCCGGGAAGACAGCGGCGGTTGCGAGGACCAGTCCAGGATTTTCAGCGGTTCTGGCCGTTAGCGCATTCCCGATGCAAACCTCCCGCAGTACTCCGACCCCTCCTACTCTTTTGGTGAAAATGGTACGGTCCGGCCAGGCTCCCTCCCCGTTGTCAGAGCAGCGGGTGCGCCCAGGACTGAAGCAAGGGGTGGTGCCACGCGCTGACGTAATGCCCGTTGTACGGCTGGCTGGCTGGCTGTTATCACCATGCACCAAAAAAGTGGGCATAACCGCTTCAGAAAAGTCAGTGTAGCCTCTGTAATACATGTATTCAAGTGCCTATTGTTACATTTATATCTGCACTCATTTGGCTTATTCTTCCTAGCCCATGACTTATGCAGAGTGACGCAGAAGGCACAGATATAATACACCCAGGAAAATACACCAATGTCATGTGGCTTACTTATTGACTACTGCTGCGGGCGCGGCTGCCACCCGGTACTCCGGGAGGCCGCAGGAATTGATGCTCATGCGGCACACTATCCTGGCTGCACCGTGCAGTTGTGCACACCAGACATGACCACACCCGATCTGCCGCTGCTCCCTGCAGACAAAGACTGTTGAGATCATGACATTATCATCTCGAGGGAGCGTCTGGCAGGCATCGGCGAAATGCGCCGTTGTTAGCTATACACAGTAGCTGCACACTGTTGGGAGGCTGTGGAGGTTGTTTAAGTCACCCGGGTTCGTGCCGACAGGTGGTATCTCATGCCCTATCATCCACTAGGGCAGTGTTTTTTAACCACTGTGCCGTGGCACACTAGTGTGCCTTGAGCTGTTCTCAAGTGTGCCTCGAGTTCTATAGATACCCAAACTAGTTTACAGCCACCACCAATTCAATTGTTATTTACTGGTATCTTCTCTTCATGTAAAGGGCCAATGTATTTTATTTGTGTTACCTGTGGGGACCAGTGATATTGTTTTTTATATGGGGGGCAATAGGTTTGGTTTTTTCCTGTGGGGGCCAATGTGTTTTGCCCTGTGGGGATCTCATGGTGTGCCTTGGCAACTTTAAAATCTTATTTAGTGTGCCGCAAGGTAAAAAGGTTGAAAATCACTGCACTAGGGCGTAGTGGGAGAATAAAATAGTGTGCCGAGCGCAGCGGGAAGGATGCGCTGCCCTGGAAACTAAAAAAACGGGAAAAACCCATATCGACCTTTTGGCTGTCGACCTAACGCTTGTGTCGACATATTGACCTGTCGACCTTGTCCCATGTCGACCAACTTGCAGTAGACCCAATGATCTCAACCCCAAACACAGAGGGGGCCAGTATTAGCCAGTGGGGCAAGTAGAATTTTTGGTACTTATGTATTATCTGGGCTCCCATGTTAAATGCACCCCATTTTTTCATACCCCTACTATCCAACTACGCATGGAGTTGATTTTATATAGTGTGGCGAGCGCACGCGGTCTCATAAGAAAAACGGGAGTCCAGATATTACATAAGTACCGAATTTTTTTCTCAGTGGTACTGGTAGCACACCCTGCAGGTGTCACAATTCAAATGCCAGTGGTTGCATGTTATGAGGGGGCTTAGGTACATGAAGCTAGGGGAGTGGCTACATTATGACACACACCATAATACCTTTTACACATTATGCCAAACACAGTAATGCTGCTTTCAGACCGCAAAACTGGCTTTGACCCTGTATTTGGAAACGTTTCCAAAAACGGGTCTGCCAGGAAAAACCCCTTTCACACCGCATCTCTTAAACGGTATATTACCGTTTAAGCAGTGGTGCAAGTAGAATTTTTTTCTTGGTGGTACTGATAGCCTCCACCAAAAATCAGGCGTGGCCATGTATCGTGAGGGGGCGTGGTCACACAAAGCTAGAGAAGTGACTAAACGACAATAGTAGCGTGGCATCAGGAGACAGTGAATGAGAAACAGGGAATGACTGGGGGTGGGTTGGCTCTTGCTTGGGGGAGAGCCAGGCAGCTTGTGCTTACAATTGTGGAGCCTGCTCTTCATGCTGTCAGCGCCACTGATGCCTGTCAGTGTGACAGGCTAAATCAGCAGTAGCCGGTAGCTGCATTAAGCACCAATCATAACACTGGGTGGGCGGGCTGCGGATGCATTATATTTAGACTTAAAATAAAAATAGAATTGACAGTGGGTCAGAGGGTAAGTGGTACTGCGTACCTGCAACATATTTCTTACAGGTACTCCGTACCACGCCGTACCCCCTTACTTGCAACACTGCGTTTAAGTGCGTTTTTTTTTACACTGGCAGACCCGTTTTTGGAAACTTTCCAAAAACAGGGTCAAAGCCAGTCTTCAGCGCGCGCCGCCCCCCCCTCCCCCGGGGGTTAACACCCCCAAATCCCCCCCACCCCAGGGCTAACAACCCCCCCCCTGTGCAGCCGGTAACTCCGTTGCGTGATCCGGCACTGCAGTTGGTCGGGGAAGCACTTATGAAAAAAAGCGTCTTTCAGAAAATGGCTGCCCCATAGGAAAACCAGTTTTAAAAAACTGTCTTTCGTATGGGGGCAGCCATTTTCCGAAAGTCACTTTTCTTATAAGAAAAGTGACTTTCGGAAAATGGCTGCCCCCATACGAAAGACAGTTTTTTAAAACAGGTTTTCCTATGGGGCAGCCATTTTCTGAAAGACGCTTTTTTTTCATAAGTGCTTCCCCGACCATACTTCACTGCCGGGATACACAATGAAGGTACCGGCTGCACGGCGGGTGTCGACACACGCGCCGCGTGGGGGGGGTGTCGACACGCGCCACGTGGGGGGTGTCGACACATGCCCGGGGGGGCGACACGCGCGGGGGGCGGCTCCAGTGCTGCGAATATTTAATGAGTGCTCATTAAATATTCGCTGCTCTGAATTTAGGACCCAGCTCATTGGCTGAGTCCTAAATACCGTTTCAGACCCGATTTTGATGCAAAAATACCGGGTCTGAAACGGGTAGGACCCTCCATTTTAACCGTTTTACAAAATCGGCTTTTGTAAAACGGTTAAGGGGTCCTGCACCCTTCAGACCGCACAGATTACCGTTTTAAAACGGTAAAAAAACGGCAATATACCGTTTACAAAGTGCGGTCTGAAAGGGGCATAATACACATTAAACTACATACACTTTAATGTCCATTACACATTATTGCACTATACACCTACTGATTAATGAGCTGCACATGTGCCAAATGCATACCGCCCAACTTTTTCAACTGAAGCGCCCGAAAAGGGGGTGTGGTGTATGCAAATGAGGGCACGGCTATTCAAATTAGGCTGCATCCCCCTTTTCGGCCACTGCGCCTCTGAATAGACGCTGTGCGGGAGTCTCCCGGGTTTTTGCCCCATTCTCCCGGTCTCACAGAAATACCCAGGATCCTCCCGGGTATTCAGCCTGCAAGCTGAAAAGTCGGACTGCATATGGCCAAGTCATGAAGCGCTGGGTCTTACAAGCGCAATGTCATGACCTATTATGTAATTGAAAGCCACAGCGGGGCTCTGTGAGTAGCGCTGGATACAGCAGCTACTCATTACACAGTGGCCTGAAATATGGAGATCAGGAGCAGCGGCAGTGGGAGAGATGGCACAAGCAGCGGTGAGCGTATACTGCTGAAATTAAAAAAAAAATTGTTGAGATCCGCATCTGGCCCCGCCCCTTTTTCATCACAGCGGTCAGCCCCGCCCCCTATCTCCTGGTGCTAGCTGCCCTCTCCCAGAGAGGGCAGCCCTAAAGTCAGCAACCCTGGTGGACATTCCGGGAGGGTTGGCAACCCTGCCTACAGTCCATACATAAATAACATCAGGATGTTAATATAATTAAAACAAGGCATGCTATATGGTTTGGTGTGGTGTAGTTAACAATGGATATGTGAGTATCGCTATTAATCTACAAATAAGGCACAAAGCTGATAATGGTCAAATCATATAAGATTACAATATGAGTGATCAGAAAACTTAGTGAACTGCTAGGGGCCAGCACATTTGCCTCCCCCAGACCCCACGGTGGTGGGGGGGGGGAAATGCGGTGCAGTGGGGTTACTTGTTGGGTTCGCAAATCCCAGAAATTGCAGGGCCCCATATCAAATGTACCCCTGCACCCCTCTATAGTTACCCCACTACACAGGGGTCCCTATAGAAACATGCAGGGACCAGTGTCAGCCTACACACACAAAGGGGACAGAGCTACCTTACACTGACACACACATACAGGGATCACCTATATATCCACACATGTGTCCGTGTGAAGGGATAGTATCTTCCTATACGTACACACACACACACACGGGTCACCTACAGACACATATATTGGGGTCAATGCCAAGCTATAAACACACACGGCTGCTGAGAACCACATGCACTTACCTGCAGACTGAGCACTCCTGACCCACCCCTAGCCTCTCCTCCCAGCTGACAGTCTTCCCACCAGAAGCTCTCCACACTAGCTCCCTGTCTCTCCCCCTCCAGCGTGCAGCTTCTATCAAGCAGGAGTGTGGGAGGGTAGGGATAGACCGCTGCTGCTGCCACGACTTCAGGTGAGGGACCTGTTCTGCTGTCAGGGCTCCTGTCCTTGCTGGTTTGGCTGGCCTATTATCTTGCCAAGCTCCCCCCCAATCGGAAGTGTAGGCAAGCATGGAATAAGGGCCTCATTGGCCTGGAGATGAACATGAGCCGCCTATTCCCAAACTTTGTATAGTCTGGGAATAGGATTCTGGTCTTAATTACCGGACTGTCCGGAATAATCCTGGACGGGTGGTAATCCTACAATATACGGTCACTAGGTCGACAGTGAAAAGGTTGACATGCAAGGTCGGCTGGCCTTAGTTGACACATGAAAAAGGTCAACATGGCTTAAGGTCGACATTGGGAAGGTCGACAGTCAAAAGGTCAACATTGGTTTTTCACAGGTTTTTTCTTACTGATGTGCCAACAGGCGGTAATTCATACCCTACCATTCACTGGGGCAGGGGTCATGGAATATTTTTACCTTTTCCCCAAAATATACTTAGATACACCGACGTAACCCCCTTGATTTGAAAGGAATCATATAATTGTAATACACACTGTATCCCCAGAAATTGATGATATATCCTGCTAGTATGGTACACAGCCTGGCAGCAATTGATGATGATGATTATTACCATATATGGTGTGTGTGGTACAAAATTTATACCACACACAGCCATACATGGAAATCATCCGAATCAATGGCTGCCAGGCTGTGTGGGGTATAGCCATTCATAATGTGATGTCCAGGCAACTATTAGTGTCAGTATTTCAAGATGATATAGACTAGAGATGGGTATACCCTGACAGGAGCCTATAACCAGGCAAAAAAAACTGGGCACCACCGCGGCAGTACAAACTATGTGCTGGTGAGATGGCGCAGCAACTAGTCGACTCTACTGAAGAAGCGGACGTACTTGGAGGCAGGGCCCGGGGCATCATGCAAAGAAGCATAGGTACTTGTTTCCTAGCACAACGCCACCGATTTTAATTGTATGCAATTGGGTTGCAAAAATCGGGTCAATCGCATCGCATGCAACCAAATTGCATGCGATGCGATTGACCCGACCGACCTGATTTTTTACATTGGAACCAATGTTAAATGGTCCCTGAGACCCGATTTTACATTGGCCCCAATGTTAAATGCCCCCCAGACCCCATTTTTCATTGTATGCCCTCCATTGTTAACGCCACACCATGATCAACGTGAACCCGAAGAATGGCGAGCGCAGCGAGCCCGCGAGGGGTGGCGGTACGCGTCCTCTGACCTTTTTATACCCCCACTATCCACGTCGGCGTGGAGTTGAGTCTATATAGTGTGGCGAGCGCAGCAAGCCACCGAGCCCGAAGCCATTCGAGCCCGAAGTGACCTCCGCAAGGGGACGCGCATTACTTCAGACGTATTTTGCGTGCGCTCGCCATGCTTCACTATGTAAAAACAACTCCACGCCGACGTGGATAGTGGGGGTATGAAAAGGTCGGAGGATGCGTACCGCTGCCGCTCGCCACACTTCCGGTTGGCATTCATCGTGGGGTGGCGTTATCAATGCCCCCCATTTGACATAGAAATTACCCATCAGGGTGGGTATACAATAAAAAATTGGGTATGGGGGGCCATTTAACATTGGTTCCTATGTAAAATCAGGTCCATCGCACTGGTCGCATTGTATGCCATTATAATGGCATACAATGGACCCGATTTTACATAGGAATTTAACATTACATACAATGCTTACAATGTAAAACCGGGTCGGTCGCGTTGGTCGCATTGCATGCCATTATAATGGCATGCGATGGACCCGATTTTACATTTGTCGGGAAACCTCAAAAAAAGCCAGAAAATCGGGTCCGTCGGGTCCCATCGCATACCTTAAGTTAAGGTATGCGATGGACGCCGTGCTAGGAAACAAGTACCGAAGCATGTTATACTGTACACACTGCACTGCGTCAGGTCCTTGTACATTACAGTACTGGTACTATAACACACAGCCAGCAATGCATATAGATTTTATATATAGATTCTATATACAATCAAATTAAATTCCTGGGGTAATGGATGGTTGCGCTGCCGAGACACAGCTGGCCATTCATATAGGCAAATTCCTTCTCAAATGGACAAAACCCTGTGCACTGCAGGTGAGGCAGATGTAACTTGTGCAGAGAGGATTAGATTTGGGTGGGGTTTTACTTCAAAGTGAGATCTATATTGCAGTGTAAAAATATTGCAGCCAGTTTTTTCCCTGCACAGAAACAAAATAACTCACACAAATCTAAATCTCTCTGCACATGTTACATCTGCCCCACCTGCAGTGCACATGGTTTTGTCCATTTGAGAAGGAATTTGCCTTTGTGAATGAACCAGAATAACCCCCATAGATTCATATGCATGCCCGGCCATGTCTCGGCAGCACGACGTCCATTACCCCACAGGAATTTCATTTGGGGTAATTTCCCCCATTCCCTGACTACTGCACTAGGATGTGGATGGAGAATAGAAGCAGAGCATAATGAGGCACTGAACCCAAAGCATGGCGAGCCATGCAAGGGGACACGGTGCACTTCTTCGGTGTCCATGTGTGACTGTGTCGACATTCGGTATAAAAATGTGAAAACCCCATGTCGACATTTTGACTGTCTACCTTCCCAATGTCAACCTAATGTTTGTGTCAACGTAATGACCCTGTCAACCTAAAGACATGTCAACCTTTTTTATGTGTCGACCTAAGACCTGTGGACTTTTAGTGGTCGATTTAATGCCCTTTAAGATCAGTGGTGACATTTTCAAAGTATTAAACCAAATAAAATTTATTCGATATTGAAATATACTAAGTACTGGTACGTTGGTTTTAATTTTTAATGTAGATAACTATCGTTATATGATGGACACAAAACTGCTAAATCTATATGCCGAATCTCCTAATGTTAATATACCTTTAAAAGTATAGCAGTGAATAGAGGTGTCCTATGTGTATAAAGCAGATCCAAGACTTCTGTAAAGACAGTTGAAAATGAGTCCTGACACACAGGACAGTTGAATGAAAAAGAGGCTTGGATAAAATACAAGATAATGCGCAAGCGCTTCAAACTAAATCGAGGCTTGGAAAATACCTGGATAACAGTCGCAAGGCGGAAACGGCTGGGTATTTAAGAGAGGCTAAAGGCAATAGAGTTTAAACCTTCTGAGGAAGTCGCTCAGGTGTTCTAAAAAGGTGGGGAAACGCGTCAAGGGTTATCCTGAGAGCGAGCCGAAGGCAGGCTGTATGACAGCTCCAACTGACCAACTCCAGACACATCTACATATGTAAGTAATATTAAAAGATTCCTCTCAGATGTAGCAGTACACACCCACACTTCTAGGTGTCATGTTCACAATCTCTTTTCACAATCTCCTTATATATGGAACTAGACACGCCCTTTGGGAGGGGTATGAAACACCCCCTCACTGGGGCGCTCTGCAAAATTCTATTGCCACCTATAATCTCCCTGAAACTAGTTTTCAAGGCAAGTATGATAGAATGACATCCAAAAACATTAAATCAATAGTGATCAAATATAGATGCAAAGCTTAATTCATGCACTCTTGAGATGACCATGTACCACATCAAAAAAATTACATGTGAAACACAACCATTAACACAGCGATTTAAAAATAAAAATACTGTCCTTTATGGGAGAACCTTCCTTTCTATGGGTGTGGGTTTTTAGGTCTACACCAACTAGGTCAACAAGCATTGGGTCAACACCACTCGGTCGACAGACAGCAAGGGCGACATGGGTCTAGGTGGACAGGACATTAGGTCAACACAAGCATTAGGTTGACATGGGCAAGGTCGATAGTCAAAAGGTCAACATGGGGATTTTCACTGTTTTTTTTACCCGAATGTTGACACAATCGACATGGACACAGTTTGCAGTGCACCGCATCCCCTTGCATCGCTTCGGGCACGGTGCTCAGCACACTATTTTATTCTCCCACCACGCCCTAGTGGATGGTAGGGCATGAAATACCGCCTGTCGGCACATGTCAGCTCTAAAAACAGTGAAAAACCCCATGTCAACCAAGCCCATGTCGACCGAATGCTTGTGGCAACCTAATGACCTGTCGACCTAGGCCCGTGTCGACCTAGACACATGTCAACCTTGACCCATGTCAACCTAAACCCATGTCAACCTTGCTGCCTGTCGGCCTGGTGGTGTCGACCCAAAGCTTGTCGTCTAGTTGGTGTAGACCTATATTTCTTATGGCTATATTTGTGTAAATGTACAGGCAATTTATGGCAGTACAACATACATTCACCATTAGGGTATGTGATAGTATTAAATTGATAAATGTATTCACTTTATTAGACACAGATCTGGTACTCCCATAGAGGTTGCCTACATATCTTTTTAAATGTTTTATATTGTTCTGGACTTTTGATTATTTACCCCAAAGCCCCCCACCCCCCGGGCTGCGTGTCGGTAAGTGGTAGGCACTAGAGGAAGGGTTACGCTAATTACCAAGGGTCCTTTGTCCTCCATGGATAATTCTAAGGTTTACTCTGGAATTTTGCCATTATTTATTAACAGATAAAGTGCATACATTTTCCACAGTTCTTTATAGAGACTATTTGATCACTCACATCAGGCAAACACGAGAATAAAATCTTTAGCCTAAAAGTTATTTATTTTACCACTACCCATTTCATATTGCAAATGCTGGGTCTCACCTGGCACTTGAGCTGTTTGGTGCTCATTGCCGGGTTGCTGCCATCATCCACGGGGGTGGGCAGAGCAGCGGTGTGTCAGGCGGGGCAGGAGAGGCGGCAGCACTGAGGTGACACTGCAGCCTCCTCCATAGAAGTGAAAGGGACCTGGGTTCCTTGACCCGGGTCCGACCCTGTAATAACACTGCTTACATCCCAGTAGGGATGCCAATCCCGGGGCATTTTTTCAATCCCGGGATCAGGGATTGAAAAATGCTCAATCCCGGGATTGGCATCCCTAATACAGTTCTGCTCCACACATACCCACCCCCACACCGGCCGACCCGCACATTTACTTACATTAGCGTGTGGCCGGCCGGGAGTGGGTTCGGAGGTGCACGGTGCCTCCAGGCTCGTGCACCTCCTTCTTAGCAGCCAGGCCGCAGGCCGGAAAGGAAGCGGGCGGGCAGAGGCAGGCGGGCGACGTGCGGAGGAGACTGGAAGGGGGCGTGCACAGCAGAAGGCTGCGCAGCGTGACCTCTACTGTCACGCTACGCATCGCTGCAAGCAGGGGTCAGGATTCGGGAGCCGGGCAGCGTCTGAGCTAGTGCTCAGACGCTGCCCGGCATTAGACTGCGCATGCGCAGTCTAATCCCGAAAATCCAGGGATTGGATAATCCAATCTCGGGATTGAATAATCCAATCCCGGGATTGAAATCCCGGACTTTTTTAGGCCAAATCCCGGGATCCCGCCGATCCCGATCCTGGGATTGGCCACCCTAAATCCCAGGTTGGGTTGCTGAACCCAGGATATTCAACATGGCACTTTCACACCGCATGCCATCCCAGGTCAACCCGGCAATAACCCAGGATCGACCTGGGGTATTTGTGTGGTGTGAAAGGGGTATATGAAGGTACCCCTCCATCTAGTGAGAGCCTTGAGTGCTGGAACTCTGTAAGTTCTATACTAAAAAATCATCAATATAATTCCATTCACCAAATTTATGAGATGGGGGAGTAGCCGAAATGGGCAATCATGTCATACTTCTGTACTGTCCAAATTTGTCTTGCAGTCCTTTCCGCGTGTATCTTGTTGTTCCACAAGATTGACATGTTTATTTTTTATCCCAATGAAAGATTACCAAGGGTCATTGACAGGTTTATTATAGCTGCATGTATCCTATAGACCCCAACAGTTCACATTTTTCAGGTCACCTGGTAGGTATATAGGTGTACTCATTACACGCTAACACAAAAGGAGGTAATTGTTTCACTTGTGATTCTGTCTGGAGACTTGAAAAACATGCACTGTTGGGGGTCCTTGGGGCCGAGTTTGGGAACCACTGATACAGACCATGGAAAAGACCTAGCACCAAGAATAAATGAAATAAATATTTCCAATAAGGGACCTTGAAGATTACAAAAAAAAGGTGTTATTGTATTCTTATTTTTTACACCAAAAGAAAGTATGCACCGGGGACAGCCCCGGGTTTTAACTTGTATAAAACGTTTCTCTAAGTAACTGCTCTATCCGTGCAGTTACTTAGGGCCTTATTTTGGTTCATTCTTTCTGACAAAATCCTTCTTAGATGGACAAAACCATGTGCACTGCAGGGGGGGCAGATGTAACATGTGCAGAGAGAATTAGATTTGGGTGAGTAATTTTGTTTCTGTGCAGGGAAAATACTGACTGCTTGCTTTATTTTTACACTGCAATATAGATCTCACTTTGAAGTAAAACCCCACCCAAATCTAATTCTCTCTGCACAATTAACACCTGCCCCACCTGCAGTGCACATGGTTTTGCCCATCTAAAGGTGCGTACACACGTTCAGATTTTCTGTCTGATCGATCTGCTGGGAACAAAGACCTGGAAATGTCTGGGAGCAACTGAAAATCAAAAAATTGTTCCCAAACACTTGAAAACAGACAGTGACCAGTCAGACAAATTGTTTAATCGTTCTGATATAACAAATTTATCAAAGCAGATTTTTTTTTCTGTTTTCCTGCCTTTGGGTGGACATTTTTGATTGTCATATGCTCCATACATTTCCAGGTTTTTGTTCCCACCAGATAGATCAGAAAGAAAATCTGTACGTGTGTACGCACCTTAAGAAGGATTTTGTCAGAAAGAATGAACCAAAATAAGGCCCTTAGTTACAAATGAGCCGACCATGATAGAACTAATGGCCATATGCGGCCGAGTCATATCGATGGTTTACTCATTCGTAAAGCCCAATTCAGCTGAAGTTGCCATTCATGAAAATGGCAAATAATCTGGCTGATCGTAAATAAGCCAAACAGCTGATCTGGCCATATTTAAGAATGAATGGGTACGAATGCACCCATATGTAGCCATTCAATCTTTGGAAATTTCCCCCACACACTGAACATTAATGGTGTGTGCACATGGTGTGATTCGGCCGATGGTGATATTGATTTGATAAATCGATAGCAGTTGCTGGGTCCCAGCATAGCGACTGGGTGGGAGGGGGCTAAATGGGGGCATCGCCCTTGTTCAAACATAGTAGAAATAGACTGTGCTGCACATTCCCATGCTGCAGGGCAACACATTGGTATAGAATCGAGATCGAGGGTGGGCAATCACGGTGCGATTTGTACTGACTTCCTATTGATTTTGACTATAATCACAGATTATAATAACAGATTGAACCTCATGAACTCCCAATTTCTGAAACCATAACAATATTATCTAGACATTCATTACATCCCTACAGAAGAAAAATTATTGGATCACCCTCGGGCGCAGCAGCTTGTGGGTCTTAAAACACTTATTGAGGAGTCACCACTCCTCCAAACAACAATACACAATACAAATTTATAAGTGGAAACCCTCTAGCGCTAAAACATGCACATTGGTACTTTCCTTTGCTGGTATGGATACTCCTATATAGACCGGTGTACAAGGACGATCCATACCATACACCGGTCTATATAGGAGTATCCATACCAGCAAAGGAAAGTACCAATGTGCATGTTTTAGCGCTAGAGGGTTTCCACTTATAAATTTGTATTGTGTATTCATTACATCCCATTCACTGTGACAGCACTAATAGAAAATTGCATGTGCAGTACAGTATTGCATGTATGTACTGCTTTAGTCCAATCATATTTTAGTCAGGACTTCTGTAATTGAAAAGCTTTTTCTCTTTGAATTCTTATCAATATACTAGAGTACAATTAACTGAATGTGAATTTACTCTGATAAAACTCATGATGAATAAGAGTCTCCCCTGTAAATACATAAACATTTTAGTTCCCGTGTAATCATGTAACCTAGGTGAAATTGCAGCCAATATCCCATTTTATCCCATCAAAGGTGAATTTCTGGAGCAAAAGTACTTGATTCTACTTGTATATAAGGCAAGCATATATTTTATTATGTAAGGTATGCATGAGTCATATTATATTACTGTAAAAGAGGAGATATCCTGTGTATTCTTTACACATTTCTGAATTTTACATATAAAAGCATATAAAGTGTGAAAGCTTAAATTTGAATAAAAAAAAAGAAAACAAAAGTGTTGCTATAGCTACATAAATAGTTAGTGAGTAAGAGAGAGAGAGAGAGAGCGAGAGAGAGATGATTATGGCGGCTCCCATATGCTGGCCATACACTGTCCTTATTGGACGATAATCATAGTAAAAATTCATACAATTATGCAGAAACTGCTGTTTCTAAAAAAGATGGTGTGTAGTTTCAGGAAGATCACTTTTAAAAATTACACATCAGCAGTATCAAGTTTGCAATCTCGAACCCACTGGGATAAGTCTCTTCCTTTGCAATTATTTCTCCATGCGACCCTGCAGAAGAAGAAGTATTTATTAGGGCTTGCTATTTGACATTGTATGTCAGCACAATAAAATTTGCATGAAATTTACTGTAACCAATAAGAAATTACCATTGATCTAACATTGTCTGTTGTCTCGCACTACAATATAAAACAACTCTCATCAACACCATCATCTCCTTCCTGCATCATCTCTCAGCCACACCATCATCTCCCTCCATCATCAGGAGGGAGGGAGTGGCGCTGGTGCCAGCAGGCTTTGAGGGAAGGCAATGCATGGGGAGATGAATGTTGAGTGTCACACGCCATCTCTAGTATCTCCTGGAATGCTGGGTGCTGGGTGACAGGGTGTCGACCTGAAATCTATGAAAAGTCACCCTTTTGAGCACCCATTAGTTTGGACATGATGTATGAGTGTTCATTAGTCTGGTTGGGTTTAACCCCTATGCGCAAAAAAAAAATCAATTATATATCGCCCTGCGGTCTCCTGACGTTTTGGATGGGAGATCAGGTGCAATATGACAATTGAATACGGCCCAAAAAATCCACCAAGAGGGACACACCCTATGTTTTCAAAGTGTTTTCTTACATATAAAGTTTAAAAAAATCCAAATAGTTAAAGAAAATGCAAGCACAAAATGGTATATAAAAAACTATTCAAAACATATGCATTATCTATAGACTTGCACCACAGTAGAATTTCTTGACAAAGATTCCCACACAAATCAGATCTCATTGACAAGAAGGCAGGAGTGGTCATTTCTACTGGTGGAACTTGTTTAATAGAAGAGTGAAATTGTTCCTGGTGCGACTCCTTATATGTTTCTAGTAGCTTTTTTGGTACTTGTTTCCTAGCACGGCCACATATCTTATGGATCGTGTACCTTTAGTTAAGGTACACGATCCATACGATGGACCCGATTTCCTTTGAAATCAGGTCCATTTGGCCGGCTAGGACAAAATATCGGGGGCATCGCGTCGGTCGGGACCGTTAACAATGGTCCCGACGCGACCGACGCGATGCCCGCGATTTCCCCATAGGCTTCAATGTTAAAAAATATTTTAACATTGAAATCGTGTCGGGAAAGGTAAAATATCGGGGGCATCGCGTCGGTCGGGACCATTAACATAGGTCCCGACGCGATGCCCCCGATTTTTACATAGGCTTCAATGTTAAAAGATTTTTTAACATTGAAATCCTTAAAAAATGTTAAAAATGTGAAATGGGCCAATATGACCCATTTCACATTTTAGATGTCCCCGTCGTCACCCCACGATAGACGCCAACCCGAAGCGTGGCGAGCGTAGCGAGCCCGCGAGGGGCGGCGGTGCGCGTCCTCCGACCTTTTTATTCCCCTACTATCCACGTCGGCGTGGAGTTGAGAATAGAATAGTGTGGCGAGCGCAGCGAGCCACCGAGCCCGAAGCGTGGCGAGCCCCGCGAGGGGACGCGGATACCTTCACAGTTATAAGCGTCCCCTCGCGGGCTTCACAGGTGTCCGTGGCGACGCGGACACCTGTGAAGTCCGCGAAGGGACGCGTTTACCTGTGAAGGTATCCGCGTCCCCTCGCGGGGCTCGCTGCGCTCGCCACGCTTCGGGCTCGGTGGCTCGCTGCGCTCGCCACACTATTCTATTCTCAACTCCACGCCGACGTGGATAGTAGGGGAATGAAAAGGTCGGAGGACGCGCACCGCCGCCCCTCGCGGGCTCGCTGCGCTCGCCACGCTTCGGGTTGGCGTCTATCGTGGGGTGTACGCCGTGACATTTGGGGGGGTTGGGAATATTTTACATTGAATCCAATGTAAAATCGGGTCCCAGGGACCCGATTTACATTTAATTAAAAAAAAAAAATCGGGTCCAAAATCGGTCGATTTTTCCGACACGACAACCCCGATGTAAATCGGTGTGGCCGTGCTAGGAAACAAGTACCGCTTTTTTTTTTAACCTCATCTTTCCACTGCATTTTCCTTTGAGCTTCAGTAGTAGCCCTAAGAGGTCCTTGTTTTTTTGTCCTCAACGATCTGTAGTCATAGGTACTAATGCTATGAATTTATTTGTTATATTAAACAGTTATGTTTTGTATTTATGCCCTGCTAGTTATCTTTTGTTTTTTTCTTTACCCTTTATGGCACTGCACACTTTGCTGTGTATTAATGAAAAAATGATATTAATAATAATAATAAATAATAAGTCTATAACCCTTATGCTGCCCATACACTTGTGCGATTGCATTCGATGCAATCTCGATTTCCCTTGAAGCCCAGCATTCGATAAATCGCATGAAAAAAGCATTTTAGTGCATTCGATTTTGCATTCGATCACGCGATTTATCGAATGCACCGTTCGATATAAAAAGAGGAGGGGCCAGAAGTGTCCAGAACTCTTCAAGAATCGCACGTCGCCGTTTAGAAAAATCGCATGCGCACAAAACAGCATTCGACCGCACATACAATTCGAGAAATATTATGTGCAGCACATAAGACCGTGAGACGCAACATTCAAGCAGCGTGGCCGCAGATTGCGTCGAATGGTACACATTTTGTGCATACAATCATTCGATTTCTTGGCCAGATAAGATCGAAATCGAAGGATTGTATACAATATCTCACAAGTGTATGGGCAGCATTAGCTATCTTTCATTTTATTGATATTAATGTGACATATGATTAGTTATATTGTATAATAGGATTTGGGGTTATCTATTTGCAGTCTTCTGCTTATTTTCATCATCTCTTACTTACCATGCATTCATGCCATTTGGATCACTCACAACACGTTTTGCACATCTCACAGACTCAGTGATATCATCGGACAGTAGTGCTGTAAAAAAAAATACAATACTGATTATGAAAGGGGAAATTTACTAAGAAAGCCAATTACGGCCAATCCCGTGTACGAACAGGCACAATCAGTATCAAGTGTCTTAAAGGCAGGAAAGCAATGAGGAAGGCTAGTCAGATGCTTGGTTGCATAGGGAGAGGAATCAGTAGCAGAAGAAAAGAAGTAATAATGCCACTGTATATGTCATTGGTACGACCTCATCTATAATATTGTGTTCAGTTCTGGAGGCCATATCTCCAGAAGGATATAAATACATTAGAGAGTGTACAAAGAAGGGCAACTAAAATGGTGCATGGCCTACATCACAAAACTTACCTGGAAAGACTAAAAGGAAAGGGGGGACATGATAGAAATCTTCAAATACATCAAGGGTTTTAACATAGTACAGGAGGGACATTTTCTTCATAGAAAATAAGTAATAGAACACGAGGACATGCACTGAAACTGGAGGGAGATAAGTTCAGGGGAAATGTTAGAAACCATTACTTCACAGAAAGGGTAGTGGATAAGTGGAATAGCCTCCCATCAGAGGTGGTAGAGGCAATTTTAACATGCTTGGGATAGGCATATGAACATCCTTACAAAGAAATAAGGATCAAAAAGGGTTGAGATTACCTGAAGGATAAAAAAAGGGGCAGACTAGATGGGGAAAATGGTTCTTATCTGCCAAATTCTATGTTTCTATGATCTTCCGCAATCGGACAAAAATACAAACGGAGAATACAGCAAATTGACAAAGCTGCCGTATTCTCCAGATTCATATTTTTCAATGGCAAAGTCATTTATATTTGGCAGCCAAATATGTAAGACCCACCAGCATTGCAGGGAACAGTGAGATACGTGCGATGCTTCTCTATGTAAAAATAAAATAGAATAAATAAATAAGTAAACAGCGTGCAGCCTGGCTATAACCAGCCCCGGGCTCATTGAGCCGAACCTGGTTGTAGAAATACAATAGAATACACAATAGCTTCCCGCGCAGCCGCGCGCATATCGCTACTTATTTTCTATTCAGTACAGGGACCCCGCCGGCCGCAGCCAGCTTTATACACACGACGGCACCGCAGGTACCCCTGCGGCACGGACACCCCTGACCACTCCAGCAGCACTGCAGGGACGCCGGGGCCGCAAGTTTTTTACACAGTTCGCTGGGGGTGAGGGGCGAACTGCCGCCCTCCAGGTGCCGGCGCCCTAGGCAAATGCCTAGAGCTGCCTATTGGTGGTGCCGGCCCTGTGAATATCTGCCACCAGTCATGTAGATAAAGATATATTATTTTAATATTTCTTATATTCATGATCTGCAACATCTATAGCATAATTTACATAAACCTTGGAAAAAAAATAAAAGGTCAAACATTGCACTTTTAGTAACTTACCATTGCAGTTAATATTGCAAGCATTGCGAGATCTGGGGGTCTTGAAATCATTACACCACCAACGGCTATTTATTTGGAGAATGCCATAATCAGTGCTGTTGTCACCCCTGTTGAAGTTTGTTCTGCTTGTGATGAATGAGCTCTCATAGAATGCAGTACATACCCCTGTAGAGATTATGGTGGCATTAAGTATGCACAATTATTACATGGAATCAAACAGGATATGGTCACTAGGTCGACATGCACGAAGGTCGACATGGAGTTAGGTCGACAGGGTCATTAGATCGACATGGGGAAGGTCGACTGTCAAAAGGTCGACATGGGGTTTTTCTTTTCTTTTAGCCTACATGTGCCAACAGGCGGTACTTTATGCCCTACCAACTAGGGGCAGTAAGAGAAAATAGTGTGCAGAGTGTAGAGAGGCACTGTGTCTGAAGCATGGCGAGGGCGGCAAATCATGCGAGGGGATGCAATGCACTTTTCTAGTGTCCATGTCGACTGTGTCAACAAATCGGGACAAAAAAGTGAAAAAACCCATGTCAACCTTTTGACTGTCGACCTAATGACCCTGTTGCCCTAACCCCATGTCAACCTTCCTGCATGTCGACCTAATGCATGTCAACCTAGTTGCTGTCTATCCAATGATCCATACACAATCACACTGCTTGTACACAGTAATTCAATGATGCCCTAGTACCAGAATTTTTTTTTCCCTTAAAGTGGTCCCTCTCTCTAATCATAGTTTGGTGCGTGCAATCAGTGACAAGCTCTGTGATACATGGGAGCATACAGTATCTCTGCGATACATGGGAGCATACAGTATCTCTGCGATACATGGGAGCATATAGTATCTCTGCGATAACTGGGAGCATATAGTATCTCTGCGATAACTGGGAGCATATAGTATCTCTGCGATAACTGGGAGCATATAGTATCTCTGCGATAACTGGGAGCATATAGTATCTCTGCGATAAATGGGAGCATATAGTATCTCTGTGATAACTGGGAGCATATAGTATCTATAGTATCTCTGTGATAACTGGGAGCATATAGTAGCTCTGTGATACATGGGAGCATATAGTAGCTCTGCAATAACTGGGAGCATATAGTAGCTCTGCGATAAATGGGAGCATATAGTATCTCTGCGATACATGGGAGCATATAGTATCTCTGCGATAACGGGGAGCATATAGTATCTTTGCGATACATGGGAGCATATAGTAGCTCTGCGATAAACAGGAGCATATAGTATCTCTGCGATACATGGGAGCATATAGTATCTCTGCGATAACGGGGAGAATATACTATCTCTGCGATACATGGGAGCATATAGTAGCTCTGTGATAAATGGGAGCATATAGTATCTCTGTGATAATTGGGAGCATATATAAACTCTGCGATACATGGGAGCATATAGTAGACATAAGACTATGCAAAAGTCTTCTAGTTGTTATATCAGCTTTACAGAAAAAAAAAGTTGGTCAAGATCCTGGAATAAGAGACTGCATTGTCAAAATTGCTTAGGTTTGGCTGAATCGCCATGTGTACACAGCGGGTGAAAGCAATGCGCGGCCTCGCAGTGGTGCGATCGCCCTGACAGATAGACAAGACTAGATATTGGCTGTACACATGGGCTGCTGCTGGGGATGGCTGCCGTCTTAGCTCCAGCAGCGACATTGTGATTTAAGGCCCATACACACTGGGTGACTTTGAGCAGAAATTCAAACAAAACAGCAGGTTTCAGCGGCACTCAGCTCAAAGCCGCCCATCGCCGGGAAAGCCGCAGCATCGCCGGGAAAGCCGTTCATCTGCTGGTTATACCAGCAGATTAGCGGCTTTCAGGACGGCATTGCATAGCGCTCCACTATACAACGCCATCCTCCCCCCTCCATCGGCGCTGGGCCGGGGGAAAGCCGCTCAGTGTGTATGCACTGAGTGGCTTTCCCCCCAGAGATGAATGCGATCATCGTTGTCCATACACACTGAGCATAGTCGCCCAGTGTGTATGGACCTTTAGACTAAGCAAAATGCTTAGTCAAAATCTCTCAGCTAGTGCCCCATGTGTACACAGACTTAGAACCATAGAAAATAGAAAAAACACAGAAGACATTCTTGGGAATACACAAAGGGTGACATTTAATGAGATGCGAAAATGTGATTTTTGTGATTTATTTCCTGCCAAAACCGCATTTTTCCCTAATTCGCATATTTAATGAGATGCGAAAAACAGCGATTTTGCCACAAAATCACACTTTCTGAAAGTGCGTTTTTTTCGTCGCGCCGGAACTCACATCCAGATGTTTTCCCATTGAAAAGTATACAAATCGCATATTTAATGAGATGCAATTTCAGGAAAATGTGTCTAAAAATCGCCAAACATTTAGACCAGGTTCTGATACGTGAATTGGCCAGATCCCTGCACAGATCATTGAGAACTGTGCATGGTCCTGTGTTAAAAAATGTGTTAAAGTGTTTTTTGGGAAAAAAATGGCGTAGGGTCCCCAGGCTCATTGAACCGGACCTGGTTCCAAAAATACAGGGGACAAAAAGCATAGGGGTCCCCCGTATTTCTGAAACCAGCCCCGGACTCTTGGACCGGTCCTGATTCCAAAAATACAGGGGACAAAAAAATCTGGGGGTCCCCTGTATTTTGAAACCAGCACCGGGCTCCAACAGCCCGCAGTGTCATGCCACAGCCGGGGGACACTTTTTATATAAGGTCCCCCAGGCCGAAACATGAGCACCGTGGCTGGTCAGCCTTGGACGGGGTAGCTGGAGGAGTGGGGACCCCCCCAATAAAGGGGTCCCCCCAGGCGTCACCTGTCCAGGGCTGAAGTCCTGATAGTGTTAAATCTCACATACGTAACATTGCTTTATGCAGGAGAACTACAAGTGCCAGCAGACCTCCCCCGCATGCTGGGACTTGGCGAACCAAAAGTCCCAGCATGCGGGGCATTAATGGGCCCACTGGGACTTGTACTCCACCTGTAAAAAGAATGTTAAAAGAAAACACACACAGAAGTATAACTTTATGTTACACACACACAGGGCCGGCGCCACCACTAGGCAGCTTTAGGCATTTGCCTAGGGCGCCAGCCACTGGAGGGCGGTAGTGAGCTGCCTGCCGCCTTCCAACATGCGAGCAGCAGCAGCGCCTCCTGGAAGGAAAGTACCAGGCCAGGAAGGAGCAGGTGAGCGTACCCCGCCCCCCCCCCCCTGGAATTAATCTGCTCAGATGCCCCCCACCCTGCTTGGTTGCCACTGCCCCCCCTTCCCCTGGTCAGCGGCAGCTCCTGTTCGGTGGGTGGCCCCTAGAGTTAATCTGCAGGTGGCACCCGCCGCTGCCCCTACCCTGCCTGGATGCCACGGACAGCGGCAATCTGCGCCCGCACCCCCCCGGTCAGCGGTAAAAGGCGGCTGGCTCACCCTAGCCCCCCCCCCCCGATGATCAGCCGCAGCAGTAATTTGCTGCCTGCCCAACTCCCCCCCCCCCTCCTTGGCGCCAGGGGGGGTGGCGCATTTGGGTTTATATGCCTAGGGTGCCCAACGTTCTTGCACCGGCCCTGTACACACATACACACCTCACTTTTACACCAATATACTTACCAATCCAGGATCCAGCGTTGGACTGTCTGCAGCATAGCCGGCTCACCCCGCAATGACAGCGGGGTGAGCCAGCTTTCTCCGGTGCAGCTATCACTTTCTGTAGCGCTGTCCCAGCGCTACAGAGGCTGAGAGTTTGACTGGCCAATGCGTCTCCATGGAGACGCATAGCTCAGCCCTGATTGGCTGAGCTATGCATCTCCATGGAGACGCATAAGCCGAAGACACTGTCAGCCTCTGTAATGCTGGGACAGCACTACAGAAGGTGATAGCTGCGCCGGAGAAAGCCGGCTCACCCCGCTCTCATTGCGGGGTGAGCCGGCAATGTTGCACACAGACCAGCGGATTCGGTATGAAATCCCGACGGTCAAAATCCCAAGAGGGTCAAAATCCCGAATGGGTCACAATACCAACAAGGACAAAATCCTGACAAGGACAAAATCCCGACAAGGTAAAAATCCCGACATTTAAAATCCCAACTTGGTCAAAATACAAACATATAGAATGTACAGGTGAAACAGTCAACATGACTTTGTGTCCACAGGTCGGGAGTTCGACATGGGTTTTTTCACTGTTTTTTTAACCGAATGTCAAAACGGTCGACATGGACACAGCTGGAAGTGAACCGCGGCCCCTCGCTCCGCTCGCGATGCTTCGGGCGCGGTGCCTCGCTGCGCTCGGCACACTATTTTATTCTCCTACCACGCCCTAGTGGATGGTAGGGCATGAAATACCGCCTGTCGGCACATGCCGGGTCAAAAAACTGTGAAAAAAACCATGTTGACCTTGCAAACTGTCGACACATGTTGACTGTTTCACCTGTACATTCTATATGTCGGTATTTTGACCTTGTCGGGATTTTAAATGTCGGTATTTTGACCTTGTCGGTATTTTGACCCATTCGGGATTTCGACCCTCTCGGGGTTTTTACTGCATCCCAGACCAGGGCTGGACCCTGGATTGGTAAGTATATTGGTGTAAAAGTGAGGTGTGTGTATGTGTGCCCTGGACGAGTGAAGCCTAGGGGGGGGGACCCCTTTATTGGGGGATCCCCACTCCTCCAGGTACCCCGTCCAAGGCTAACCAGTCACAGTGCTCATGTTTCAGCTTATATACTCTATTTAAAAGATTTTTTGCCCCCCATATTTTTGGAACCAGGACCGGTCCAAGAGTCCGGGGCTGGTTTCAGAAATACGGGGGACCCCTATGCTTTTTGTCCCCTGTATTTTTGGAACCAGGTCCGGCTCAATGAGCCCAGGGCTGGTTATGCTCAGGAGGGGGAACCCCATGCCATTTTTTTTCTAAACACAAAATCGCACATTTTCATGCCTAAAAATCGCACAGTTTCATTCCTAAAAATCACACATTATCATACTTAATCGCACTTTTTGTTCCGGAATACGCACCTCATTAAATATGCAAATTCGTGGCAAAAATGTGATTTTAAAAAGTGCGATAATAGGTGATTTTAAAAGTGCGATAAAATCGCATTCTATGAAATGTCACCCAGAGTTTTAAAGACTACTAACGCATTCACCATTCGCATTACTTTGATGTTGAGGTAGTTATAGGTTTGTCTGTTCTAAACACCCTGAAGAAAAGTCTTGTTCAATGCCTCAGATTGACCGTAGTATACAGCGAATCTCGCATTTATCCGGGCTAACGGCAAATTTTTACTTTGAAAAAACGATTCTCCCTATTGAATGGAGACAATTCGCTGCAAGTGAACAGCGAATGTCTGCCAATTCTCTGTGTGCGATTCGCTGCGATTTTACGGTGGTTTTCAATGGGGTTTTTAGTAAAATTTGCCTGAGAGTGTATTCAATGCTCAAATGGAGAACTGCTTTCTCCAGTGATTTTTGCCATAATTCACCGTTTTGCATTCATCTCTTTTAGGAGAACTGCAATGTGATCTTTTAAAATAAAGCGTTTTTTGTATTTTTTTGGGGTGTCAAAAAATCTGATTTTTTTTTCTGTGAAGGGGCATGCTATTTTTATTCATGTGCTTGCAGCACATGAATATATATTTAAAAAATTATTTTACACATTCGCCACCAGGGGGCTGAGAGCCACTCATTAATATTCATATATTCACTGCACACTGGTACCGATCATTAACTATGCAGGATCGGGACCAGTGAGTGCAGCAGCTCCTTATCCCAGTCCCCTGCCAGCTCTCTGGGGGCTCTCCCTGTGTCCCTGCAAGTCGTCCTTTATCCCCACAGTGTCCGGCGCAGGCAGGTAGGCGTTGAATAGGGGGTGAAAAAGGGCTGGCAGCGAATGCACCAGCCCTCCGGAACCCGGCGAATGTGCAGCGAATCCAAAACAGAATTTGCTGTACAGGATGAATTAGGTCATTGAATACCTGCCTAAGAGTAGCCCCTAAATGTTGGTGAAAGTGTTAATACAGTCTTTGGAGCAGTGGCGTAACTAGCTACATGTGGGCCCCATCGCAAAAGTTTGTAAGGGCCCCTATTCATCACCTAATGCTGAATAATGTATGCAGCACATTATACTTTGAGAGGCAAAGTGGGCCCCTCTCAGCTATGGGCCCCATAGCAGCTGCACCTCCTGCACCTATGGTAGTTACGCCCTTGCTTTGTAGTCTAAAATATATGTAGTGTGTGTGTGTGCCCACCTTTCTCAGTAAATCTTTTGTTTTCACTTCCTTGTATCCTAAAACCTTGAAGTCGGCACTAACAAAAAGTACTTACAGTTTGGAAGTGAGTAACCTCTGAATCCATCAAGTCCGCTTATTTTCATAGCCCTTGCAAGTTCACATTTTTCATATTTCTTGCAGTTTGCAAATGCTAAGATGAGGAGAAGCCCTCCAAGGATTTGCATTGCAGAGTTGATCATGATTCTGTTACAGGACACAGGATTGACAATAGTGAAAGCTTACTGCATGTATGTATAAGGTATATATCTCAACCTCTGAAATAACTTCCTTTAACTGTACACAATGATATGCTTAAAATGAGACTATGACCACAGTGCTTTTCCTACTTCTTCAAATGTGAATGACATTTGGGAAATAACTTTATAACTATGGCGTAATTTCAGAATGTACACAATGCTGTTTACAATGAGTGTAACATATCTAGTTATATTTCTTATGGAAACAACTATGGTGTAATAATAAAAAAAAAAAACATTTGAGCCCCCCCCCCCCCCCCCCCCAAAAAAAAAATTAAATAAATAAATCAGTGGAGTAAATGTAAATAAAATCACAAAATCAAGATGCTTAATGAGCGACAAGCAAAAATATAAAGATAATTTCCATGTTGGCCTTGAAATCAAGTATCCTGAAGGGTTGCGGGACCAGCAATTGTTTTGGAGATTTTACGTCTGTATGAGAGAAAAAGGCAATTACACCGTCCGTCCACGGTTTAACTGTACACCTTCTCATCTTATGTGAATATTGTAAATGGTCTCACCCTCAATTCTGATGATAATCATGCCCTTGTTACCTTATACCATAGGCTTGGTGTGCCTTTTTGCTCTTTGTCTTCTCCCTTGTCTTGTGTGTTTTACCCCTTGTCATTCTTAATATTGTCATTTTTTCATGAACATTTGCATAGAATTCTTATGATAACTTTTCTTGGACACTTTTGTATCGATGATTGTATTTTTTATGTTATGTTGCTATTGTCATATTATATAAAAAAATCCTTAATAAAATATATTTGAAAAATGTTTCAGATTAGAGAGCTCCACTTTCTATTGCGATCTACAGCTATGCTGTGCGTGCCCAGTTTGGTTATGGCCCTCTCTTGATCTCCTTGTCCCCTCTTAAGACTATACTTTTTAGGCTGCTACTAGAAAATTTATTTATTTCTCTTTTATGACCTTAATTCTTATTATTGATCAGATGCTTTTGCTTATCTTAAGTGTAAATGTGAGTTTGAGTTAAGGAGTGTACACACTTACTGATATATCAGCCATTTGTTTGAATACCGATACATTGATGCACCACCTGCCAGTGTGTACAAGCGATATATCAGTGAATGGCGTCATTCCCAGATATATCACGTTGGCTGTGCAACACATAGATTGTGCTATGTGTATGGGCAACCATACAGCCGCACCTTGTGCCATCGGTGATTGACAGCTGAGTGGGCAGGCGCATGCAAATACCCCTGCCCATTTGTGATGTCAGTCCCGACGGATCAGGAAATGTGTGTGGAGGACACTCTGCCCAGTCTGTAGCTATATATGCAGATATATCTAGCAGTGTGTACTCATCTTTATGCCCTCCCCATGATGACCACTGAGCTGAGATTTTGGGAGCCCTCCCTGTGTGTTAGTAGATTCATTATTTTATTATCCATATAGCCTACCGCTCACCTGGTGCGTTTAAGAAGATAGGTGATTATACTTCTACTAATTGTTCTAAATACCAATCTTGAGGTTGTACATTTTGACATTCAATTTTGGTTTGGTCTTATATCCCTATATATAGGTTGTAAGCCTGAAGCATTTGACTGTCTGTAAATATTCAGTTTGTTTTACCACGGTCTCCTATAGTCAAGCGCAACTGAATATGCTGCGCTATATAAGAAACGTAATAAATAATATAAAATATCAGACCAACTCGACCACTGGTGCTGCCTGCCAGGATCAGGGCCATAACTAGGTAAGTGCCAGTGGTGCCTTACCCACAGTGCATTTGGCAGCGTTACCTGCTCGGCTGCTCCTTGTTGCCTATCACCTATGAGTTCCCCTTTCCTGGCCATTGCCATCTGCTTACCTCCATTGTCCACTCCCAGCTGCTCCTTCTTGTCACTGTTGCTCTACCACTTCAGTCAGCTTTGTCTGATGTCCGCTCTCTGCCGATAAACATTTCAAAAGCTGCCTCCAACCTATTAAAGCTTGCAGACAGGCAGACACAGTTAACCACAACAAGCTCTGAAATTTGAAATGTCCACCGGACTCACCAAGAGGGGAGCAGGGATGCTTTCTGTGCTGGGCTCTCCTCCTCTCCCCATTACAGCAGGTGCTCTGCTCTCCTCCTCTCCCTACAGCAGCAGTGAAGGCAGAAGATGCCAGACTGGGCTGGAATGGGAGCAACGTGTAAGTACGACTTTTGGGGGCCTTGTGTAAGAAACACAACCTGTGGTCATTAAGTGTGGCATAATGTGATATGGGCATTACGGTGTGCGGAATAATGTGTAATGTGCATAACAATGTTCAAGGCCCTGACAATCATCAGAATGACCACGTATGTGCATGGTCCATGAGCCACAACGGTGCCGGACGGGATCCCGACAGTCATTTACCCGATGTCGGGATCCCAACTGTCAAAATGCCGACAGCCGGGTGCCCGACGGACACCCGCTATTTTCCCTCGTGGGGGTCCACGACCCCCATAGAGGGAGAATAGAATAGGTGTCTCGCGTAGCGAGCCACCGTCCCCGCAGCGTGGCGAGCGCAGCGAGCCCGCAAGGGGCTTTTTTGCGCTCGCCATGCTGTCTGACTCCGGCAGTCGGGATCCCGACTGTCGGAGTCCCATACCACACCCGAGCCACAGATGGCCATTTGCAAGGTGAGTGGGAGCGCACTGAGAAAAGCAGGCGTTGACTAACCTTTGGGAGAGAGGACCACTGAGGTCAGCAGCAGCCTCCATCTACTCACAGCCATCGTATCGCTGATTAATTGAAGGCTTACTCAACGTTGCAAACATGGGGAAAACCATTTGATGGTGAGTGTTTGCAAAATATGTTCCTCCTGTGTATAGGGCCCATACTCTCCCTGTGTATTTGCAGTGCTGTTTATTTTTAAACTTTGTTTTAATGTTTGGCTTGCACCTACTTAAAACAGCAGCTTGATCAGTGCTGGTATATATCTCTATAATTATTTTTTTAACAGGTGTGTACCTAGTATTAGACAATGGGCTGTATTCAATGTGGCCGGCGAGGACAGCAAGGATTCCACCAAACAGTGAGGCTTGTGGCTATTGCAGGGAGCCCGCTGCATGTAGCCGCAAGCCTTGCAGTTTTAGCAGCCACACATGCTGTTTCCATGCCGCTGTAAAAACCCAGCAAGGTGGAAAAGGTGTGTGCAGGGGGTCAGTGAATACTGACCTGCAAGCTGTAACAACAAGTCAGCACTGCTCGATGTCACAGCTCCCAAAAAGCATTGAATACTGCCCAACGAAAATGTTTGATTAAAAACACCAGAAGCCTGTCATGTGGATCAGTTGAGTGGACATTTTTTTTAACCATCATTTTAGTAACTACTAGTGAAACCATGTTTTAATTAATGTATTACTAAACATTTACTGTTTTCAAAACCCACATTGCATAGATATTACGTAATGTGTGTAAACACATATTGCAAAAAAGTATGGAGCAATGCAGGAATTGTGAAGTACAAATTGCTCTGGTCACAGTTTTTCACTTCCTGACAATTCCAGTGATTGTTTTAGGCTGTGTTGCACACAAATCTATTACACACTGAATCCAAAACTGCAGGAATGTATCATAAAAGCACAAAAATAAAAACAAAGATTTGAAATGTGCTTTATTGGTGACACAAAGCAGACTACAGCAAACAATTGATCTGTAAAGTAAAATGCTTTTGTAAAATTACTTCAAGCCCCAAACTATTTTTTTCCCTCAATGGGCTTCTTTATGCATAGTTTCTCAATAGGTATCCAATCAGATCTCCTCAGTGTCCCCCACCCATGCAAAAGGGGATTTTTGTAAGAACTTACCGTTCAAATCCCTTTCTCTGAGTCCATCCTTGCGACACAGCTCAACCATGGGATGTAGAAGGGTCTGCAGGAGTAAGGCACCTATGCTGACCTCTTTGAGAGGCAGGCTCCTCCCTTCTGCCTCCCAGAATTCCACAGTTCAACCGCTTAAGCACACTAGGATACATTACTCAGTACAACGCCTGAACATATTAATATGCACAATCAAAATAACCAATGACAACACATGAACGGTATAAACTTACTGAGCGTAAGGGAGGGATCGCTGTGGAAGTAGTAGCAGTAGTATGTTTATTTATAAGGCGCCGCAAAGTGTCTGCAGCGCCGTACATAGCAAACAAAAAAAAAAATTACAAGGTAACGTACAGGATGTGTTGAAAAATACAGTATAAATAGGGGTATAGCTGGTAGAACTAAAATCAGCATCAGTTCAGAAGTAGGTGTCAAAATTGTCGAGGAGACTGAAGATGAAGTAGAGGAAGGGAAGAACAGGACAGGAGCACAGGTGAGGTAATGAGGTAGGGTGAGTACGTGAGGAAGGAGGACCCTACTCATAAGAGTTAACATACTAAAAATAGGTGGGTGGACGAACGAAATACAATAGGATAAGTAGGAACGGAGGGGAACGGAGGCAGGATAGGAGGATCAAAAGAGGTTAGGAGGAGGGATAGGCTAGTCGAAAAAAGTGGGTTTTGAGGGAGCGCTTGAAGGAGGTAAGGGAATCAGATTGCCTGATGGGTGGCGGGAGGTTGTTCCAGTGCAGGGGGGCAGCGCGAGAGAAGTCTTGGACACGGGAGTGGGAGGAGGTGAAAGGTCAGTCGGCGGTCAGCGATGGAGCGAAGAGGACGGGAGGGAGTGTGGATAGAGATCAGTGAAGAGGGGTAGGGAGCTGTGGAGGAGGAGAGAGCCTTGTAGGTGGTGGTGAGGAGTTTAAAGAGAATTCGGAAAGGAATGGGGAGCCAGTGAAGAGATAGACAGAGGGGGGAGGCGGAGGTAGAGCGGCGGGAGAGGAAGATGAGCCTAGCAGCAGCGTTAAGAATGGATTGGAGAGGTGCGAGGCGGGTGAGAGGTAGCCCAGAGAGAAGGATGTTGCAGTAGTCAAGGCGGGAGATGACAAGAGAGTGAATGAGAATTTTGGTCGCGTCAGTGGAGAGGAATGGTCTGATGCGTGAGATGTTGCGTAGGTGAAAGCGGCAAGACTGTGAGAGAGCACGAATGTGAGGGGTGAAAGAGAGGGAGGAGTCAATGATGACACCGAGGCAGCGCGTTTGGTCGGTGGACGTGATCTCGGTTTCACCAATGCTGATGGAGATAGTGGGAGAAGAGGGGCTGTTCGGGGGATGGAAGATTAGAAGTTCAGTTTTAGCCATGTTTAGTTTCAGGAAGTGTTGGGTCATCCAGGCTGAGATGGCCGTGAGGCATTCGGAGACCTTGGACAGGAGTGATGGGGATAAGTCGGGGGAGGAGAGATAGATTAGGGTATCATCAGCATAAAGGTGGTAATGAAAACCATAGGAGCTGATGAGGGTGCCCAGAGAGGTGGTGTAGAGGGAGAAGAGGAGAGGGCCAAGGACTGACCCTTGGGGAACACCAACTGGCTGCGGGGTAGTAGGAGAGGAGGAGCTCGGAGTGGAGACGGAGAAGAAGCGATCGGAGAGGTATGAGGTGAACCAGGAGAAGACCGTGCCAGTGATGCCAAAGGAGCGGAGGGTGTTGAGCAGGAGAGGGTGGTCAACAGTGTCAAAGGCAGCCGACAGATCAAGCTGGATGAGGATAGAGAAGAGGCCTTTGGATTTAGCCGATAGTAGATCGTTAGTGACTTTGGTCAGGGCAGTTTCAGTGGAATGTAAAGGGCGGAACCCGGATTGGAGGGGGTCTAGAATGGAGTTAGCAGTAAGGTGGCTTAGGAGATGATTATAGGTCAGACGTTCTAGGAGCTTGGAGGCAAAAGGGAGGAGGGAGATGGGCCTGTAGTTGGATGGAGAGTTGGGGTCCAGATTTGTTTTTTTGAGAATTGGGGAGACAAGAGCGTGTTTGAAGGAGGAAGGGAAGATCCCAGAGGATAGAGAAAAATTAAAGAGGTGAGCCAGGTGAGAGCAGACTGACGGACTGAGACGACGGATAATATTGGAGGGGATAGGATCGAGCGGGCAGGTGGAGGGAGAAGCGGATTGAAGGTTAGAGTGGACTTCAGCAGCAGTGGTGGGGTAAAATGAGGACAGGGGTTGGAAGAAAGGGAGTGGAGATGTAGGAGGGGAGGAGGGAGAGGGTGAGGTCATGGCAGCAGTGATGGCAGTCCTGAGAGAGGAGATTTTGGTTGAAAAGTAGGTAGCAAAATCAGTGCCTACGATGGAGGACGGAAGAGCTGGAGGAGGGGGGGAGAGCAAGGAGTTGAAGGTGGCGAAGAGCCTGCGGGGATTGGATGATTGGGAAAGGATGAGGGTCTTAAAGTAGGATTCCTTGGCCAGAGCAAGGGCAGAGCTGAAGGAGGAAAGAATGAATTTGAAATGGAGATAATCCGCAAGGGAGCGTGATTTCTTCCAGAAGCGCTCAGCAGTGCGAGAGCACTTTTTAAGGTATCGGGTGATAGGTGAGTGCCATGGTTGGGGGTTGGAGCATCGAAGGGGGATAGAGGAGGGAGGGCAGGCAGAGTCCAATGCCAAAGATAGGGTGTCATTATAGAGGGAGGCGGCGAGGTTCGGGCAGGACATTAGGGCGAGAAGAGGACACAGCGTGTTTGAGAAGGCAGCAAGATCAAGTGTGTTGACGTTATGCCGTGAGACAATGCGCTTGGGAGGGGGGGTGGGAGAGGGGGAAGCAGTGAGGGAGAAGGAGATGAGGTGATGGTCAGAAAGAGGAAAAGCCGAGATAGTGTAGTCAGTAAGGGAACAAGAGCAGGAGAAGACGAGATCGAGGGAGTGTCCTTGGATGTGGGTGGGAGAGGTAGTCCACTGAGATAGGCCAAGAGAGGAGCAGAGAGAGAGGAGTTTGGAGGTGCCAGGATCAGCGGGGTTATCCAAGGGGATGTTAAAGTCACCAAGAATGACAGATGGCAGGTCAGAGGAGAGGAAGTGTGGAAGCCAGGTGGCAAAGTTGTCAAGAAATTGGGAGATAGGGCCAGGGGGGCGGTAGATTGAGACACGGAGGTGGTAGGAGTAGTATAGACGGATAGAGTGAGACTCAAAGGAGGAGAAAAGGAGAGAGGGTTCAGGGTGAATGACACTGTGGGTGCATGAGGCTGAGAGGAGAAAACCCACACCGCCACCTTGGCGACCGTCAGGCCTGGGAGTGTGAGAGAAAGAGAGGCCACCGTAGGAGAGAGCAGCTGGAGAGACAGAATCAGAGGTGGAGAGCCAGGTCTCGGTGAAAGCAAGGAAGTGGAATGCTCTAGAGATCAATAGGTCATGGATGGCAGGGAGTTTGTTGCAGATGGATCTGGCGTTCCATAGTGCACAGGAAAGAGGGGGGGGGGTGGGTTGTGTATTTATGTGGATAAGGTTTTTGGGATTGCAGAAGCAGGGGGGGTCGTTGGGAGGGTGGGGATACGGGGGCGAGTGGTCAGGATAGGTATGGGATGGAAGGGGGGAGGAGCAGTTGGAGAAATTGAAGTTGAGAGATTAACAGCCATGAGGAACTGAAGGTGAGAGGGTAGGTTAGTGAAAGCAGACAGAGGGATTTGGGAGGACAGACAGCGTCTGTAGTAGATTTGCGAGGATGTGGTAGAAAACAGAGTGAGAGAGAAGGTAACAGGCAAGGAACTACTGTCAGAGAGGAGACAAGTGGGTAAAATCAGGTTGATTGAGTAATCCAATTAAGTAAGAAACAACAACAAGTGAGAGGATGAAGGGAACAGAGAAGGTCAGAAGTGAGGCAAATGTGAGCAGGCGTGAAGAGGGAAACAGATTGCAATAAATGTGTGGCAAAGATAAGAGAAAATAATACTGAATGAGTAAAATGAAATACAATGTTGGAAAAAATATAGATAAAATGAATTAAATGTCAAAATTGAGCAACAGGTTACAATAGGATAGAAAGAAGATGAATATATTACAATATAATAGAATATGAAAATTTAGACTGTGGAACTCATGGAACCTTCAGAATTTGGTAAAGGTATGAACAGAGGACCAGGTGGCAGTCCTTCATAACTGCTCTGCTGGTATGGGCATTAATCCTTGAAGGAATAGGTCTTCCTACATTAGTGTAGGCAAAAGCAATTACTGACCTTAACCATCTGGCAATGGTCTGCTTAGAAGCAGGCCACCCTCTTTTATGTACATCATATAGTACTAAAAGCAAATCAGTTTTGCAAATAATCTTTACTGTTTCGACGTAGATGCGCAAAGCGCAAACAATGTCCTGTTTCTTCAACGTGTCCCTATTTCTAGCCTCCTCAGGAGGGCAAAACACCGGGAGCACAATCTCCTGGTTTAAATGAAAACTTGACACTACCTTAGGTAGAAACTTAGGTACTGTACGAAGAACAGCCCTGTCATCATGGAAAATCAGAAACGGAGACTTGCAAGACAAGGCCCCCAATTCTGATACTCGCCTAGCCAAAGCTATAACCAACAAAAAGGTAAGTTTCCAAGAAAGAAAATTAAGGTCAGCTGACCTTAAAGGCTCAAACTGAGGTTTTTATAACACCGACAAAACTAAAGACAGGTCCCAAGGCGCCACTAGCTACCTATATGGGGGTTCAATCCTCATGACTCAAAAAGGTAAAAGAGCTACCCTTTTCTGAAAGAAAATGGATAAGGCTTACAACTGTACCTTCAAAGACTGCAGGCTAAGCCCTGCTGAAAACCCATCTTGGAGAAATTCTAAGAGTCTAGTGACCTTAAACCTAGAGGTGTGTACCTTCTGTCGTTCACACCACCTGATGTAGATCTTCCAAACACGATGGCAATTTGCAGCTGATACAGGCTTGCGAGCCCTGAGCATAGTCTGGATAACAGCCTGCGAAAAACCTTTCTTCCTTAGTTAGGAGGTTTCAAAAGCCAGGCCGTCAAATTGAGACGAGCTAGGTCCAGGTGCAGAAACGGTCCTTGTTTGAGCAAGTCCGACCAAAGAGAAAGCCACCAAGAGTCCATTGACAACCTCAGTATGTCTAAATACCACAACCTCCTAGGCCAATCCAGTGCAATCAGTATGATTTGAACCTCCTGCGTCCTCACTCTCTTTAGGACCCAAGGAATCATAGGAAATGGAGAGAACACGTAGGTGAGCTTAAAACACCATGGAACTGTCATGGCATCCACTGCCCACGTGGTCGGATCCCTGGTCCGAGAGCAGAACCTGGGAACCTGACAGTGTTGTGTGGACACCATCATGTCTATCTCTGGGAGCCCCCAGAGAGTCACTATCTCCTGAAAGACTTCCTGATGTAGCTCTGCCCTGCTGAGGAAATCTGCTTCTATATTCTAGATCAAAGGAATAAACACAGCCGACAGAGTAGGAACGTTCCCCTCTGCCCACTGGAAAATCCGTGAGACTTCCTGCATTGCCAGCCTGCTGCAAGTCCCGCCCTGATGATTCAGGTAAGCCACAGCCATGGTACTGTCCGACTGAATGCGTACCGGTGATCCATTCAGGAGGTCCTCTGCCTGCCGAAGGGTGTTCCAGACCGCCAAAATGTCAATTGGCGGTCTGGATACTTCCTTGGACCACAGACCGTGCAACCTTAGGTGCAGGACCACCGCCCTGCAGACACTCCAGATCTGTCCACCAGTTCAAGGAATCCCTTATCTCCTGAGACAGCAACAGCCATTCCTGTTTCATGGTCTTTGAATTCCCTGACAAACAGGACAAAATGTTCCACTGAAAGGTTCTTGAATGAAACCTCACAAACTGCAGTGTCTCGAAGGTTGCCACCATCTTGCCTAGAAGTTTCACTCCCTGCCAAACTGTTGTATTTGGGGACTGCAGAATCAACAGGACCAACTGGCGAATGTCCACCGCTTTGGACTCTGGAAAAAACACACAATGTAGGTGTGTGTCCAAAATCACTCCAAGAAACTGAAGTCTCTGTGTGGGTGTCAAATGAGACTTCGGGAAATTTAACAACCACCCATGGTCTTGGAAAAACTGTGTTGCAAACGCCAGATGTTCTTGCAACTTCTCCGCCGACTCCGCCTTGAACAGGAGGTCATCCAAGTATGGGAGAATCACTATCCCTTTTAGCCTGAGAGACGCTGCCATGACAGCCATCACTTATGAAGACTCTCGGTGCCATGGCCAGGCCAAAAGGAAGAACCTGGAACTGTAAATGAGTCTCTCCTATCGCAAAGGACTGATGTTCCTTGCAGATAGGCACATGAAGATAAGCATTTTGGATGTCTACTGATGCTTGAAATTCTCCCGACTCTATACTTAACAGCACTGATCGAAGAGATTCCATGCGAAAATGGTCCACCCACAGGTGCAGGTTTAAAGAATTCAAATTTAGAATGGGTCTGGTTTGTGGACCAAGAAAAGAATGGAATAAAATCCTACCGGGACCACCACTTCCTTCTCGAGAAGAGACGTTGCCGCCCCCCAAGAGAGCTTTCTGCAAGCGAGACTCCCGCAGCAGAGATGTTGGAAGAAATCTCTTTGGGGGGGGGGGGGGGGGGGGTGCTGAGATTAATTCTGCAACCCTGAGAAATGATGGAGAGAACCCAAGGGTCCGTGGTGGAGATGTTCCACCTGTCCCGAAACTGCAGGAGGCGACCCCCCCACTCTGAACCCAGAATGGGGAGTCTCCCCCCCCGTCATGCAGAGGACTTATCCTCACTCTTGGATGGGTGTTTCTTAGCAAAGGCCCCGAAACGGGATCTGGGTGCCCTCCCCTTACTGGCTGGAAACTTTCCTCTTCCTGCCTGTCCTCTGTTAGATGCAACCCCCTCGAAAGGAGGAAGGAAAGGACGGCTTAAAAGCCCCAAACTTGGACACTGAATGTTTAGAAGTGGTGGGCAGGAAAGTGCTCTTTCCCCCCGTGGCTAGCTTTATAATGGACTTACTAAACTAAACTAAAGTTCTGCCCCAAAAAGCAGTTCTCCCTTAAAAGCCAAGGCCTCTAGAGACTTTATGGATTTGCCGTCAGCTTCCCAAGCTTTAAGCCAGAGAGCTCTTCTCGCTGTCACAGATGTGGCCAACACTTGGTGCCATCTTCCCCAGCCTCACACACATACTCTGTGTGGAGAGAAAGGGCACCAGAACAGAGAGCAAGAAGAGACCAAGTCTTGGCTTCAGCGGGGAAGGAAGCCTATTGGCGCCTTTTCCCCCCTTCAGCCGCTCCAACCAGTGTTTCTCCTCACCTCCTTCTGGGACCACTTGGAAGCATCCAGCTGCGATGGACTGTAATAGGCTTTAACTCCTTTTATGGATTTCTGCCTATAAACCCCTTAAAATGGTGGCCGCCATAGCTGGGGGTCCATACCCCAAGACCCCCCCTAAGCAGGGAGCTGGTTCAGGACTCACCCCGGGGCCCAGTAAACCTCACTAGAAGGTGGTTGAAGCGCTGTGCAGAGAGGGCAGACAGCGCCCCTCTGCACACAGAGAGCTGACAGGATGCGCTTCTGTCAGCCTCTGCTGCGCTCCCAGTGTGTATAAACTTCCTGTGGAAGTAACACACTGTGCCTGCACTAACTAGTGAAAATTAATAAAATAAAAAACACCTAGCTACTCTACACAAAACGGATGCAGAATGCAGCCAAACACCACAGCACCCACTCGGGTGGAAACCTAAAACGAACTAAGGATTTCTGGGATGCAGAAGGGAGGAGCCTGCCTCTCAAAGATGTCAGCATAAGTGCCTTGCTCCTGCAGACCCTCCTGCATCCCATGGTTGAGCTGTGTCACCAGGATGGACAAAAGAGAAAGAATAACGCCCAGGTTATAAACCTGAATGTTCTCAAACCACAAAGGTCAGCTCTTCTAATTGGAAAAGCTGTTCTGAAGCTTGAATCGCAATTGCACAGTACAACCCATAAGGCTTTGCTAAACTCTGCTATGCATGCAGTGGGTGGATGCACTACACTATTCTGTAATGAAAAGAAGGTATCATTCTTCCATAGGCATCATAGGCAGGAAGAAACAGAATATCCAAAAGCCATATGGTATTTACAGCTTTAATTCAAAGTATCCTTTCACCATTCACATTAGCCAATAGAAACAGCAACATATAAAGTACATAAATGCATCAACCTCTAAGAGTCTGTACTGGAATACAGTGTAAAAGGAGCCTATAACAAATACCTCACATGTGTTAAGGCCACCCAATTCCAGGATAGATGTATTGATAGTCTTGTAGCAGGAGAACCACTTTAATCCTGAACAGGTTCCAGTAAAGTGTTCCTTTTTCGCAGGGCCAGAGAGGTGGGGGCCCCCATCAATAAAACTGACAATGTGTCTGACACCTCCCGCTGTAATTATTATTTCCCAGGGATCTTACCTTGACCGAGTGTAGCTTGGTGTCATACAGCTTCTGGGCTTTACTGTGACCCTACAGGTTTGTCATCTTTCTTTCAGACAAATATCCAAGAAGAAGAATGGTTACAAAACTAAAAAGGTGTTTACTATGGTGAGGGGTCTTGGAAACTTGGGACCTTTGATTGACTCGCAAGGCATGCAAAATTTGCAGTCTTGCAAGTCAATCAGACGCCTTCCAATCATTCATTTGCAGGCGGGGAGAAATCATTCGATGTTTGTCTGTAAACATCCGGTGATGTCAGCTGCCCGTTCCAGCTTCACGGCCTCATTAGCATGAGAATGCCCAGCGTTCTCATGGGAACGGCCATGAAACGCTGGGCATTCTCATATGCTAATGACTCTGCCTGGTGCCTTTCACCCGCTGTGTAGGCACAGAATGTTTGCAGTGTGTGCACGCACCCTGCATCTGCACAGAAATGCGTCTGCGCAGATGCACACCATCGGTCCTCCATGCGAATGCACTGAGGACCGAAGCAATCAGAATAAGGTCCTTCAAGTGTATCACCCTGGTCATACATATATGTAAGCCACATATACATATATGTACACATAACTTAATGCAGCATCTATTGTTGGTCGTCTATCTTTGAGTTCATGCAAATGCTCTACAAATGCCTTTGTCTAAATCTGTACAGTTAAATGTGCAAGGACTCACAGAAACACCTAGCTGTGTTGTGAGCTAACCCCCAACTAGGCAATAGGCATGGCTAGTTAGGTGTGGCTTACAAGCCTGCCTTCTATAGATGTTCCCATCTGTAGCAGGGAAGTGATTACATAGAACTGCAATGTAATAGGGTGCTGAGCATATATGCTAGATGAAGAATTTGTAGATTGTCAGGGTCTCTTAACCATGGGCTGCACGCTGAAATGTTTTGAACAGAATACGACCAAATCCTGTGTTTTATTTGCTTCATGCACTCAGATTTGTAGTATATTATGCAACAGAGAGAAAAAGGAGTTAATTGCACAGGGTAGTGATGGTAAAGGTATGGTTGGTGGACTCCTGAATATATCAGTCATGAGATAACAAGTATATCTTTATTTTTATTTTAAGGGGTGTGCTACCACTGGACATATATTCAGGCAAAATAATTGTGCAAAGGAAAAAATAATTGTCCCTATGTGGTGCACCTAAGAGATTGACACAGTAAGACGTAACTTTTAATAATGTACAGTATCTATTAAAATAAGTAGCGAAATAAAAGACACATAATACAAACATACACTAGTGACACGAACATGTGTTTAAAAAGGATATTAGTACCCACACAACGTGGTGCCCCAAAACCCAAATTGATGTTGGTACATTCAATGATTGCTTTAATAGTGTAAATGAAAGGCTTTTGTCTGTTTTGAATACAGTAATTGAGGGTGGTGTATTCTCCTAAAGGTTGCGGAGCAATAATGGATATAATGTCCAATATCTCTGCAAATAGTGAGCAAAGTATTAGCAGGATAGAGCGATCTCAGTAAATCAACCAAGTAAGTACATATATCCGGTGTACTGATTTTGGAAAAAGTAGGTCAACAGAGTTGGCGCATGTAACTCAACAGTGGATATGTGAATAATCTGGACCCACAATGGGGATTGTAATTACCAGAAAAACAATTTTATTATATACAAGATAACAATAAAAGTGCAAATGCAAGTAGAAAATAATGCAGTTTTTAAAGTGCAATAGGCTTGACGGGGGTAGTCTGAATCTTTATCTCACCATTCCAGGGTGGTGCGGTGGGCTAGCTTCAGACTACCCCCATCAAGCCTATTGCACTTTAAAAACTGCATTGTTTTCTCCTTGCATTTGCACTTATGCAATTGCACTTTTATTGTTATCTTTTGTATAATAAAATTGTTTTTTTGGTAATTACAATCCCCATTGTGGGTCCAGATTATTCACATATCCACTGTTGAGTTACATGCGCCAATTCTGTTGACCTACTTATTCCAAAACCTGTCCAATCAACGAGTGGGTGTTTTGCTCTTTAATTTTGGCAACAGAGGGCTGCAAGTAATCTCACAGTCAAAATAGTGCGCACGGATACCTCAACATGCGACCAATGCCTTGTGGCCGATCATCAAAACTGATAATGAGCTACCTGGGCATCGTACTTTAAGACCCTTGGCAGCATTTAAAAGAGGTGCTAATATCAAAGATTGGTTAATGAAAAATGATATTACTGGAATGGGGGTCTCCAGACCACCCAATACCATCTTTAAGCCACCTGGCTGTTATAGCCGTTTCAGTTGTGCCACTTGTAAGCATATGTCACTTGCCGTTCTTTCAAACTTAGATAGTGTAAAAGAAATGGAGTTTACAACAAATGTGCGTGATTAAAGACACAGTGCAGCTATATCAAAAGACACCAAAACATCACAACACACAGGTGGTGAATTAAGACCAAAGCGCACAGTGTATAACCTTTAAGAATAATAAAATTTATATCACCATTTATTTTCAGTGAAATGGCAGATTCAGATGTCTTAGCAGTCAAGCAAGCTCCCGTTCTCACAATACATGTGATATGGTGAGGTATAATAGAAAACACAAATAGTGCAAAATGTCCACACTTACAATATGTAGACGATAAAAACAGCATTGGATATGTTCCAACAGTGGCAAAGCAGCAAGGTCAGATGTTGAACATTGTTGAAAACAGTCCTGACGAAGGATTGAAGCCCGGAGAATGAGGAGAGGTAAGCCGCCCCCTCCGACCTCCACATATTGGCTGGCTGTCTCTCCCCCATCCTGGGCTGAATAGGGATTTGAGCCCAGACTATTCCTCTCCCTGGAGAGGCTGCGGTGGCCATCTTGGCTGTAGCTTTCTAGCATCGCACACATAACAGGAGAGGATGTTTGAATATCTGCCTGCATACTGTAGCATTTTTAAACTGCTGCCCCTTCTCACTACTAATTAAAAGGCTTGTTTGGCACTTGCTTGCTGCAGGACAAGAAGAAGTGAGGCCTATTGACCATCAAAGTCTCACTTGCCCCTTTAAAGCAATTTTCCTCATAGGGACCTAGCTCAATGGGAGGAGCTCTCTATCCAATAATGTCACTCACTGCTTTTTAATGTGAATGCCCAGATAATGCCATCACTGGCTACCTAGAGGCACATGGGGGCCGGCCCATGGGGATGCTCCATCTATAAGCATTATTTATCATTAGATGTGTGTCACCTCTTGTAATTCTAGACTGCTGGAATTTTGTTACACCTATTAGTCCCATGGTGAAGAATCAAAAGATCCAAAACTAAACCAGATGGGATCCAAAACACATAAGTGGCTGCATATCTGATATGCAACAGTTCCTAACTACTCCAACTTCAGACCTGTTTCCTGATAAATTCAACCCTCCTCACCTGCCCTGTCCATGTCCTCTGATGTACCGTCTGCCTCTGGAGATATGATGACCCTATAGACTCAATCTGAATAAAGAGATCAGTTAGATTCTTAAACACATCAAATCACTCCCTACAAAAAACAAGACTTCTAGACTTTGGAAATCTGCCTACTTTCCACCATCAAACAGGCATGTCTGCCCGTGGAATGCACATTAACTCTCTAGAGAAACACAGATCAACATCAGTTAGCATCTTTAACCAACTTAAAGACGTGATCTCTCACCAAACCGCTAAAATACATATGTTGAAATCGCGTGTTGAAGATTTGGACAATCGTGGCAGACTAATTATATTAGGGTGAGAGGGCTTGTCGGAAGACGTTCCACAGTCTAGCTAGACAGATGCTCTTTCTAAGATTTTTGGGGAAATATTGACAAAATGAAATTTGAAAAAGCTCATCATGCTCTTTGACCTAGAGGTTTGTCCAAAGATAAGCCATGCAATTTCACTGACATCCAATGCTAAGCTTGTTTTGAATTTTGAGCTGTAAAGACAATGGTAAAGCACTTTGAGTCCTATTAGGAGAAAAGTGCTAAATAAATATCATTATTTCCATTACTATACGCAAAAAGACATCTTAAGGAAAATGCGCCAACTTGACAGCATAGATTTCAACGGGGACAATAATCAACTTTTTCCTGACTTAGCCTGGTCCACCTTACAGCAACGACGTACCTTAAAACTCACCGATGCCTTACGTAAACTTGGTTTGAAATACCGGAGGGGTTTCCCAATTTCACTTACAGGTCACCCATAATGGGAAACCACTTACCCTATACAAGCCAGAAGACCTTACGAACTTTCTATCATCATTAAATATGCAGCGTATAAGTCTTGCTGATTGGGAATCTTATCACTCCAGGTTCCGAGAGATAGCTGGCAACAAGTTCATTCTCCCAGAAAAGGATCCAGAAAGTACCCAGCCTCAATGTCATCTGATAAATATTGTCAAAACGAACTAAGATTTTGTACAAGCTTCAAACTCTCCCTATACATATTCTTCCAGTAGGGTTCCAGACCATTCAGAGACTTATACATGACTTTGTTTGGGGAAACACATCTCCACATTTCAAATACGATATACTTTTTAGGCGGAAACACAATGGAGGTATACAACGTCCTCATATCCCTAGTTACTACCAAGCGGTTTTATTGAACCAAGTACTAGAATGGATGCATGCAAAAGATACAAATCTCTGGGTATCTGTATATCAGGCATTCCTAATCACGGTCCTCAAGGCACAGCAACAGTACAGGTTTTCTAGATATCCAGGCTTGAGCACAGGTGACTTAATTAGTATCTGAGGGATTCTGATTAAACCATCTGTGCTGAAGCCTAGATATCACTAAAACCTGCACTGTTGGTGTGCCTTGAGGACCGTGGTTGGGAATGCCTGATCTACATTATGCCATGGTTGCCTTTATTGCCTAAGGTAGATCATTTGACAATATCCCCTTCTCTCAGGTTATGGAAACATATTCATACACTTCCCCATATTTCTATGATTTCTTCTCCCCTCACTTCTTATCTTTTTAATCATAGGTTCTCTCCGGGTCTCCAAATCTCCTCCTTCAGAAATTGTTCAGAGGCAGGGATATTCAGAATAGGTGAACTGGTGGACTCATAAGGGATTCCCTCATTTTCAGACATACAGGATTCATGGAACCTTAAGGGAGTTTAATTTTGGAAATATCTCCAACTTTGTCATTTTTTTACCTCCTAACTGAAATAGAGCACTAAATTCTTTTGAACGTCTCTGTGTTGACCCTCAATCCCCTACACATACTATTTCTCAACTCTATGTTACCATTATAGAAAATGCTTTTCCTTTTCCCACCTCCTTCACAGGGACTTGGGAAAGGGAAGTGCATGGGATGGGTCCAGGAAATAGATTGGAAAGTGGTCTTCCGCAATACTCAGGCAAGCTCTTGGTCTAGACACCCTAGAAAATCTATTTAACAGTGTTTATCGATGGTACTGGGTTTCAATAGAATTACACAAGATGTTTCCAAAAGTTTAAAAAAAAAATGCAGGAGATGTAATGCAGCCCTGAAGATGTTTATACACATATGGTGGGAATATTAGATCCTCACTCCTCTCTGGTCTACTATTTCTTTAATGTTCGCAGATTATTTTGAAGGGAGTTAGAAGAAAAGATCCTGGCTTCTGGATACTCAACATTTCATCGGTTAACACTAAAATGTATAATAATTCTCTTCTCTGACATCTTAACAATGCGGTGAAAGCTGTAATACCGGTACACTGGTGATCTACCAAAGCCCCCTCTATTATAGAATGGTTTAGAAAAAATAATTATTACATGGAAATGGAGGATCTGATATACTTTCCCTCACATAACACTTCTAATATTACTGCTACTTGGTTCCTTTGTTACAGTTTAAAGAATCCACATTGTATTTATCCCTCAAGAATCATCCAAAGCCCCCTCTATCTCTCCTATTCCTAACACCCGACAACTAAGAATGTAATTCTATTTCTAATGATACTCATGTCATATATGAATTTTCGTCCCTTTGCTTCCCTTCCTAAAATCAGTCTTTGTCTCCCTCTCTTTTTTTCCCCTCTCTCTGTATCTTATCACTCTCTCCCTCTCTTTTCTTCCTTTATACCATTATGTCACCTTTTCCCTTCACTGATATACATTACACGGAGCTGTTTCTTACTTTGACAGGGAAAATATATACTTTTTATTCAAACTGCCATATTTAGTTTGATGTACTTTTTTGTGCATATAATTGTTCAGTTACCACATTGTGAAGGTTATTTTAGTAATATTCAGTAGAAACGACTAGTTGCTGAGCCATTTTGGCAGCGCACAGTCTGAACTGCCACTGCGGCACCAAGTTTCTTTGCCTGGTTATAGGCTCCTGTCAATGTACACCCATCTCTAGTCTAGGGAAACAAATTGCACACAGTCCCTATATCAACTTGAAATATTGACACTAATAGTAAAGAAAAGAAGGGAGGGCGGAAAACTGTTGACGAAGTTAGCAAAGAGTGAGTGCTAACAATGTGGGTGAGATGCATGTAAGGAAATCCAAGAATAGCAGATTCCTGTCAACCCGTGCAAAGATTCATGTATGTACAGGTTGAGTATCCATTACATGTGTAACTGGCACTACTGTGGACATATGTAAAAGACATGATATGCAACTGGCACTACTGGGGACATGATATGTAACTAGCACTACTGAGGACATGGTATGTAATGTCACTACTGGGGACATCACATCTGTAACAACATTACTGAGGACATGATATATAACTGGCACTAAATATGTGTAAGAAAATTATTGCTTAGCATTCAAATTCAGTGTCTGAGATAGTACACAAACTTTGTTTCATGTTTTGAAACCTTGTTTTATGCACAAATAAAATATATGTGTGTATTTCATGTGTTTGAACAACATAAATGCAAGATACATCAAGGAAATAAAAAAACTATTCTGAAATATGGAATAATCAGTTATCCAAAATTCTTCTGATCCAGAGATTTTTGGATAAGGGATATTCAACCTCTAGCTAGTGGTGTATTCGCAGTGGTAAGTGTACCACAGTTATAGGCACTTAAAGGCATTTTCCCTAATTATGATACAGATAAATCTGTCAACGGATTCTCAAATTGAAGCCCATTCCTCTAGTTTCAGAGTCTCTCCAATGTCCCCCCTCACAGGAGAGCTCATGTAACTCCTTGGAAGGTGTTATGGGAAATCAAAATAGATATCAAGATATCAAAAGAAGGCGCTTTGAAATGAGTGTGCTTTTACCGAGGAGCAGTTAAAATAAATGGGTAGTCACTCCCAATGATGTAAAGAAAGGTTCAGGAAGGGTATAACTGCGCTAAGACCACGAGTATAATATAACAGCTTTATAATAAAAGATAATGATATTTAATAGATAAGTACAACATCAAACACAAATGATTGGTACATAATAAATGCAATAAAAAAAGGCAGTTAGTAGGGGAAACCGGTATAAAAGTGGGTTTTTAAAAAGTCATTATATCTGCTCAGTGCACTTATATGAGCATATGAATAGTCACCCTTTAGTTGAGTCCACCAGTACTGGGGAAGTCCGAATCGATATGGAGTGGTTGAGTCCAGTGAGTAGTAGGAGATGGTGCTTCCTTGGCTGTATGGAGTTTTACCGGGTCCTTAGGAGGTGGCGTACCCCCAAACTTGTGATGGCCACGGTGAAGGAATGGCTGCCGCTAGCTTGATGGTGCAGCTTGCAATTCTCCACTGGACCACTTCTGGACTTGGGTCGGGTGAATGCTTCTGTTTGTGTAAGTGGTGGGCAAGAACCTATGCGTTTCGCTGCTAAAATGCAGATTTTCCAAGGAAGGTTATGGGAAATCAATCCACTATGAAGGAGAAGCTATAAGACCCTTTGAGTCCGATCGACAAAGACAAAAAGTTTCCAAAGGAGTATAGATCGGATAAAGTAGAGTACCTAAGATTGAAGTATAAAGGTATATTTATGAAAGCATTTGGTAGGAAGACTCAGGGAAGACTCCAAGCTCTGTGACCTCCTAGCCTTGGTTTCCCACCCAGGACCCATACTTATTGCCTAACTGGACCAGTGAATACAGGGGAAGCATTCTTTTCCAAGTACCGTCATCTGCATCCAGTGAGGACACTGCCTAACCCACCAAATAACTTTAATTGTGGACACCATTCTCAAGTAGTCCACTAGTACAGTTACAACATTTCCCTGGATAGGCTTCTTGATGTACATATTTTATATATTTTGTCATTGCAATGCATATACAGTGGGGAGCGAAAGTTTAGGCACCCCAGGCAAAAAATAATTTGAATGTGCAAATAGAAGAAAAGGACATATGGAAAAATCTCCAAAAGGAATCAAATTACAGATTAGACATTCTTACAGATTAGACATTCTTGTAAAAAAAAAAGTTTGATTTATTTCCATCATTTACACTTTCAAAATAACAGAAAACAAAAAAATGGCGTCTGCAAAAGTTTGGGCACCCTGCAGAGTTTATAGCATGCACTTCCCCCCTTGGATAGCTGAGACCTGGCAGTATCATGGATTATTCTCAATCATCGTCTGGAAAGACCAGGTGATGTCAATCTTAAAAAGCCCAGACTCATCTGACCTTGCTTCAACAATCAGCACCATGGGCTCCTCTAAGCAGTTGTGTAGAAACTGAGAATAGTTGACGCTCAAAAGCAGGAGAAGGCTATAAGATAGCAAAGCGTTATTAGAATTGTAATTAAGAAATGGCAGTCATCAGGAACAGTGGAAGTTAAAACAAGATCTGGAAGACCAAGAAAAATATCAGATAGAACAGCTCGCAGGATTGCCCTCCAGGAAGAACAGCCCTCCAGGAAGATCTGGCAGACACTGGAGTTGTGGTACACTATTCCACTATATAGAGATACTTCTACAAATATGGTCTTCATGGAAGAGTCATCAGAAGAAAACCTCTTCTATGTCCTTACCACAAATATCAGCATTTGAAGTTTGCAAATTAACATATAGACAATGCATTTTGTAATCAAGTTCTGTGGACCGATGAGGTTAAAATAGAACTTTTTGGTACGTTTTGAGAAGGAAGGGCACAGCATTTAATGAAAAGAACCTCTGTCCAACTGTTAAGCATGGGTATGGATCAATCATGCTTTGGGGTTGTATTGCAGCCAGTGGCTAAGGGAACATTTCACAAGTAGAAGGAAAAATGAATTTAATAAGATTCCAGAAAATTTTGGACGCTAACTTGATGTCATCTGTGAAAAAGCTGAAGTTAAAGAGAGGCTTGCTTCTACAAATGGATAATGATCCTAAACACACCTCGAAATCCAGGGTGGATTACATCAAGAGGCCTAAATGGAATGTTTTGCCATGGCCTTCACAATCTCCTGACCTCAACATAATTGAAAATCTACGGATAGACCTTAAAAGAGCAGTGCGTCACAGACAGCCCAGGAATCTCAAAGAACTGGAAGACTTTTGTAAGGAAGAATGGTCGAAGATACCTCAAACAAGAAATGAAAGACTCTTGGCTGGCTACAAAAAGTGTTTACAAGCTGTGATACGTGCCAAAGGGGGCAGTACAAGGTATAAACTCTGCAGGATGACCAAACTTTTACAGATGTCGTTTTTTGTTTTGTTATTTTGAAAGTGTAAATGCTGGAAATAAAATCAAACTGTAAGAATGTCTAATCTGTAATTTGATGCCTTTTGGAGGTTTTTCCATCTTTCCTTGGCTTCTTTTTGCATATTAAAAAGTGTGTGTGTGTGTGTGGGGGGGGGGGGGGGGGGGGGCAAAATAAATGACATTATGTCATTTTACCATTAAATGGCATTATTCTATGCTCCATAAGAACCGATATCTCATTGCATCGAATGCCATACAATAATGGCATGCGATGTGATTTTTTATCGCATCCCATCTTTTTAATGGATTCACTGACACAGAGCAGTGAATACATTAGATAGGAAAATCGCATCGCATGCCATACAATATGACATGCAATGCGATGCAATTTCACTACCGTGAATAGCCCTCTACGCAAATGGAGTAGTGGGCGGCCAGATCATTCACAAAACTTTTGATCCCCACTGTATGTGAATGATAGGTATTTGTATTAAAACATTTTACATATAGCTGTATCCATATATTAGTTATACTTCAGTGAAGCACTAACACTGTTCAAATTGATCTTTTTAGAAAAAAAGCACGTGCTTAAAGGAGGATAAGTGTGCTGCTTGTGAGAAACAGTTTCAACAGGTGAGGCGGAGGGCAGATGTGATACAGAAGGAATAACCAAAGAACTTAGAAACATAGTTAATAGGGTAGGTAGCAGGGTGCAATAAAAGCAATGATTCCAAGGGTTGATTGTGGATTATAGAAGGTGGTTAGTTTATGGGATAGGCATGCAAAAAAGAGGAAGTCTCATATAGCTATCTAATTCAAAGACAGAGTTTTGGAGCCAATGCATGGGCAATAAAGAAGGTGTGGAATTGGAACAGTGTAGGATCACATTTGTGTGCCGGTCTGGTGTGTTGTGGTTGAGCTTTAGATAATGAAATTGTATGTTGAGGCTGGAGATTAAGTCTAGGGCTGCAGTGAATATTGAGGCTAGTCTAGTTCTTGAGAAGAGAATTACCTGGGGTATAGTAATTGTGTGTTTGTGTAGATTTAGACTAAGGATAGCAAACTCCAGTCCTTAAGCGCTATCAACAGTTCACAGTTAAGGTGCATACACATGGTACAAAAGAAATGGGGATATGTAGACAGGGTGGGTGTGGTCTCACCAGACCAGGCGCTAAATAAAATATTAATGAAATACGGTATGTAAATATACAGAAAATAAATGGAGGTCAGATTTTATACCAGCTGCTGCATGCGTCTATGTGAGTATGCCTATGCTCACACATCAAATATTTTGAGAAAGTTCCCAGCTGATTACGGGAACGAAACGCGCCGACGTCACTTTGAACTGCACGCTGGGTCTCCCTCTTACCGATATTGAATCACTTTTGCTGTCAGTACACACTACCATCACAGACCGACCACTCCGGCTCTTGCCCAACCGGAGAGTGAGCGGCTTCCCCTCCTCCTGCTACACGCGGTCTAGAATGCCAGCATTGTGTGTGGTCCTCCACCATCACTGCAGTTAACGGCGCCCCATGGAGTATCTAAACATCTGCCAGCGGGGCTTGCTGCCATCACTGGGGAGAGTGAGCAGCTCCCCATTCCTCCACTGTGCACAGTCCTGGATGCCGGCACTGTGGATGGCTACTTGCCGTTACTACAATTAACGGCTCCCTACAGGGTATTGGAAAATCAACCAGTGGGATGCATGATCATCACCAGTGAGCATTAAACCAGGCTTGCGCCAGTGGAAATTCTAACTGCGCTACCATACAGGCTGTTAATAACCTTACCCTTTTGCCTCTCAAGTACTGCCAATTACTAACAAATGTGTGTTTTCCTACAAGCTAAGGACTGGTGTTACTACCCGGCTTATCAACCCCCTACTCTGTGGAACCTCTTTAATAATGCACCCCTGTCCATATCGGCACTGCTATCTAAATAATAGCAGGCCGAATGTATGAACGGTCAGCATCACTGTGGGCTGCCCTGGGGATCTCACGTGAGCAGCAAGATCCCGCGCATGCCCAGTCAAGCCGGCTGGGGGATAGGAGACAGCGCATCAGTGTAAACTGATGCGCTATCTCCAGGAGGAGACATCGCAAAGAGGGGGGAGTTAGCGCTCCCCCGCTTTGGCAGGCAATAGGTTAATACATCTTGTCGATGCCCCTTTCTGCTTCGGCGTTAAGCGCCGTTAAAATACATCTGCCCCATTGATTCCTTCCAGGTTATATCTATACTATATGATACATCAAACCTGGAGACCCAACACTAATACGCTACCTCATTGCTAATCAGTTTTTATATGTATTCATTTATTTTCTTTAAAAAAAATTGTCTAATTATTGTGTCGAATTGTCTAATTATTGTGTCGTCATGTAAATATTCCCAATTTTAAAAAACATAAATTTAATATCTTGCTAAACCGTGTGTCCGATTTTATTTTGTTTCAGCAGAGCTATACGGAGTAACATTATACCTTGAGCGCATTGCGTCTTACTCGGCCTCCTTTTGCATACACATGGTACAATTTTTGGTACTTGTGTATTAGCAGGTGCCCAATTAGCATACTTATGCTAGCGTACTGAAATCGCATGTCCCGTTATAGTGCCGTGCGATGCGATTAGTTAATATGGTACTTGTATATTGGTGGCTGTAACACATTTAGCGTAACTGTGCTTTCAGAATCAGCGTAGGAAACGTAAAATGCGTAGTCAGTCAGAGGTAGTATTCCCGCTCCCTGTCAGATTTAGTCTGAGGTAAATTACCGACAGGAATGGCTGCATCACAGAGCTGCAGAAGTGTCAGAAATGGCTGTACCGGTCACAAATATGTTCAGCTTGCCGAAGTAGGAGGCTGTTCTCTTCTTTCAGCAGCACAATTTTCTGCCGCTCATGCAGAATAATTGCAGTAACGGGCAGCCTATGCGCTTGACAGTGAAAGAGAGCATGTGGCGGTGCCATATAAAATCCTGCCGCAAGCAGGTGAGCCTACAAGTGGCGCAATGGTTTCCGGGGTGCCGCTTATCCTTCCTTACCTTGATTAGATTAATCTATTCCTGGGCAGAGGAGCTCACATCTATTTATTATTGTGAGCGACAGTTGCAGATATCTAATAAAACTGCGGTCCTCTACAATCATTGGATGCGGGAGGCCTGCCCCGTGGACCTTATGGCACAGCCCCAGCGGCATATTGGCGGTCCCAGGAAGTTTGTGGAGGTCGATGAAAGTTTGTTTGTGAGCAATGGATCTTTGGAGGTATTTCAAGGGAAAGTGGTGAGTGCTTCGTTACTCAGGTGCCGTAACGGGATGCCACCTGTCTGATGGCGGCCATAAATGATTTCATTGAGCCGGGCACAACAATTTATTCAGATTGCTGGCAGGCCTGCAGTACCAAGCAGTTGGAACAGGCTGGATATCAACATGCTCGAGTAAATAATAGGTATAACTTTGTGGTCCCGTACATGCAAATGGCACAAGCAGCGCCGGAGAGGCACAGCACACCACCATTTACAGTCCTACTTGAAGGACTTCATGTGGCGGAAGACTTTGGAAGCTGATAACGCATTAGAGCATATGCTTCATGCACTTTCGCTGCTTCCTAAGGCAGAGTAACTGTTTTATTAAGTTTTTTTGTTCATGATTTGTTCTTATTAATGTTGTTCTACTTAATTTATTGTTAATATTGTTATTATTTATTGTGATTAATGTGATTGAATTATTTAATGATATTTAATTATTTAATTTATGAAGTAAATTCCAGTTAACCAATGTCGTCATTACGGTGTCAGATGTATGATATGGCAGGTGTGAATGTGTCCCCCACTATCCACCTCACCCCGAAGCGTGGCGAGCAGACGCATTACGCGTCCTCCCGACCTTGTCATACCCCCACTAGCCACGTCGGTGTGGAGTTGATTTTATATGGTGTGGCGAGCACAGCGAGCCCGAAGCGTGGCGAGCACCACAAAGGGACGCGGAATACATGTAAAGTAATCCACATGTACCCCCACTATCCACGTCTCTGATGTGGATAGTGGGGGTATGAAAAGGTCGGGAGGATGCATAACACTTTTGCTCGCCACGCTTCGGAGTGACGTGGATAGTGGGGGTGTGAAAAATACAATTGCATCACATATACATATAAACTGGGGGTTTTGTGGCATCACATATACACTGGGAGGTTTTGTGGTAAATTGCAACGCACAGAAAATCGCATGCGATCGCATTCGATTTTGAGTGTAATGCGATGCGCGGTCAGGGTGCAGCGAATAAATTAACTAGTGAGATCGCATCTCACTGCACGAAAACGTGCCATGCGATCGCATAAGTTTTGAGCAGTGAATAAATTAACTAGTGAGATCGCATCGCATGCCACGAAAACATGCCATGCAATGCAATTTCACTACACAGAATAGCCCACTAAAAGTTGTGTAGTGGGCGCTTTGCTAATACACAAGTACCCTTTTTTTTTTTTTTTTTAAACAATTTCGTTGAAAGACATTGATGACCAATTTCCCTTGAACCCAGTGTCCTGGATGACAGCTGTTGACAAAAGATCTAGGTACAGTTTCTAGGTTACTTTTGAAACATATCCAAATTGAGCTGCATGCACAGTTGACGAACAATCCTGATGAACAACTGGCGGGTATGCGCTTTATCACTCGTCATTCGCCGCATTCACACTGAAAGATATTTTGACCAATTTCGTTCAGAATGGCCGAAATGAACAAAATTGGTCAAAAACATTGTACCGTTTGTATGCACCTTTACAGTCAACAGTACTCAGGTGCACTCATTACCAACTAACACATTTCAAAAGCTCCACAGGGAAGGTGCGTGGCCTGGCAGCCATCACGGTCAGAAGCACCCTCCCTATGCTCCCACATAAGCTTACCCCAAACTAACTTCCCAGACAGAACCCCTTCCTGATACCCAGCTGATCCCCCGGAGCCTGCTCACCGTCAACCCCCCCCAAGAAGCAAGTCGTGGGAGGTAGCAGTGTTGGGAAGCCCTCCCTAGGGGCTTCTGCAGATTGAGGCCTACCTGCATCTCCAGAGCCGGGGCCTCAATTTGTGATCACGGCTGGGATTTGAGCTTTGCAGCGGGTGACCGTCCAAAGAACCCCGCCGCAACGACCAGCATAACACCAGGGACCCCCCCGACCCAGCCTACCCCATCGGAGGCCATCCGCAAGCGACAGTGGAGCCGGAGGGCCTTTTGACAGGCAGTTACAGCCTGCAGCCTACTCGCCCTAGATTTTGGCTGCTGGGACCCGGGTTCTAGACCCAGAAATGCACGCCGGACCCGCTCAAAGTAGCCTGCGGACATCCTAATCCTCTCTGGACTCAAACTTTGACAGAGCCCACCGAGCACTGCGCCCTAAAGGTCTCTCATCTGATCATCCACACGACGTCATCTGTTGCCTCCATTGCTTCTCACAAAAAGAGGCCATTATGAGAAAAGTTCGCCTGTAAGATGGAGTGGACTTCAACAGTACAGCCATACATATCTATCAGGACCTGTGCTGGTATACCCTCCAACAGCGACGCAACCTGAAACCCCTCAATGAAACTCTGTGCACTCGCCAATTAAAATAATGATGGGGCTTCCAATTCAACCTACAGGTATTCTCTTCTGGAAAACTCCATGTCCTTCATGATCACTCGGAACTTTCAACATTCTGTGCCTGCCTGGGGATTCAGGAATTTAAACTCCCCCCGTGGGACCCACCAATGCCATCGATTGACACACCTGAAAACCCTCACGGACTACATCCATGGCGGGAGGTATGGAATGCCAGAAAAAAAAACAAGGCATCTCCCCACGAGTTACACAATGAAATCACCGGAGTAACAAGCCTCGTTTCGTTTGGACTTTCTTTTGCTGTTCCGGGAGACCGACATCATTCACCATATGGTGAGATCTGCCCATTTTCATGCCTTAACTTGTTTGTTGACTCATATGTTATGTTAATGATTAGGAGACCTAGACATCTATGGTCTTATACCACAATGCTAGTTGTAAGTTTTCTTGTTACTTGTTTTCGTGACTTTCGATAGAAAATAGTTTTATATACTTCAATATGTTTAATTATCACTAGATTGATATATTTAGCCTACGGCAGCCCATAGTGGTGGACTCCAACTCCCGCTCATAGGGCGGTATTCAATGAGCCAGAATCGCCAAGTTTTATGGCGATTCTGTGTTTTTATCGTGGCTGACGGCGATTTTATGAGCTGTATAAGCGAATCACCCTATTCAACGTCGTCTATTCGCCGCTGACGACTGGTGAATGAAGCACCAATCGCCAAATGTGTTTCTCTTCAAATCGCCGGTATTTGTCTATAGGAATTTTCATGGGGATTCGCCGGTAGTCGACGGGAATCACCCATGAATCGCCAAAAGTGTATTCAATGTGAAGTTGGCGATTCTTATTTCTTGTTTCATATCGCCGTTCCTCACCGAGTGTCCCTCGTCATCTTTTTATGGTGATCTTTTTTAGGATCCTGTGAAATAATTGGTTTTAAGTGCTTAATTTCACTCTGCAAGTGTAATATAATATTATTTGCTGCCCTTGTGTGATGTGATGGTCGTAGAAGTGCTATACCAATATATATTTAATTTTTTCTGGTATTTTTTTTTTACTCCCACAACGCACTGTTCTTACCCATGGTGCACCTCACTTACCCATGATTCTCCTCCCCACCTCACTCCTTCGTTTGGCCTTTGAGGAGATTACACAGCTTTTGCAGTCTGCTGTATTGGAAACGTTTTTGTAGGGTAATTTGCGTTTTTTTGCATTTCACTGCAATTTCTTTAACACTGACTACAGTAATGGAGCTGTTCAGGGATACTATTGTTGTTTTCATGCTGAATGCCAGTGTGGAGGAGGAGGTAGATATGATGGAACATGACACTAGTATTCCGGCGATAGCTCCATTAGGTGAGTCGGTGCGGGTTTCAGTCCCACGTCCACGCCACTTTCGTACTCGGCGTGAACTGGGTGATCTCACCGAGGCGGAGGTGATTTCTAATTATCGCCTTTCGTCTGCGGCAATCCATATGCTGTACGATCTCATGGAGCCAGACCTGGTAGCACGGAAACGGGGCAATCACGCACTCACCGGTTTCCAGAAACTGTTGGGTGCGTTGCATTTTTTTGCGTCGGGCACATTCCAGCCCACTTTAAGCCAAACATGCGGTTATTCACAGCCAACCCTCTCCCGCTGTATAGCACAGGTCATAAAGGCATTCCGCAAATTAACGACCCAGTATATTAAATTTCCTGATCAAGACAGCGAATGGAATGAGATCAAATTTGGCTTTTTCTCAAAATGGAAGTTTCCCAGTGTTTTGGGCGCGATCGACTGCACCCATGTGGCGTTTAAACCACCGCGTTCATCAGAGGAATGTTTTCGGAACCGAAAACACTTCCACTCGATGAACGTTCAGGTGGTTTGCGACCACCAAATGAAAATAACCAACCTCCTTGTGGGTTTTCCTGGGTCGACCCACGACTCGTTCATTCTAAGCCAGTCCGCCCTGTATGCCGATTTCGAGCACGGCCGAATGCCGGACGGCTGGCTGTTAGGTAAGTAGTATGTTTTTTTTTGGCTGTGGGGGGGGGGTTTTGATTTGTCCTGAAATCCAGACTTTGTTAATAATGTAATATTTTTTTTTTTGGTTTCCATAGGTGATGCGGGTTATCCCAATAAGGACTGGCTCCTGACCCCATTATCTGATCCTGTGGGCGAAGCTGCTGAAAGGTACCAAAGGGCTCACACGACAGCGAGGGCAGTAATTGAGCGAACCTTCGGTGTCCTTAAAAGCCGGTTTAGATGTTTAGACATGACCGGCGGAGCCCTTTTATACTCACCGGCAAAGGTTTGCGGCATAATTAATGCTTGTTGTATTTTACACAACATTTGCATTGCAAACCGTTTGCCGGTGACCGTGGATGCTGCGGTTTTCCGGCATGGGGACCTTTCAACAGCTTTGCTCGCCGGTATGAATGAACGAGTGGATGCGAGAGCTCGACTCATCCGGTCATATTTTGCCCAATGTGAGTATTTGTAGTCCAAAGTTTGTGGCTTGTTTGATTAGTTATATGATATTTGACACTTTTCATTAATTTATGTTTTCTAGAGTTCCGTTTGGGCACGTTAGTGTTTTGGCCTGTTGCCGTTGTTCCTTCGGTTTTCTACGGTTCTTTGTTTGCCGCTGTTGTTGCGTGGCTGCTATCCCAAGGCTACGTTTCAGTTATCCCGTGAGTAGCGCTCCGCCTGTGGGAAGGAGGGGAGGGTTTGGGCCCTGTGAGGTGTCACTAACCCCTTTTTATTTTCCGCAGCCTATTCCTGCTTAATACTTTCTGGAGGGCCCTACAAGCAGCTGGATCCTGTGTGCAGCGGATGAACCCCTGATGTGTGAGGGCTGCTGGCAGGTGTGGGTGCGTGATGCCTTTCCCATGGGCTACTGTGCAGTTACCCGGTGAGTATCGCTCCCCCTGGGGGAAGGAGGGGAGGGTTTGGGCCCTGTGAGGTGTCACTAACCTCTTTTTATTTTCCGCAGCCTATTCCTGCTTGATAATTTCTGGAGGGACCTACAAGCAGCGGGATCCTGTGTGCAGCGGATGAACCCCTGATGTGTGAGGGCTGCTGGCAGGTGTGGGTGCGTGATGCCTTTCCCATGGGCTACTGTGCAGTTACCCGGTGAGTATCGCTCCCCCTGGGGGAAGGAGGGGAGGGTTTGGGCCCTGTGAGGTGTCACTAACCCCTTTTTATTTTCCGCAGCCTATTCCTGCTTGATAATTTCTGGAGGGCCCTACAAGCAGCGGGATCCTGTGTGCAGCGGATGAACCCCTGATGTGTGAGGGCTGCTGGCAGGTGTGGGTGCGTGATGCCTTTCCCATGGGCTACTGTGCAGTTACCCGGTGAGTATCGCTCCCCCTGGGGGAAGGAGGGGAGGGTTTGGGCCCTGTGAGGTGTCACTAACCCCTTTTTATTTTCCGCAGCCTATTCCTGCTTGATAATTTCTGGAGGGCCCTACAAGCAGCGGGATCCTGTGTGCAGCGGATGAACCCCTGATGTGTGAGGGCTGCTGGCAGGTGTGGGTGCGTGATGCCTTTCCCATGGGCTACTGTGCAGTTACCCGGTGAGTATCGCTCCCCCTGGGGGAAGGAGGGGAGGGTTTGGGCCCTGTGAGGTGTCACTAACCTCTTTTTATTTTCCGCAGCCTATTCCTGCTTGATAATTTCTGGAGGGACCTACAAGCAGCGGGATCCTGTGTGCAGCGGATGAACCCCTGATGTGTGAGGGCTGCTGGCAGGTGTGGGTGCGTGATGCCTTTCCCATGGGCTACTGTGCAGTTACCCGGTGAGTATCGCTCCCCCTGGGGGAAGGAGGGGAGGGTTTGGGCCCTGTGAGGTGTCACTAACCCCTTTTTATTTTCCGCAGCCTATTCCTGCTTGATAATTTCTGGAGGGACCTACAAGCAGCTGGATTTGCAGTTTCTTTTGCTGGTCTCTGGACGGGGAAGTCTCCAGCGGGTGAACCCCTAAAGTGAAAAAGACCTGCCGGACCATAGGCTGTACCTGTCATGTGCGAGCACATTCATTAAAACCAAATCTGGGGTGAGTATGGAACTACGTGGGGGACTGGTGGTGGGAGGCTATAGGAGACAGTCACCGATCATTAACCCCTTCTTTCTTCTTTGCAGTTTCTTTTGCTGGTCTCTGGACGGGGAAGTCTCCAGCGGGTGAACCCCTAAAGTGAAAAAGACCTGCCGGACCATAGGCTGTACCTGTCATGTGCGAGCACATTCATTAAAACCAAATCTGGGGTGAGTATGGAACTACGTGGGGGACTGGTGGTGGGAGGCTATAGGAGACAGTCACCGATCATTAACCCCTTCTTTCTTCTTTGCAGTTTCTTTTGCTGGTCTCTGGACGGGGAAGTCTCCAGCGGGTGAACCCCTAAAGTGAAAAAGACCTGCCGGACCATAGGCTGTACCTGTCATGTGCGAGCACATTCATTAAAACCAAATCTGGGGTGAGTATGGAACTACGTGGGGGACTGGTGGTGGGAGGCTATAGGAGACAGTCACCGATCATTAACCCCTTCTTTCTTCTTTGCAGTTTCTTTTGCTGGTCTCTGGACGGGGAAGTCTCCAGCGGGTGAACCCCTAAAGTGAAAAAGACCTGCCGGACCATAGGCTGTACCTGTCATGTGCGAGCACATTCATTAAAACCAAATCTGGGGTGAGTATGGAACTACGTGGGGGACTGGTGGTGGGAGGCTATAGGAGACAGTCACCGATCATTAACCCCTTCTTTCTTCTTTGCAGTTTCTTTTGCTGGTCTCTGGACGGGGAAGTCTCCAGCGGGTGAACCCCTAAAGTGAAAAAGACCTGCCGGACCATAGGCTGTACCTGTCATGTGCGAGCACATTCATTAAAACCAAATCTGGGGTGAGTATGGAACTACGTGGGGGACTGGTGGTGGGAGGCTATAGGAGACAGTCACCGATCATTAACCCCTTCTTTCTTCTTTGCAGTTTCTTTTGCTGGTCTCTGGACGGGGAAGTCTCCAGCGGGTGAACCCCTAAAGTGAAAAAGACCTGCCGGACCATAGGCTGTACCTGTCATGTGCGAGCACATTCATTAAAAACAAATCTGGGGTGAGTATGGAACTACGTGGGGGACTGGTGGTGGGAGGCTATAGGAGACAGTCACCGATCATTAACCCCTTCTTTCTTCTTTGCAGTTTCTTTTGCTGGTCTCTGGACGGGGAAGTCTCCAGCGGGTGAACCCCTAAAGTGAAAAAGACCTGCCGGACCATAGGCTGTACCTGTCATGTGCGAGCACATTCATTAAAACCAAATCTGGGGTGAGTATGGAACTACGTGGGGGACTGGTGGTGGGAGGCTATAGGAGACAGTCACCGATCATTAACCCCTTCTTTCTTCTTTGCAGTTTCTTTTGCTGGTCTCTGGACGGGGAAGTCTCCAGCGGGTGAACCCCTAAAGTGAAAAAGACCTGCCGGACCATAGGCTGTACCTGTCATGTGCGTGCAAGGTGTTAAGTAATGTTGTTTCTCATCAATAAATTTTACATGTTTATTCACCTCTCGTCCATGAATCCAGTTCATGTCAAATGGAATATAGCTAGCTTGAGTTTGTGTTTGATTTTGGTAGAGTTTTTAAACTATTGAAAATAGTGATAAATCAATCAATTATATGGTCAAATCTAAGTTATCTAAGCTATGGGAACACTCTCCCAAAATCATTTGCTTTCTGAAACTATCACCCTGTAATAGCCCCAGAAATTCGCTTTTTGGATCAATCACTACTGTTATGAGATGGCGGGGATTGCTCCAAATATTTCACTGAGACACCTTTAGAAATCTATTTAGGTGTATTTGGCAAGAATGACATATTTAAGGAAAAGCTTAGAAATAGGAGTATCAGTGAAATATAAACCCAAAAAGTACTTGGTCTAAACCGGCACCAATCTGGAAACTCCTAGCTTGTATGCATGTAAAACACAAAAAAAAACCTTAATATTTATCTGACACTGACCCTTTATCATTTTTTGCAGTCGTTTCAAAAGAAAATGGAATAATACTCATCTGATACCTTTTTAATAACATTCAGAAGCAAGAAAGCAGTCAATATATTTGAAAAACTTTATTTAACTTTTTTTCACATGTTAAATTCCGAAATAAATTAATACCATGGTAAAGACTTTCCCGGTGTCAATTCTTAATCCTTACCGTCGGTATAACCTGCAAAAAAGGAGAGCAAATTTTGGAAATTGGTATCAAAAACCTATTTGGGAAAAGATGTGAGTTGCAAGCTGTGGGCACCGGATGCAGAGTAAGCGTTGTGGTAACGCACAAGCCAGCCACACTTCAAATGCGCCTGGTCTGTGCGTTAGCACAAGGGACAAGATGTGACTTGCAAGTTGTGGGCACCGGATGCTGAGTAAGCGTTGTGGTAACGCACAAGCCAGCCACACTTCAAATGCGCCTGGTCTGTGCGTTAGCACAAGGGACAAGATGCGACTTGCAAGCTGTGGGCACCGGATGCTGAGTAAGCGTTGTGGTAACGCACAAGCCAGCCACACTTCAAATGCGCCTGGTCTGTGCGTTTGCACAAGGGACAAGATGTGAGTTGCAAGTTGTGGGCACCGGATGCAGAGTAAGCGTTGTGGTAACGCACAAGCCAGCCACACTTCAAATGCGCCTGGTCTGTGCGTTAGCACAAGGGACAAGATGCGACTTGCAAGCTGTGGGCACCGGATGCTGAGTAAGCGTTGTGGTAACGCACAAGCCAGCCACACTTCAAATGCGCCTGGTCTGTGCGTTAGCACAAGGGACAAGATGCGACTTGCAAGCTGTGGGCACCGGATGCTGAGTAAGCGTTGTGGTAACGCACAAGCCAGCCACACTTCAAATGCGCCTGGTCTGTGCGTTAGCACAAGGGACAAGATGCGACTTGCAAGTTGTGGGCACCGGATGCTGAGTAAGCGTTGTGGTAACGCACAAGCCAGCCACACTTCAAATGCGCCTGGTCTGTGCGTTAGCACAAGGGACAAGATGCGACTTGCAAGCTGTGGGCACCGGATGCTGAGTAAGCGTTGTGGTAACGCACAAGCCAGCCACACTTCAAATGCGCCTGGTCTGTGCGTTAGCACAAGGGACAAGATGCGACTTGCAAGCTGTGGGCACCGGATGCTGAGTAAGCGTTGTGGTAACGCACAAGCCAGCCACACTTCAAATGCGCCTGGTCTGTGCGTTAGCACAAGGGACAAGATGCGACTTGCAAGTTGTGGGCACCGGATGCTGAGTAAGCGTTGTGGTAACGCACAAGCCAGCCACACTTCAAATGCGCCTGGTCTGTGCGTTAGCACAAGGGACAAGATTTGGGGACAAGATAGATTAGAGGGTGCACTTGGGTATTACTCACCAATAGGTATGTAGCTTTGGCATTCTCCCCGTTTTGGATTTTAGGAGTTGAAAATCAATTTCCAATGCACTGCCCCTGAAAAATTGAAAAAAAAAAAAATGGTGTTTGCACTGGGTGTAATTTTGATAAATATGAACAAATGTTTTAAAGGTTGCATTGCAAGGGTAGAAATGTGGGATCAGATTGCTCTTTTTATGGCCCATTATTACATCCACCATATGTAAGGAGCTTTCATCATTTCCCAACAATTATCAATGCATGCACGCGCATGCATTGCATAACTGTTACGCCCAACTCCTTAGTGAACACAGCTGTAGGAAAAATTTGCAAGGGTTAAATAATCATAAGAAAAGACAAACTGAAAGTTGGAGAAAAGAAAGCTTTCTATATTAACATAAAAACAAACAACATGTAAAATAAATGGAAATATACGACCGTGTTCACTGTGCAGGGTCCTCCTCCGCCGGTCCCGGCCTTTGGGCGGTTGAAGCTCGAGCAGGAGATGTGCGATGTGGTGGCGTCCTTGGTCTTTGGCTGGAGGGTGGAGGAGGTGGATACATTCCAGCGTAGCCTTGGTATGCCTGAGAAGATCCAGCCCACGATGTTTGGAGATGCGCAGGCTCCTGATGCCGACTTGATGAAGATGGTGGCATCCACGGTGAAGGGGTGGCTCTCGCTGGTTGTCCCACGTTGTCCGGATTGTATCTCTGCTGCAGGGAACTGGCGATCATCATGCAGCTTGCCGCAATTTGTGTCTGGCAGGTGGAAATTTGTCTCAGGGTCTCCTGTTGACACGCTGCATTCTCAACCAACTTGTAGATCCCGGTCATCATCACCTGGTTATCCTCTCGACGTCGGCGTTCGGATTCCACCCAGTCTTCATGCCGTCTTCGCTCTATTTCGGCCCAATCCTCCTGGCGTCTTCGCTCGATGTCGGACATCGTTGTGGCCAGTGTTTCAAGATGCTTCTCCATGGCTGTCATCCTCTGCTCCATCATGATCCGGTACTGGTTCTGGTGATCTTCTATTTCAGACGCCAATTGCCGGACTCTATGGACGCGCGTTGGAGCCTGTTCTCTCTGGATGTCCTCCACGAGCTGCATTCCGGCTATAAAAAAAAAGGACAAGATAAATAAATTTTAACCATTTCACACAATGTAATCTTTAAAAAAAAAAAAAAAAAAAAAACCACAAGGTTACAAACAAATGGCAAAAGCTTACAATCCATCAGTGGTGGTCTGGTGGGATCCACCTCCTCCTCATCTTCAGACGCTTCCTCGATGTCCTGGATGGAATGATGATAACTTGGAAGCTGATGGGCCAATCCTCCACTTGCTGTAGATCCTTCTTCACCCAGTGGGGTTTGCAAGCTGCTGTCTTCAAATCCTCGAGAGGTGTCTTCTGTTTGAATGGACGATTCAAACTGACTGATCGAGTACAGATCCAGGGTGATGGTCTCTTCCTGTGTTGACTGTTCTTCAGCCGGTTGGCTTACATGGGTGTCTTCTGTCCGATCTTCAGCAACGACAACTGTTGAAATGAAAATATACATTTTAGAACCTTGCAAAATAATTTTAGAGAGAGCAAAGTAGTACAAATAATTACCCTGCTCCTGAGTTTGCGAAGGTGCTGTTTCTGCTGGTGTTGTCTTCCGTCTTCTTCGTTGCGCAGGTGGAATTTGCGCTTCGATAGCGTTCAACACTTCTGCTCTGCGGACATTGGACTCCACAGAGCCTGGAACACCTTCCACCATGATTGGATTCATGTGTTCCTGGATGGCTCGTTCCCACGGCTGCCATGAAACTTGAAATGGTGGTCCGCCTCCAGTCCCAATTAGATGTTGCCTGACTTGGCCCATCTTCCGTTTTGTGTGCCGTCGACAATCATTGTATCGTTTGTGGCATTTGTCGATCGACCTGACGTTGCCACTCACTGCTGTAATCTAAGATGCAAAAAATCACATTAGAAACAATCAAATAATGCACTTTTTTAAATGGATTTATTTTAATAAAAAAAAAGCAATGAACCTTCTCTGCAATCGAGGCCCATATTCTTTTACGCTCTCTACCGCTCGTTTCCTGTCTTCTTTGTCCACACAGTTGGTCATAGAACTTGTGGACCATTTCAACCAGCACGTTGCTTTCTGCAGTAGTGAACGGGATGCTCTCTTCTTCTCCCTCGGCAAGTTGGTCTAGGGGAACCTTTTTTTTCCTGCCAGGTTTCTTTCTCGCTACGGGTGGTTGGACCCCAGAACCACTGGGTTGTTCGTCCAGTGTTCTGTCTGTAGCCTTTAAAAAACAAACAGTGTCAGCAAAATTACACAAAAAGATTTATCATATATTAAACATTAACCTCATGATGTATTAAGTATTTGGCCACGCCCCTTTCCGTCATATGTTGTTCGCCTGCATCTTTCTGCGTTGCAGCAAAGAGAACTGCAAAATGCCGGCGATAACCGGAAATTATCACGGACTGTATTCATATCAGAGCTGGGAACCCCAGACTGCTATATATAGGGGACATCACAGGGCTGTATGTCGGACAATAATAGGATGTTATACTGAATAATCCAAACAGGTTATTCAATTAGGATGAGTATGTGTGCTACTGGAGGGAAATATTCCCTCATGTTATGTAAATGGCTGTACTATGTTCCCTAAGCTTTGTATACTGTAGTCCATACTGCTACATATGCATATGAAGGCAAGAAGAGCGTTTTTTGAACACAAGAGAAACTGGGAGGATAAGCGTTGCCCGTGGTTACGTCACTGCCTCCTGGTTATGTAGTTAGTAAACTGTGATGGTAGCATGAATAAGGGATTTGCTACAATGAAGTTAAATATGGCAGTCTTCCCGAATGCTTAATACCTAAAGAATATAACTGTATATCTATGGTCCGGTTAGAAGCGACCAAAAGCTTAGATTACAATCTGTTTAGTTTGTGTATATTTTTTGGTTCTGGGATCAATGGGCCTCTTTATATATCATGCAACCGCACCCAGCATAGGAAGGGTTAAAAATTCCAGAGGGTGGTGGAGAGGGCTGCCTTTGGGATTTAAGTGGGTGTTTGCAGGGAGAGAGAGGCAGAGAAGTGTCCGAGCGTCAGCGCCGGGAGTTGTGGACTAGCGTGTCCTGGCCATCTGATGTTAATCTGAGGGATAACATGGTATGGTTCTGATAACGTGAATAATACTGATGACCTTTCTGTATATAATGTATATAGACTTTAAATGCTGATTTAACATGTAAAACCCGTGTGTAAAATAAAGGTAATACTTTGGTATCTTTGCTATTGTTTATTCCTGTGCAATCTTTTGAACTAGGAGTGACCCTGGGACTCTGCGTGAGGCTTAAGTCGTGCTGCGCTGCTACATGATCCCGGGATCTTCACACTGGTTGCCAAGGGGGGGGGGGGGGGGGGGGGGGGGGGGGGGGGGTGGTGGTCAGCAGAGTAGGTGAGCAGGCTATCAACGCGGCGGGGTGGGACTGGACCAGCTGACACGCTGATCTAAGTCAAATTTGCATCATCCTTTACCCTGCCAGTGCGCAGATCTACTCTGCTGAGAGCGGCTGTTACAGCATCCTATCCTGTCCCCACCCCCCCCCCCCCCCCCCACTGCTCTCAACAGCAGAGCGGACTTAGGATGCAGAGTTTGAAAAGTTAACCTGCTCTCATGCAGGGTTCGTGATGCGCAGCAGCAGCAAACTATATAAAACCTACAGGCAACGGCGTCCGGTGGCCACTGTTTAATGGGTCCCGGCGCCCACTTTTAGGGTAAAATACGCGCTAGTGCGTTGTTGCGAAACCTGTCTATTCATCAAGTTTTAAAGAAGTTACCTGTGTCCTTCTCCTTTTAGTTGTTTGTCTTGATTGAGGTGTTCCTTCTCGATCTCCATGCTCCATGTCGTCCTGCACCGGCCGGCCAGGGTTACTTGTGGATATCCTATCACCATCTTCCTCCCTTGTAGTCATCTCCAATGGACTCGTCTCACCTGAAATAGAAAGAAGAGGGGAAAGGGGTTCCACGATCCTTGTCCGATGAGACATTCCTGTGGAATATAAACACAGATAAAGCAAACTTTACATTTTTGTACCTTTACTGTGCAATTAACCTACCTTAAGACAATTTTGTGAAAATGACACTGAGGGGCCAGGCAAACCCAAGTGGGGTGCAAGGTGCAGGCATGCTTGTCAGGGATGCTGGGGTGTAGTGGGGGGGATCCCGACATGCTATGCTCGTGACCCAGGGACCCCATTTTAAAATGGCTGCAGGTTTTTTTTTTTCCTTTTTTTTTTTGGCTGCAGTCATTTTAAAATGGGGACTCACGACCACGCCCAAAGCATGAAGGGCACCCACCACAACACTCCAGCACCCCAAACAAGCATGCATCAGGGCCGCACATGCCACCCACACATGATCCACAGTAAAAAAAAACCCCAAACAGGCAATTTTGTGAAAATGACACTGAGGGGCCAGGCAAACCCAAGTGGGGTGCAAGGTGCAGGCATGCTTGTCAGGGATGCTGGGGTGTAGTGGGGGGGATCCCGACATGCTATGCTCGTGACCCAGGGCCCCCATTTTAAAATGGCTGCAGGTTTTTTTTTTTCCTTTTTTTTTTTGGCTGCAGTCATTTTAAAATGGGGACTCACGACCACGCCCAAAGCATGAAGGGCACCCACCACAACACTCCAGCACCCCAAACAAGCATGCATCAGGGCCGCACATGCCACCCACACATGATCCACACTCAAAAAAAACCCCAAACAGGCAATTTTGTGAAAATGACACTGAGGGGCCAGGCAAACCCAAGTGGGGTGCAAGGTGCAGGCATGCTTGTCAGGGATGCTGGGGTGTAGTGGGGGGGATCCCGACATGCTATGCTCGTGACCCAGGGACCCCATTTTAAAATGGCTGCAGGTTTTTTTTTTTCCTTTTTTTTTTTGGCTGCAGTCATTTTAAAATGGGGACTCACGACCACGCCCAAAGCATGAAGGGCACCCACCACAACACTCCAGCACCCCAAACAAGCATGCAGCATGGCCGCACATGCCACCCACACATGATCCACAGTAAAAAAAAACCCCAAACAGGCAATTTTGTGAAAATGACACTGAGGGGCCAGGCAAACCCAAGTGGGGTGCAAGGTGCAGGCATGCTTGTCAGGGATGCTGGGGTGTAGTGGGGGGGATCCCGACATGCTATGCTCGTGACCCAGGGCCCCCATTTTAAAATGGCTGCAGGTTTTTTTTTTTCCTTTTTTTTTTTGGCTGCAGTCATTTTAAAATGGGGACTCACGACCACGCCCAAAGCATGAAGGGCACCCACCACAACACTCCAGCACCCCAAACAAGCATGCAGCATGGCCGCACATGCCACCCACACATGATCCACAGTAAAAAAAAACCCCAAACAGGCAATTTTGTGAAAATGACACTGAGGGGCCAGGCAAACCCAAGTGGGGTGCAAGGTGCAGGCATGCTTGTCAGGGATGCTGGGGTGTAGTGGGGGGGATCCCGACATGCTATGCTCGTGACCCAGGGCCCCCATTTTAAAATGGCTGCAGGTTTTTTTTTTTCCTTTTTTTTTTTGGCTGCAGTCATTTTAAAATGGGGACTCACGACCACGCCCAAAGCATGAAGGGCACCCACCACAACACTCCAGCACCCCAAACAAGCATGCATCAGGGCCGCACATGCCACCCACACATGATCCACAGTCAAAAAAAACCCCAAACAGGCAATTTTGTGAAAATGACACTGAGGGGCCAGGCAAACCCAAGTGGGGTGCAAGGTGCAGGCATGCTTGTCAGGGATGCTGGGGTGTAGTGGGGGGGATCCCGACATGCTATGCTCGTGACCCAGGGCCCCCATTTTAAAATGGCTGCAGGTTTTTTTTTTTCCTTTTTTTTTTTGGCTGCAGTCATTTTAAAATGGGGACTCACGACCACGCCCAAAGCATGAAGGGCACCCACCACAACACTCCAGCACCCCAAACAAGCATGCAGCATGGCCGCACATGCCACCCACACATGATCCACAGTAAAAAAAAACCCCAAACAGGCAATTTTGTGAAAATGACACTGAGGGGCCAGGCAAACCCAAGTGGGGTGCAAGGTGCAGGCATGCTTGTCAAGGATGCTGGGGTGTAGTGGGGGGGATCCCGACATGCTATGCTCGTGACCCAGGGCCCCCATTTTAAAATGGCTGCAGGTTTTTTTTTTTCCTTTTTTTTTTTGGCTGCAGTCATTTTAAAATGGGGACTCACGACCACGCCCAAAGCATGAAGGGCACCCACCACAACACTCCAGCACCCCAAACAAGCATGCAGCATGGCCGCACATGCCACCCACACATGATCCACAGTAAAAAAAAACCCCAAACAGGCAATTTTGTGAAAATGACACTGAGGGGCCAGGCAAACCCAAGTGGGGTGCAAGGTGCAGGCATGCTTGTCAGGGATGCTGGGGTGTAGTGGGGGGGATCCCGACATGCTATGCTCGTGACCCAGGGCCCCCATTTTAAAATGGCTGCAGGTTTTTTTTTTTCCTTTTTTTTTTTGGCTGCAGTCATTTTAAAATGGGGACTCACGACCACGCCCAAAGCATGAAGGGCACCCACCACAACACTCCAGCACCCCAAACAAGCATGCATCAGGGCCGCACATGCCACCCACACATGATCCACAGTCAAAAAAAACCCCAAACAGGCAATTTTGTGAAAATGACACTGAGGGGCCAGGCAAACCCAAGTGGGGTGCAAGGTGCAGGCATGCTTGTCAGGGATGCTGGGGTGTAGTGGGGGGGATCCCGACATGCTATGCTCGTGACCCAGGGCCCCCATTTTAAAATGGCTGCAGGTTTTTTTTTTTCCTTTTTTTTTTGGCTGCAGTCATTTTAAAATGGGGACTCACGACCACGCCCAAAGCATGAAGGGCACCCACCACAACACTCCAGCACCCCAAACAAGCATGCATCAGGGCCGCACATGCCACCCACACATGATCCACAGTAAAAAAAAACCCCAAACAGGCAATTTTGTGAAAATGACACTGAGGGGCCAGGCAAACCCAAGTGGGGTGCAAGGTGCAGGCATGCTTGTCAGGGATGCTGGGGTGTAGTGGGGGGGATCCCGACATGCTATGCTCGTGACCCAGGGCCCCCATTTTAAAATGGCTGCAGGTTTTTTTTTTTCCTTTTTTTTTTGGCTGCAGTCATTTTAAAATGGGGACTCACGACCACGCCCAAAGCATGAAGGGCACCCACCACAACACTCCAGCACCCCAAACAAGCATGCATCAGGGCCGCACATGCCACCCACACATGATCCACACTCAAAAAAAACCCCAAACAGGCAATTTTGTGAAAATGACACTGAGGGGCCAGGCAAACCCAAGTGGGGTGCAAGGTGCAGGCATGCTTGTCAGGGATGCTGGGGTGTAGTGGGGGGGATCCCGACATGCTATGCTCGTGACCCAGGGCCCCCATTTTAAAATGGCTGCAGGTTTTTTTTTTTCCTTTTTTTTTTTGGCTGCAGTCATTTTAAAATGGGGACTCACGACCACGCCCAAAGCATGAAGGGCACCCACCACAACACTCCAGCACCCCAAACAAGCATGCATCAGGGCCGCACATGCCACCCACACATGATCCACAGTAAAAAAAAACCCCAAACAGGCAATTTTGTGAAAATGACACTGAGGGGCCAGGCAAACCCAAGTGGGGTGCAAGGTGCAGGCATGCTTGTCAGGGATGCTGGGGTGTAGTGGGGGGGATCCCGACATGCTATGCTCGTGACCCAGGGCCCCCATTTTAAAATGGCTGCAGGTTTTTTTTTTTCCTTTTTTTTTTTGGCTGCAGTCATTTTAAAATGGGGACTCACGACCACGCCCAAAGCATGAAGGGCACCCACCACAACACTCCAGCACCCCAAACAAGCATGCATCAGGGCCGCACATGCCACCCACACATGATCCACAGTAAAAAAAAACCCCAAACAGGCAATTTTGTGAAAATGACACTGAGGGGCCAGGCAAACCCAAGTGGGGTGCAAGGTGCAGGCATGCTTGTCAGGGATGCTGGGGTGTAGTGGGGGGGATCCCGACATGCTATGCTCGTGACCCAGGGCCCCCATTTTAAAATGGCTGCAGGTTTTTTTTTTTCATTTTTTTTTTGGCTGCAGTCATTTTAAAATGGGGACTCACGACCACGCCCAAAGCATGAAGGGCACCCACCACAACACTCCAGCACCCCAAACAAGCATGCAGCATGGCTGCACATTGCACCAAGCACAGTAAAAAAAAAAAAAAAAAAAAAACACTCAAGCAAAAAAAGTTTAAAACCCCCCCAAAAAACGGGGGGCACACATACTGCAAACAAACAAACACTCACCCACCCCATACAACAAACCCCCATAGCATTGCAGTACAAACACATCACAATACTCACCTGCAAAAGAAAATATGCACTCCACTCCACGCTCCACGCTCCAGGCTCTGCTCTCTGCTCTCTGCTCTCTGCACGTGTTCAGGGAGAACTATTAGCTGCAGCAACTCACTCCACCCCTGCTGAAAGCTAATAGCAGAGCTGCGCAGCAGGGAAGTCACTTATATATTAGATGGAAGAGCGGGAATATATACACCCGCCCTCCACCCAGTCACCAGATACGCTGGATTGGCTGAGAATCGCCGTTGGGGGCGGCGATTCTCAGCCACGTTGAATAGGGTGACACAGCTAGTCCCGGCGACTTCCGACGAATCCCTACGCGTGGCGAATCGCCGTCAAAAAACCGGCGATTGACTGGCGAATGTGAAACCTGAATCGCTGTGACCAGCGATTCAGGTCATTGAATACCGCCCTTAGTTGTACCTCTCTGAGAAGCTGGTTTCAGAATAACAAACGTCTCCGATGCAGGAATACTATGTATATGTTCATATGCTCTTAACATGTTTCTATCGCCTATTGATCTTTACCTCTCTTTATTTTTCTCTTACACCACCCTGGGTTACCTCAAATATGCTCCCCTCCTTAACTCCACATGACACATTAAAGTTGTTTTCATCAATGCAAAAGGCCTAAATGTACCTGAAAAAAGGCCATCTCTCCTTAGAACCCTATGAATCGAAAAGGCAGATGTGGCCCTAATCAAAGAGACCCATTTTAAAATAACTATCCAACAGCATATTATTGTAATACCCCAGAAAATAAAACTAAAGGGGTGGCCATACTATTCTCCAAAACATTGCAGGTGACTGAGGTAGCGGTCCATAGGATAGTTCCAGGGCGGATACTGCTCTTAAATTGCTTAATTTTTCATCAAACCTTCACACTTGTAACTCACTTTCATCAACCATTAACGCAGACCAAGTCACATTTCTGAAGACGCATCTTCTATCCCATGGTCGTCTCCTTCGGGGTACAGTAATCTTAGGTGGCAACCTTATTTGGTCTCTGGATCCATCTGTGGATACCTCAAACGCCTCTTACAATTACTCTAAGTTGAAACAACACAGAGTTAAAAAAGTTTTACACGAGCTTCAGCTGGCACATTCCTGGAGGGTCCTACATATCTTAGAGATTATTCATTTTGTTCTAATCCCCACAAGACTTACTCCAGAATTGATTATCTTTTTCTCAGCCATAGCCATCTACCCCTTCTACAAAAAGCTACTATCGGCTCAATCACATGGTCAAATCACGCCCCTATTTCTCTGACTATCACTTCCCTCTAGAACCCAGGGACAATGGTGCTGAAGACTTAATTAATCTCTTTTGCAAGACCCATACTGTCGAAGCGAACTAGCGAAAATGCTAATTGATTATATCGCGACTAATGATACTGATGAGATCTCTAGAGTTACACTCTGGGAAGCTCACAAATGCATCGTTAGGGGCAAACTCATTCAGCTGGGTTCATATTTAAAGAAGCAAAAAAGAAAAGTCTCACATGACGCTCTGCTATATTTTATACACTTTAGAACAGTCACACAAATCTAAATCCGACCTGATGTCCTGCTACAGCTCACAGAAGCTATAACCCAACTACGCAAAGTGCTCTCCGACCAGACTAAGTGTTCATTACGTAAATACAAACGTAAATTCTATCAGTGGGGCAATAAGCCTGGTAAGATATTGGCACATGCGCTACAAGCACAATGAGCCACCTCATTTATCAGCTGCATGAAAAATGAGAATGGCTCATTGCACATTAAAACTCCAGATATAGCCACGTGTTTCTAGCGGTATTACTCTGCCTTGAACAACCGACACAATAACCCTGCTGAACCCAGAGATCCCTTGAGCCTCCAGCGCTCGAAGGACTACTTGACCACTCTGGCATTCCCTCATATCAAGGACTCTTGACAGAGAAATGCTTGAACAGTCTTTCTCCCAACTGGAATTAGACCAAGCAATAGCATCCTTCCACACAAGCAAGTCCTGGCCCCGATGGGTTTACTATTGCTTATTATAAATTGCTCCAAGATAAAACTTGCCGCTATGCTCCTCCAGGCTTTCAATGCCAACATAATTCAACATAACCGGTCAGCTTGAAGATTAAAATAAACAGAGCTCTCAAGGGAAACTAACAAATTAACCACTGGTGGAATGGTCTCTCCATCTGTAGTACTGACACCCACATTGGCGAGAGTAAATCAATAGGCTTCTCAAAAAGGAACAGAAGTGAGATCTCTTTTTGGTATACCCTGATCGGCCTGATTCTTAAGTCCAAAGCTCAAACCCGATGGGAAGCTGATATTGGAAAAGTGCTGCAGGAGCCCCAGTGGAAGAAAATCTTTACCTCCTCCTATACAATGTCCAGGGGTTTAAACAATTCTGAGATGCATATCAAAATTACTACATAGATTATATCTCACACCGGACAGACTACATACGATATGGCCCTCCTGTTCAAAATTCTGTTGGCGCCTCTGTGGTGAGGTGGGCCATCAGTTTGTCTTATGGTCTGGCCCCAATATCACTTCATTTTGGAAAGCAGTCTTCGACCTTATAAACAAAGTCCTATCCCTATCGCCATCGCCCCTCATAGCTTTTCTAAACTGTTTCCCTAACCCAGTTCCCTCCCACCTTCACTACGTCCTAGGACATATCTGCATTGCAGCCCATGCTGCACTCACATAGCGTTGGAAACCAGCAGGAACCCCCCCCCCCCCCATCTCAAAGTTTTGTGTAAAATTCACCTGCACTTCTTAAATGGAGACAGATTGACCCCCCAATCACCCTTCTAAACAAACCTCCTCAGCCCGTTGGGACCCCTGGAGAGAGTTTGTTACGGCTGATGATGGTGCTGATCTTACAAAAACAAAGTATTAGCGACCTCACCCCCCCCCCCCCCATACCCAATTCCTTAGGACTTACTCACTATTTCTCTACCTCCTCTATGTAGATAACATGTAATGGTATATGGTATTAAGCTGTTTTATGCCATGGTATGCTGTTCTGAGACGGTGACTGTTGTACCCCCCCCCCCCCCCCCCGTTTTCTTCTTTGTTTCTCCCGTTTTGCATAATGTGAACATTTTTCAATAAACATCATTGAAGTAAAAAAAAAATTGACCTGTTCGCCGCTTGGTCATCGCCAGTTTCTTATGGGAAATTTTGCATACCTCGCAAAATATATATGTATTCAATGCTAAAACGAAGACCGCTTGAGTGAATGCCTCACCTTTTTGCTCTCGTTTTTTAGGTGAACTCACCTTACGTACTTATAGAAAAATAAAGGTTATTTTCTTTTTGGTGTCTACAAGTCTATTTTTTTTATTATTTGAAGGAACTATATATTTTTTTTCTTTAGAAGCATGGTAATTCCGTGGTAATTAACCCCCCCCCCGATGCATTTTTTTTCTCACTGTTGATTCACCTTCGTTATTACCCATGAGTCAACTCTTCTTCCTCACACCTTCGTTTGGCCTTTTTGGAAAAAAAAATTATGCTAATTTGTGTTTCTCTGCAATATTTGAACACGGCCTACAAATGGAGCCATTAACTCCTTGTATGCCGCATTGGTCAATGCTCTCCGTCAGGGGCGGCGAGCAGCTGACAAGTATGAGGCAAGGTGAGGGGTAGGAAAAAAAAGAATGCACGGCAAATGAAAATTAGAGAATGCTGTGCCACATTCGCCGGAGCATTGAATATACCCATTTGTCTGAAGCAATAAGCAGAGTTATGTTTACTCTTGCTTTGGGTTCTTCAGTACACAATTATGCCACATTTTGATATATGTTAGGTTGTTTGTATGTCAGGCTGATGTCACGTTTTGGAATTTTCTGTCCTTTATTAGGAGAGTTGAATATATCTTTTTTGGAGCCATTTAGTATTTTTCCCGTCAGTTATTTCCTTTAATAACCTTCATTGAGGGGTGAAGTGTTTAGATAGTGTATTTCATAGGGTTAGGGGTTCGTTGTTTCAGGATCTAGTACACCTAGGTTGGGGGTAGTTCATACAGGGTGGAGAGTTATGGATTTACAGCTCCAGTAGTTTTAAGTATTTAAGGGTCTATGTCAGTGGTTCCTAAACTGTGTGCCTAGGCACCCTGGGGTGCCGCTGGATATTTGCAAGGGTGCCTTGGGTTGGGGGTCCATGACCAAAAGAAATGATGTGCTCAAAGTGATGGGCAAAACTAGTGCTGGTGGCTGCCAATCACAAAATGTATGGACAATAAGAACCACAGCTATATTCTCCCCCACATAACAACCTGAGGGTGACAGTTATGCACAATTGACTTTATTTATCCATAAGAAACTTTTTGACTAGGGGTGCCTTGAACAAATGCTGATATTCGAGGGTGCCCTGGTTCTAGAAAGTTTGGAAACCACTGGTCTATGTACTAAGCCTTGGAGAGAGAGAGAGAGAGAGAGAGAACATGGACAGAGATGAAAATGACAGGAGGTACTTGGTTCGTACGTCTCTCTCCAAGGCTTAGAACAGTGGTTCCCAAACTGTGTGCCGTGGCACCCTGGGGTGCCGCAGAGCACTTGCAGGGGTGCCCTGGGATGGTGGTCCAGGAACATTTCAGGTACTCTTTACTGAGAAGGGCGCCCACGATTTTGATCGTGGGCATCGTTAGTAAAAAATCTCGGGCATCTCGGGCATTGAATGCACTAAAAAATCGGGTGCGATCAACCGACGAGATGCCCGAGATTTCCCATAGGGAACAATGTTAAATGTCTCAATTGACCCAATTTTCCTGTTCAATGCCTCAATTGACCCGATTTTTCCATAGGAAACAATGTTAAATGGGCCACAGAGGCCAAATAGGCACCCTGAAGTGTATAATGGCCAACCGAATTGTTAACGCCACCCCACGATCAACGTCAACCCGATGCGTGGCGAGCGCAGCGAGCCCGCGTGGGGCGGCGGTACGCGTCCTACGACCTTTTGATACCCCCACTATCCACGTCGGCGTGGAGTTGAGAATAGAAAGTGTGGCGAGCGCAGCGAGCCACCGAGCCCGAAGCGTGGCGAGCGCAGCACGCCCCGCGAGGGTACGCGGACAGCTGTGAAGCCCGCGAGGGGACGCGGATACCTGTGAAGGTATCCGGCTGCGCTCGCCACGCTTCGGGCTCGGTGGCTCGCTGCGCTCGCCACACTTTCTATTCTCAACTCCACGCCGACGTGGATAGTGGGGGTATGAAAAGGTCGTAGGACGCGTAACGCCGCCCCTCGCGGGCTCGCTTCGCTCGCCACGCTAGTGGGGGTATGAAAAGGTCGTAGGACGCGTAACGCCGCCCCTCGCGGGCACGCTTCGGGTTGACGTTGATCGTGGGGTGGTGTTAACAATTCGGGTGGCCATTATTCACTTCAGGGTGCCTATTTGGCCTCTGTGGCCCATTTAACATTGTTTCCTATGGAAAAATTGGGTCAATTGAGGCATTGAACAGGAAAATCGGGTCAATTGAGACATTTAACATTGTTCCCTATGGGAAATCTCGGGCATCTCGTCTGTCGCATCGCACCTGATTTTTTAGTGCATTCAATGCCCGAGATGGGCGCCCTTCTAAGTAAAGAGTACCACATTTCATTTTATTTATGGTCAATGTAATAGGGAAAATCAGTGCTTGTGGCTTCCAATCATACAATATGTGAACAAACCGAAGTGAATCCTGTCCCTCACCACATAACTGGACCTAAGGATCACAAATAAACACAAATGATTTAATTTAATATATATTTATTCAAATGTGCTAGAAAAAGGGGGGAGACAGCGCTTACATTGATGACAAAATAAGGTCAATTATAAAAAGCAATTTAATTGTACAATATACATTAGAATATATAAAACAAATGATAAAAAGGCACAAAATGGTATGGGAAGGGAAGGGGGAATATGAAAGCTGCATCCACTTATTGTATTCACCTTTGAAAGTCCACAGTTCAGTGTGTGACTAGGAGATGATTAGAGAGGTATGACCTCTAAGCCTGGCCAAAGCGGTATCTCGGTGGTACTTCCTCCAATTTTGTGATAAGGGTAGCAGTCCTCCCAGTTGGAATATCAGAAGTGAAAAGTAGAGAGTCCGCTGGGTGACCCCGGGTGGGTGTTTAGATAGGCTGGCTTGCCTTCCAATAGATGTTTACCTCACTCCGGTCAATTGGCTGTTGGTAAATGGCATAGCTGGGTCTCCTGTCAGCTTAGTGGGTGGCAGGTGATGATAGCTGGACGGCAGCAAAAGTGGATGAGCGATCTGGGTGCCCGGGCCAACGCGTTTCGCCGCTAAAAGCAGCTTTTTCAAGGTCACCTTGGCCAACGCGTTTCGCCGCTAAAAGCAGCTTTTTCAAGGTCACCTTGAAAAAAACTGCTTTTAGCGGCGGATCGCGTTGGCCCAGGCACCCAGATCGCTCATCCACTTTTGCTGCCGTCCAGCTATCATCACCTGCCACCCACTAAGCTGACAGGAGACCCAGCTTTGCCATTTACCAACAGCCAATTGACCGGAGTGAGGTAAACATCTATTGGAAGGCAAGCCAGCCTATCTAAACACCCACCCGGGGTCACCCAGCGGACTCTCTACTTTTCACTTCTGATATTCCAACTGGGAGGACTGCTACCCTTATCACAAAATTGGAGGAAGTACCACCGAGATACCGCTTTGGCCAGGCTTAGAGGTCATACCTCTCTAATCATCTCCTAGTCACACACTGAACTGTGGACTTTCAAAGGTGAATACAATAAGTGGATGCAGCTTTCATATTCCCCCTTCCCTTCCCATACCATTGTGTGCCTTTTTATCATTTGTTTTATATATTCTAATGTATATTGTACAATTAAATTGCTTTTTATAATTGACCTTATTTTGTCATCAATGTAAGCGCTGTCTCCCCCCTTTTTCTAGCACATTTTCTATAGGGACTGACAACCCCTTTCTTTGACAGCTGCTGGCAGTAACAAATCATACAGGCGCCCCTTTAGTTACTTCGGTAACTGCTTTCTACTATATTTGTTCAAAGAATTCAATAAGAAACTTTTGGCCTAGGGGTGCCACGAAAAAAATTCTGATACTCCAGGGCGCTGTGATTCCAAAAAGTTTGGGAACCTCTGGCTTAGAACATAGACCCCATAGTTACTACTCCTCAGGCTGTTACTCTATCCCAGCTTAAACAATGCAATGTCCCCAGATATGATGAGAGAATGTTTTCGGGTAGCACAGCTTCATGTTAGAAAATCAGATAGCAAGATTTGTTCTTCTAGGAGCTGGCTGCACACATCATACTCCTCCTAAACCTATATAGAGAAATAGAGCTGCGCACCCAACTGTAGTATATGAAAGCAATTTAATATTATTACACAGATACAATATAGAAATAAAAATAAATAAAAAAATAAAGAATGAAAATTACAATAAAAACACACAATATATAAAATGGGGAATATACAACCGGTTGTATTTAACTATAATCCAGTCCTGGTAGTAATGATTAGTATCAGGTTAGTACTGTTAAGGGCATGTTATTACTGACAGTCACTGTGCATTCCCAGATTTTGATGTCATTATTAGAGACGCAATATATTGCAATATTTGTTAATGGTTCAATGAAGTTTTAGTAGTCACTTTTCACGTCTGGCCAGACAATTTAATTAGTGGTACCTTACAGATGACCTTGTGCTGCTATGTCCTGTCCTCCCAGTTGATGGCGCTGGTTAGCCAAATTTTCAACTTTATCCGGAGTGTATTTCTCAGGAAAGCTGGTCACAGCATGAGCAGAGGTACCAGTCCTCTTAAATATATTGCCGGTGGACTTGTACTCTAAACGCGTTTCCCCGCCTGTTTGTAGTGATCAGCAGCTTCTTCAGAGAGTCTGCAAGTGGCAGACTCTCTGAAGAAGCCGCTGATCACTAAAAAAAAGGGGAAACGCGTTAGTGTGCGTGTTAGAGGTCATCTGTAAGGTACCAATAATTAAATTGTCTGGCCAGACGTGAAAAGTGACTACTAAAACTTCATTGACCCACTAACAAATATTGCGTCTCTAATAATGACATCAAAATCTGGGAATGCACAGTGACTGTCAGTAATAACATGCCCTTAACAGTACTAACCTGATACTAATCATTACTACCAGGACTGGATTATAGTTAAATACAACCGGTTGTATATTCTCCATTTTATATATTGTGTGTTTTTATTGTAATTTTCATTCTTTATTTTTTTATTTATTTTTATTTCTATATTGTATCAGTGTAATAATATTAAATTGCTTTCATATACTCCAGTTGGGTGCGCAGCTCTATTTCTCTCTGCTTGGGAATATGAGCAATCCCAATTAGAGCAGCAGTACCTAACGACGAGTAAAGTCTGGCCGACCTAAAATTACTAAATGATAAATTAACATCACCTAATATATAATCAATTTGGTGGGGCGCAGGGCTTTTTTCTGTGTTTCATTTTTGTCCTCCTAAACCTACCTTACTAGAATGTACAATCGTTTCACATTAGTTACTAATGATTGTACCTTACCTTAATGAATGTACCCTACTAGAATGTACAATCATTTGACAGTGATAAAACAGAAATATATCAACATGCATATTTTCCAGCAGCTCATCAATAAATCTATGTTTTATTATATTTATTTACTTAAATATCCTAATATAGCAGAAGATATTGCCTCGGCATATAAAGCCTTTTCTTTACCATAATCGGCATGTGTTTGTTAGATGCAACCATTTTGTCAACTATGACTTACAGAAATGATTTCCAAAATGGTGTAGAGATTGGAATGCTATTGTAGAAAGTGAATTGATGTTAAAGAATTGTCTTTTGTTGATAATTCAGTGTTCAAGAAACGCCAGCTAGTCTGAACATTATGGTTTACAATACCAGATAACAGGGCCACACATGCGTAGACCCCAAGGCCACTGAATCTTTCCCTAGTAACAACTACTGTAGGTGGGTGATTGGTTAATTAATGACAGCATTATGACCTTATGATTGAAAGCAAAGCTTGCCAATAAGACTCAACGCTTATGAATAATGAAAGTGAGTAGGGTATAAATATCAGAGAGATAGAGGAGGAGGGGGGAGGCAGTTGAGGAAGAACAGGCAAGCACGTGGAGAGGGGCTGGAGGTAACTATGAATGGGTTTAATGGCTGATCACTGTCCTTGTTAGGTTTCCATTTTGATTTGATCTATAATTATTATTTAAGTATAAGCCAATCAAATGTATGTTTATTGTGTTAGTCTGCATTTGCAAATACCTGTAATCAAGCTTTCAAGTAAAGTTTTTACAAGTGTGTTGGCGTGCAATTATTTCAGCGTTTGCCGTTATATTTAAGGGTTATAAAGGAATTAGACATATGGACACGTTATCAACAGTAATGTGAACTTCATACCTTTAAAGGGACACTTCACAATCCTAAATTTTACCAAATTAAACCAAGAATGGCTTCAACCATAAGAGTATAATGTTGAATGTGACTATATTCCTTTATTTGGTGGTATTCAATGTGGCTGGCGAGGGTGGCTTTTTTCTTGCAGAAAACAAGCCATTCTTGCAGTTAAATTTCCCCCCATATTCAATGTAAAGGGAGAAATCCTTGCCATGAGAGGACAGTAAGTATTACCTTAAACGGCGAAGTTCGCCACAATTGCAGTGATTCCGCTGCATTTTGTGTTGAGCCCTGCCATTTTAATGGCCACACTCGCCGTTTTCACCTCGCCAAAGGGAACCAGCGAGGTGGTAACGACGAGTGAAGGGGAGTTAAATACTTGACAGCGAGCTATCCGCACTTCTCGACGTCATAGCTCACATTCAGGGTCGTTGAATACCCCTCATTATCTCTAGCAGAAAAATTACAACTAGTCTAATAAGACCAGGGCATTCTTTAAAAAAAAAAAATACTACTGTTTCCACTATAAGTAGCTATTTAAAAGATTTTTTAAATTGTCTTTTTCACTGGCAAATGTACTCATCTCTGTTCACGCTACATTTACAGCTTTTAATTAAACATTTGTGAATATACAAAAAAAGCATCAATCAAGATGAGGTACATAATAAACCATAGCATTACATTATTTGTAAAATTCTTTATTATAAAAAAAAAAAATAGTATAAAAAGCAAACATTTGGGACACATTAACATTAAAAGGACATATATTTACAATAAAATGCTAAAAAGGAAATACCACTTCCTTCTAAGGTACAACATATTGTAGGATAAACAGAACCCGCAACAAGAACAACTAAACTTCCTCTAATTTATACAAACATTAAATTATATTGTTGAACATGAACCAATCTATGTAGAGATATGGTTTCAATTTCAATATTACATTAAATAATGGCAAGTCAAATCTAGAATGCATCAATTCCAATTTGCACGCAAGATTTTGGTCAAATTAAGTTCATTATAATTTTATAAAATTTCAATAAGCTGCACAGACAACTTTTTTTCAGAGGAAATGACTCACACTTTGCTTTTAGAGAAACCGTCTCCTGTGTTAAAAGCAGAGGATATCATACAAAAGATTTTTGTTTTGTGATTTGTACTAAACATCTTTACTTGGAGGTCTGAGTTAAACATACAGGGGCAATTTAAATGCCTTTTTGGGTGCCCATCAGAGCAACTCAATTGTTGCTCTCACCAGGTGCCCATTACTTTAAGTGCCCAAAAGCAATAGGTTTAGCCATGCAAAAAGGCGAATCCCGACTGAAATAGTGGTCGCAATGTAAAAAGACCCATTTGTCGACATTTTGTACCTGACAACCTTTTCAGGTGTCTACCTTTCACATGTTGATCAACACCTTCGTAAAAGTGCAGGGTGACCTGTAGCCCTAATTTTGAAACACATGCAGCAAATTCTTACCACCCATATTTCCAAGTGACTGGTACACGGAACTTACTAGAAAGCAGTTACATAATGGGATTCACTGCCAGATCTCTTACTCTTTAGTGTGAAGTAAAATTATAAATAGTTATTCCCCTTAATAAGAATTAAAAAAAAAGTCAGTATAGTAATTTGTTGGAGGCTAGGGTTATTACTTTGTAAAATTGCTACAACACTTCCCATACACCGCAAATGTATATTTTTAACTTTCAAAGCAAGACATTACTCTAAGTCACTGCATAAAATTTTAATATGAAATTGTAATCAATACTTAATAAAAAAGGAACATACATTTCGTATGTGTCATCTATCTGTCCGTATAAATCTGAATGTAACATTTTTCAATAAACTTGCCTATGAATCAGATCTTGGGATTGCAGATTGTTTTATCAGATATACCATAATGCCTAATTAAAATATTCAAATTACATAAAGCTTAAAACCAGTAGTATACGTTTGGCTTGGTTTCATCTTCTGAAAGGATGTTTTACTTATGTAAATAATGGAGGAGGCTGTGACATTGAAGGCTGTATTATACATGGATTTGGAGAAAAAACATATAATGAACTTTATTCTGGGTGTTTGAAACTTGATTGGTTGTTGCGTCCAGTAAATCATGAAATTTCTCTCTGCTATCACTTCACTGCATTAGTGATGATAAAGGTCTAGTTTACTTTTTACCCTCCTTTAGCATGAATGAAATATAGGTTATATTTACTATGGCCTACTATTTCAAAGGCATCCAACTGAAATCCAAATTTCTCTGATAATTTGAAAAAGCTTTAGGGAGGTCCTGTATGTATCCTGCAAACTGTTCTATATTGAAAATCCTATAGAACCAGTCATTTCATTTTAGCATTAAAAAAAGTGACTAATAAAAATGTATGTGTTTATTTGGCCAGTAGCTCTTTATAACTAAAAAGTATCTGTATACTTGCTGGTTCAATGAAAACTCACATTTACTTACAACTCTGTAGTCCTTGGCTTGGAAGATCAACTCACATTGTAAGAGAAATAAATTATTCTCAAACATTTAACAGTTTAAAGTTAGAGGGACACTTCTGAGAGATTTAATAATCTCCAATTCATACATCTTAGGTTTGCCTACAAAATGATTACTAATAAACAAGCTAAGTACTTAAAATATTAACAAATACAAGTTACATACTTCACAGTTTACAAAGTATTGGCATTAGCTAAAGAATGTACCACATTAACATTCCTAAGTAGGAAAATAAAGTTTAACATGTAAAACTTACACCGGCAATATTTACACAGGCAATAGATGTAAGCGAAGATATCTAGTACAAATATCTTGACCTTTTCAATCACAACCAAAAACGCTATTCCTTCACACTTTACACATAAATAAAGAGAGCAGAAAAGGAACATATAACAGGCAAAGCTGCAGTTCAAAATAGTGTTTTGAGGAAATAAGGAAACATGCAAGTGGGATCCGTGTATACAAAGTATGACCTGGCAAAAAGTACCATATCAAGCATATAGTTTATAGCAAGTTCATATACAAATGTTTTTCTTTAGAATTGTTAGGATATTCACTATTGCGGCCAATATAGGGACACAATTATTTCGATAAAATACTTACCTTGTTCATGTTTCATTTTATCTAAAAATGTTTAATTGTTTTTATTTAAGAAACTTGGAGGATTTGCTCATGTACCTTTTAAACACAGAATTATACAGGGAATGGTTAGAGCATTAAAACCATATACACACAAGCAATGCAAGCTCCTTGGCTTGTTATATACAGGGTTATGATAACACTTTTTACATATTTTTAGCACAATCTATTGCAGCAGAGATAATGAATGTTATGACTGCTAGAAGAAGCCATTTAACAATAATACCTAAGCAGCATAAAAAAATAACCAAGCCACCAACAGTCTTGAAAACTTATTCCATTTTAGAGGAAGTATTCAAGATTTACAATAAATCTTTCACAGAAAGAAAACTAGCAGTAAATGTAAAATAAAATGAATTATGCCACCAGCTGAAACCCACAGCTAGGAAGGTGAGGTTAAAAATAACCAACCCCATTAATGGATTATTCTCATAATAAAAAATTAACACTAATTTTGATCCAATTCAAATTTGCAATACCGATGGTGACCAACATTTTTTTTTTATTATTTTATTTTAATATATCAAAATACGTTTCCGTACACATTTACAAATAAAAAATGTTATAGCGAACCTTAAGGATACAATTAGAGCATGTAATGACCAAATAAATTAGTTTTGTTTGTGTCTGATGCAATTTGAAACCAAGAATATTTGACATACAAGCCATTGGTCAAAAATAAAATGTCAAACAAGGGTGTGTTCAATTGGCAAAATAAATAAAAAGACAGTAAAGTAAATGTACACCTAAAGATCGCAATTAATGTTGTATAAAGTCTTCACTTTTTATAAAAAAAATATTATGTATATATATATTGCTAAAAACAAGCCTTTCCCTGAGGTGTAAACAGCAAATAAATTGAACAGCTTTACACATCAGCCCCATTAAACAGTTTATTACAACACTACATCTATTGTAATTGAGGTGGTGTCATTTACAGGCATTATCAGAACATGAATTTAAACAGGAACAAACAACTATAAAAACAAGAAAGAACTGGGTTTCCAAATTACTTGCACATTATAAATTGTCAATGTAATTTATAACCAAAGTTGCAAGACCTATTAATGTTTACGTCACACAGGTTTCATTCAAATAAAACAGTTAGCATCAAAAATAAAAGTAGATCTACTGGTTACCAGGTTTGCGGATTTGCTTTATTCACATCTAGATCTGTTCATTTTTATCCATAAGCTGTGAGAAGCTGAATCACATGAAGCAAACTGATGACCAAGCATCTTCTGCGATGAGTACTTGTGGTCTTTCAAGATGTTCCTCTTCTGTCAGCTGTAATGTGTTAAAATTTTGTGATGTAGATTTTTGGTACAGTATATAATACATACAAAAAAAAAATAAGCTTTGCGTAGTACCACATTACAATACATGTTATAACCAAATATTACAACATTTTATGAACTGTGGGTGACAGCTACTAATACATTACATGCAGAAAATATTTACATGTATTTACATGGATATAAGATTATCTTTTACACAGAACACCAAATTTCTATCTGAAAATAATAAACAAAATTGGACTTATTTTCAGTATATTGATATTATACAGGTGTGAAATGTTAAAGATTGAGTCTTATATACATATAAATGTGTGCATATATATTAAATACAGTACTACACATGGCAACAACAATTAAAAATTTGCAACATTAATTAAATATATGAATTTAAAAATTTATAAAAGTACAAAATGGCATATTTATACATAATATAGTACACAATCCCCACCTTTCCAGTTCTCACATTACAGTTAGAAATTCGGAACAGTGATACAATATTTACGTATTTGCCTGTGCCCAGATCTACAATCTGCATTTAGACAAAGAGTTCAAAATTAAGTATCTTTGCCTCCGACAAAATAGCCAATATCTAGGTATAAAATACCTTTCATTTGAGGAAGAAAAAAACAAAACACTGGGGTAATCAAAAATGTAAAAAAAGAAGCTGAATTTGGTAATAGATCAAGTAATAATGCTTTCATTTCAACATTCCCGAATTTATATAACAGGTGAAAAAAGCTGGGATGGTAACTTTGAACAATAATTTAATAGTTTTTTCTTCTTTTAACACTTAGGGGGGCACTAAATCTGTGCCAGTATTTCTGCCTGCGGAAATAGTCACATGCCTATTCAATGCTGCCGTTACCGCATTGAAGGCAGACAGAGCCAATTTTTTTTTTGTCGGCTCTGTTTTGTTGGAAACCGCCACGTATTGTCGAATTTATGGCAGTTTCTTATTAATCCACTACAGTTTTAATAGATACACAGATTTTCTGACACTCCACAGCCAGAACATTGAATTCAGACTGCCAAATTGGATGAAAATGGCCCAGGATTCCGACAGTCAGGACGTTGTTGGAATCCGGGATTGAATACCGCCCTTAATGTGTGATGTAATATTTTATATCCCCAAACAAGCTGATTCAACATACGTGCTTATCTTGAACTGAATTTTGATAAATATACACATGAAATTGTATAATAGATGTGATTTGTTCCTTAAAAATTCTATTATAGGGGGTATTCAGTTAAGTTCATTTTTTTTTCAACAGCTAAAAAAATATATTTTTTATTTTATTAAACAGACCAAATCTAAATGTGAAAAAAGATACTTAATTCAATCCCCCCCCCCCCCCACTTAAATGTAAAACTAAACAAAAACTAAACATTACATCGACCATATAAAACAAAGAACCACAGTTCAGAGACATAACCAACAATTTTATGAAAGATACAAAGTTTTGTGCAATAATAAAAAAACCAAACGTGTGGTTCTAATTAGTCATTTAGCTAGCAAACTACAATTGCCATTAAAGCTTTATACAGTACATTAACCGTAAAAAAATTCTAGGAAGCTTACAGGTCATGTGTACAGATTTGTTCACAATCCACCCAAAAAAAGTTAACACATTAGTAGCAATATATTTACTAAAGCATAAATATAGCATAATGTAAACACAGCTGACTAAAAAGATATTTCAAAACTATATTGCAATTTTTAATTCATGAAATAAGGATTTATTTAGAAGAGATGAAAAAAAAATACTGCTATTACCATTATGCTCTCAAAACAAGAAATGGCAGTGGTCATTATAATATTTTTTTTTTAGTATTTTCTCATTTGCATACATATTTAAATGTTACAATAAAATGCCACATGTAATATTAAGGGGGGTATTCAATGTTAGTCGTGCTCCCGCAGCCATCTCCCGACGGGGGAGATGGCTGCGGGGCCCTATTCTATGCGGTCTTCCCCGACAGCATTGAACAGGGGTTCTCGGCAGAACGAGCCCGACATCACAAGCTGTCGGGCTCGTTCTGCCGAGAAAAGCCGGAAATAGGCGAGCTCCCGGCCACGCCTCTTTCTCGCCGCTCGGCGGCCGGGACATTGAATCCCCACCACCGAGCTCAAGTCGAGCAAAGCGAGAATGGAACAGGGGCACGGCTGTCGACAGCCGTACCCCTGACATTGAATACCCCCCCTAAATATCAACATTAACCACAAAATTATTGGGAAACATTATGTGCATACAGAAAAATGAAAATTTTAGAATGGAGACACCTTAGAGGTATGTAAAGTTAATAGCTTTATTCTGCTTTAGTAAATATAGCCATTTAGGGTAATTGCCTTCATAAAATAGCATGCAACCTGCATTCATCATTACTGATAAACCACACAAATATTCCTGGATAAAGAACCATCTGCAACAAATCGAAAAAAAAAAAATCACTGCTGTAATACAAATATTACTATGACAGAAACAACTTCTACACCTTACAGCATCACTGACTGCGGGAGTCAGTGATATACAAAGTTTCTCAAAAGAGATACAAGATGAACAGTACTATAGATTTATTAAATACTAAAACATGGGGGCGCATGATAAACTTTTGCATGGGTGTCTAGTTTTAATAAACAGAGCAAAAGTACATACACCAATGACAATTTTGCTTCTTAAAATTACAAACTTTGCTTCAATTTGTGAAGTACATTAAGAGTATGGGTAATAGTGGTCCTGTTCACAAAATCTCAACAAGACCTATGTCCAACCATGCATCGGGATGCTCCTTAAAGCATTTCACTTGTGCTGGCAGTACAATTGTAAATAAAAATGATTTCATGTTTACAGCTGCACTGCTAGCACCAATGAAATGCTTTAAAGGAGCATTTACCATTTCAAGCTTATGCCAGCATTCGGGCATCCAAATACTGCTAGTCAAAATTATAATACTTGACATAATATATTACTTTTTATGTTTCTTATGTAGCGCAGCAAATTCCATTGTGCTTTACAAGATTTATGTATTCCAGAGTACATCATGTACCACCAATATTAGATAAGATTTCAGTCTCATATCCTGTATAAAGTTCATTGTCTTGTTAGTAGCCAAAACTGTGTGTGCCAGACAGTAATAATGTATATAACAATTCAAAGATCAGATAACTTTTTTTCCTACTATATTGACGGTCTCCGCATAGTCCATTTCACCAGAGTTGAATGTACCTTGCTTTATCCCTGAATTTAAAATTGGACTTCTACTACAGAATAAGATTTGTAAAACACTACCAAGTTCCAAAGAACAGACAGGTTAAAAACTTTAAAGCCAAATATAAAATTGAATTATCAATACAAATAAAAAAGTAATAATTCTTAAACCTACAGAAAGGATAAAATACATTTTGCAAAAGCATAAACATTGCGCCCATATTTTTTTCATATAGCTTTTTTCAAACAATTAAATGATACAACAAATAAAGCAACGTGTACAATGAAAACATTACTATTAACATGTTCAATTTATTAGTTTGTGGGGGCCTTCAGTGTACATAATTAGCTTATTTGGAAATTTGTGAAGTGAAGCAGCAGGCAGCAATACTTAGCAAGGCTAAGGTTTTTACAGAAAGATTAAAATTTTGAAATGAGAATTTTCCAATTATCAATAAACCCCATTCTCAAATGCCCAAAACGTCACTGTGTAGATCAGATGTGCTTCATCACAAGAAGAACGGCAATGCTAACCCCATAAACTAAATTCTCTATTATATACAAGCATCCCTGGGGTAAAGGGCAGATTCCTGTAGGACAAAGGCAACCGTGCAATTCAATCTGGAGGTTTAATTTATAGTGTAAAAAAAAAAAAAAAAAAAAATCATCAGGCAGACTCTCCAAAACGGTTTTGATACCTGCATTTTGCAGGTTACTATAATTGTATATCTGTTTAACAATACAGCAAGAGCAGGGATTTTATCCAAGTAGGTACAAAACATCAGGTGAGACAGATTCTAATGATTCCCAAAATAAATGTAAAATAAGTGGGAAAACATATTTTGGCCCAATTAAGTTGCTCTGCAATAAACACAAGATGGGGATATAGGGGTAGGCCAGAGAGGAAATAGAGTTGCATGGGATAAGGTTATGGAGATATGATAAATGTAATTAGGAACAACTAGCAACCAATTGCCAGATTTGCTCACTACAACTTGCCTTGCATAATTATGCACTAGAAAAGGTGCCATTATTAGCATAAAGATAGGTTGGTAATCCAGCCAACCATGCAACACATGCATGAAGTGAATATCACATGCAGGCAAAGGAGATGATCTAGATCCAAAAGCAGAGCAGCGAAGGATAACAGTTTGCATAAATCTATTTACTGGCTGTATCATTGAGAAGCCAGGCAGAAAATGAGAAGAGCAACCTCCTTGTTAATATGAAAGCAGTATTATGAATATGCAGCGACCAAATCAAGCCTGAAATTAGGTATAACATTATTTCCATTATTTGGAAGTCACGCCTCTAGAGAGTATAGGAAGCCATTCCATACAGTGAGGGAGGTAAAATAAAAAGGCTTCACTATGTACATTTAAATATTTTGTAATAAATGCTTCAAACCCTGGAGTAAAAAAAAATTGGTTTCAGATCTATGGAATGCTGCATGTTGGCTGATTAGGATTAATTTAGTTATAACATGTGGAGACTACCACACTCTTTAGTTTTGGTAACCTCTCTCCTTGGCATTAACTGAAGCTATCTCTGGCAGTGAGCGATGTCAACAAAGGAAGAATTCAACTTGTACACGCTCATCCCTGTCATTGGTAATACAGACAACCTAGAGACCTAAATTTTAAGTTTCTATTTTATTAATTGGATATGAAGTTGAATCAGCAATATTTAAAGAGTACATCAAAAAGGGATCTTAAGTAAATTTCCTATTATCGTAATCTGATCAAAGATGAAAAGGCATTAATGTAACACGTTCCATACCATGACCAAATGAAAGTTGGGTGATTGTTACAGAAAATTGGCAGAACACAGAGTGTAAGGGGGTATTCAGTCCCTCGCCGCTATTTCCAACAGGGGAAATAGCGGTGGGTGCCTATTCAATGCGGTCTTTCCCAAAAGCATCTCAGCAGCACAGGCCCAACTTTAAAAGCAGTCGGACCAGTTTTGCCAAGAACGGCAGTGGATTCTCGAGATTACGGGCATATCTCAACGATCCTTGACCATGCCCCCTTTATGTTGTTAGGCAGACGGAACTTGAATCCCGCCTGTCGAATAACAGGCAAGCGGACATGGGTCACGACTGTCAGGACATCCCAACAGTCATGATCCAGGATTTAGTAACCCCCCCACCCCATTAGTCCACAGTCAATATCTAGTCAGGCGAGGGCCGGCGCCATCAGGTGTACACACAGAATTTACCAGCCATCTATAATTAAGTAGGCTTCCTACTTAACTTCTTTGAATTCTAAATCAAGTGATACCATGTATGTATGTATGTATGTATGTATGTATGTATGTATGTATGTATGTATGTATGTATGTATGTATATGTATGTATTAACTGTAAGAGCAATAGGATAGACCTGGGATAGCCAACTCCAGTCCTCGAGCGCTACCAACAGTGAATGTTTTCCAGATCTCCTCACAGAATTACAAGTGAAGTAATTAGCTCCACCTGTGGATCTTTTAAAATGTGTCAGTGAGAAACGAATGCACCTTTGCAGCAGCTAGGTTGTCTGGAAAATGTGAACTGTTGGTAGCTCTCGAGGACTGGAGTTGGCTTCCACTGGGATAGACAAAGTGGGACAACGTACTCCAAAACCCAGAGCATGCAGACATTTTGCACTAAATAATGAGCAATGTCCTGTAACTAAAAAGTTACTTGTTCGGAGGTTTCTGGTTTCAATTAAATTAATACTTTACTTAAAACAGAAAAGTCTTTATTGAGTAAAAAATATATTACAAACATTTTACATTATTAATGTATGTTAGATGGCAGGAGAAACGAAGTACAAAGTCGTATTACATAAAAGTGGCATTAGTACGGAAAAGTTTGAATCACAGGATAAATAAAAGCAAATTGAGATCTGGAATTTATACACAAATCACAGGACAACTGCATAGTGACGTCACTAGGTGCCTGCAACATGATTTATTTGAAATATACTGTGAACTACTCAATCCAGAATAAAAATAAAACCTGGAGAAAAAAATCCGGTATGAAGTATAATGTCCTCCTGCATATTTATGTGTTTCACATGTTTCGAGAGCTTAAGGTCAGTCCACATTGTAAAAATAGCAAAATTAGCTGTCCCTGTAGCGTTTTTTGGTTTGGATGATAATACAATAAATACTTGAATAGGTTTGTCAAGGAGACAAAATTTAGGTGGCAAGTAAAAAATATTATATGTTCATTTGACAACTTGTTTAACTTTAAAAAAGTTAATTAATAAAATGCATTGAAGCATTAAGACTTGATCTATAATCACAACTTTGCTTTGTTTTCTAAGTAGCAAAATCACGCAAAATACAGCAAACTGAAATCGCTGTAGTCCTAGTATCAAAACTAAAAGAAAAGCCTAAAAAAATTACATACAGACTATAAAACACACAGAAAGGCTTATATAAGATTAAAAGTTCACACCCAAGGGCAATCATTCTTGTGCATTCCACAGTCCATATTTACATATAGGGGATACACTTAAAATAGCCAGCTGATTTGCTTTTCAGAAGACAGTTTTAAATTAGTGAATACAAACAAGACATCTTTCATAATATAGGTAGCAGGACTAGAACAACTTTGTACAATTTGTCTTACCACAAAAAAAAACTTTGACATGACAGATTCAAAACATTGATTTACATTCATTACATTCATTTTTAATAGAGGACAAAGGGTAACAAACTACACACAGCAGTGTAAATACACTACAAATATCTATAATGCACAAAGTACAGCATAGCTTTCACCAAAACAGGCAGATCCATAAACCCTGTCTTTGTTAGTAAGGCCATGTCTCACCTTCTTTGCATAATATAGTCTATGGCTGGTTTCTTGTGACATTGGTTGGCATGGCAAAGTTACATTTTGGCATATATATGAATTGTAAAGTTAGTTAACATATTGGGCTAGTTTCAATTAGCTGCTTCACGTCAGGGAATATGTCTGCTCACAGCCTATGGGAGGTGTGAGCAGAAATCAGCTACTACACTTGTCTAAATAAGTGAACTGAATAGGTCCCATTGAGTTTCTATCAACTTAACTTACAATAGTGCATACAATGGAACACACACACACACACACACACACACACACACAAGAGAGAAGCAAAAACTGGGGGGTATTCAATGCCCTGACAGCGAGCTATCGATGGTGAGTGCTGATAGCTCGCCATCAGTGTATTCAACTCATTCCTTCACTTGCTGTTTCCACCTCGTATGGTCCCTGTGGCAAGGTGGAAATGGTGAGGGCGCCCATTAATCCGGTGGGGCTTGCCATAAAATTCAGCGGACTCACTGCATTTGTGGCTAACCTCGCCTTCCTCTAACGGCGAAGATTTGGCCCTTACATTGTATACGGCGAAGAAAAGCCATCCTTGCCATACAAACCCCCTTGCTGGCAGCATTGAATACCCCTCGATTTGTCTACCTAGATTGCTTTTTATAACCTAAGCTAAAAAAAAAAAAAAAAGATTACATTTAACATCAACATCTGTTCAGTATAAGGGGGATATTCAATCGCCGTCAAGCATCTCCCGTGGGGGAGATGCTCGACGGGCCCTATTCAATGCGGTCTTCCCCGACAGCATTGAACAGGGTTTCCTGGCAGAACGAGCCCGACATCTCTAGCTGTCGGGCTCGTTCTGCCGAGAACAGCCGGGAAGTGACGAGCTGCCGGCTGCATCTCGTCACTTCCCGGCCGCAACTCGCGGCCACGCCCCCTTCTCGTCCCGCTGCAGGTATACATTCATTCACACTATAAACATATACTGTATGTGTTCCTCAGCATTATTGTATTACGGCGGGGGCTTCACCTGGGACCACACATTTTTCTTAAACAGTATTCAAGCCCCAAGGCATCTCTTGAAACGGAACATGCAGATACATCACAATTACAATACTTGAGCAGGTGCAGCAATAATACCCTTCAATCCTGTAAAAATTCTAGGAAGAAACACCAAAACAAAAATAGTGATCCTCCACTGTAATACAAGATCAACGGAAAAGGGTGAAGAGAATAGGGGTACAGTAGGGACACCCTGATGAGAGACCAGCAGTTAATTAAAAAATATATATAAACATTTCTTAATTTTGTGTCTAAAACACATACAAACTAACCTGTTGTCACACGTCATGGGGAAAGTGTCAAAAATGTTCAATAGGAGATATTGATATAACGCAACTCGCAAGCATACAAGCATACCATGGGAGTATTCCTTTATCATCTGTGGTAATTTACACAGCAGACTGCAGCAGCAGAGCTATTTAACAAGCTTAAAAGGCTTAACAATTAACATGGATTTATTTTGAGCATGTGCTGATATATAGCCTGTATTCAGGTGCCGGACCATGTTAACACACAGGTCCAAGAACTTATACCAGATACCATAGCTTAATGCCATAGCAATAGACTATCATATTGTAATCAGAGCATTGTGCTGTTGGTCAAAGGCACAATTGGGCAAAACCATGGTGCACTGCATGGGAGGCTGAGGTAACATGTGCAGTGATAGATTATGTTAGCTGGGGCTAGCCTATTAGCCCCGATGCCGGTGTCCTTTTCCCAATACCCACATACGTTCCTAGGACTTGATCCTCTTTGTTTTTGTGCGATCACAGGTCCATTTTACTACACTAAAAATACCAAATTTTTGGATACAGCAATAATGACCATGAGTCATATGAATTTATTTGGATGTTAATTTATGTCCTTAATTATGAAGCAACTATCACCTGGAGTCCAACCACGTCACAGTAGAAGTCACTGATAGAGTTTTACTACATTTTATTAGCCTAGTTTACAAATCAAATTAACAGATCATTCTTGTTATAAAGTCTATTTAACCTATGGACTTTACATTTAGGGATTAATGCAATGGGTTATTAGCTGTGGCTTTATGGTCACTTATGGTACCGTGAGACTCACTGATTTTTGCACTCAATCCCAGTGTTCGGTCTACAAAAATCCACAAGGACACAGAGTTGTGGTGCTATTGCCATTGTTTCTACGCCATCGCAAACTGAACTGACCTTTTCAATACACTACTCATGAAGTCATTTTCCATTAAATGATTTATGTCCTTATCAATGATGTTTACCACAATCTTCGGTGTAGATAAAAGGTTGTAAATTTAAGGCACCCATAAACATGGCTGAGCTATCGCATGCAGGAAACTCACTGTCTTATAACAATGTAAAAACCCGAAATATATATATATATATTTATTTTTTTACATTTTGGTAATGTGTCATTTTTTTTACCTATGGTCTATTTTTCTTTTACAGAATCACGTTGTCCTAATCACTAACTCTATTAAAAATTGCTTATAAAACCAACAACTCCCCCCTGTAATTATGAAACAAGTTTGGTTAGAACTATGATCCCAGTTTACACATGTAAATATCACCAAGAACCACGTTTCCTCAATCTCATAGCAGGAAGCAACGAGAGACCATTATACCCATAGTTCTAGTGCCGTCCAATGATGAAAGGAAACAGCACTATATTAAAGCCAGGGTTGACTGGTTTAAACCAGGGCTGTGGAACCTTTGGGTCTCCAGCTGTTGAACTACGCACCCAATAATTTCAGCATGGCTAAATAGCAAAACTGTAGCAGGACGTGCTGGGATAGTTCAACAACAGCTGGAGGGCCAAAGGTTCCTTATCCCTAGTTTAAAAAAATAAAAAAAAAGTTGGTTATGACTACATGAACACCACCCTGACTTCTTAATTTTTATTTTTTTTTAAAGCCTATTATAAGAGAATCCCTGATGTTATTCCTTGTAGCTTGTGGTCTTTAAGTAAGCTGAAACCACACAAACAACAAAAGGTGAGGGGAATCAGATTAGAGGTGCTAAGTCTGTCTAGCATCAAGCTTCTCCTCCAACATTTGCTAATTATAATGTATTTCCCATTATTGAACTTCTGACTGCTCAATCATCTTCAGCTAGTGTAAAAAGAATTCTTCTTTTGGTTCAGTTCATTTGAAGCTTCAAAACAGACTGGGAACTGAAAAGGCATCTAAACTAGTGTTTTTATTCAAAATGTTTAATGCCAGTGAAAAAATCTTGTTCTAATGTGTTTGTTCATTTCTCTGAAAAGTAGTTTTGCACATGTTAATCGTGTTCAGTCTAAAATTAGTTTTAATGAAAGATTTCAAATAGATCATACCAAAATACAACTTTGGATTGTTAACCCTTTAAGTGAATTTGTAAAAATAGGTGCAAAAACTCCCAGGCAAACATTTGTATTGATCATAATGACCTGTAATGTTTACCTTATATAGGGGAAAAAAAAATTAAAATAAAAAAATTTATTTTAATTTGTGTAACAAATTTGCGCGACATTTTTAGCGGCTATTTTGCACATCTCTCACAAATGTTGGCATTTAAGGGGTTAATGTTAGAAAAAATGTCAAAAAAACGGTTCAACCACTAACTAGTAATCTTCATCCATCAAAATTACTCATAACAGTGAACGGCGGTCCCCGAATGTGGTCCTCAAAGCACCTCTACAGTCCAGGTAGTGATATCCATGCTTGTTCACAAATGGTACTAATTAAGTCATCTGTGCCTAAGCATGGTATCCTTTAAACCTGGACTATTTGATGTACCTTGAGGACCACACTTTGAAACATCTGCTGTAACAAACCTATACAAGTAGTAGCAGACAGCAACACCCCAGGCAGAGAAGAGGAACTGCATGAGTTTTCAAAGATGGCAGGTGCTAGAATGAACACTATACAAGGAGTTACACACACACACAAAAAAAAAAAAAGACAGCAGAATTCTAAGTCAATACTAGATGTTAGTTAAAATGTTAACACACACAAAAATAAGAAGCATTAACCCAATAGTAAATATATTTAGTAACCCAGTAGTATAGTCTTACACTTTCTTCCCCATTAACACATGGGGATGTAATCAATGCGGCCGGCGAGGAGGTTAAACGGCGGGGATTGCAGAAAACAAACAATCGCCGTTTAACCCCCACGCCGGCCGCTTACCCTATTCAACGTTCCGGGGGAATCTTCGCTGTGGGAGGACAGCGCGGATTCCCCCAAACAGCGAAGCTCGCGGCTAATGTAGGGTGCCCGCTACATTTAGCAGCGAGTCTCGCTATTTTAGGGTCCACATACGCAGTTTCCCCCCCTTGCTCCAAAAAGCAAGCAATGGGGAAACTGTATGCAGGGGGTCAGTTGAATACTGACCCTGCAAGCTGTGACAGCGAGCAGGCAGCACTGCTCGCTGTCACAGCTCGCCCTCCACATTGAATACTGAACAGTATATTGTAGTCATTTACAGCATGTACAGTATCTAATGCACACTACAAAAACACTTTGGTTCTGTACAACAGTACATCTCTATACAACAAACAAGTGTGCCCCAAAGTGAGAAGTGGCAGTGAAAGCTTGGGTTGCACTGTGCAAAAAAAATAAAAATACAATTAAATTAAAATATTTAAACCAGACTGTTTAAATTTCAAAAAACAAAGTAAAAAGATTTGGACTGCAAATGGTCAATAGTTTATCTACATAAGGAGAGGTGCCCCTTTTACATTAGTGAAGCTTTTTACGTCAAAACTATATGGAGCATGTCTGGGTGTGTTTTGTGTTGCAGTGCAATGTGAGTGACCTCAATTTCACCAATTAAAGCTGGTAGGCTGGTAGCTTCTGTAAGGGAGGAGACACTTTTCGCCCCATACCCCATCTTCCTGTATCAGAACTCAATTCTAGCAGTTTAACCTTGGGGTTGGTTAGTATAATGTTTTTGTTTTTTTAAATAATCATTTTAATTTAAGTTACAGTGTGTCTGAACAGTCTTTATTACAGGAGTGCTATGGTTTTATTAGAAAGTGAAACATGCCCATACCAAATGGGTCACAATACTATAACAAAAACACTGTAAAAAAAAAAATCCACATCGCCACCCTTTTGCTAATTTAATACCACCTTATTCATGATTTCTGATTCTGCAAATCAAGGCTCAATGGGGCAGCTACTTTATTTGTAATGCCTGCTTCATGTCTTGCGGTAAATTAGGACTTTGGTGTTATATAGTCAGTCTATAAACACACAAAAAACAATGCTAGAACATAAAACATTAATTCATGAAACTAAATTTATTTCTGCTTTAAGGAAACTTCAAGGGTGCTCTTGTTTTCTTGATACTCAGGGAGAGCTACAGATGGGTAACTACAGCTAGAAAATTAAAGGAGATTCAGCAGTCTCTCAGGGAAAATGTATTTTTCATACCGGTGTAAATCCATATCTTCATCTAAAAGGGAGAAGCTGTAACCTTGGGTGTTATGGTGAGGGGGCAGGAGTTTGGCACTTAATCTGCGGCCCTCTCTAACTCATAGATTGCAATGCCTCAAAGGATAGGGTAACCAGAGGAACACTAAATATTTTACAGACACACAGCCTAAACAAGCAAGAGAACGGAACAAGGAGTGCAGGCTTAGAGCGCAGTGTTCCCCCAAATGGATTAAGAACATTTGATTTAAGGCACGTGTGAAAGACTCTCACACACATTCTGGGACTCTGCTAACTTGGGGATATTCTAAAGCTGCCCCCTAGCAGGGGGTACAATCAGAGCTGAATGTTCCCCGTACTCCTCCAAGTGGACGGAGTAAGACATTTTCCCACTCAAAACATAATGCAGCATAATGGTGAAAAAATGGTGTAGTCTAGTAATTGTGGACAGAGGTCCAGGTGGTTTGCCCTATGTGCCTGAGTCCCCTTCTCCAAAGATAGGGCTGATCACTCCTGAAGAAAGAATGGCCTTCCTCAGAAACAGACATTTTACCTTTTGCATTGGATCACTGGTGGGTGGAAACACATCTGACTGAGAATTCCCAAGTCTAGAACATAACTACTCCCTAGAATGCTAATCACCTACAGATCTGAAAAGGGAACAGTTTGTCTGTTCTCTAAAAGCAGAAGTGAGTGTAGGAGAAGCCAACCACGTTTATGTGCGTCATAAAGAACAAGCTAAGAACCCGTGTAATGGACAGAAGAAGCCTTGTCCAAATAAATCAGCAAAGCTCAAACTAAATCGAGTAGAGCTTGGTCATCCCAGTCTCTGAAGTTGCTGAAGAAAAATAAAACGGAAAATAAACAATCTAAATGTGCCCTACTCAGTGAGGCACCAAAATAATAGACAGGATAGGGTTGCAGGAGGACTGGCTTACATTTTTTAAGTCAGATATTTAAGTGCAAAACTTCAGCCTATACTGCAATCTCATGGTCTGGTGTCCCACTAGCCTTGCTGAAAGCGAAAAAAGGTTTCGCCGAAGAGAAAGCAAAAGAATCTAACCTAAAAACTAAAACACACTGGCATAGACACTCTGCCCTGATCAGAGTTCTTTCATATACACAAACCGTGACATAATCTGTAACAATCTCTTACACAAAATACAGGGATTTACAGATTTGTAATATGTAATGAAGCATAATTATATACTTAGCCCAAGAAACTTCAGATATTTTGAGGAGAATTCCCAGAAGATGAACTTCAGCTCAGCAGCAAAAAAAAAAGGCCAAAAACACAGGAATGGTACAACATGTGGCTCGCAGAAGTGAACATGCTGGTAAAAGACATTTCACAGTCCTGGCTAAACAGGGATCCTGGCATAAAATACCTTCTGCAGCGAGAACCCCCACATCCAGAGATGAATCAAGGAGACGCGCAAGACTAGAATACAATATGCGCTCATGCATTAAAGTAATGCATAATGACCGGCTGCATACAGTTGATGCCTGTACTAGAAGTGAAAAGAAAAATGAGGGGGAAAAGAAAGTTGCCAAACAGCTCCATAAAAACCCTACCCATCCACATTGGCACTTAAAATTGAGGTGAGGTGGGGTGGAGCTTCAGGTCTTCCAAATTTAACTATTAAATGTCCAGTTCCTGTACCCTCACCACAGCTACAATATAAAAGTATATTATTTTGGCAAAAGGAAACAGAAGATGGGAAGTAGAAGAACATTAAAGCTTTGAAAGAAAATTGTAAAAAAAAGTTACTATGTTTGAACTTGTTTTTCTTCGAATTTCATTTCACGAATGTGCCCTAAAATCTATTTCAAATACCAAGACAAAAATCACTAACCACCACAGTTAGTACTCACCAATGTCTCTTTGGATTTTTAACTTTTTGAATACAAAAAGAGAAGCAGATTTAAAATCGATTTATATACACACTGATTCGCTCACTTTCTGTAATGTTGATCTGCTCCATGAATGCCTTGGATCCCAGCCTTAATATACATACCTGCTTAGCGATGACGATACTCTCGTTCTCTGTCTCTTTCTCTGTCGCGATCCCGATCACGGTGCCTCTCCCGTTCACGGCTCCTTTCCCGGTAATAGTCGTCATGGCGATCTCTGCTGCGAGATTTGTGTCGCCTGCTTTTTTCTCGTGACCTACTGTGGTCCCTTTCTCTTGAACGCTCACGTCTTCTAAAGGAAATCACTCAATTAATTCCTGTTCAAAAATGGACAACATTTCTTCCTAACACAAAATAGGCTCTTCCAAACAAAAAAAAGGTAGTTCTCCACTAACAGGAACATACTAATAAGGTCTGTAAAGTCACAGAATGTCTTCAGATTAAGGAGACTTAGGCTGTTATTGGTCAGTAATTGATCTCTTCCTCAAGACTGAAATCAAAAGTCTTACTAGATGAAGTTATGAGTCTTTTGTATTCAGCCATGTTTAAGCTCTTAGGAAGGATAGACACTAGGAGAGAAGAAAACCATTCCTTAATGGCCAGTGAGGGAGATTTACGAGGTAATGTAAGATCCAAGGCTTTCTTATAGCTGTAACTAACATATGACTATTAAATAGACAGAAAGCATTACCTAGACCCTGAACCATAAGACTTTGATTCAATTCCATGAAGACAATCCTGTAGAGAACTTATGAGAACTTTGCAACGATCATCAGCAGACACTTTCGATTGTTTAATTAAAGAAATAGCAGTTACCAAAGTTTCAATTGCACTTCCGTAATCACCTAGGGAAGAATACAAAAATTTGTATTAAAACATACCAAGATAAAAAGGTTGCAATACAAAATGCATAAAATGAGACACAGGAAACCGTATTGTAATGTTAGACAACAGCAGTACATAATACAAGAGAACACCTTTTGTTCACAAGAGTGAAGCTGTGACTTCACACAAATACACACTAATCAAGTGAAGATACACAAAGTGTTCCATCAGATTTAGGCTTACATTAAAAAGAAACCTTATGAAAAAAATATTGTATACAAATAATGCTGTTTTTTTTCTTGTTCGTCTTTTTATTTTCTCAGTTAATTGGAAGATACTAGATATAATGGGGTATTGAGGTACAGTATAGGATATTGGACCCTTTGTGGGTCATTCATTGTTTTGGTGGGTTTTTTTTCCCCATCTAAAATGGTATGGTTTATTCTCCCACACAATTATAACAATTCATTTCTGTTTGGTCATCCATATGCACACCCGGCATCTCTTTCCCAGACAGGCAGGGTTAAGCCACGTAAAAACACTACAACCTTCTAAAGCAGGCATGGCCAAACTGTGGCCCTCCAGCTGTTGGGAAACTTCACATCCCAGCATGCCTTGCCATAGTTTTAGCATTCCCTAATAGCAAAACTGTGGCAAGGCTTGATGGGACTTGTAGTTTCACAACAGCTGGAGGGCCATAGTGGACATGCCTGGCCTAAAGTCCTGCATTGGGAGCAGCTTGTGCCAATTTAGCGTGTATTTCTTCTCGATGCAAGAATAAATGCCACCACCACAGCTGCCAGGCAGCATGGCATTGCTAAAGACATCCCAACTGAGATGAATGTACAGACAATGGGTGACATCGTAATAAACCGCAGGATTGTGCACCGCTATCAATTTAGTGGGTACACACTGGAAACAGAATTTGTTATAATGAATAGTCATAACCATCAAATTTGTTTAATATGATAATTTAGAGTGAGCTCAAAAGGATGTTTTAGCACTGTATAATTAGACATGTAAACTTCTCAGATAGCTATCTGGAAGGCATGTAAGCTTCAACATAGCCCATAGTTAAAAAAAAGGGATGCTGTAAGACCATCAAGGCTTGAGATTAAAAAATAAAAAAAAATTATTATTTTCAAGCTGTGCATGAATGGCACCTTGAAAAAAGGCCTGCAGATCAGGAAAGAGTAATTTAAAAAAAAAAGAAGAAAAGCAAGATTGTGAGACCTGTACTCTTTTAAAACACAGTATTAAACCCATCTTCAGAGCTTCCCACCACAACATTGTAAGCTTCCAAGCCCAATGCATATATGATATGATACACAATGTTGGCCAGCCAAGTCAAAGGACCATAGCTGAAATACCCACACCGTTAAAGCCAGTGGACATGGATGCAGGTGTTCGAATGGGAACTCCACCACATGGGCAACTTCTTCAATTACTCATTTTTCCACCCCTCAAACCCTTATCTACCAGAGCAGCACTGGTGACATTTCTCATCCAGAGTACAAGCAAAGAAAAAGGTTGTACTTGAAAGTGTGACCACAACATCTGAGAAGACCAAAGTAAATTAAAAAAATAAAATAAAGCTTTCCACATGGACTTCATATTGTAAGTACATATTTATCTGGGCACTTAGTTCAATAAGTTTATTTATAGCTCATATAATGCACCAACCAGCACTGGCATCAGAAACCGCTCTTGAAATAGCACTGCTTGATATTGCTCTGTTTCGGTTCATTATTTCCTCAAATTCTGCTTCACTTAAAGGTGTTCGGACAGCATCCATGTCCCTGCAAAACACAGATACTCTAAATGGAATAAAACACAATTATAAACATATGAAGGGTGAAGAATTAATTTTAACCAGATTATTCAAGAGGACTAACCTTCCTGGGGGCCCATAATCTCCTCTATCATATGGAGGTGGTCGGCCATATGGATCAGATGGTGGTGGACCACGGCTATCTGAAGATGGCATGCCAGCATTTCCAGGTGGTGGAAAGAAATTGGGATTTACATGTGGAGCTGGGGGAGGGCCTCCTGGGGGTGGTCCTGGTAAATGAGGAGGTGGCCCTAGGGCCATTGGGGGACCTGGTGGGCGGGGAGGGAATGGACCAGGTGGTGGAGGTGGTCCTTGTTGAGGTGGTGGTGGACCAGGTGGAGGGCCATAGACTGGAGGAGGTGGGCCTGGTGGCAGAGGAACTAAGGGTGGCTGTCCATATGGCTGTCCAGGAAACAGAACTGGTGGAGGAGGGCGTTCACCACGATGTGGAGGTCCAGCTAAAGGTGGAGGAAGTGGTTGTCCTGGTGGAGGTGGACCAGGTGGTCCTGGGGGACCAGGTGGACACATAGGTGGTCTTGGAGGAGTCATGCCTAAAAATCATACAAAAAAAGCAACATTAGAAAATGATGGCCTATAGCTTCAAAGAAATACAACTACTTTGCCAGAGAGCATTTTTAAGGTTGTGATACAGTAAGCAGTCAAACTTTTATCATCTATATCAGTGGTTCCCAACCCTGGTCCTCAAGTACCCCCAACAGTGCACGTTTTCCCGGTCACACGGCAGGTGCGCTCATTATTCAGGCACATTTGAAAAGATCACAGGTAGAGCTAATTATCTCAGAGCCAGGCCTTCGGTTGTGCTATTGGCGGGACACGCTCTGCTCAGAGCTCTATCCTGCGGAGCTTGCTGTGCATCAGTCTGTATCTGCTGCTACAGTACAGGCACCGCTGGTCTCCTGTACCCCGGCTCTGGAGGAGACTGCCTCAGGAGGTCCCCCTGCTTTTTCCGCTGAAGCCATTTTCTCCACGTGGGAGTCTGGAGCCGCCGATTTCTGCTGGGAGATGCAGAAACCTTCATCTTCAATACCCTGTCTGACTCCGCTGCTGACTTGTTCCTACAGTGCTTTTAATGCAATTACGGTCGCATACCTCTTTCTGGACTTTTATTTTCATATGCACAGCTATCTACAGTTCTAGTAAGTGTGATACAATATATATATCTGTCAGAGTTTATGCCACAGTCATTGCCAGTCCAAATATTGCACATACTGTGAGAGCCTCGTATTTGCATTTTCAGTGTGCTGTGAGGTCTAACTACAGCCTCAGCAGCCCCCAGACTGCACTTCACTCTCTGTACTTGCTTGTGGTCAGGCTTTGGTGGTGTGCTAGCCGCCACTGCTACTTTCACATACTGCGTCAATGATGTCTGACTTGCTGCAACAAATACTCCAGGCCCTTAATGCTTACACTCAGAGGATCCTTGCTAAACTTGGAGATCTGGAATGTGTGTCCACGAATCCTGTATCTATGATATACAAGTCATCTACTTCATTGTTCATTTTGGATTTACCCTACCATATAGAGCAGGCATGTCCAACATTGGCACTCCAGATGTTTTGAAACTACACATCCCAGAATGCTTTGCAATCGTTTTAGCATTCTCTAATAGCAAAACTGTGGCAAAGCATACTGGGATGTGTAGTTTCACAACATCTGGAGGGCCAACGTTGGACATGCCTGATATAGAGCATGGGTCTTCAACCTGTGGCCCTCCAGATGTTGTGAAACTACATGTTCCAACATGCATTGCCACATTTTTTCCTATAAGAGCATGCCAAAAACCCTCAGGGCATGCTGGGATATGTAGTTCCAAAACATCTGGAGGGCCACAGGATGAAGACCTGTGATATAGAGGTTTCTCCTACTGACTCTGTCACTGTTTTAATTCCTATTACTGAGGATTCTCCACAAATCCATTGGATACCTTTGTCGGCAGAATTACAGCTTCAGGAGCCTTTATTTCCATGGTGTTTATACCTATTTATGTACCCCTTGATGGTTGTGAAACTCCTGGACATTTTGTCACAGTTCTGGCAGCTTATTCCTGTGTGTTTTGGGGTCTAAAAAAGAGTTACTGCTGTATTTCTATTTTCCTGCAGGGGAAAAAGGCCTGGCCAGATTAATACAGTATTTCATGTTCCTATGCCCACTATTCTAGTCTGCTGTCCAACTTTCATTTGCTGGATTGGTTTGATATTGCCTGACCATTTTTTTATTTTAATGTTTACTGTACGTTGTATTTTGCTTGCTGTAAGGCTTGATGTAGCTGCAGTTATAGGTTATTGTCTATGTCAACTTGTTATTATCCTTTGAGGTGTTGAATGGTAAAGGCCGGATCGAATTAATATTTTATGATCCTTCGTTTCATACTCTGGGCCACTGATAGCTCCTTACTCCTATTAGTTCGCTTGTATTCTTCGATTACATTCTTATTTTTTTTGTGTGTGTGTGTGTGTGTGTGTGTGTGTGTGTGTGTGTGTGTGTATATATGATAGGGGGGGGGTTGTACAGGGTGGGGGGTTATTTGGTAAGTTTGTATTTGTATTGTTTACTGCGTGTTTAAAATCAATAAAAATTATTGAATTATAAAAAAAAACCAACACAGGCATAGTTTGCCTGTGTTAGTAGTAGATGGAGGTAGGAAGTTCAGATTGCATTGCCATATGCACGTCACAATTACGTCTTACACATACTGGCTCACACTAACAAAACTAAACGGTCTATAGATTTTTTTTTTTTTTTTACATCTTTATTATTACATTTTCCATTTAATGACTCAACTATCAATTCTTATGTAAAGTCTTAAAACAGAACCCAAAAATAGCTCCATAATGCCAAACTTCAAAGTAAAATTATCTAGGAAAAGTGAATTATTCTTACCTGCAAAAGGTGGAGGTGGCCCTCCAGGACCAGCAGGCCCAGGAAATCTGTCACCACCAGGGCCTGCAGTGGGGAACCGGCCCCGGCCCCTGCCTCCCGGTGGAAATGGTAAGCGAGAATTGATACCAGGCGGACCAGCCTTTCCCTCTCCGGACATTTGGCCAGCCTGTGTCGCTGCAACAATCGAAATACAACAAAAAGTATCCATAGCTCTAAACATTCATAGTTTTAACAAAACTGCCTTTCTACGAATTCCAGCTTCATTCATGTCGCGCTTTTTCTGAAAAAGACTAAAATTTTGTATGGTTATGCTCATAGACAGTTGAGCCCATTTTGGGCAACAAAACTGACCAAGAAGTGATCCCTACAGTACTTGAATGTCGTGGAAATATCCTAATACAGACATACAAAATCTGTAAGTATCCAGGACCTCAGTGCCGAGATGCAGCAATGCTAACCAGCTTGGGCTTGGTAACCAATGGACAGAAGCCCCAAACTATCTGTGCAAACTGTCATGCACTACCTAAAGAAACAAAAAGTAAGCAATTATGAAACTTAGTGCATGAATTTGTCAAAATAATTTCCTGCTCCTCTCAGTCTTATTATAGAATTACTGTGACTATGCCACCATCCCTACCAATCTACTGACATCTATACAAGATATCAAGGTCTGCTCTGCCTAACCATTATCATAAATATAGAGATTCACATCTAAGGTCATACTTTAGTATATTTTATGTTGCTATCACTTATAGAACATAATACTGAGGCAGGAACAGTCAAGCAGCACCGTGGAGGGGTTGGGATCATTTGGTATACAGCATGATGGTCGTCAGTCATTAGGTCGACATGTCGTTAGTTCGATAGGGCGTTAGCTCGACAATGTCTATGTCGACAGTGGGGTTTTTCAACACAGTCGATATGGACACCGTTTCAGGTGCACCGCATCGCTCACTATGCGTCGGGCAAGGTGCCTCGCTGCACTCGGCATACTATTTTATTCTCCCACCACGCCCTAATGGATGGTAGGGCATAAAATACCACCTGTCGGCACATGTCGGCTCAAAAAACAGTGAAAAACCCTATGTCAACCTTTTGACTGTCGACCTGGACATTGTCGAACTAACGACCTGTCGAACTAGAACCATGTTGACCTTTTCCTATGTCGACCTAGACCCATGTCGACCTTTTCCCATGTTGAACTAATGACTGTCGACCATCATGCTGTAGACCAAATGACCGCATCCCCCGTGGAGATCTCAATGTCCATGTGTTAAATGGTTATTAGGCTAAGGAGAAAGATTGTAGCTTCATGTTCTCCCATGCCACTTAGTCAGTGCTGGGGACACAATTACAAATTATTGGGGGGGGGGGGTCAATTGTCTTGTAGATGTTCAATTGTAATGGGTGCCCAATGGAGCAGTGAAACTCTGGCGGGTGCAAATTCCTTGTATGTGAATCCATTAGTACTGGGTTTGTGCGCATCAACAGCACACCATATACTTCCTGGTTTTGACAAGATCACGTGACCGGAGCCAGAGTCACATGGTACTGATCGCACAAGCCAAACTCATTTACATCTAGGTAATTCTAATGGTTTAATCATAAGGAATAGGAATATTAGATCACCATAGTGGTGATTAAAGTGACATATAGATTGCTCTAGAACAGCGGTTCTCAAACTGTGGGGCCTGACCCCAAAGTGGGTCCCAGCCTTCTCAGCATGGGGTCGCGACTCCATGTTGCTGACCATCAGGCTGATGACTTTTCTAATCTCAGTCATTGATTCAAGGAGTCTGAAAAATCTGTTGAATTGTCTGTTACTTTAGACTCCTCCCATCTTTCTGTACCTCCACAATGCTGCCATGCATGTGCTGTCTGCAGACTACACATGTGATGTGGTGACCTTCTGCAGTAACTTACTGGGGTCCTGCCATTATTTTTATCATCTGATGGGGTCCCAGAGTAAAATAGTTTGAGGACCCCTGCTCTAGCAAGAACCATCTTATTTTTCAACTTTTAGGAATGGTTTTATTTTATAATTGTACAGCTGCTCTTCATCATGTAATTAAACTTTGAGGGGTACTTGTGTAGTTTCACGGCGCCAGCATGGCGCCGTGCTACTTCCGGGTTCTACGCTCGCCACAAACTATGTTAAAAAAAGTTACTTAACTCCATGCCAACATGGATAGTTAATACCTCCACTATCCATGTTGGCATGGAGTTGATTTTAAATAGCGTGGCGAGCCACCGAGCCCGCAGCGTGGGCGAGCGAAGCGAGCCCCACAAGGGGACTCAGAGGCACGGCGCCGTGAAACTACACAAGTACCCTTTGAGGTATATCTAGATCTGGGGTAGCCAACCCTAGTCCTCGAGAGCTACCAACAGTGCATGTTTTGCAGGTCTCCTCACAGAATCACAAGTGAGCTAATTAGCTCCATCTGTGGATCTTTTAAAATGTGTCAGTGATTAATGAGTGCAGCAGCTAGGTTGTCTGGAGAATGTGAACTGTTGGTAGCTCTCGAGGGCTAGGGTTGGCTACCACTGATTTAGATCCTCTGTTGAATACACTATTCATTCTGCTCCTGAAGAAGCTGGAAGGTTGAGCCCACTATTTACCTTGTATCACTACCATAGAAGGTCAATATATGGACTTTATGGACATCAAATTCTCCTAAACTAAGAAATTCACAGAATCTATATCCGGAAGCCTATCCGAGGCGGCGACAGACTTGCACAGTCATCTAGGTTTACCTACACCCACTCGGGAGGAATTGACAATACCCCATTCTTCATATTCAAACTCTGCTTTTGGGACTTAATTCCGGTTATTTGAAGACAATACAGTCCAGACCAACATATCCTTATGGTAGTATGCTTGTTATCATTTAATTGTTATATAAGTGCACTTGTACCATTTATATTTACATGGAATTCTATATATATTTTATTAAATTGTTTATTGTAAAAGATAACAGCCAGTGTTGGTACATCCTTGTTTTAGTCTTTAGTACTGGGTTTAGCAGCACAGTGGCTAAACACTTCTAAAGTACTGCTTTGGGTGCCTAAACTCCTGTGGCAACCACAACACGAACAATTGAATCATACCCTTTAAAAGTAATATACATAAGGCATGACAATGTTCTTAATAGCCAAAATAATATTTAAAAAAATCCTTGTATTATTAGTTCCATAGTTATACTTTAGATACTTACTTTTTCGAGACTGCATTTCAAACAGACTAAGGAATTGCTTATTGCAAGGTGTTACTGCAGGGTTCTGTCCATGTAGCTCTCTCTTAGGTAACAAATCCATGAGTTTCTTGGATGATGACTCTGAGCCAACACATATTAGTGCAAACCTTTGAAAACAAACCAAAGCATGTACATGTGAGATCAGGAAACTTTGCACATCACTAAAAATAATAGCAGTGAGAAGGGTCCCTGTGTAAATGACAACACTTATGCAAAAAAAATGTCATTATTTGAATTTCTATAATTTAAGGTCAACAAGTTTTATTGAAAAAAAAAATTTCCCCAATTTTTCTTTTGACAACCTACAAAGTAAAAAAAAAACAGCAAACATTTTTTTTCTTTCTTTTGGATGGATGGAAAGGAAAAATGTCTTATAAGCCAAATGCGTATGAATGCCATTCATACTCATTTAGCTGATAAGTGAGGCCAACAACTTGTCCGGACCCCCCTGTATTGGGGCTCATAATCCTCTAAATATACATGTGATAATTTATTAAAGATATTTTTCCTTTCCATCCATCCAAAAGGATACAAAAATTCTACTAAGGAAAAGGAATCTTCTAAATTATTATATTGGTGGACTTGCTTATAATTACATATATGTGGTGAATAAGATTGGGTCATAAGTACTGTGAAAATATCTATTCATTAATATTAGATAGCTCTAGGAGCTGGTTTTTAGGATGTTTGCTTAATTTTTATTAATTGTGATATTGTTAAATAGTCTGAACACTTTTTATTAGAAGCGATCTCTTCGTTTATTTATTATTCTTTTCCAATTAGTAATCCAGTAAACTAATTGGGAGCATCTGTTTGATTAAAAATGTTCTGTCCCTAAGACACTCAAAACTCTTATTTATAATTCATTTTTATTATTGAGAATATATATTTTTATCTTTGCGCCCGATTCTGCACTTTTCAGATTTCAAACATATCCTTTCACCAGATTTCTAGGCTCGATCCTTCGAAATCAGGTGAAACGTAGACAAATCGGACAAGTGTATGGCCAGCTTGAGATACTGACATTAAGTAGGTTATTCAATTGTTTCTATGTGGCATTAATTGGTGGATAACACTTAAGGTGCATACACACAAAACGATTTGAAGGACAATGTGGGCATTCCCAATCGATGGGAACGACCAATCATTCACATCGTTAACTATGCACGTAAGTACCAATCATTAACAATGGTCTATGACAGGGGTGGACTACATGCAGCCTGTGAACAGCTCCTGACTGGCCCGCCTCTGCTGTCTGTGTAGCAGATGCTCAGCCTGTGTGTAGCAGGCATCAGGCATGACCCGGAGCATGCGCTAAAGGTCACGTGAACACAGCCACCATCAGACCCGCATAGCAGCGCAGAGCAACCCCCCCCCCCCACAGTTGCAGTGCCACGGCCGAGGATGGGTGAGTTGCCGTGACTGCAATTGGAGCCATTTTTTTCAAGGCTGGCACGGGAATGCGCATTGCATCGCACCTCTTGTCATGTACTTGCAATCTGGGCATAGTGCATGCATTTTATCACTGAAATTACATATAAACTGCCCTAGTGTATGGGGGGCTTTAGACTATAGGCACGACACCAGCCCTCCAGATGTTAATGAACTACACATCCCAGCATGCCTTGCATCAGTTTCAGCATGGCCACATAGCAAAACTAATGCAAAGCATCTTGGGATGTATAGTTCATTAACATCTGGAGGGCCGGTGTTGCCCAGCCCTGCACTACACTATTAGCCCCAATGAAAAAAAGGGTTAAGGAGTTCTAAATTCATAGGCAGACCCATGGACCTACTGCTCTCTCTTTGCTTCTGATTCTGCCTTTATGTTGCTGTTTTTTTTCTATTTATTGGATGCTATTTGTATACCTACAGTGGGTCAACTTGCACAATAGGTGGTTGTCCAAATACTTTGCCAGTCTCCAGACCCTAATATAGAGTAGCTCATCCCAGCCTTGTGCAGCTCGACAAATTCGTCCTTAGACAGCTCTTTAGTCTTGTCTTGGCCATGGTGGAGAGGTTGCAGTCTGACTAAGGATTCGGCATGAAAAGCCGGCGGTCAGGATCCCGGCGTTCAAAATCCCGACGCCGGAATCCCGACAAGGGGGGGGGACGTGGATCCCCCCCCCTTGGGGGCTCGCTGCGCTCGCCACGCAGTGGGCCCGGTGCCTCGCTACGCTCGGTACACTAAATTTAATCTCCCTCCAAGGGCGTCGTGGACACCCACGGGGGGACAAAGTGTCGGGATTTCGAACGCCGGGATCCCGACCGCTGGGATTTAAACTGCATCCCCTGACTGAGGGTGTGGACCGGTGTCTTATACAGATAACCAGTTCAAACAGGTGCCATTATTACAGGTAACGAGTGGAGGATAGAAAAGCTTCTTAAAGACGTAGTAACAGGTCTGTGAGTCAGAGATCTTGCTGGTTGGTAGGTGTCCAAATATTTATTTTCCACAAGAATATACAAATAAATTGCCTAAAAATCATACAATGTGATTTCCTGTTTTTTTCCCCTCATTCTGTCTCTCACAGTTGAAGTGTACCTATGATGGAAATTACAGACCTCTCATCTTTTTTTGAGTGGGTCAGCTTGCATAATCGGTGGTTGTTGAAATACTTTTTTGCCCCACTGTACCTTTTCGATAGTGTTTTGTGGCCCCCCTCCCTTTTCTTCCCCTACCTTCCTTCCTTTCCTTCATCTTCCGGTAACCATTAATTTTTGGGTTTTTCTTTTGCTTGCTAATGTACTTTTAAAAACATGGTCAGTATAGGGCTTTTGTGGCCCTTTTATTTCTATGTTTATTTCTCTGTTAATTAACCACTTTATTTTAAAGAATTATATTTTAAGCAGAAACCTATTTCTCCACAAAAACAGACACACAAATGAAACTACCAAAACTGGGTTTGCTTACAGATCAAGATAACTGTAATACGCTTTACCTATGAAGAAAAATTCTTTGAACTTACCCTTTTGACTGGCCATTGGCTCTATTTTCATAGAATTTAATTTCCAAAATATCATTAACACCCAAAGAATGAACAGCATCAGTTAAATCTTCATCTGTTGTCCACTAAACAAAGAAAATTGTGAATTATTATTTTTAAAGGTATGTTGTTATCAAGTAATATATTAACAATGGGGGTTTGACAAAGTGGAATAAAATATTAGAGAACAAACGTAAAGGTGGCCATACACATGCAGATTTATCTGCAGATCTGTCTGGTTGGAATAAAAATATGGTTATGGATGAGAGCAAATGACAGTTGACCATTTGCTTGGAAATGCTGGAAAACTGACAAACTGTCACTCATCCATAACCATGTTTTTGTTCCAACCAGCCAGATCTGAAGATAAATCTTACTAGTGTATGGGCACCTTTACACTCTCCCTATCTGCCCAAGCCTGGTATGTAGGTCAGCTAAAATGATATCAAATATAGTAGATACCGTGTTTCCCCGATAATAAGCCCTACCCTGAGTTCTGGACATCTGTCCAAAATAAGCCCTACCCCGAAAATAAGCCCTATTGAAATACCCATTTTTACGGGTCCATGCACTAAAACATTGGTACAATGCCCCCCAGCTCGACCCCCGCTATCAACCTCACCTACCCTGCATGACGGATGCTACAGCAGTATGGTAGAACGGTACCGCTGAAGCCTCCCAGTCCCAGGGATACATTGCGCATAGCATATGATGTCACTGCGCCTTCCATGCTGTGCTATACAGACTGGCGGGAGCGGAGTGTCATGAGCAGAGTGTCAGCAGCAGCGGAAAGCCTGACAAACCAGAAAGGTGAGGGGCATGTACCAGGATATATGGTAAAAGCAGCAATGGGGGCATGATGGGTGCCGTATAAAAGCAGTAATGGGGACATCATGGGTATAAAAGCAGCAATGGGAACATGATGGGTAAAAAAGCATCAATGGGAGCATGATGGGTACCGTATAAACTTAGCAATCAATGGGGGCATGATGGGTCAATGCTAATTAAAATAAGCCCTTCCCCGAAAATAAGCCCTATAGTGTTTTTTGTGGAAAAAAAAAAAAGACAGTGTCTTATTATCGGGGAAACACGGTACAATTATATCACTATTTTGAGCTAATGATAGTTTCCAAGATAGTTCGGTGAGAAAGAAGGGGTTGGGAACTGTGAGGACCTAGGGCTGTACAAAAATGTGAGCAGATTCCTATAGAATCAAAGCATTTACTAAAATATCTCCAGTTTTTAAAGGTCTTCCACATACAACTGACTTTCCAATTTACAAGACACGCATTCTTACCCATGTTAGATTTCCTATGTATAAAGCAATTTTCTTTCCAGGATAAGTAAATATAATATTTGTAGACGACCCTTTCACCACATCATCTGAAACAGATGCTGCAAGATTGTCCATGTAGTCCCGGTCTTCAGGAGCATCTCCATTATTTGCAGGGGACATGACATCCTCATACAGCTCAATCTGCTCGTGTGCGCCATATTCCGCTTCCTATCATTCAGAAACATTTTTTTATTAAGGTTGATTTTTTTGCTTATTTGAACAAATAACATATCAGCTATTAATTTAAAAATAAAACCATTACTAGACTAAATCAAAATAATAATAAAAAAAACATTCTGAAATTAAAAAAGGAGGTTTTCCTGCTGGGCACCCGGGCACCACTATAACGCAGCAAGGCCGACAACAGAGGAAGAACCATGTTACAGGGTATGAGGAAGCAAGGTGGTTTTGGCCTATATATTTATTATACAGGCAGAGCAAAACCGTGTCTCAGGTCAGACCTCCTTTTGGTGTACACTGGGCAGGGTTATTCCCAGAATTTTTTTTCAGCCAGTTAGCATCAAAAAGTAGCCAGGTACAAAATATTTAAATCATGATCATAATAATTTAAACTTGTTATATATATATATATATATATATATATATATATATATATATATATATATATATATATATATATATATATATATATATATATATATATATATATATATATATATATATATATATATTAATATTAATTATCTTCTTCTTAGAAGCTCAAAAATACTGACAGCCCCTACAAGCTACTCTTAAGGTGCCCATACACGTACCAATTACCATCATGCACAACGATGCTATTTTAGCACAAAAAGTACCAGGTAATTGGTACGTGTATCAGACTTCAAACAAGTCTTTGCCAACTCTTACTTGCTCCACAAAGTTCAACAGCTTCTGCGATAAAATAAAGAACACAGAGAGGATGCTGGATAACCACTCTCTTCACTATCCTTGGTGTTTGGTCCCACCCAGACAGCGTGCCTCTTTTTTTTTATTTTTATAACTGTGGGAGGGATCTCTGCTGTCTATCATCACAGTGTGCATGTCCCTGGATGCTGAATAGAGCGCTAGAGTTCATGTGACGGAAGCCGATGTCTCATTTTGGACACAGACTGTGTTCCCAGTGAATCTCCCAGCAGGTCTAGTACTGTGTACATCGCCAAAGAGGTTGACAGGAGCTAAGAGGACACATGCCAGGGAGAATACAGAATTTTAAAGCGTGAGGAGGACACTGCTGGGCAGAACTTTGACTTAGGGAGACTATTCTGAACCTTCCACTGGATGGATAAGGATAAAAACTTTAATGAACTGTAAATAACTGACAAATGACCATAATTTAATAACCTGAAACCCAGGGGCAGATTTATTAAGCTTGGAGAAGAGATAAACTGGAGATAAAATGGAGAAAAGGTAAAAGGAGATAAAGCACCAGCCAATCAACTTCCAACTGTCTTTTTCAAACACAGCTGATTGGCTGTGCTTTATCTCCATCTCCTTTTACCTTTTCTCTGCTTTATCTCCAGTTTATCTCTTCTCCAAGCTTAATAAATCTAGATTTAGTGAAGTGCAGCTGTGTTGTAACTGATAGTTATTTCTGTACAGTAAAAAAGAAAAAAAAAACAGACATTGAACAACATCAAACAGGTAACATGGCTAGGAATAACATATGCAAAATTTTAAAGCTATGTGTGCAAACGCTAGAAGTCTAGGAGACAAAATTCCTGAGCTAATTGCAATAATGACAAGGGATGACCTAGACATTATGGCTATTACGGAGTCATGGTGTCATGACTGGGACATAGCTATACCAGGATACAATTTATTTAGGAAGGACAGAATGGGAAGAATCGGAGGAGGGGTAGCAATGTATGTAATGTATGTAAAGAAAAGCATAAATGCTACTTTAATGCAAAACATTTAAGAAAAAACTGAGGCCCTTTGGGTGACCATAGAAATGGGGGAGGACACTATTCGCACTGGGGTAATCTATAGGGCACCAGGCCAGGGGCAGGAGCCTATTGCTTGATGTCACTAAAATGGCTTTAAAGGGAGAAGTCATAATCATCGGAGACTTTAATCTAGCTGATGTGAATTGGGAGGAGTCTTTTCCAAGATCAACTACAAGTGGCATATTTCTAAATTCCCTACAGTGAGCATCTCTCAAGCAATTGGTGAGGGAGCCTACTCGCAAAGACTCAATATTAGATTTAATACTCACAAATGGTGACAGGATATCAGACATATATGTGGGTGAGAACCTTGGAGCCAGTGATCATCAAGCAGTATGGTTTAGTATCAAGGCAGGGTCCAACTCCAGTCACACAAAAACTAAGGTGCTGGATTTTAGGAAGGCTGACTTGTAAAAATGGGGAGATGTTTAAGCGATTAATTAGCAGATTGGTGGAAATTGAAAGGAGTGCAGGAGAGGTGTAAAAAAAAAAAAAAAAAAAGTGCAATACTAAAGGCAACAGACCTTTGTATCAAAAGTGTTAAGAAAAAAAAAAAGGACATACAGACTCAATAATAACGACAAAGAGGTTTATCTTCACAGACGCAAGGAGGCTAAGAAATTGATCGGCATGCAAAGGCACAAGCTGAGGAGAAAATGGCTCAGTCAGTAGATAAAGGAAGCAAAAGTTTTTTTTTAAGTAAATAAGTGAAAGGAGAAAATCAAATGGAGGAATAATAAGACTTCAGACAGACACTGAGAATTTGGTGGAGGGAGACAAGGCATTTGCAGATCTAAATAATTATTTTTGCTCCGTATTCACTATAGAAGGTAGGGAAGGGACCAATGTTCCCTCTAATTTTACGAAGGCTGTGTGCGGCTAAAGATTTTGGCTGTGCAACTTTGGAATGAAATTTACATTTTTGTGCCTCACTTAACTGGAAAATTACGTTCAGCATTTGTGTTAACTTTACTTCAAAATTATATTAAACATTTAAACATTCAAAACACAGCACACAATGTAGTTAATGGGTGAAACACATTAATTGAGTCCACAACTGCAAAAAGGGACCACTGCTGCTTTGTGCGCTCAGTTGTAATGTCTGTGCGCACGCTCGTCAAGGTGTGTGCGCGCGCACGTGCGCACAGCTTAGAGGGAACACTGGAAGGGACCACAGTTAAGTTGCAAAGACATGCATAAAAATAAGGTAGATGGAAGGACATTTACTAAGGAGAAAGTCCTAAAAGAACTCTCAAGACTGAAAGTGGATAATTCAATAAGGGCCAGACTGAATACATCCAAGGATATTAAAGAACTAAAAGATGTGCTGGTAGCGCCATTAACAGTTTTAGTCAACCAGTCACTAGATACAGATGCAATTCCAGAGGACTGGAAAAGAGAAAATGTAGTTCCACTGCACAAAAGCGGAAGTAAAGAAGAAGAAAGTAACTACAGACCAGTCAGACCTACATCAGTAGTAGGGAAATTAATGAAAACACTATTAAAAGAACAGCATGGTTTTACTGTAAGGAGATCATGCCAAACAAATCTTATTGACTTTGGGCCGTAGATGTGGCATATCTAGACTTTAGTAAGGCATTTGACACTCTCCCACATCGCAGACTGCTAAATAAACTTGAGTGTGGGATTGGATTATAAAACAATTAAAATGGATAAGAACCTGGTTGCAGGATAGGAAACAGAGTTGTAGTAAATGGAGTACATTCTATGGAGGGACATGTTACCAGTGGAGTACCCCAGGGACCTGTACTTGGACCTGTGCTCTTTAATATCTTTGTTAGTGACATTGCAAATGGTATTGAAGGGAAAGTATGCATTTTTGCAGATGACACAAATATTTGCAAAAGAGTAGACATACCAGGAGGGGTAAATCAAATGACTGATGATCTAAGTAAACTTGAGAATTGGACAAGAGCATGGCAACTACAGTTTAATGCTAAAAAATGCAAAATTATGCACTTGGGACTCAAAAACCCAAAGGCTCAATATAGTATCAAGGGTACTATAATAGAAACTACTGAGGAGGAAAGGGATCTAGGAGTCACTATTTCAAGTGACCCCATGAGGTTGTCCATAAAGAAATGTATGTGGAGGTGCCACATCAAGAACTGTCGGCAAAAGGTGAGCCTGAGAGTGGGGCATTTCTTTCCGGGGTGCCGCTTGCCTTTTGTCAAGTTGCTCAGGTTCATTTACTCCTGGGCAGAGGAGATGACCTCTATTGAGTTCTGTGACAGGGAGATGAACATGTCGAACAAGACTGTTGTCCTTTATAACGCCTGGATGCGGGAGGCATGTCACATGGATTTGACGGTGCAGCCGCAGTGCCGCATTGGGGGGCCCTGGACAACTCGTCGAAATAGATGAAAGTCTATTTGGAAAAAGGCAAAGCAATGTGGGACGTGTTTTACCCCAACAGTGGGTGTTTGGAGGAATCTCGCGTGAGACGGGCCAATGCTTCATGACCCAAGTGCCGCAGCGGGACGCCAGCACCCTGATGGCCGCAATAGACGCTAATATTGTGCCTGGAACAAAAATTTATAGCGATTGTTGGCGAGTTTACAGCATGCAGAAACTAGAACGGGCCGGATACCACCATGCGCGTGTTAATCACAAGTATAACTTTGTTGATCCTGACACCGGAGTACACACGCAAACAATCGAGCGTATTTGGGGATGTGCAAAATGGAGGAACAAACGCCATTGTGGTACTGCTCGCCACCACTTGGAATCGTACATGCAAGAGTTCATTTGGCAGAAATGCCTGGCGGGTGATAACCCATTTGAGCGCATATTACATGCGTTAACTCTGCTACCCAAAGCCGATTGACTTTTTAATTAATGTTGTTTTTACTGTCATTGTTATTGGCCTATCATTAATACAGTTATTCGTTAACACACATTGTCATTACTGTGTCAGATGATTGATATTGCTGGTGTGAATGTGTCCCCAAGGCCCCCAACCACCCCCCTATCCACGTCATCTCAAAGCGGTACGCGTCCGACCGACCTTTTCGTACCCCCACTATCCACGTCGTGGAGTTGATTCTATATAGTGTGGTGAGCCCCGCGAGGGGACGCGTAATACAAGCCCGAAGCATGGCGAGACCCGAGTGGGGACGCGTAATACAAGTAACAGAATTATGTTACATGTATTACGCGTCTCCTCGCTGGGATCGCCACGCTTCAGGCTCGTATTACGCGCAACTCCGCGCCGACGTGGATAGTGCAGGTATGAAAAGGTCGGTCGAAAGCGTACCACTGTGCTTGCCACGCTTCGAGATGACGTGGATAGTGGGAGGGGGTCCAAAATAAATGACATATGCCATTTTACCATTAAATGGCATTATGGGCAATGGGCGGCGGAACACATCCTCCCGACCTTTTCATACCCCCACTATCCACGTCGGTGTTGAGATAAGTATATACAGTGTGGCGAGCGCAGCGGGGCCGCAAATTACGTTACATGTATTCTGCGCGCGCTCGCCACACTACATAAAATCAACTCCATGCCGACGTGGTTAGTGGGGGTATGAAAAGGTTGGGAGGACGCGTTACGACACGCTTCGGGGTGGCGTGGATAGTGGGGGGGGGGGTGCCTAAATCCCATTGTATGTCATACAAGTGTATACTACATTAAATGGCATCGCACCCTATAAAATCGCATGCGATGCAATTTCCCTACGGTGCCATACGTATGCTAATTGGGCACCCGGCTAATACATAAGTACCATAAATAGTCTTTTATAAGCAGTCTTATAGCAAATGTATATTTCTGGAGAAGTGTTGCGTATATATGTAGATACCTATACCTAGATATCTATAAAAAGGTACATGTCGAGTCTCGTATACCCAAAATGATTCAGACCAGAAGTATTTTCCCATATTTTATGGGAAACAATGCCTAACAATGGGGTCAATTCTATTCTCTACGCTGTGAATAGCTATTCTAATCAGTGCGCTGCTACCGCAGACCCAGGACGGGTGCGAGCAGAAGTCTAACAAAACTAGGGCAGCGATGCGGTTTGTGCGGGACACTAAAGTTAGAATATACTGATCTAAACACCCATGAGTACTGGCATTCTCTGACATAGAGCGTCGATTAGAATAGCTATTCACAGTGCAGAGAATAGAAATGACACCATAATGAGATATCTTGGAGAAGGGACCCAAATCCCATATAAACATAGCCAGGAGGTAAATTGTATTAATTTTTTTTTATAATATTGTGCATGAAACAAAATTTATGTGCACACAATAAATCTCTCACATACACTTTATACACAGCCTGAAGAGAATTTTATTTAATATTTAAATTTTGTGATCTCTATACTGTAATTGCATATGGTGCTGGAGGAAAGCAGTAAAGCAGAAGGGAATTAGACCTGATCGCAGGGCAAATTTGTTCTCAAAATGGGCTAAACCATGTGCACTGCAGGTGGGGCAAATGTACCATGCTGAGAGTTAGAATTGGGTGGGGTGTATTCAAACTGAAATCTAAATTGCAGTGTAAAAATAAAGCAGCCAGTATTTACCCTGCACTGAAACAAAAGAACTCACCCAAGTCTCAAGGCCGCTATACACTGCAGAAACTTCTCCCCTCAGAGAAGTCCCATGCAGTGCTCCCCTTGAGCCACCTGACACCTTCACAGGCGGCATTATTGCATGAATATATATCTATATCTATCATACGGTCCTATTGAGCAATTATTCCAGCCAAGCTGGCCCAGAAGCAGGGTCGACTGAGGGTCCATGGTGATGCACGCTGCATCGGACCCACTGTCTCCTCTAAGCTTCTTTTGCAGGGTGCCATACACTGCCTGTTTTTAAAACCTCAAAATGCATCCTACCCTTTTTGTGTGTGGGACTGTGCACCCTTGCGCTGCCAACCTCCCCCCCATGCTGACATGCCACTGAGAACTTTCGGTGTGTGCCATCATGGGTATAGGTATACCCATGATGGGTATAGGTATTACGTTGTATGCCATAATGTGTAGGAGGCATTACAGTGTGTGCTATAATGTGCAATTGTCATTACGACAGAATATTAATGGGCATAGCAGAGTAGGACTATGTTTAATGGGTGTAATCCCAATGCACTGTGCAATTTTTGTTTATAAGTTATTCTTGTTTCTGATGTAAATCTCTAATATAAAATGTGCCCTCCCGATTTAAAAAAGTGCCCTGCTCTAAAAAAATACTACAGTGAACACAACACTGTCAGTCACCTGCAATTTGGGTTATTTTCCTGTGATTGATTGCTGCAATCACAGGAACAGAACCCACATTGCAGGTAAATCACCCAGTGCATGGGGGCCTTACCTCTCTCTTCACATGGTTTTGCCCATTTTGAGAACAAACTTTTCCTGTGATCAGGTCTAAATTAGGCCTTTAGTACAGACCGTAGACAAAATAAAGCTCATCTACTGGCTTAGTATATAATAGGTACAAGGTATTGGGGGGGGGGGGGGGGGGGGGGACAGTAGATATATAACACTGACTACATACTGTGTATTCTGAAAACAGATAACATAACTGGTGTAAGCTGTGGCCGCAAAGATGAGGAAGTACATTATATATATTCTAGTAGACAGTGTCAGACTGGGGCACATGTTACAGTAGGACATGATGGGTGTTTTTGCTAGGGGCAAGATTTACAGTGATAAACCAATAAGCTACTGTCGTTTTTCTTCTCTCCAAAAACAGTCTGACATGGCAGTTAACAGTTGCTCGGCTAGCGGTTTATCACTTTTCAGGTTTAGTACATCTGGCCCTATATGACAGTGTAATGAAAGTGCTAAAGAACTGCATTTTGTTTTAAAATACATAATTTTGCTAAAACAACCTAAAAGTGCAATGTATAAGACATGCCTGGTAACCAACCACGTAAAAGGCTTTGCTAACCATAATTTAGGTGCAGTACACTGCTGTAGAAAAATTGTAAAACACAAGGGAATATGCTGCCCTACATACGAAACTGGAAATAAATAAGACCACAAAAAGTCATCTCTGCATTTCAGTACTGGTGTTTAGCAATCACGAGGGCTTCTGTCCTTTAGTTCTACAACAGCCTTTAAAATGAGTTGAAAAGATACAGCACATGGTGTAACTGTACACTGGGGCAGAGCTCATTACTAATCCTTCATAAACACACACACAACCCCGGGGAGACGCAGTCTCTAGGCAGCGTACTACGGGCCATTACCACACACACACAGGAGCACTGCAGGCCTTTGTTGTTCCCAGGCCTGGCATAGAGCGGGGGAGGCGGGGCTGCGGCCTACCCTACACGAGGACTGGGACAATGGAAACGGAGCCCGGGACTGCTTCATTCTAGCGGTAGCGGGTGATCTGCACCGGAGTACGAGGCCGGCAGCTCACGGCGCTACTCTTACATCTCAATGGGCAGCAGAGCGGGCGCAGATGGAGGCATTACTGCTGCCCGTCCTCCCCGCACTAGCGGAGCACTGGAGAGCGGCGCGGCGGCCCCTTTACCTGATTGAATTCCTCTCCCACGTCCGCGTAAATGTCTATGTGATCTACTCCGTCCGCCATCTTCCGCTGCGCCTGCCAGGCACGGAGAGCCGCGATCTGGGAGACCGAGCGAAGGAGCCAAGCGGGAAAGTGGTGCGTCACTTCCGGCCGCTGCTGTGGGGAAGGAGGGGGGATACCGGAGGGGAGTGAAAGAGCTCGTTTGAATTTTAAAATCTTTATTACTAAAGGGGTTATGCGGCAACAATATTTCATTGTACTGATGAGGCTCCGATATTCGTATTATAATACGAATTATATTATATGCTGCAGATAGGTATTTCTGGATACAATTGTTACTAACAGGTTTACTGCAACAGTTGCTCTACAGCTGTAGACATGTTTGGTTCACATATTACTTCTTGTTCCACAAGAAAATTTGGTGTTAAAATAACCTGCCTTCTTTGGGGTTGCAGACAAAAATGTATTTACTTATTGTATTATAAAAGTTATTAAAAAAAAATTTTTTTTGGTAGAGTTTTTTTCTTCATACAGTGTTTATTAAATATAGACATTTTCTATTAGCTGCATTTAAGTGGTTTCTACAGGAGATTGAGCTGTCAATATAATTTCTAGCCTCATAAATCATTTTGTCATACCCTCAAACAGCCATTGTTTGCTTTTTTAAACAAAAAAGTTTTTGTGGTCCATCATAATGTCTGGGTCATACTTATATTTACTGTACCAGAATATCTGGGAGAATCTTGGGAATATTTGTCTCTCCCGGACATTGGGGAAAGGGAAAGTAAAGGTGGGTACACACGGAACGATGTCGGAAGCGTTCCGACATCGTTAACGAGTGTATCAAATCGTTCATCGTGCTTACACACGGAACGATTGGATACACTTGACAAAAGATTTGTCTATGATCTTCCTGCATGCAGGAAAGATCATAGACCATCGTTAACGATTCACGGGTACGCATACCTCCCAACTTGTGTCCGGATGAAATAGGGACACTCGCGCGAAAAGGGGGCGGGGCGTATGCAAATGAGGGCGCGGCTTATGCTAATTAGCCGCGACCTCATTTTCATACGAGAATAGACGCTGTGCGCATGCGCACAGCGTCTATTCTACTAGATTGGGGGGTCTCCCAACTGCCACCCCCCGCAGCGGGACAATGCCTGCCGCGGGTGGGACGTCGGGACAGGACCCGAAAATCGGGACTGTCCCGACGGAATCGTGACAGTTGGGAGGTATGGGTACGCGCATCGTTAACGATGCACGGAACGATTTGAACGATTGGTCGTTCCCATCGATCGGGAACGCCCACATCGGGCTTCAAATCTATCCGTGTATACCCAGCTTAAGCCTGCCTCCCAGATTCCTCCCACTTCCCAAATGAATTGCATAGTGAGTGACGGGACCACAATAACATGACTGCAGCACCACACCTACCATCTGACTACCACCTACCGGAGGGGCAACAAAGTTATTGCAAATATGGGATAGGTGCCTAGAGTTTGCAATAATATGGCTGCCCCTCCCCCCAACTAAATTACCCACTCCTAAAAAAATAACCCTCCAGTGACAGGGACACTATTCTATGGGGTGAATTTGCTAGATGATATTAATTCAATGTCATGTTTCAAAGGCTAAAGAACAGACCATTTTTTATACTGATTTTAAAATGTTAGGAAATTTGCAATTTAGCAACTGAAACATGGCATTGATCTGGATAAATTTTTTTAACAAATATAAAACATTATCGACCTTTAGTGATTTTACTTCTAAATCTGGAAGGTTAGTAGTTACGCTCTACAGAACAACTCTCAGGTCAATTTTATTTCTTGCCTTTATGTCTGATGAGTCTGGGAACTCCCCAAGTTTGGTAGTCTATCGGAGATTAGCCAACAATGTCCCTTTCCTAAATCGATAATGGCCTAAGACATGGGTCTTCAACCTGTGGCCCTCCAGATGTTGTGAAACTACATGTTCCAACATGCATTGCCACATTTTTTCCTATGAGAGCATGCCAAAACTGTCAGGGCATGATGGGACATGAAGTTCTACAGCATCTGGAGGGCCACAGGTTGAAGACATGTGGCCTAAGAAAACCTGTGATATTCCAGACTACTCAGGGATACCATAGACAAAAAAATAGAATAGTGACTTATCAGGCGCTTGGAAATTCCACCAATTTCAGGATCCCTCTCATGTGCATCACGTATGCAATAAAAGAGAAATGGCATAAAATAGTGAAGTACGTTTAAAACATCACAATTTAATCACAATGGCCATATAAAATGTACAGTTTAAAAACACACAATTTAAAAGCACTACAAACAAAGTGCATCAACAAAAATCCTCAGCAATGAATCCTTAAATAGGAGGAGGTAAGGCAATTACCGGATGGTCTGGAACTAGCTATTACGCAGTTCCAAACAAGCAGGGGTTCCCAATCCTACACGTAAAAACGGCTGGGCTGCCAAAGAGAGGAGGAACCAGAGGACTACCAGTGGATTGCCCAGCCGTTTTTACGTGTAGGATTGGGAACCCCTGCTTGTTTGGAACTGCGTAATAGCTAGTTCCAGACCATCCGGTAATTGCCTTACCTCCTCCTATTTAACCCCTTCCTGACGGAGCCTGTTTTTGCCTTCCTGACAGAGCCCTTTTTTTCAAATCTGGCATGTATCACTTAAGTGGGGATAACTTTTTTTTGCTTTTACTTATCCCAGTGATTTTGAGATTGTTTTCTCGTGACACATTGTACTTCAAGTTAGTGGTAAATTTTGGTCGATACAGTCTGTGTTTTTTTGTGAAAAATTCCAAAATGTCGTAAAAAAATGGAAAATTTTGCGATTTGCAAAATGTTAAATTTTCTGCTTGTGAGACAAATAATCTTACCACTCAAAATAGTTAATAACTAACATAGACCATATGTATACTTTATGTTGCCATCATTATTTCAACCTCATTTTCATTTTTTTGGACACTAGGAGGCTTAAAATATGAATAGCAAATTCTCAAATTTTCAAGAAAATTTCAAACTCTGATTTTTTTAGGGACCAGTTCAGTTATGATGTGACTTTGAGGGACTTGTATGTGAGACACCCCCATAAATGATGCCATTTCAAAAAGTGCACCCCTCACAGTATTCAAAACAGCATTTTGGAAGTTTGTTAACCCTTTAGGTGTTTCACAAGAATTAAAACAAAGTGTAGGTGAAATTTCAAAATTTCATTTTTTTGGCAGATTTTCAATTTTAATACATTTTTCTAAGGAACACAGTAGATTTTACTAGAGAAATGTGACTAAAAATTGATTCCCCCAATTCTTTTGTTTTCATAAATATCTTATATGTGGCCCTAGTGTGCACGGTGACCAAACCACAGGCTTCATAATAGAAGGAGCACCTACTTGATTTTGGAGCCTCCTTTTTATGAGATTATTTTTTAGGCACCATGTAGGTTTATAGGCACCATAAGATGCTAAAAGTTAGGAACCTCCCCCACAAGTGACCCCATTTTGCAAACTACACCCTTCAGGGAATTCATCTAGGGGTATAGTGTACATTTCAAACCCCCAGGGGTTTCACCAATTTTGATACAACTGGGCTGTGCAAATGAAAAAATGTAATTTTTCATTTTCACAGCTCAGTTGTATCAAAATTGGTGAAACCCCTGGGGGTTTGAAATGTACACTATACCCCTTGTTGAATTCCCTGAAGGGTGTAGTTTGCAAAATGGGGTCACTTGTGGGGGGGGTTCCACTGTATGGGTGCTTCAGGGGTCATTCAACCAGAATCTGTGCTGCAAAATCCAAATACTGTATCACTCCTTCCCTTCTGAGTCCTGCCATGCACCCAACTGATATTTTTTGGTCACATGTGAGGCATTGCCATACTCGGGAGAAATTGGGGCACAGATTTTGGGGTGCTTTGTCTCCTTCATTCCTTGTGAAAATGAAAAATTTTGAGCCAGAACTGCATTTTTGTGTAAAAAAATTTAATTTTTTACACAAAAATGCATTTCTGGCTCAAAATTTTTCATTTTCACAAGGAATGAAGGAGACAAAGCACCCCAAAATCTGTGCCCCAATTTCTCCCGAGTACGGCAATGCCTCACATGTGACCAAAAAATACCATTTGGGTGCATGGCAGGACTCAGAAGGGAAGGAGTGATATTTGGTGGTGGAATGAATGGTGGGTGCTATGTCGCATTAGCAAGACCCCCGAAGCACCAATACAGTGGAACCCCCCCACATGTGACCCCATTTTGCTCACCAGCTTTGGGAGGGGGGCTGGCGCTGCGGCTGGTGGGGGGGGTGGGAGGGGTGCTGGCACTGCGGCAGCCGGGTGGGTGGGAGGGGGGGCTGCCGGGTGGGAGGGGGGGGGGGGGCTGGCGATCGGTGGTGATCGGTGCTGTACTTAACAGCACCGATCACCACCGATCACTGGGTTACCGAGCGGCTTAGCCGCCGGTAACACAGAAAACGCTGTGATTGGCTGTTCACATTTGAACAGCCAATAACAGCGATCGCTGATTGGGAATCAGGGACAGCAGACATCTCCAAACTGTCACCGCATCTATAGACGCGGTGACAGTTAAAACCATGACGTATATATACGTCTCCGGTCGGGAAGTACCTCCCGACCATGACGTATATATACGTCATATGTCGGGAATATCTTTCTATCTATCTGTCTCTCTATATATATATATATATATAGATAGATATATATATATATATATATATGTGTGTATATATATATATATATATATGTGTGTATATATATATATATATATATACACACATATATATATACACACATATATATATGTATATATATACACATATATATATATATATATACACACATATACACACATATATATATATATATATATATATATAATTCAGTGTGTCTTTTTTTTTTTTTTTACTTTTACAGCAGCTCATGCTGCTGCTGCTGCTGCTGAGCCTGGCGGGGGGGGCGGGAGGGGGGAGCGCTGCGTGCGCTCAGCGCTTCCCCTACTGAGGACCTGCCGGGCTGCCGGGCTGCCGGGTGAGTGGGTGGGGGGGCTCCTGCTCTGTATTTAACAGCACCGATCACCACCGTTTTCTGTGTTACCGAGCGGCTTAGCCGCCGGTAACACAGGAAACGCTGTGAATGGCTGTTCAGATTTGAACAGCCAATCACAGCGATCGCCGACCGGGGGGGGCATCCCTGCCCCCCCTGGGCGGCGAGGGGGGATGTCTGCTGTCAGGGACAGCAGACATCTCCTAACTGTCACCGCGTCTATAGACGCGGTGACAGTTAGAAGCCATGACGTATATATACGTCATGTGTCGGGAAGTACATCCCGGCCATGACGTATATATACGTCAAATGTCGGGAAGGGGTTAAGGATTCATTGCTGAGGATTTTTGTTGATGCACTTTATTTGTAGTGCTTTTAAATTGTGTGTTTTTAAACTGTACATTTTATATGGCCATTGTGATTAAATTGTGATGTTTTAAACGTACTTCACTATTTTATGCCATTTCTCTTTTATTGCATACGTGATGCACATGAGAGGGATCCTGAAATTGGTGGAATTTCCAAGCGCCTGATAAGTCACTATTCTATTTTTTTGTCTATGGTGTATGGTGAAGGTTTGAGGAACCTTAAGAATTAGTTGACTCACGGCTGCTGGGTGCGCAAAGCTACTCACTCACTTATCTGTTGTTGTTATTACTCAGGGATACCAATATGCTGTATTTTTATATAGCTGACTGATAGGCAGCACAATCATTATATACCTCAGCTGTGAAGCAGAGATTTTTCCAGCTTATCCGGTAGGTTTAATGTGAGTTTGCTACTCTTGTGGAATGTCCTGCACTATTGACATCCTTACTGGACTCCTGGGAAAGAAATATATTCTCCCTGAAGCCCATTAACTGGGGATGTGTCATAATAAGACAAATCAGCATCAAAGATAGAAACTTAGAGGCTGATTAATTTGGTGATGTAAGGTAGTGGCAGAGCAGGTGCGCAAGACCTGAACCTGCGATCATAGCTTAGCGGTTTCCGAGTCTGCAGGGATGACATGGGATACAGTGCATTGTTTTGGTGGAGGGGCTCTGGACAATGCAGGCATGTCCGGACTGCTAAGTGGGGAAGGCTGCGGTGGCTGCGTGACATCACACGCAGGGCTACTCAGGGGGGAAGGCTGCGGTGTATTCATGACATCACACGCAGATGCTGCAATCCGAAACTTGGCCGGCCTGTATCCGGCTTCAGAGTCAGGAGACAGTCTTTAATGTGAGGGCACTTTCCTGGGGTGGGACCATTGCGCCCTTGCTCTGTACTGGGTGTTCCCCCATGCATCCTGCAGAATCAGGCCCTTATAGGCATGCAATGATGAGATTTGTGGCATTTTACACTTTATATCTTCTGCTGTATTACCGTGTTAAGAAGCACCTCTGTCCGCATTTGAATCAGGCTCGGTAAGTCAAAATTGGAGGTGTTGGGTAATGGATGTCAAAATCGCCTAGCCGAATCGCCCCTTGTGCACACAGCTTTAGAATTGCCCTTCCCTATAGTAACCACTGACAAATGTTTGAGTTTTCCGTTCACACAAAGCATGGCCTAAGCAAATTATATATCTCAGAAGATTTAAGATTAAGAATTGTTGACTTGCATTAAGCTGGAAAGGGTTACACAATTATTTCTAAAAGCCATGATGTTCATCAGTCCGCATTAAGACAAATTGTCTATAAATAGAGAAAGTTCAGCACTGTTGTCACTCTCCCTAGGAGGGGTCATCCTGCAAAGATGACCGCAAGAGCACAGTTCAGAATGCTCACAGGGGTTAATAATACTGAACTATTACTTTAAGATTTATGGCACTCAACAAGCATGGTGTTCATGGGACTAGACCACAGTACAGGTCAGTGCTGTTAATAAAATAATATTGCTTCATGTCTGAGGTTTATTAAAGAGCATCTGAGTGTTCCACCGAATACTGTGAAAATATTCGGTACTTGTTTCCTAGAACGGCCACAATCGTGAGTGATCGTGGCTCTTAATTAAGGGACACGATCCTCACGATGTGGCCGATTTTTTACAATTTTTTGCCTTTGAATGACAGAAATCGGGTCAATCGGTCGGTCGCGACCAATTAAAATCGGCCGCGATGCGACCGACCGATTCACCCGATTTTTCCATAGACTTCAATGTTAAAAAATCTTTTAACATTGAAATCGGGAGGATCGCGTCGGTCTTGTGCCATTATAATGGCACAAGATTAGATGGACTTGATTAAGTCCATCTCACATAGGGAAAAATGATAAAAAAGGTGAAATGGGCCAATATGACCCATTTCACATTTTTTATGTGCCCGCCATGACCCCACGATAGACGTCAACCCGAAGCGTGGCGAGCGCAGCGAGCCCGCGAGGGGCGGCGGTACGCGTCCTCCGACCTTTTCATTCCCCTACTATCCACGTCGGCGTGGAGTTGAGAATATATAGTGTGGCGAGCGCAGCGAGCCACCGAGCCTGAAGCGTGGCGAGCGCAGCGAGCCCCGCGAGGGGACGCGTATACCTGTGAAGTTATACGCGTCCCCTCGCGGGGCTCGCTGCGCTCGCCACTATATATTCTCAACTCCACGCCGACGTGGATAGTAGGGGAATGAAAAGGTCGGAGGACGCGCACCGCCGCCCCTCGCGGGCTCGCTGCGCTCGCCACGCTTCGGGTTGACGTCTATCGTGGGGTCTAGCCCACTTAGTAACATTTGGGGGGGCAATTGAAAAAAATCTGGTGAAAAAAAAAAAAAAATCGGGTGAAAAATCGGTCGGTCGGATCGGTCGCATCGCATGCGACCAAATCGCATGCGATGCGATCGATCCGATTTTTTATCTTCCGACCACAACGATCTAAATCGTTGTGGCCGTGCTAGGAAACAAGTACCAAATATTCTGTGGACAGATGAAACAAAAGTTGAGTTGTTTGGAAGGAACACACTATGGACCTTATTCAGGTCCATTCGCAATGGGCGGTTGTTCGCACGGGGACCAATGTGTTACTGCGCATGTGCATTTCTGCACATGTGCATACCCACAGCAAATAGTCAGATCACTAGGTGCAAGCACCAAGGACGGGGTGGAGAGGGGTGGCCCAATAAGCATATATTAATGCCCAGCGTTTCATGGGCGTTCCCATGAGAACGCTGGGCATTCTCATGCTAATGAGTCCATGATGTGGGCGGGCAGCTGACATCACCGAATGTCAGCTTCCCGACACTTCCTTCTGAACATGCACACATATGAAAGGATGCCTCAGAGCACCCTTACATATGCGTGCACGTTCCACATCATTCGATGGTCCCCCAAAAACCCTGACCATCGACCTGAATCGGCCCCACTGTGTGATGTTAAATACCATTTACTAAGTGTTACAATGGAAATTGTAATGCTGCTATGCATGTATATCAGAATACTGCCTCCAAGCATGACATGTATAAATGTACAATGAGTCTAAGGCCCTTATTCTGATCGGTGCGGAAATTCCCGCATGCGGACGGACCGCCGATGTTGATCGTCTGCGCATGTGCAGAGGTCACTCTGCGCATGTGCAGGCGATTTCGCCGCACGGATTCTTTATACGCCGCACAGGGGGCGTAGAGGGGCGTGAGGGGCTACTTATCCTCATTACCCTATGCATACGCCCAGCGTTTCATGGGCGTTCCCATGCAAACGCGGGGCGTATGCATGGTAATGAGGCCGTGACGCGTGGGTACGGGGCGGGCATCTGACATCGCCGGATGTCAGCTGCCCGCCCCCATACATGATTTCACACGGACAAGTGTCCGTGTGGTCTTGTGTTGCGGGACCTGGTGGAGCGTGCGGCCCTGCATTCGATGTTCGGCGACCATCGAATGCAGGGGCTGCTCCCAAGACGGAGGAGGCGTATCCCCGTCCAATTTCATGCGGATCGCCACATATCCGCATACGGACGGCAGGTGGCGATCCGTATGGAAGGCGGGGATTCGCCTGCACGGTTGCGGCCGCATATTCTGATCGGGCCGCACCGATCAGAATAAGGGCCTATATGAAGTAGACTAGAGTTAATGCATTTTTCATACTTTGGTTGATTTGGACAGGAAGTTCCCACACAGTGCTGAAATAGTTTAGTAAACAGTCTGGGTTTTGATGAGCATTATGTGGAACGTGTGAGTCCACTGAGAATTGAGTTACATTTTTTCCATTGCAGTCATCGCTATTGACAGTTCTTTCCTTTGAATCCAACAAATACTTGATTCTAAATGATGTTGCAAAAGCTAAAGATGGTAACAGATTTACCTATTTTTTTCTGTATGGCAAAATTCTGCAAAGCTGTAGTACTGGTGGAACTGTGATTGAGTGTTAAAATCTCTTACTGATAATAATAAAATTCTGAGGGCCAGCATCCTTTAGCCCATATATATGCTTGCTCTTTTCATAAGATCACACATAATGGCCCTGGCATTTTGGATCTCCTCGGTGGCTTACATAGGTATGCTAACTTACTCAGCGCCATTGCTGCCACATTTAAGGGTGGCCAAGGGTGGTTGGCCACCCTTAGCCCTGTCCTTGGATGCATCTTGTTAAAGCCTCGCCGCTTTCTCTGGCCACACCCCACAAAGCCCTGATTAGACCTTAGCCCTGACATCATAGAGTACCTTCAATAGGTAAAACCATTGAGGGGTTCATGTCATTGATGCTCAGCACTTATGGTCATCTGTAGTCAGAATATGACAGGCATATAAGCAGAGTGCAACATGTATCTGATCTACTATTCCTAAATGACATAGGTTTTGAACTTTAAATGGTTTCCATTTTAAATAATCATACAGACTTATTGATGCCTACAAGTTGCAGGTTTTCACACATTTTTGTCAGCATCCAATTTACATTTAGGAATTTTGGGAGGAACCCCACACATAACATGGGGAGAACATGCAAACTCTACATCAATGTGTTATTGGGAGGAAATCAGACCATATACATTAGTGCAGTGACTCAGTAGTTGCATCAAACCATGCTGCACATAGGGGTCTTCACATGTCTAGATATATAACAGTGGTTGTCCTTTATGAACAAGAATAAATCAGCTATTGTCATGCCATGTACCTCAAATGATGTTTTTAAATATGCCCAACACTACAGAATTGCAGAGCAGGGTGGCAGCTTTTACAGAACAGAAATCTCAATAAGCCAATTGGAGGATATGGCTTGAATGAGGGTAATTGGTCAGGTACATCAGTGTGTACAGGGCTGGTATAAGGTTTCTCTGAACCCTAGGCAAACCATGAACCTTCTGCCCCCTCAGGGACATAACTCCCAGAGGCAATGGAGACGCCATCCTCTGGACTAATAAGGGGCACCTGTATGTACAGCAGCACCTGTGCGGTTCACAGTGGGATCCTAGTGTGACCGCTACTCTACCACTGGAGCTCTGCGGTGCACCCACATAGTTAACTGGCTTTATCCCATTCAGACTCGGTGGCACCCCCACGGACGGGCGGCAGTATAAAGTTTTTTTTTCTGCACCGCGAGTGCACACAGCCTGCATGCCGCCCGCAGTGCCTGTCTGACAGCAGACGGCAGTATGGAGAAGCTGAGCAGCTCCCTGCATCGCACACACACTGTCTTCCTCCTGCGACCTGCCCCCTCTTCCTCATGGACACTTGCGCTGAGGCATGTAGCGCTGTCTGTGAATGCCTGGATGACATATCATGTCCGGATCCGCCCCCTACCCATTGCTACCTGCGCCTGTCAGCTGTCAATCAAATGACGAACAGGCAGCAGCACCGCCTCCCCTTCCTTCCCTCTTCTCAGAGTGCTGTGCCAGTGCCACTGCCAGTCCTCAACACTCCGCCCCCTCTATCTCCTCCCCTCTTCTTCCATCTCCTCCTCTCCCCTCTTTTCCCCCTCAGTCACGAGAGGGGTGTAATTTTATATTAATTTAGACACTTTTTAAATAATGGGCTGGGTTATGTGCCTAAAGGTGGCCATACACGCTGCAATAACACCAGGCATATTCAAACAGTGGCCCTCCAGCTGTTGTGAAACTACACATCCCTGCATGCCTTGACATAGTTTTAGCATTCCCTAATAGCAAAACTGTGGCAATGCATGATGGGACTTGTAGTTTCACAACAGCTGGAGGGCCATAGTTTGGACATGCCTGCACTATACCAAACAGATTGAGCAATAATGCACAATATGTTTCATAAATAATGCCCATTACATGTTAAGACACACACCCTAATCTCCATTAAGTATTATGCCAAACACCATAATGCCTATTAAAATTTATGATACATAAGTGTTGCTTACCTACATGTTCATTGCCAGGGGTTCCATGTTCATTGCCAGGGGTTCCATGCTCATTGCCAGGGGTTCCATGCTCGTTGCTATGTGGGATTACATGCTCATTGCCAAGGGGGAATACATGCTCGTGGTAACTGGGGGACAGCCGCCTCCGGGCAGAAAAATTGACATGCGGGTAGAGAGCAGGGGGCTGCCCGGCTGTATTCAGAGCACCGCTATTTGAAATAATACCCATTTCACACCAAAAAATGCAGGGATTTACCCAGGAATATGGTCCCAGGATCATGCAGGGACATTCCCGGACTGGCCCATTTTACACCAGCCTAGTCCCTGCTTTTTCTGGTGTGAGGGTTAGAGAAAACCACCCTCGCCCCCCTTTAAACAACCAGCTATTTCTTTGGAACTCACTGACCCATTTACATGTAGGCTTCGAATGATTTTGGTCCCGTGAGACTGGGCAGTTTGGTTCCAGAGAAATCTGTCCTCAAACAACATGAACAGCCATGAAATTACATTTCTGAAATGTAATTTCATGGCTGTTCATGTTTTTACCCGCAATATTGCTAAAACCAATTAACCCATATGGACCAGGTATCAGATTGAAGGCCCAGCGATTTGAGTTCGACTGAGATCAACCTCGAGCTTCTGTGATGCCAGAGGGGGAACTGACAGCTGTTGGAACCGGGTGGAGGTCGGAATTAGCGGGTCCCATGTTATCCTATGGGGAAAACGTTCCAGGTTTGCCTGGCAGTATCTCTGGTTCCCGGGGGGCTAGCGACGCGGGGCTGGGCTCGTTGGAAAGCCCTGGCCCTCAGCTACAAAATGAGCCTATTTGTAGAGTGGGCCTGGAGCTGTAGCTCCATCAGGCCCATTGTTAATTCGGCCCTGTGTGCGATGCAATGCTATCTAGCCCATAAAGTATGCAATTATCGCAGCATGTATAGGCACCTTTAGTGCCTGCAACATTTTGCGGACACAGCACTGAGATGATGTATGCATACACGTACATGCACCCGAGATCCTCCATAGGATGGCATGTTGCATACGCTCCCACTATCGGGCTGCAGCTTGTTGCAATGGCAATGTGAAAGGGCGCAAAATTTATGGTTTGCAGGAGGGCGCCGGACACCCTAGCACTGGCCCTGAACATGCTTTACACACAATAATGTTTAAATATGTAAGCAGATGTGGTACCAAGACTTTCAAAAGAGACTAAAATTGTAATTGAAAATAAAAGAACTTTTATTCAAATAGTCATGGCATGGGCATCTGAAGGAAGAGTCTCATGGTGGCCTAAAATAATGTCTGGGAAAAAAAATGTCACTGAGGTAATATATATCTCGCTTCGTGATTTTTCAAAATGGCTCCTTATGTGTTTATAGAAACTGCTAGTTTACATTTTAATCCAACTGAACTGTACTCCAACATCCTGACTGTCCCACCAGCTTTAATTTGAAGATATTAAATTATTAAATAGGCGGTACTTGTTTCCTAGCACGGCGCCTATCACATGGCATTGTGTACCTTATTTAGTGGTGTGGAATGTGTGCGATGCGATGCTTGTACAATTAAATATCGCATAGCATCGCATGCCAGCAAATGGGATGCGATGCGATTTTTACATCTCATTGTAAGCACCCATCACATCTCATGGCATGGGTGCTTGTACAATTAAAAATCTAATTGCATCGCATCGCATGCCGCAATATTCCAGGGTGATGCGATGCAATGAGATTTTTAGGAGCCCATACGATGGAAATCGTGGGCACCGTTCTTTGAAACAAGTACCAAATAGGCTACCACTCAGAGCTACATATAGACTACCCCACCATGTCTGTATACTAGTTCATGATGAATGGACCTAATGGGTTCTTCCACAGAGGAGACTGGTCCAACCTGTCACATCCACCATGGCTCTCACCCAAATCCCCTGTGCTGTGCCCAGCCCTAGGCTCTCTAATCGCATATGTAACACCATGACACTCACCTCTGCTTATGTCCCTGGTCCTGGTGGGGTACATGTGTCCACGCTGTCATCGCGTGGTGACGCTGGTGCTGTGTGCCCTGGTGCCGCGTGGGGCATGAGCGATGTGGGTCCTGAGTCGCCATGTGTGTTTGTGCCTGGTTAGGCCAGGGTCTGAATGCCGGCGTTTGCGCAGCTGCGCACAATCACAGCCGGCTGTAACCTGTCGCCCCCTCTGGTGGCCGCCATCTTTTTGGTTCCCTCAGCTTCTCCTGTGCGGCTCTGCCCCCCTGGTAATGGGCTGACCAATTGCCGCACAGTCCACCTGTTAAGTACTGATTGGCCAGGTTAGATCGGCAGTCAGTACAATGATGTCTAACCCTATGCATCATTGCTCCGCTCTGACTCTGTAGTTCCCACTACAATCCTGCGTGTCTTCAAAGGAAGTCTCTCCTGCTGATCGTCCACTGCTCTTTTCAAGTACCACGGACTCCACTGCCGCCAATGTGGATTCAGCAAGGTTAGCCCCCCAAAGGGGTATTATCTTGCTCATCATTCCCGACGGTTATATCCAAAGGTTACCTCTGATTGCAGCCACGATCCAATCCAGCAAGTACAGTCTTCTTCATTTATATTCTTCATTTATATTCATCATCCAATCCTCCAAATCAATCCTCCAATCCGTCAACCAATCATCCAATCTATCAACCAATTATTCAATCCTTCAATCCTCCAATCAATCTTCCAAACCTTCAACCAATCATCCAATCTTTCAACCAATCATTCAATCTCCCAATCCTTCAACCAATCCTCCAATCCTCCAACCAATCATCCAATCTTTCAACCAATCATCCAATCCTTCAACCAATCTTCCAACCTTCCAATCTTCCAATTGTTTCTTCAATCTTCATTTCAACATCCAATCTTTCAAGCATCCTATCAACTCGCTACTTCTTCATTTATTCTTCAAGCAATATTACAATACTCTTTCAAGTATCAAGCATCATCATATTCTGCAATAACTTATTGGACAATTGACTTTTATATTTGCATAATCTACAGCAGTGGTCTCCAACCTGTAGCTCACGGGCTACCAGTAGATCATGGTCATAGTTTGGGTAGCTCACCTAGCTGCAATACTCTGTCAGTGCCTGAAATCAGGACCTGACGCCTGGAGTCACAAGGCAGGAAGTGAGAACCCAGAAGCCAGGGCAGCTGCAGAGGGATCCAGTGCCATTGTCCTATAGCAGACCGGAGGCTGCTCCGGGGACCCTCCAAGATGCACACCACCAGGAGCCACTGTTGGGAGACAGCAGCACAGCTGACACTCCCAGGGCCAGATGTACTAAGCTTGAAAAGTGATCAAATAGAGAGTGATAAATCACCAGCCAATCAGCTACTACCTGCCATGTCACAGGATGTGTTTGAAAAAATGACAGGTAGTAGCTGATTGACTGGTGGTTTATCACTCTCCATTTTATCACTTTTCAAGGCTTAGTACATCTTGCCCCCACAGAGATAAGTGGGAAGGTAGTTGGGAGACTCTGCAAGAGAGAGAGGGGGTCCGTTGGAAGTCAGCCAGGCAGGTACAGGGTCCACATAAGAAATTAGCAGATGTTTCTAAAAACATTTTTAGCAGCTCTTCAAGCGGTTTTATTTTTTTCGAGTAGCTCACACCCCAAATAAAGTTGGCGACCACTGATCTACAGTATATCATTTGTGCCATCAGTATCACTTGTTTGTAATATCTTTATTAAACCAATTTAATTTTATTCTATTGTTTCACTCCCTTCTGTTGTGGATGCAACATCCTTATATTAAAGCACCCAGCCTCCGTTACACTACAGCTGGTGCTTCTAAGAACGTGACACAACCATTGATACGCCTGAATCACTGCCATATGATGAATACCAATTGGTTTCAAAAACACATAGGCCGATATGTAATAGGATGCGAGTTTTAGCACAGTTTTGAACTCGCACCAACTCGCACTAATTCGCATGTTTCAAACTCGCGTTTTTGCCTCTAAATTCGCATATGTAATGGATTGGGAATTTGACGAGCAAAAGTGCGATATGGTTCGATTTCGGCCGCTTTTTTAGACCTGAAAATGTGCGATTTTCAGTCATGAAAATCGGCACATTTTCAGTACAGTGCGCTGTGTTGTAAAAAAAAAAAAAAACAACAACAACCGGCGTGCGGTCCCCCTCCTAAGCATAACCAGCCCCAGGCTTAAAAAGCCGGTGCTGGTATAATAAAATCAAAGGAACAATCAAGTTGAGGTTCCCTGGATTTTATAAAACCAGCACCAGGCTCAAGGTCCGGCGCTGGTTCCCAAAGAATTATGGTTATTTGGTTATTTAAAGAACCAGCACCGGACCCAAACAGCCAGCAGGGTAATGCCACAGCCGGGGGGAGACTTTTTATACAAGTCCCCCCGGCCAAAGCATTCAGCCCTGTGGCTGGTCAGCATGGGCAGGGGTCCTGGGGAAGTGGGAACCCCCCCAAAGAAGGGTTCCCCCCCCCCCTCCAGAACTTACCTGCCCATGCTGAAGCCCGGGGCTGTCCTCCATGCCCCTGGGCTGTGGGCATGGAGCTGATTTTGTGTAAAATCAAGTTAAATCTATTGTTTTTAACAGTGGTACTACAAGTGCCAGCAAGCCTCCCCTGCAAGCTGGGACTTGGAGAACCACAAGTCCCAGCCTGCAGGGCATTAAAGGGCCCGCTGTAACTTGTAGTTCGACTGTTAAAAAAATAGTACACAAAACACACACTGACACACATTTTAAATAAAAGTTTAATACACACATCACACACACACTCATACTTACCTATCTTTATCCCGTCGGTAGGTCGCTGGCTCTAGTGTCGGCAGCTCCGGTGTTGGCGGCTCCGTGTCGGCGGCTCCGGGCTCGGCGTCCTGTCCGACGATAATCCATGTTGGACCTGTGGAAGTAAATCCTACTCACCAGGTCCACCATGGATGGTCTTCTGTCTTCTCTTCTCTCTTCTCTCTTCTTCTTTATCTTCAAGCTCTTGCGGCTCCGGCAGCTCCATTCGGCAATATGATGAAAGGCGCTGGAGATGTTTGATCTTCAGCGCCTAACATCAGAATGATTCTATTGGCTGCTCAGCAGCCAATGAGAAGCGCCGCTGGGAGCAGCCAATAGAATCATTCTAAGCACCGGCGTTGAAGAGGCAACATCTCTGCGGAGACATGTTGCCTCTTCAACGCCGGTGCTTAGAATGATTCTATTGGCTGCTCCCAGCGGCGCTTCTCATTGGCTGCTGAGCAGCCAATAGAATCATTCTGATGTTAGGCGCTGAAGATCAAACATCTCCAGCGCCTTTCATCATATTGCCGAATGGAGCTGCCGGAGCCGCAAGAGCTTGAAGATAAAGAAGAAGAGAGAAGAGAAGACAGAAGACCATCCATGGTGGACCTGGTGAGTAGGATTTACTTCCACAGGTCCAACATGGATTATCGTCGGACAGGACGCCGAGCCCGGAGCCGCCGACACGGAGCCGCCAACACCGGAGCTGCCGACACTAGAGCCAGCGACCTACCGACGGGATAAAGATAGGTAAGTATGAGTGTGTGTGTGATGTGTGTATTAAACTTTTATTTAAAATGTGTGTCAGTGTGTGTTTTGTGTACTATTTTTTTAACAGTAGAACTACAAGTTACAGCGGGCCCTTTAATGCCCTGCAGGCTGGGACTTGTGGTTCTCCAAGTCCCAGCTTGCAGGGGAGGCTTGCTGGCACTTGTAGTACCACTGTTAAAAACAATAGATTTAACTTGATTTTACACAAAATCAGCTCCATGCCCACAGCCCAGGGGCATGGAGGACAGCCCCGGGCTTCAGCATGGGCAGGTAAGTTCTGGAGGGGGGGGGGAACCCTTCTTTGGGGGGGTCCCCACTTCCCCAGGACCCCTGCCCATGCTGACCAGCCACAGGGCTGAATGCTTTGGCCGGGGGGACTTGTATAAAAAGTCTCCCCCCGGCTGTGGCATTACCCTGCTGGCTGTTTGGGTCCGGTGCTGGTTCTTTAAATACGGGGGACCCCTAGTCATTTTGTCCCCCGTATTTTGGGAACCAGCGCCGGACCTTGAGCCTGGTGCTGGTTTCATTAAATCAAGGGGACCCCTATTTGTTTGTCCCTCTGATTTTATGATACCAGCACCGGCTTTTTGAGCCCGGGGCTGGTAATGCTTAGGAGGGGGACCGCACGCCAGTTTTTTATTTAAATTTCTTTTTAAACTATTTTTTTACAGCAGAAGCATGCACAGATCTCAATGATCTGTGCATGTTTCTGCCTAAATCGCCAGTCAGAAGCTGGTCTATTTTTTTTGCGATTTTTTTGAAGCTCCCATATGCGACTTTAGAACTCGCATCCTATTACATATGCGAGTTCTATAGTTTACTATGGGAAAACATCTGGATGCGATTTTCAGTGTGCCTGAAAATCGCATCTTTAAAATGTGCGATTTCGCGGTAAAAAATGCGATTTTTACCGCAACTCGCATCCTATTACATGTGCGATTTTTAGAAAAAATGCGATTTTGGTCAATTTTGACCAAAAATCGCAAAAGTCTAAAAATCGCACCCTATTACATATCGGCCATACTGTACATTCTCTATGCTTACTTGTGGTGAGAGCAAAGTAGGTCGTAGGCAAATCCAGTGAGGTGTGCAGATGTACTGGATATTTTCTGGATGGAATGTGTCCTAAATATAGCCCCATCCAGTACCACAGCTTGAACACATTTTTTTAAATGCTTTCAAACTGAAATCTGGTTTCATGCTGTGTCACAACAAAGTCTAGCACATTTGATCTTCAACTCATGTATAAATGTACCACAATTACCAGCTAACTAGTGGATATAGGTGACTCCCCATCTGCACAAGCTGGTCTGTCTGCATATCTCCCAACTGTTCCGCTCATCACGGGAACGTCCTGTTTTTTTGGGATGTTCCCGCATCCCTCCTGTGGCCAGCAGTGTCCCGCGGGGCAGTTGTTAGTTCCCCCCTGTCATCAATGAACAGACGCTGTGCGCATGCGCAGCTTCTATTCCTGCAGCCGGAGGGGCTGGGGGCATAGCCAGCAGCTCACACAGCGGCGAAACGGGGCATGGCCTCGCAGTAGCACCACAAGTATAGGCCACGCCCCCTCCTGCGGGGCTACACCCCAAAAATTTTGCCACACGCCTGCGCCACGCACATTGTCCCGACGGGCATCGGCAGAATGTTGGGCGGTATGTATCTGAGTCCAGAATCATGTTGCATAACATTACTTTATCATTTCTCAAACCTGTACCGAAGACCTGTTGGAACCTAAAACTAGCTCACTGACCAGCTGAATACTATAGAAAATGCTTTTGCATGCAATGTTACCTCACTTTTGATGTATGCAGATCATTTGAGCTTTGTGCACCAACTTCCTCAATCACTCTTTTGTCACGTGTTACACCTGTGGTTAGATCTTGTCTGGAAGTAACCACAGGCTTAGGGGCTGTCTGTTACTGGAACCTAGGAGCCTTGATGAGGGTACTGTGCATGTCAGAGACCATAAGACAGCAGCTAGACATGACCACGGAGTAAAAGATAAAGGGGCAGATTTATTAAGCTTGGTGAAGAGATACACTGGAGATAAAGCGGAGAAAAGGTAAAAGGAGATAAAGCACCAGCCAATCAACTTCCAACTGTCTTTTTCAAACACAGCTGATTGGCTGGTGCTTTATCTCCTTTTACCTTTTCTCTGCTTTATCTCCAGTTTATCTCTTCTCCAAGCTTAATAAATCTGCCCCAAAGTCTTTATTGACCACAGAAGACAGTATCATAAACGGTAGACTTTGGATAATGATAAGGTATTGCAGGTAATCACAGGCAGTAGAAGATATGCATTAATAGTAATATCTAGATGGCAATATCTGCAATGTGGGACTGATGAAGGACTGATGTAGGACTGATGAAGTCCAACAACATATAGCATATGTGGTAAAGGTAGCTGGTACAGTGTAGTAACACCGATGGAGCCCAGAGCATATATGGTCATAACTGGTACAGTGTAGGAACACTGAAGACGTCCAGAATAGAAATAATGCAGATGGTTGACCACTCTGGACCTGGAGAATACCACGGAAGCCCGGTCATGGCATGGAAGCACTGATGGTGGGAAATATCGACCAGGAGATCACCAGTGAAGGAGAGAGTCGCAGATGCTAAGTATCAATGGAGGACATGGATGGTGGTAGGTATCGATGAAGGATGCACCTTTAGCGATCAGTCGTGATGTAGGAACATCGATGGCGATGAAGGTAAATGAATAACACACCAATGGAATTGAAGTGTCGTTGACGGAGCACTGATGATGAGAAGTACTGATGGCGAAGCACCAATGAGAAGTACTGATGGCAGAGCACCGATGGTGAGTAGTACCGATGGTGAGAAGTACGGATGGTGGAGCACCGATGGCAGACCACCAATGGAGCAAGGCAGCTGCTGGTACTTGTGTATTATCACGGTGCCCCCAATGTTGGTCGCACAATGTTTTTATCGCATCGCATGCCATACACCCGATGGCATGCGATGCGATTTTACACCACTATTCGATTAAAAATTGTACAAGCACCCTAATGGGTGGTTTTAAGCACCCTAATGGGTGCTTACAATGTAAAATGCACCCCCACGCCCCCCCCCCCCCACTATAAACGTGAACCCGAAGCATGGCGAGCGCAGGGAGCCCGCGAGGGGGCGGCGGTACGCATCATACGACCTTTTCATACCCCCACTATCCACGTCGCCGTGGAGTTGATTTTAAATAGTGTGGCGAGCGCAGTGAGCCACCGAGCCCGAAGCGTGGCGAGCGCAGCGAGCCCCGTGAGGGGACGTGTATACCTGTGAAGTTATGCACGTCCCCTTGCGGGGCTCACTGCGCTCGCCACGCTTCGGGCTCGGTGGCCATTGTAAGCATCCATTAGGGTGCATTTAACATTGTAAGCAGCCATTAGGGTGCTTACACAACTTTTGGTAGTTTACCTAGAACGGCGCCCACAATCTATATCGCGGGTATCTTGCCGCAAATCGCAGGCATCGCATGCATCTTATGTGTTTGTAATGTTAAATTCCCTTCCAATCAACCAGATCAACCCAATGGACCCGATTTTACATAGGGAACAATCTTAAATTCCCTTCCAATCAACCAGATCAACCCAATGGACACGATTTTACATAGGGAACAATGTTAAATAGCCCCCAGACCACAAATTGAATTGAATATCCACCCTGAAGTGTGAAATGCCCCCCCCCCCATTGTTAACGTCACCCCGCGGTCAACGTCATCCCGAAGCGTGGCGAGCGCAGCAAGCCCGCGAGGGGCGGCGGTACGCGTCCTTTGGGCTAGGTGGCTCGCTGTGCTCGCCACACTTTCTACTCTTAACTCCACGCCGACGTGGATAGTGGGGGTATGAAAAGGTCGGAGGACGCGTACCGCCGCCGCTCGCCACGCTTCGGGATGCCGTTGACCGTGGGGTGACGTTAACAATGGGGGGGGGGGGGGGGGGCATTTCACACTTCAGGGTGGTTATTCTATTCAATTTGTGGTCTGGGGGCTATTTAACATTGTTCCCTATGTAAAATCGTGTCCATTGGGTTGATCTGGTTGATTGGAAGGGAATTTAACATTGTTCCCTATGTAAAATCGGGGCCATTGGGTTGATCTGGTAGATTAGAAGGTAATTTAACATTGTTCCCTATATAAAATCGCTACAATCGCACCCATCGCATCGCAGGCATCGCATGCCACTATAATGGCATGTGATGTACATGCGATCAACGCGATGGGCGCCGTGCTAGGTAAACAGTACCCAATTTTTAATCGCATCTCATCGCATTGGCCCTTATTCTGGTTGGTGCGGCCAGAGCCGCACACGGGGCTCCAGCCGCACAAACCAATCCCCGCCCACCCTACGGATCGCCACGGCCGTCCGTACACGGACGGCTGGCGATCCGCACGAAAATGGTGGAGGCGTACGCCTCCACCATGCTGGGAGCTGCCCCCTGCATTCGATGGTCGTCGACCATCGAAGGCAGGTCCGCACGCCGCGGCAGCTCCCGCAAGCTGAGACCACACGGACAATCGTCCGTGTGGTAGCTTGTATGGGGGCTGAAAGCTGACATCCGGCGACGTCAGCTTTCCGCCCCCATGAGTGGCGTCATGCCCCCATTACCATGCATACGCCCCGCGTTTGCATGGGAACGCCCATGAAACGCGGGGCGTACACATAGGGAAATGAGGGCATGATGCCTCTCACGCCCCTATACGCCCCCTTTGCGGCGGACGAAATACGTCTGCGGCGAAGGGGGCTGCACATGCGCAGATTGACCTCTGCGCATGTGCAGTGTCAAAACATCGGCGGTACGGCCGCACGCGGGCCGTACCGATCCGATTAGAATAAGGGCCCTTGTATGGCATTGTATGCCATATACAATGTCATACAATTTTAAAATTGTATGCCATTGTACAACATTGCGTGATATCGCATCGCATACCATCGTATGCGATGCGATGGGCGCCGTGATAATACACAAGTACCCAGCTGCTTGCTGGAGATGACACAGGACCTGGAAGGAGCAAAATCCTCTGAAACAGGGAACCGGGAAAGCAGCTTGAAAACACAGACACCATGCAGGTAATACACTCAGGATGAGATCAGTAGCACTGGCAACTGGCCTTACTTACCAAACATAGATATAGGAAGTGGATTGGCTGGGCAATTAACCAGACTGGGGAACTGACAGGATTGGCTGTGAACGGCCATGTGAAAGGGAAAGACATGACTGCTTCCATGTCTGAGAAAGCATGTTTGTTTGGCACATGGTCTGAGGCCTACAGTAATGGTGACATTGTGGAAGCCGCATGCAGGGCTGGTGTAAGGCTTCTTAGTACCCTAGGCAAAAATTCAACTTACCCCCCCCCCCGCCCCTCCCCATACTGCCACCAGTACCCACTTTCCAACCTCTTAAATCATACTTGCCTAACATTCCGAAAAAGCAGGGAAGTTCCCAAAAATCCCCAGATCCCGGCCGTCTAGGCAGCTGCCTAAAGATAGAGCCGGCCCTGGCCGCATGAGACTGAAGCTGGGCATCGGAGATGACAGGCAGGGGGCAGAGTGCAGGCGGGAGACTGCTGATGTTGTACACTGCAGGCTAATCACACACAGCTCTGTTCAAAACTATGTCTAGAGTACAGTGCCAGCCTTCTCGGGCATCTGGAAGGTAAATATGCCTGCTGTAATACCTGGATGGTGACAACTGGCTTTCTGGAGTCTGGTGTTAAACTCTCACTTCCAAGGCAAACCATGATGATTTCACAAAGAATAAAATCCTTTGTTGGTTCTACCGCTATCTGCAGCTTGGAGAATAAGGAAACACCAGCCAGTATTCAACAATGGCCCTAGATCAGTGATTTTCAACCTTTTTACCTTGCGGCACACTAAATAAGATTTTAAAATTGCCAAGGCACACCATGAGATCCCCACAGGGCAAAACACACTGGCCCCACAGGAAGAAAAAAAAACCTATTGCCCCCCATATAAAAAACAATCACACTAGTCCCAACAGGTAACACAAATAAAATACATTGGCCCTTTAAATGAAAAGAAGAGACCAGTAAACAACACTTGAATTGACGGTGGCTGTAAACTAGTTTGGGCATCTCTAGATCTGGAGGCACACTTGAGAACAGCTCAAGGCACACTAGTGTGCCACGGCACAGTGGTTGAAAAACACTGCCCTAGATCCTCAACTTCCACTGATCTTCCCAAGCAAAGCTAATAGTTATTGAAGGGGTTACTTACCCTCAGAACATTTCTCCAAAGGAGGACTATAGGTTCTCTATGTTCTTTCTACTAATGTGGAGGACAATACTAGGTCTATGGGCCTGATTCAGACCCACTAGCTGGTCTGCAAATTTGCTGCCCGGGCACTGTGAGCAGGGGGAAATAATTTGATGGTAAATGATTTTCCCACTGTGTGCACAGCTGCAAACGCATTTACAGCTGTGCACAGGGGTGGGGGTTGTTTACCTGCTCACTGGGCTCCAAACATTTGCAGACCAAAGAGCAGGTCTGAATCATGCCCCATAAGTTGGGCTTGTGTGGTGCTACTGCTCTAGACATTCCCCACTTCTGTTGCGGTAGCTATCGCCCCACATGTGCTACCCCTGAACATAACGTTGTGTCTCAGGCACCTCATCACCAATCATCTTAGCAACCTAATGGCCAGAGGAAGCATTATTAGTGCTATGTACCACGCTAAGGCTATCCCACCAAATCTGAGCTGCTTAACGGCTAGCTACCCCTCCTAACTTCACTACACACTTTTTTCCCTTAAGGTGCCCATACATGGTACGATGATCGCACCCGTTATGGGCTGGATCGCAACGCGATCCGCGGACAGTACAAAAAGTATGTGCAGCGCATACTTATTGTACTGTAAGATGCAATGCCCACGGGATCGCGCATCGCAACGCATGCGTTTTGCATGCAATGCGATCCGCAGACAGTACAAAAAGTATGTGCAGCGCATACTTCTTGTACTGTAAGATGCAATGCCTGCAAGATCGCACATCGCATTGCATGGTGCTATCACACTGTGTATGGCCACCTTCAGTCATATCCTGATCAAAAACGGACTAAAATTCTCACAAGTTTCTCCGCACTGCCCAGAATGCAGGGCCTTATAGTGTGACTTTGATAAAGGGCCTAATTCAGGTTGGCTCACAAAAATCTCTCTCTAATGGGCAAAACCATGTGCACTTCATTTGGGTGGGGTTTGTTCAAGCTGAAATCTAAATTGCAGTGTAAAAATAAAGCTGTCAGTATTTTCTCTGCACATAAACAAAATAACTCACCCAAATGAAACTCCCTCTGCACATGTTACATCTGCCCCACCTGCAGTGCACATGGTTTTGTTCATTAAAGAAGGAGTTTGCTCTTGCAAACCAATCTGAATCACCCCCATAGGGTTATGAAAATGTGGCATGCCTTCTTCGTCTGAGGTAGCATCTCAGTGCTGACTGTACAATTGATCTCTACACATTATACACAATCAGTTTTTCTTTAAATAATGCAATTTTTTATTTGCCAAGTTCTGTAATTCATTTGAGGGTAAATGAAGCCCATGTGAGTATAAATAACTGTACAGAATGTACTGAGTTTTTGTATTCCATTGTTACAAAGAATTATTTAATGTATTTTTAGAATTTTTAAAGAAACAATCCTGAAAGTCTGCCTGAGTAGGACTAGCATAAACCACAGCAATATAAAATATTTACAGCTAACCTTTAAATGTTTACAGCTAAAAGAAGTTTTAATAACAGTGAGTCATTGAGACACATGAGACATTTGCAGTTGTCCTTCCACTTAACCCATGACTTAAAAAACAGAAAATGATAGAATACACAGCTTAATTCATATTTTTTCCCATTGAAAAATGTAAAGTGGCTGTTGTAGGGTCTGCGGCGGGTGCAACCACAATGCCAGGTCTCTCACTCATCCAAGGCACCACACCCCCCCCCCCCCCCTTTAAAGGCCCTTACACACTGGGCAAAGCAGCAAATTTTTGGTGTTTTGAGAACTGCTTTTAGCCCAAAACCTCCCAGTGTGTATGACCCGGCAATGAGCGGTAAGCACACTCCCGCATCATCGCCGTCCGTCGCCGCTCATCTGCTGGTATGACCAGCCAAGTGGAAGGCTATCCATAACGACCTACTATGGAAAGCCGTTCACCCCACATGAAAATCAATGGGCCAGTCAAAAATCACTCAGTGTGTATGCACTGTGCAGTTTTCAGCCCATCAAGTTTCACAGAGTTGCTCTGCATACACGCTGGGCAAAAACGTATAGGCACCTTAAGAATACAGCAAACCTGAGGCCTGTTCTGAGTGACTCTTGTCCACTAATGGGTGCCTGGAAGGCTAGTGTCATCACCGTGCCGTTGTCACGGCCTGGATATTCTGTGTTCCCGGCAATGACCTGGGTGAGCCAGTGGAGGGCGCAGGGAAACGGAAGCTGGGAGGTTTTAGATATCTGGAGCTCATGCACGGAGAGATGGGGTTGATAACCTGCTGGGGACACAGAGGATTGGCTAGACCTAAAGCAGAGGCGCGGAGTATAAGCCGACAGTGGTATTCACCAGTGACCCCACAAGGGGAACTGCCGACCAGGTCACGGCCCTCTGCCCAGGTTCCTATGTGACTTCGCAGGGATGATACTATGGAGACGGGTAGAGCAGAGATGCTCTACTTAAACCATCAATGGTGGATCGATGGTACTGAATGCTTGGGTAGCAACACAGAGGGCACAGAAGAATAATGGTAGCAAGGTGTGCTCAGAGGAGACTGGGTACAGAAGATGAGCCTGGGAGCCGGTCGATGGTATTTGATGATGCGGCCTGGGAGCCGGATGAAGATACTCAATGGTGCGGCTTGGGAGCCGGTTGATGGTACTCGATGGGAAACGATGGTGATCACTGGAGATCGCTGGAGCGGCCTGGAAGCCGAAAGGAAACAGTTAAGGGAACCCACTGATATCCGGAGACTTCTACTAGTAACCTGGGCTGCAGACAGATAGCTGAATCACACGGAAGATGGAACTCGTGGAAACTTCTGGCAGGAGTGGAATGACCAGGTAAGCAGCAGATGGTAGCAGGTAACAGCGGGACACAGGTAACCGGATCTCTGGAGCAAGTGGGGAGTCTTGAAGAGAGCTTGACTCTAAAGAACTTGCAGGGGAACTGACATGTTGTTCATCCATCTCTGGTCGCCGATGAAAAGGGGGCATTGAGCGATATATCGCTTGGTAATATATCGCCCGGCAATATATCACCGGGTGATATATTGCCCCGTGTGTACGCACCTATAGAGGCAAAATGGACAAAACCATGTGCACTGCAGGTGGGGCAGATAAAGCATGTGCAGATATAATTAGATTTGGGTGGGGTTTTTCTTCAAAGTGAGATCTATATTGCAGTGTAAAAATAAAGCAGTCAGTATTTTACCTGCACAGAAACTAAATAATTCACCCAAATCTAATTCTATGTGCACCTGTTACATCTGCCCCCCTGCAGTGCACATGGTTTTGTCCATCTGAGAAGGATTTTGCCTCTAATAGTGAACTAGAATAAGGCCCATCATTAATCATGGATTTGACCCCGTTCCACAGTTTCGACATTACAAGCATTGTGAGACAAGGACACCTCGGCTGTGGTGGTGGTTGTGTGCTGCAGGGGGAGTAAGTAGGTAGTGCTGGTCGGAAGACTTGCCCACTTTTCTGGGGTGCCAGGAGCGCCAACCGATTTTCAGGAGCCTCCCATTCATTCCGGGAGAGTAGACAAGTATGCTGTTATGTATGGCCAGACATATCAAGTGGCCAATCAATAAGTGTATATGCTTATCAGAATCAGTCACTTGGTCGCCAGATATGTGGGTTGCAGAGAAGAACTCAGTAAAGTTTATAGACTTATACCCCTTTTCCACTAGCCTAAATAACCCGGGTTTTTGCATGGGAGCGCGCAAAACCCGGGATTTTAGGCAGGTGGAAATGCTCCCTGTTGAAATATCCCAGGTCGTGAGACCCGGCATTTCTATCCAGGTAGTGACCAGGGTTGAACACGGGTTCATCCTGGTTCACTGTGTAGTGTAAACAGGTAACCGGGTCGATGCGACCTGGGTCCCATTCACTACAGTGCAATAGCCGGCACTGGGAGATGCTCTCATCTCCCAGCGCCGCCCGACCCCACCTCCCGATGAGATCACTTGCCCGGCATTATGCCGGGTGGAGACTCTAGTGTGAATGGGTTAGCAAGCCGGTTCGCACCCAGGTTGTAGCCGGGTACAAAATCCTGGGTGCGACCCGGGTTGTAGATGGAAAAGGGGTATTATTTTCATGGTGTGAGACTTCTGCTTTTCACATTTTGGGAAAGATGTACTAAAAGCCTTGTGGAGAGATGAAGTGGCCAGAGACATACTTGCCTACTTTTGAAAACTAGTTTCAGAGAGATTATATTTGGCAGTAGAATTTTGCATAGCACCCCATTGAAGGGGCATGTCATGCTCCACTTAAAGGGCGTGTCTAGTTCCATAAATGGAGAGATTGTGGAAAGAGATTGTGAACGTGGCACCTAGAAGCGTGGGTGTGTTCTGATACATGTGAGAGGAATCTTTTAAAATTACGTATATCCAAATGTAGCTGAGCCCCAAAGTAGTTAGTAAGATCTACTATACTTGGTAAAGTGCTGGAAATGGTGCAGATGATTCAATGTTAATGTATCTCTCTCATTCCTTTTCTCCCCACAAATGTTAAGTGTAATGTGGGCTAGGGTTAATTAGGAAGGGAGAGAGGGAGATTGCTGCTATTTCAGGGAGTCTCCTGCAGAATGCAGGAGGGTAGGCAGCTATGGAAAGTACCAGACAATAAACTCCTAACTTTGAAAAGTGTCAGGAGCTGGTTAGTTAGCTACATCTGCCATCATAACTTACTGAACGATTGCCAACTTCTGGGCAGGCCGTTATAAGCAATGACTGCAATGAAACGAGTAACATACCAGGGGGAGCATACTGGTAGGTCTACATGCACAGACTTCTCTTGTCATGTTAGCTGTTGCACATGTTGAGACATACACATTGAGCTAACAGTGAGATATTTGTCCATCTGCTTCCTGTACTTGTAACCCTCCCATTAATCACATTAATGCTTTATTATGACAGCCAACTTGAGAGAAGGATCTGATATTTACTGTGAGTTGTACAACCACCGCTAGGTGGCGTTAAGCTGTGTGGACGCTATGAGAGAGAAGACTACATGCACTGTTTGCTCCAGAGAGACAACTTTACATTGTGCACTCTATGAAGAGACAACCTGGAGTGTCACTTGCGGGGGAGAGTGAGTGCGGCTGGATTAGAGGCAGCACCGGTGACAGCAGAGAGAGGACGAGCACCTGGGCAGCACTACAAGCTCGGAGCCAGCCTGTCATCACGGAAAGTTTCTGGACAAGTCCCACTAACTACTAAGGATAATGCACTGGGTAATGGAGAAGGCAGTGCTGACATTTGTACATAATATACATCCATTTGTCACTTCTGACCTACTCGGATGATCTATAATTATTTCTGCTGTATAATATTTGTTAACCTAATAACCTGTTGTTGATTATGTTGGGTGGTGGCACAGCTGTGTTGTAGAATATGTTAATGTTTGGATACTTGTTTTATTGTATTTCCTATACCACATTTTATTTCTATGAAGTGTATAATATATACAGTATAGATTTGCTTTTCCTATTGTGCAGCACCTTGCAGAAATGAATGGTTAAAATGTGGCCTGACAGACATCATCCTTTATTTTTATTATATAGTATAATATTGAGATGTTTTTTTAATTGCACGTGGGTGAAATAGGTAGGGAGGGAGGGATTGGGAAAACACCATTCTCTTACTACTAGTGTAGCGGCACATTACTAACCTCAAATAGACTTGGCAACTTCTACAGTTATAGCCATACCAAGTTTGTGCACATTATGCTGCCTACATATTGCCTTGTTTTGTCAGTGTAGCTGGTTTCATTTAAAATGACCACACATTATTCTATAGCTGGGACAAAAACATAAAGTGATCTCAATGGAAATGTGTCAGATGCTTTTACTGTGGAGTAAATCAACCAAGTGTTTTAAATAGGAGCCTGGGCATGATGTGCCAAATGGTAAACTAAAAGCTATGCCACCATTCACACTCCTGTGTATGTCCATATTGACCACAGGCTTCCTCAAGATCTGACTCAAGGGCACTTAAAAACAGTTTATATTTATATTTCACTTTTTTTTTTTTTGTATCAGCAACATCACCATTAGACACAATGTAATCTTATCAGAACAATTAGACACAATGTATTGTATCAGCACTTTTACTCAGTGTGATTGGCTTCTAATAGCAGCTGACTGGTGGTATAAATGTGCCCATACAATGCCTGATCGTCTGCCCAGCATTTACAAAAACTCCTCCTTTATCATACCTCCCAACATGACCCTCTCCAGGAGGGACACAATGCTCTGTTTCTGGACCTTATAAATGTATGATTGCCATCACCTGTTTTAAACAGGTTAATTTATTTATTAAAAAAGGTGTTTCACCACAGGTGATGGTAATCTTAAATTAAGAGGGAAGTCCAGAAATATAACATTGTGTCCCTCCTGGAGAGGATCATGTTGGAAGGTATGCTTTATGTGTATTAAACCAATTAATGCAACTGGACTCGGACCATAGTCACAGCCCAGCCTTAAGGAGCCCATACACGGTCCGTTTTGTACTATGCGATGCGCGCTCCTGCGCATCACATAGTACGGTACAAAAAGTATGTGCTGCACATACTTTTTGTACTAGCTATACATCAGATCGGATCGCAGTGCATGCACACTGCATGCACAAGGGATGCGATCCGATGTGTGCTGTTTAAGCACACAACGGATCCGATTAACGGACCGTGTATGGGGGGCTTAAGTTATTGCTATCCGATGGTTTGGCACATTAGGGCATGATTCTGAGGTGGGAATAAAGTAAAGGTGCATACACACTAGACAACAATTTTAAACTGTATACACCATAACAAAATTACTCCCACGAGTCGATAGCAATGTCCCTGCAAGCTAACAGAGTTGGATTAACCCCTTTTCTACTGAGCAGTGCAATAACATTGGATTTAGTGGCTGTGGAAAAGGGGTATTAATTGCACTCTTTGTCTTTTGTTCTTAAAGGTCCATACACACTGGCGTGTATGGACAGCGATGATCGCGGTCATCGCCTGGGGGGGAAGCCGCTCAGTGCATACACACTGAGCAGCTTTCCCCTTGCCCAGCACCATCAGGGGGGGCACTGGGGACGGCTTTGCATAGCTCAGAGCAACGCTGTCCTAAGCAGCTCATCTGCTGGTATTACCAGCAGATGAACGGCTTTCTCGGCGATGATGCTGGAGCGCGCCACAGCGCTCACCGCTAATTGCCAGGGCATACACACTGGCGGGTTTGAGCTGAAAGCCGCTCAAACACGCTGTTTTGAGCGACTTTCTGTTCAAAGTCGCATTGTGTGTATGGGCCTTAACTCTCTAAGGGCCAGATGTATCAAGCTTCAAAAAGTGATATAATAGAGTGATAAACAGATAGCCAATCAGCTCCTACCTGTGCTGTTACAGGCTGGGTTTGAAACTTTGAAGCTTGATACATCTGGCCCTAAATACTAGTAAAATTTACCTTTCCTTAAACACATTTACAATTCCCACTTTACTTTTCTTTTTTTTTTTTTTGTAATAAACTATTTACAAAAATGTACAAAAGCAAAATGCTTTACGGAAACAATGTAATAAAGGCCTTTGAAATCTCTATCACACAGGTGATCATGTCCTGCATGTGTCTGGGAGGGCTCCATCTCTCCATACAGAGCCTAGATTTTTCATATCACAACACTTTAGAAATGGAAAATATATTAAAGGAGTTCAACAGCAATTACCCAGCAATAACTTATCTCCACAGCATTGGGAAGTCAGTGGAAGGTAAGTGCCCTAATGCAAACTGTTCTGTAGTAGAAAAATGGGTACTTGTTTCCTAGCACGGCGCCCACGATATTCAGTCGTACAGCATCGCATGCCATATGCCGGTATGCGATGCGATGTGATTTTAAATTGTATAAGCACGCTATACAATTTTTAATTGTTTAAGCACCCTAATGGGTGCTTACAATGTTAAATGCACCCCCACTATCAACGCCCACTATCCACCTTGGCGTGGAGTTGATTTTATATAGTGTGGCGAGCGCAGCGAGCCACCAAGTCCGAAGCATGGCGAGCTCACGCGTATTACTTTACATGTATTCCGCGTCCCCTCACAGGGCTCGCTGCGCTCGCCACGCTTCGGGCTCGGTGGCTCGCTGCGCTCGCCACACTATATAAAGTCAACTCCATGCCGATGTGGATAGTGGGGGTATGAAAACATTTAACATTGAAAACACCCATTAGGGTGCTTATACAATTTGAAATCATATACCATTGTATATGGCATACAATGGCATACAATTTGATGGTATACAATTTAAAATTGTATAACATCGGCTGCCATCGCGTAACATTGCATCGCATACCATCGTATGCCTTATGGTATGCGATGCGATGGGCACCTTGCTAGGAAACAAGTACCGAAAAATGTATGAACCTCTTAAGTGGTCTTTGTAGCGATGTCACTTTTAGATTCCCCTGGGACCGCAAGGGCTGATCGCGGCACCTGGGAATCAGAAAAATGCATTAAACACTTAAACCCGCCCCCGGGCTCCTATTGGTCTGGCGGGGGGCTTAACTGTTAGGGGTGTGGTTTTTGGATTCCGCACTAAGTTCTTACCCACCTAGGGTGAGAGAGCTCAAGAGAGATCTAGTCTCACCTGTGGTGGGGGGCGGCCTGGGTAGCCTGTAACCAATTTTCAAAAAACAATGTCTATCTCCCAAATTGGGTACAGCTATTTTGAAGAGTTGGTGGTGCTCCCCTGAGTCCAAATGTACAGTAGCAATGGAAAGGAGAAAAGAGGACTCTCTTTGTGGGGCACTCTTGGTATGTCAATTGGTTATGTTTAAAACCTAACTTTTATTTAGTTTTAATTTAAGATAGGTGGGACAAATAGGCCTGTCGTATAAAATCGGATTAAATAAATTGAATACTTCCTATATCCCTTTTGCAGTGAGCCTTTATGATATATGCTATGCACTAGGGCAGGGGTTCCCAATCTTTTTTGAATCCTGGCACCCTAGAGTATCGGAATTTTTTCACGGCACCCCTAGGCCCCCCAAAAAATTATTAGATTGGGTTTATATGCAATTCTTAGGTTCAGTTATGTGGTAAAGGCCAGGATTTGCTTCTGTTTGTACACATTTTACCATTGGCAGCCACCAGCACTGGTTTTGCCCATTAATAATTAACCATAAATAATTTGAATTGGTCCTGGATCACCAACCCGGGGCACCCCTGCAAGTGTTCCGAGGCACCCCAGGGAGCCACGGCACACAGTTTGGGAACCACTGCACTAGGGGATGTTTTTATTAGTAGGAAGGATTATTCCCCTGTGGGGGTCTTAAATCAACGATGTTAACCCAGAGTGGCCGAAGCTCTGTGGTCTGGGGATCGTTTGGAGGCAAAAGTTTATTTTTATAGAATCCTGTATAGGTAATTAAGGGTTGTATTCCCTATTATTGAAGGAGTATTCTAAATATTATTGATGAGGAGGGGACTGCTATTATTATAGTACCAGATATTGTATGTTCAGGGTCTGACTACAGTAAATAAATGTCTGTGAATGCATTGGCCCTTATTCTGATTGACGCGGACTTTACCGCGTACTTACGGATCGCGTCTTTACGGCGTCTGCGCATGCGTGGCGAACGCTACGCGCATGTGCCACGCCTTGACTCGGTACCAGTTCGGGCAAATCCCGTCCAAAACTGTTCACCGCTATCAGTCGGGAAATAGGGGCGTATTATGGGCGTCATGCGGAATGACACATGGGCGTAGTTTCAAAGTGGGCAAAACGGGGCGGAAACATGGGCGGACACGGGGGAGTACACTTATGTTGGGGGGCGTACATTCGGAAACCACTCCGAATGCACGCGATCAAAAAGGGCAGAAATGTGCGGTGTCCACAAGTGTACTATTGCTTTGCGGACACCACTCGTTCATGCGGTAGGCGAACGTACGCCTAATGACTACAACCATTAACACCTGAACCCAATAGAATCTACTCCTTTACTCATTACTCACTAATAGGCCGCTTGTCAGTGCTTTAATTGAAACCATTGCTGCTTCAAGGAAACCTTACTAGTCCCCCACATATGCTGTACTTGTCAGACACTTTCAAACTGCTAACAATGGACATGACAGAATATTAATACTAGCAATACACATGTGTTACTTCATAGTGGGTTGTTTGGCGTAAATACTCCGCTTACGTGCGGTAGCACCGCTTGGCTCCCGTTCGGATGCGGTATTCCCGAGCATACTCTGTAATACTCTGTAATACCGTGCCGAATCGGAGTGTTTCTCCCGCACACGCATGCTTTGTATGTCGTCCGTAAACACGCCCTGTTCTTAAAGAGTGAGTCCGTCCGAATGCGGAGGACACGTGGGCGTTTCTACGGACGATGGCCGCACGCGGCAAAACACCGTGGCGTGCGGACCGCTCCGTAAGAATGCGGGAATATCCGCACCGATCAGAATAAGGGCCATTATGCTGATTCCTGGGCACGGCAAATTAACACTGGTGATTTTCCCCCATGCACTTCCCCCTGCATATTCATCTGGCCGCAAGATTATAGTAGCATATCACACCCAATTTCTGGTTATTGGTGCGTACTCACAGTATTCCCACTATATAATTGGGTGTTAACATTTTTACTTAAAAACTTGTCTTAAATTTTGTAGCTTTAAAAAACAACAACTTATTCTTATTGGTTATCAATATTAATATCAATGATTCCTCTTACCACCTAAGTCCCAGTACAAAGCAGGAAAAGAGAAAAGTCTCTCTTGTAATAAGTAATCAGAAATTTAGATTTGAACTTTTAATATAAAATATAGTGTTTATGGACATACAATAATATAATAACATCTATCAAAGGAAAAAGAAAGACATTTCTTGTTAAATAAACAAGAGAAGATTCTGTTGTATTTACAATATCAGTAATCACAGTAATCAATTATTCCCTTTTCACATCGCACTTTTAAAACGGTATATTGCCGTTTTTTTTCCATTTTAAAACGTTTAAGGCTGCAATGTGAAAGTGCCAGAGTTGATTTACCGGTTAAAGTTAACCGGTATTTCAACACGGTTAAAAAGCAGAGTCCTGCACGTTTTAAAGCCGTTTTATTGGCAGTTTGAACAGCTTGAAACGTGTCCCTTGGGGGTTAAACGGGTTGAATGTTTGAATTAAAACGGTTTTCACCTGCAATGTGAAAGGTCTCAAGGCTCAGACCCGTTTTAAAGTCCCATTTAAGAGTACCGTGTCATTACCCATTTCTGCAATGTGAAAGCAGTATTCGTATGCTTATCATAGAATTTTTGTGCAAGTTTCAAAATATAACACACACACATATATATATATATATATATATATATATATATATATATATATATATATTTTTTATAGATAATAGTCTCAAAATATAGCAGCTCTACAGGTTGTTACCTATACTTTCCAAGAATAACCTAGGAATAATATACAATCTGCATAAATATGCAGATAGATTTTTGCAAATTCTTGAGGAAATAGAAGTCTCAGACCTCAAATTTTATTGTACAAACACTTAATTAAATAGATAACAAATAGACACAGTTCAAAGTCTATTGGCAATATTTATATGAAGTAAGATTAATATAACTGTTGCTGCTTGCTTGGTTAGATAACCTGTCTCATAATAAACAAGTGAGTGAGTTATACCTGTTTATTACACCAATTGGGAGTGGAAAGTGCAGCCTGTCCTGGCTAGTAAGTACGGTGCCCAGAGTAGCCGATAGTCAGTGCAGTGCATTTGCACCCGGAGGCCCAGATGAGAGTGCCCAGAGTATATAGGTTATAGAAGGAAAGACGGTCTTCTAAACTCACAGATCTGAGTGCTGCTGTTCCTCACTTGCCGTTGGTATAGGTGCGGAATGAGTGTCCCATATAGCGAGAGAGCACCTGGAATAATAGCCTTAAGGGCTGGTAAGCAGCACCTGGAGAAGGGAGAAAAGTGTGTGGTCACCGCTGTTACCTCTTTGTGGATCTGCTCTATATCAGGTGACATCCTATAGAGAAGACCAGGAACTTGTGGTGTGTGCAACTGCCTGATGTGGAATGGGGATGAGCCGCCATATGCGGCATGGGATTCAAACAGACGGCCGTTTCGCACCTGCTTGCTCCTTCTGACTGAGCAGGATCCTCATACCTCTTTATCAGTCTGTTTGTTTTATTGCTGTTGTTTATAATTGTAAGAAGCACGGGAATATGCCTTGCTATATAAGAAACTAAATAAATCTGGATTAAGTAATCTACTCCTGCATGCACCTCTTTTAGCATTAGTAACATTAAACACTTTCACATTTGTGTGATTAAAATGATCCACATTTACAATGTTGACATTAGAATCTTACATGGATTGAATGTCAGCATTGTGATTGTTGACAAGTTAGAATGTTAACATACAGTAGTATTTTTTAATAGTAATTTAGCCGTAACTTCAGCCTAATCTGAACCATAACCCTAAACTTCGCATTTAGCATGTTCTACTGACATTCACAATGTCAGCATTATGGCAGTGTTGCAATAATGAGCAAGTACCCTCTATATTTACACACAACCATTAAAAAATGTGACGTATTTTACTTTCTCTGCTGTTGTACATCGTTTTCACTGGTAACTTCCCATTTTAACTTTTGCTTTTTTTTTTTTTTTTGCTCAAAGCTGTTGCTACAAGTTTTACGTTAAAGTCTTGCAAGTAAATAGCAAAGTATGTGTTGCTAATAAGCTATAGGAAGGGTGCAGGCACTGATATTTGATCAGGGGATTGATCTTCCATTCTGAAATGCATAGTGATACTGGTTTTCTGTAGTCTGAATTTTCTCTTTGAAAACTATCCCTTGCTGCACTGAAGTAAAATAACTGATGGCAGCTAAGGTGTCATGCTAGCATTACTATTTTGTTAAGGACTATGGTAGTACCATATTGTCTATTTAGTAGTTAACTGAATCCGTAATTTAACATGGCTGCTACATATTAATACATAGGCCCTTATTCTGATCGATGCGGCCAGGACCGTGCGTGCGAAACCCCGCCTTCCATACGGATCGCCAATTCCGTCCGTACGCGGTAAGAAGCTGGCCGAACGGACCGCACGTGTATTTTTCACGGAATACGCCTCCTCCATCTCAGGGAACCTCCCCCATCATTCGATGGTCGCAGACCATCGAATGCTGGACCGAGTGTTCCACCAGCTCCCGCAACCTCAGACCATTTTACCGTGCAAAAGCAGTGATCTGGGCGGGCAGCTGACATCCGGCGATGTCATATGTCCGCCCCCTACACGTGCGTCACGACTGCATTACCATACGTACGCCCAGCGTTTGCATGGGAACGCACATGAAACGCGGGGCGTATGCATATGGTAATGAGCCCAAATAGCCCTTCACGCCCCTCTCCACCCCCTGTTCGTAGTGTCCACATTTCATGCGGGATTTGGCCGTACCCTCCGCTCGCACATGCGCAGAGACGCCTCTGCACATGCGCAGACACAAAACATCGGCGGCACGAACGCACGCGGTTATTACAGCACCAACCAGAATAAGGGCCATAGTGCACGAGCAATTTAATAAAGTGCAACACAATGCTGTGGTTTTGCATATATCAAAAAAATCCATGCAAATGTGTGCCCTCCTTCTAGGACAAAACCTGTCATTAAATAAAACTAATAGTCATTATTTTAGTCTCCATTTATGGCTCATGCAAGTGAGGGGATTTAATATTGTCTTTATTACGTTAGGCGTTTTTCGGCGTGAAGCTTTGTTATGTTGCATAAAAAAACAGGTACTTGTTTCCTAGCACGGCGCCACCGATTTTGATTGTATCCATCAGGTCGGAAAAATCGGGTCGATCGCATCGCATGCCAACCAAATCGCATGGAATCAATGTAAAATGGTCCCTGAGACCCGATTTTACATTGATTTCAATGTAAAAAGCCCCAAAACCCCCCATTTTAATACTAAACCCCCCCTCATGTTTCAAATGCCCCCCCCCCCACTGTTAACGCCACCCCACTATCGACGCCAACCCGAATCGTGGCGAGTGGCGGCGGTACGCGTCCTCCGACCTTTTCATATCCACGTCGGCGTGGAGTTGATTTTATATAGTGTGGCGAACCCCGTGAGGGGACGTGGATACCTTCACTGGTATCTGCGTCCCCTTGCGGGCTTCACAGGTATCCGCGTCCCCTTGCGGGGCTCGCCACGCTTCAAGGGCTCGGTGGCTCGCTGCGCTTGCCACACTATATATAATCAACTGCACGCCGACGTGGATAGTAGGGGTATGAAAAGGTCGGAGGACGCGTACCGCCGCCCCTCGCGGGCTCGCTGCGCTCTCAACGCTTCGGGTTGGCGTCAATAGTGGGGTGGTGTTAACAATGGGGGGGCATTAAACATCATTTTTAACCATATTCAATGTGAAATGGGCCATATTGGCCCATTTCACATTGTCACCTATGTAAAATAGGGTTTATCGCGTTGATCGCATCGCGGCCCATTATAATGGGCCGCGATCAACCCGATTTTCACTTTAAAAAAAATTAACATTGTTCCCTATGAGAAAAATCGGGTTGATCGCGTCGGTCACATCGCGGCCCCTTATTAGGGGCCGCGATGGACGCGATCAACCCGATTTTTTCTTTCACCGGCAAATTAGCTGGTGATTGAGACAAAATTGGGTCCATCGCGTTGATTGTATGCCTTAAGTGCCTTAAACTTAAGGCATACAATCAACGAGATGGGCGCCGTGCTAGGAAACAAGTACCAAAAAACAAACATAGAAAATTTTAAAGTACTCTCATTAATTAAAGTAAGTCTTGATTAAATCATGCTAGTGAATGTAGGTGTCACCAGAAATATAAGCTGCACCTTGAGGTTAATTATTAATGTTACAGTAAAAGGAAGTAGTGCAAGGTGAAGTCGTATACTGTCTGCTGATATTCCTATTGTGTTCTAAACTAGTTTGACTCGGCTATCTCTTGCGTTTCTGAAATACCAGAGATATTTCATACATGAGCAGAAAAAGAAAACCTTTGTAGCTTGTACTGCTATTTGAAGAATATCTTCTATATTTAGCCAGATCTGTCAATTACCTGTAACTAGTGCTGGGCGGAGTTACATGGGTTGATTGACAGGCCCCCCCAACCAGCGTTATACACACAGGGTGATTCACAGATTACCATATTGCCCCCCCCCCACACCCAGCGTAATACACACAGACGCCCCCTGCCAGCATTATAACACAGACCCCCCCACCCGCCCATCGTTATACACAAGCTAGGCCCCCCCAACCTTATGCACACACACACATACACATGGGCCTAATACATACCCTCCAACTGTACCGTTTTAGCCGGTACAGTACCGTTTTTTAACGGTCTGTACCGGCTAAAATAAACTGTACCGAATGTACCGGTTTTTTTAACATCAGCTCTGGCTGACTGGGGGACTCTGGGAGATGTAGTTCATTATACTGCCGACTGCTCCCCAGGGAGCATGGAGGAGCAGCCAGCCGGGACTACATCTCCCAGGGTGCACGGCGGAGGGCTGTGTTACGTTCAGCTCCCCCTGCTCAGGGAGAGACTGTGGAGGATGTCACGGATGTGCAGGGACTACAAGTCCCGGCCGCACAAGCCACCACCTCCTGGGCGGCGTGACATCAGTGCAGCGGGCGATGTTATGGCCAGACATCACACAGTGGAACGAGGTAGGAACACTTAAAGAAATTGGCCATGTAGTCGAAAAGTAAAGTGGCCAAGGCCACGCCCCCTTTTGCCCATGGCCACGCCCATCTATCATTGGCCACACCCCTGTACCGTTTTTTAAGTTGGGAATGTTGGAGGGTATGCTAATAGCCTATGAGCTTACTTCGCCCGTCTCCATTCTCTCCTTCGGAAAATAAACCAAGACAGCAATGGTGGATGCCTTCATTGCCCCTGATCAGTGGGGCTCCCAGCAGCACAGCATCCATGGCCCCACCCCTCCGCGAGCTACCACCAGTTTCCATCTCCACTCTCCCCCCGCAATCTGCCGCCAGCATCTCCACACCGCCGACCGTGCTACCAAGACCGCCCAGAGCTATCAGGGCTGGTGCTGGTGTGGGCAGCAGGGACCATATTTGTTTAAGGCGATGCTGCCCTTCTATGCAGGCTCCAGGCTGCAGCCGCGGTTTGCAGATGGATGATGTCATCCGCTAGCGGACTGCAGACTGGAACCTGAAGGAAGGTCAGTAACACCCCCCCCCCCCCCCCCCCTTGGCATCAGTGCATCCCCCAGCGCCCCCTTCCCCCAGGCAGTAATGCTCCCTCCCCCCTAAAGTAGCGCATCACACAGCCCCCCCAACCCCCCCCCCCCCCCCCTGTGCACCAGCGCATCCCCCAGCGCCCCCCTACCAGGCAGTAGCGCGCGCCTCCCCTGCTCCATCCCTGGAGCTGTTGTCGGCAGCCGCACACATATTTGTTTAAGGCTATGCCGCCCTTCAATGCAGGCTCCAGGCTGCGGCCGCTGGTCGCAGTCTGGATGACGTCACCCATGAGCAGACTGCAGCGTAGAACCTGAAGGCAGGTCAGTAACACCCCCCAGCCCTGCCACCAGCACATCCCCCAGGGCCCCCACCCCTCTAATAGCGCATCCCCCAGCAAACCCCTTCCAGCACCCCCCCTCCGGCCTGCATCACAATTGTTCCCAACCCAGATATCTATGCCAATCCTCCCTTGACACACATCCATCTCAACCTGCACCCTCCCCACTAGCTCCCGGTTGTTTCCATGCCCGCACCCTCCCCCACGCGATCTGTGGCAGCATCGCCACAACCCCCCCCCCCCCCATCTCCACCCGCTTCCATGCCCGCACCCCCCCCCTCCCCCTCTAGCTGCTGCCAGCATCTATGCCACAACAGTGTCACTAACCCCAATACACACCCACACAACCCCCCTCCACCAGGAGAACTAGGCAACGCAGCATCCATGCCCACCCCCCTCTCTCCACAATCTGCCGCCAGCATCTCCGCACCCGCCCATCTCCACCTGCACCCCCCTGGCTCCCACCTGCTTCCATGCCCGCACCCTCCCACATGCGATCTACAGCAGCATCTCGGCCAAACACACCATCCACACCCCCAATCACCCCCCCTATCTCCAAACCGTGTCCCCAGCCCTCAGTCTCCCAACAACATCACCATCTGCCCCTCCCCCCAAACTGCAATCTCCCAGCAGAGTCCACAGACCTTCAGTCCCCCGACAGCATCACCAGCCTCACCCCGCACCCTCTCACCAGTGTCCCCAGCCCTCACTCCCCCAGCAGCATCACCATCCGCACCGCACTCAATCTCTATCCCCCCCAATCTCCAGCGCCCTCATTCCCCCGGCAACATCGCCAGCAGAACTGCAATCCCCCACCCATCTCCGGACAGTGTCCCCATCCCTCAGTCTCCCATCAGCCTCACCAGCTGCCCCCCCCCCCCCCAAAAAAAAAGCCGCACCACCCCCGATCTCCTGCCACTGTCCTCAGTCCCCCTCATCACCCCTTACGATGGTGTGAAGAGCGCCCGGAGGGCACGATTAATCACCTAGTGATACAGTATTTTACTTATTTTATGCTACTTCTTTAGTTTATGTGTGTATTGTCAGGCAACAATGTACTGGGTGTGCATAACTAGCTCACTTTTATTTTTCACATTACTATTGAAAACATGTTGAGAACATGAAACCACATACAGGTCTAACTGCACACATTCCTATAAGCACGCAGTTGGCTAATGTTGGATGGTATTTCATTTTTTATTACCGGTTATGTATATAGCGTGCACATATTCCACAGCACTACAGATAATATTTGAACATTTACATAAGTCCCTGTGGTGAGCCAGTTAACCACAATTTTTTGGATTGTGGGAGGAAACCGGAGTACCCGGAGGAACCCACACAAGTATGGGGAGAATATAAAAACTAATATACATGTGATAGGTCAATGTTGAGTTGGGAGCCAAAGGAAAGATAAGAGCATTGAGGCCTCTTCTATCATTGTAAATATTTTGACCAAAGAAGGAGCCAGCACTGTACAAAATAGGCAATTTGTCTTGCCAAATAGTGTATGCATAATACATTCTAAAATGCATTACATTCATCAAGGATTCCTCTCTAAGTCCACATTCATTTTGTGGCAGCCAGATGTCTGGAGCCCCTAGGCAGCTTTCTAAAGGGGCCTAATGGTATAGCCAGCCCTGGTAGTCACCATTTTGAGGTATGTGTCCCAATAAATAGACCTGAAAGGGTTAGGGCCTATCATATCATGTCTGTTACTTCACCAGACCACGATTGCCAATTGGCAGATCAGAGTGGAATTAATTTATATGAATTTCCTGACCTAATAAATGATTGCTACTAAAAAAATGTGTACATCATTTTGGCTATAAATGTATAAAATGATGGCATGCAGACTGCTATTGTGTTGGACAACATACAAAGTAGAGAGCATGAAAATAAGCATGCCTGCTCTGTACGTTGATTGACTTTGTGCTGTTTATTTTCTTGCAGTTAACTTAATTGGATGCCAGATACACCGGGATAAAAACTCTACTTTGGCATTTACTTTATTTACTTGGTAGCTTTTATGCAAAGAAGTGCAGCCTGACAATGGAGTATATTGCAAAATTTGGATTTATGTGAATAAGAGCATATCAGAATGTTTCACCTGGAGCTGCTATTCATTGTGTAATATTGATAATAGCTCTAAGGAACAAATGTGACACTTACAAAACCAGCTGGTTGCATATACCTGAAATGAATGGTATGATTATACTTTTGTTGGATCTGGCATGCATGAACACTTTCTATAATACATAAATATAGCCAGATTACATGAACAAATGTTGTACTTGTCTGTGTGACCATAATGCACCTACTGTATGTATATGCTTGTGGAAATAGCCATCACCATTAACAGAATGCACATTCGCTATCTCTATAGCTGGTGCAAAGATCCATATATAAAATCCAATGCAAATGCATAGCCCACAGTTCTTTTTACACAGCCATGACACTCATTTAAGCCTCAGTTTAAAAGCCCATTGCCATCCAATTACAGTCCTTTAGCTTCTTGTGGAGAAGAGTCTGACGTGTGACTCAGAATAGACCAAAGTTGTTCATAGTTGTATACACTTAGCTATAGATCATGAGCAATGTAGTGTTCATTCTAGCACCCGCCAACTTTGAAAACTCATGCAGTTCCTCTTCCCTGCCTTTGGTGTCGCTGTCTGCTGTGGTGCTTCTAGCACAGTATGGTCTGTATATCAGCACTGATTTGCAAACCAGACCTGTCCTAGAAACCCCACAGCAGACTGTGACACCCCAGGCAGGGAAGAGGAACTGCATGGGTTTTCAAAGATGGCGGGTGCTAGAATGAACACTACAATGCTAAAAATTGCAAGATCTGTCCACAAAAATGACATTCTGCCAGTCTGCCTTAGCCCCTTTCTGAGCAATGTCTTGTAGATGATTGTTACTTATATTATTGCTCTAGGTCTTCTTTTGTAGCATGTGGATTTATTTTTAATCTTGCATATTTGTCAAATATTGGTTTTATGACCTGTTCACATCTCTGCAGAATATTACTTGGTTGGCATGGTTGGCAGATGCACAAATGTTCTGTGATGTAAATTTTTGAGCTTTGTCTTGGTTCAGGCTGTCGCACAAAATGTTTTTGTCCATATTGAACAAAATCTTAGTTTTTACTGTAGACTGTTTGTAGTTAAATGGAGAAATACATGCTAGCTTTCTGACCAAACGAACACGGCACAGTCACCATGTTACAACCACAAAGAACCACTGCTAGATATAGCTGCCGTACCTTCACTTTAGGATTGTGACATATGCGACATTATGCACACTTCACATACCATCTACCCATTTACAGTCTTCAGCTTGACAACAAATTGAACACTATATGGCTGTAACATTACACATGGCACAAAACAGTTACTTGTTAAAGCGACTGAAAAAAATTACAATATTGTTCTGTATGGACAGAACTGTTATGGGTGAGACAGCCCTTCCTCTTTATAAACTAAAGGTTCCCAGCAATAGCTGGTAGCAGCAAGGATCTGTATCAAGCTATTACAGTTCATAAAAGTGTTATGTTAGTTAAAGTTTAACAAATTGTGATTTATCGCCATAACAGCAACAATAGCATACGCTGTTTGAGTTGTCTCAGTAGTGTGCAAATGTTTCCCTTTTTAACACTTCTTCAGAGGACCTTTCAGGTCTTGGGAAGGGCCGGATTAAGTTTTGGGAGAAAGAGTGGTGTATCAAATTGTGCATAGCTGTCAACATGACCCATTCCTGGAGGGACAAAATGCTCTCTATCTGGACTTCCCTCTCTCTATATAATTGGCGGCACCTTTGTTCAACTATGTTATATGTAATAAAAAATTTTAAACCCAGGTGATTTACATATCAGCTTTACATATTTACATTCACATAAATTTAGAGGGAAGTCCAGGTAGAGAGGATTTTTTCCCTCCTGGTATGGGTTCTTTTTCGGAGGTTTGGCTTATGTATATTTGCTTTAACCCCTTCCTGACAGAGCCAGTTTTTGCGTTCCTGACAGAGCCCTTTTTTTCAAATCTGACATGTATCACTTAAGTGGGGATAACTTTTTTTTGCTTTTACTTATCCCAGTGATTTTGAGATTGTTTTTTCGTGACACATTGTACTTCAAATTAGTGGTAAATTTGGGTCGATACAGTCTGTGTTTTTTTGTGAAAAATACCAAAATGTTGTAAAAAAATGGAAAATTTAGCAATTTGCAAAATGTTAAATTTTCTGCTTGTGAGACAAATAATCATACCACTCAAAATAGTTAATAACTAACATAGACCATATGTCTACTTTATGTTTCCATCATTATTTCAACTTCCTTTTAATTTTTTTGGACACTAGGAGGCTTACAATATGAATAGCAAATTCTCAAATTTTCAAGAAAATTTCAAACACTGATTTTTTTAGGGACCAGTTCAGTTCTGATGTGACTTTGAGGGACTTGTATGTGAGACACCCCCATAAATGATACCATTTCAAAAACTGCACCCCTCACAGTATTCAAAACAGCATTTTGGAAGTTTGTTAACCCTTTAGGTGTTTCACAGGAATTAAAACAAAGTGTAGGTGAAATTTCAAAATTTCATTTTTTTTGCAGATTTGCAATTTTAATACATTTTTCTAAGGAACACAGTACATTTTACTAGAGAAATGTGACTAAAAATTGATTCCCCCCAATTCTTTTGTTTTCATAAATATCCTATATGTGGCCCTAGTGTGCACGTTGACCAAACCACAGGCTTCATAATAGAAGGAGCACCTACTTGATTTTGGAGCCTCCTTTTTATGAGATTATTTTTTAGGCACCATGTAGGTTTCTAGGCACCATAAGATGCTAAAATTTAGGAACCCCCCCACAAGTGACCCCATTTTGCAAACTACACCCCTCAGGGAATTCATCTAGGGGTATAGTGTACATTTCAAACCCCCAGGGGTTTCACCAATTGTGGTACAACTGGGCAGTGAAAATGAAAAATTAATTTTTTTACACAAAAATGCAGTTCTGGCTCCAAATTTTTCATTTTCACAAGGAATGAAGGAGAAAAAGCACCCCAAAATCTGTGCCCCAATTTCTCCCGAGTACGGCAATGCCTCACATGTGACCAAAAAATACCATTTGGGTGCATGGCAGGACTCAGAAGGGAAGGAGTGATTTTTGGATTTTGCAGCTCAGATTCTGGTGGAATGTTGGTGGGTGCTATGTTGCATTAGCAAGACCCCCCAAGCACCAATACAGTGGAACCCCCCCACAAGTGACCCCATTTTGCAAACTACACCCCTCAGGGAATTCATCTAGGGGTATAGTGTACATTTCAAACCCCCAGGGGTTTCACCAATTTTGATACAACTGGGCAGTGAAAATTAAAAATTACATTTTTTTACACAAAAATGCAGTTCTGGCTCAAAATTTTTCATTTTCATAAGGTATGAAGGAGAAAAAGCACCCCAAAATCTGTGCCCCAATTTCTCCCGAGTATGGCAATGCCTCATATGTGACCAAAAAATACCAGTTGGGTGCATGGCAGGACTCAGAAGGGAAGGAGTGATTTTTGGTGGTGGAATGTTGGTGGGTGCTATGTCGCATTAGCAAGACCCCCAAAGCACCAATACAGTGGAACCCCCCCACAAGTGACCCCATTTTGCAAACTACACCCCTCAGGGAATTCATCTAGGGGTATAGTGTACATTTCAAACCCCCAGGGGTTTCACCAATTTTGATACAACTGGGCAGTGAAAATTAAAAATTACATTTTTTTACACAAAAATGCAGTTCTGGCTCAATTTTTCATTTTCAGAAGGTATGAAGGAGAAAAAGCACCCCAAAATCTGTGCCCCAATTTCTCCCGAGTACGGCAATGCCTCACATGTGACCAAAAAATACCAGTTGGGTGCATGGCAGGACTCAGAAGGGAAGGAGTGATTTTTGGATTTTGCAGCTCAGATTCTGGTGGAATTTTGGTGGGTGCTATGTCGCATTAGCAAGACCCCCCAAGCACCAATACAGTGGAACCCCCCCACAAGTGACCCCATTTTGCAAACTACACCCCTCAGGGAATTCATCTAGGGGTATAGTGTACATTTCAAACCCCCAGGGGTTTCACCAATTTTGATAAAACTGGGCTGTGCAAATGAAAAATTACATTTTTTACACATAAATGCAGGTCTGGCTCAAAATTTTTCATTTTCACAAGGAATGAAGGAGACAAAGCACCCCAAAATCTGTGCCCCAATTTCTCCCGAGTACGGCAATGCCTCACATGTGACCAAAAAATACCATTTGGGTGCATGGCAGGACTCAGAAAGGAAGGAGTGATTTTTGGATTTTGCAGCTCAGATTCTGGTGGAATGTTGGTGGGTGCTATGTTGCATTAGCAAGACCCCCCAAGCACCAATACAGTGGAACCCCCCCACAAGTGACCCCATTTTGCAAACTACACCCCTCAGGGAATTCATCTAGGGGTATAGTGTACATTTCAAACCCCCAGGGGTTTCACCAATTTTGATACAACTGGGCTGTGCAAATGAAAAATTACATTTTTTACACAAAAATGCAGTTCTGGCTCAAAATTTTTCATTTTCACAAGGAATGAAAGAGACAAAGCACCCCAAAATCTGTGCCCCAATTTCTCCCGAGTACGGCAATGCCTCACATGTGACCAAAAAATACCATTTGGGTGCATGGCAGGACTCAGAAAGGAAGGAGTGATTTTTGGATTTTGCAGCTCAGATTCTGGTGGAATGTTGGTGGGTGCTATGTTGCATTAGCAAGACCCCCCAAGCACCAATACAGTGGAACCCCCCCACAAGTGACCCCATTTTGCAAACTACAGCCCTCAGGGAATTCATCTAGGGGTATAGTGTACATTTCAAACCCCCAGGGGTTTCACCAATTTTGATACAACTGGGCAGTGAAAATGAAAAATTACATTTTTTTACACAAAAATGCAGTTCTGGCTCAAAATTTTTCATTTTCAGAAGGTATGAAGGAGAAAAAGCACCCCAAAATCTGTGCCCCAATTTCTCCCGAGTATGGCAATGCCTCATATGTGACCAAAAAATACCAGTTGGGTGCATGGCAGGACTCAGAAGGGAAGGAGTGATTTTTGGTGGTGGAATGTTGGTGGGTGCTATGTCGCATTAGCAAGACCCCCAAAGCACCAATACAGTGGAACCCCCCCACAAGTGACCCCATTTTGCAAACTACACCCCTCAGGGAATTCATCTAGGGGTATAGTGTACATTTCAAACCCCCAGGGGTTTCACCAATTTTGATACAACTGGGCAGTGAAAATGAAAAATTACATTTTTTTACACAAAAATGCAGTTCTGGCTCAAAATTTTTCATTTTCAGAAGGTATGAAGGAGAAAAAGCACCCCAAAATCTGTGCCCCAATTTCTCCCGAGTACGGCAATGCCTCATGTGTGACCAAAAAGTGGCAGGACTCAGAAGGGAAGGAGTGATATTTGGATTTTGCAGCACAAATTCTGGTGGAATGTTGGTGGGTGCTATGTCGCATTAGCAAGACCCCCAAAGCACCAATACAGTGGAACCACCCCACAAGTGACCCCATTTTGCAAACTACACCCCTCAGGGAATTCATCTAGGGGTATAGTGTACATTTCAAACCCCCAGGGGTTTCACCAATTTTGATACAACTGGGCAGTGAAAATGAAAAATTACATTTTTTTACACAAAAATGCAGTTCTGGCTCAAAATTTTTCATTTTCAGAAGGTATGAAGGAGAAAAAGCACCCCAAAATCTGTGCCCCAATTTCTCCCGAGTATGGCAATGCCTCATATGTGACCAAAAAATACCAGTTGGGTGCATGGCAGGACTCAGAAGGGAAGGAGTGATTTTTGGATTTTGCAGCTCAGATTCTGGTGGAATGTTGGTGGGTGCTATGTGGCATTAGCAAGACCCCCGAAGCACGGTGAAATGATGAACCTAATAATCCATAGATGTGTGGTATATTTTAAAACACTCCTTTATACATAGGCCGGGTTTGTCGGGGCAAGTTTCACAGTGGAAAATAGTTTCCTTTCTTATTCCCTTTTTATAGCAAACTTTGCACCTTTTTTGTGTCCTGCCCTTTCTTGCAGTGGAGGGGATTTCGTTCGGAAAATGCTGCCCTGGTACAATACGGGAGCCAGTACTAGAAGTACTGGGGCCCTCTGCCTGTTGGTTCCCAAATACTAGGCCCTTTATGACTTCCTCTTGAAAGTGCATAAATGTCCCCCTCTGGCCGGTAGAACGGAATAGCACGTAAGCGTTATACAGTGCCATCTGGATGATATACACGGCCAGCTTCTTGTACCAGATTTTTGTTTTCCGCAGGGCACTGTACGGCTTCAGTACCTGATCTGAAAGATCCACTCCGCCCATGTACCTATTGTAATCCAGGATACAATTAGGTTTTGAGGTGTGGGTACTGGTACCTCGTACAGGGACGGAGGTGGTACTGTCTCCGTGAATTGTTGTCAGTATAAGGACATCCCTCTTGTCCTTATATTTGACCAACAACATATTTTCTGTGCATATTCCCCTGCTTTCACCCCTTCTCATTACTTGGGCAATGTGCGTTTTTGGGAGGCCTCTTTGGTTCTTGCGCACAGTACCGCAAGCTGCTGTACCTCTTGAACCAAGGGCCTTAAACAGGGGGATGCTAGTGTAAAAGTTATCCACATAGAGGTGATAACCTTTATCCAGGAAGGGGTGCACTAAATCCCAGACAATTTTTCCACTAACACCTACGAGGGAGGGGGGGCATTCTGGCGGTTCAATTCTTGAATCCTTCCCTTCATATACCCTAAACCTGTGAGTGTATACCCTGAGGTGCTTTCACACAGCTTATACATTTTTATGCCATACCTTGCCCTCTTACTGGGAAGGTACTGGCGGAATTTAACCCTTCCTTTAAAATGTATAAGGGACTCGTCTATGCAAATGAATTTATCTGGGATGTACATCTCTTCAAATTTGGCACTGAAATGATCAATGACCGGCCTGACTTTGAATAGCCGGTCAAAGGTGGGATCATCTCTGGGTGGGCACTGTGCATTATCGTTGTAATGCAAAAATTTAAGGATCGTCTCAAATCGAGCCCGGGGCATGGCCATACGGTAAAATGGGGTGCTGTACAGAACATCTGTACTCCAATATTGCCTAATTTCTGGCTTTTTTACTATGCCCATATGAAACACCAGACCCCAAAACGTCATCATCTCTACTGCATCTACAGGGGTCCACCTAGCAAATGATGACGTGGGGTTTTGAGCAATAAACTGCTGGGCATATAAATTAGTTTGGTCCACCATTAAATTTATAAAATCATCAGAGAAAAATAATTTGAAAAAGTCAATTTCTCTGAGACCTGTGGAATCAAATTGGATTCCTGGCATGGCCAAAAACTCAGGAACCTGGGGCTCAAAATTGTCTGGTGGTGGGGTCCATACGAGATCAATTATTGGGGGGGGGGTCTCAGCTGCTCTACGGGGACGTCTTTGAGGGGGTCCCTCATCACCAGAGGAGAAAGAGGAGCTTAAGACGAATCCTTCAAATTCCCCGCTTGCCTCACTGGCTGTGTCAGAGTCAGAGGCAAGCATGGCATATGCTTTCTCCACTGAATACATTCTTCTGGATGACTGGGATGACATTTGGGATGACATTTGGGATGCCATTTTTATTTTTGTGTTACTGGTAGTGAAATGTTTCAACAAGTGTATAGTGTAGGGGGGGTACAAACTTTATTTCAACCCGGGGGGTATGTAGTGTGTAGTGTGTATGTAGTGCAGAAAAAAAAAATACTTTATACAAAAAAAAAAAATTGAAGGGGTTAAAAAAAAAAAAAATTGAAGGGGTTAAAAAAAAAAAAAAAAAAAAGGTCCTGCGCCAAAAATTGAGCACAGATGTTGGTCAGTAACGTCCGTCACTGAACAGCGCTCAAAGGCAACAGGAATTTGATCAAAAAAAAAATAAAAAATAGATCAACCCTGTGCCGAAAAAGCTGATCAGTGATGTACGTCACTGATCAGCGCACAGTGGCCACAGGACACCCACAAAATCACAGTGTGTGTAAAAAAAAAAATTAAAAAAAGACCCCACAACACCCACAAAAAAAAAAAAGGTGATCAGTGATGCGACACTGATTACCAGTGAGGGGCAGCAGGTGCACAACCTTTGGTGCAACTGACAGTGCAACTGGCAGCAACTGACAGGTATATATAAAAAAAAAAAACTCTGCACCCCCAAAAAGTTGCTGATCACCTCAGATATAGTGATCAGCACAAAAGGCGGGGGCAGCAGACACAAAATATATCACTCTCTATCACTCTCTGTCACTATCTCTCTCTATCTCTCTATCTCTCTATCTATCACTCTATGACACTGCAGCAGCAGCACTGACAGTTATATATATGAAAAATAACCCCTGCACCCCCAAAAAGTTGCTGGGGGTGCACAAAAGGGGGGCAGCAGACACAAAATATAGCAGTCTCTATCACTCTCTGTCACTATCTCTCTCTATCTCTCTATCTCTCTATCTCTCACTCTATGACACTGCAGCAGCAGCACTGACAGGTATATATATCTAAAAAAAAAACCTGCGCCCCCAAAAAGTTGCTGATCAGTTAATTTATACTGATCAGCACAAAAGGGGGGGCAGCAGTCAGTTATATAAAAAATATATAGCACAATCTGTCACTATCTCTCTATCTTTCTCTATCTCTCTCTCTCTATCTCTCTCTATCTCTCTATCTATAGCTCTATCACACTGCAGCAGCACAAAATATAGCACTCTCTGTCACTAGGCCTCTCTATCTCTCTCTCTCTATCTCTCTATCTAATAACTCGCAGCAGCACAACACAGCACAGGATGTCACAGGATGTCACAAGAATAAGCAAGATCCAGGCAGTGATCAGGTAAGTATTTTGCAAGGTTCTGGTCAGGGTATCGCGGCAGCCAGGCACGGTGACCGCACTGCACGCAATTCCAGACCGGAATGGCGTCTGCAGTGCAGTCACCGTTAGTTTAAACCCCCCTCCATGGCTGTGATTGGTTCGTCGGTCCGACGAACCAATCAAGGCCTTTGGGGGCGGGCGGGGTGAGGTGGGGTGACACCAGTGTCACCCTTACACCCCGCGGTGATTGGTGCTGTACTTTACAGCACCAATCACCTCCGATCCCTGTGTCACCGGCGACCGTTATTCGCCGGTGACACAGAAAACGCTGTGAATGGCTGTTTACACTGAACAGCCAATCACAGCGATCGCGGACGGGGGGGGCGGCATCACAGCCCCCCCTGGGCATGCAGGGACATGTCTGCTGTCAGGGACAGCAGACATCGTCCCTCTGTCACTGCGTCTCTAGACGCAGTGACAGTTAGAAGTCATGACGTATATATACGTCATGTGTCGGGAAGTACTTCCCGGCCATGACGTATATATACGTCAAATGTCGGGAAGGGGTTAAACTAATAGTTTACTAATGCCTGGGTACTGTTTATAGCTCCACCTAATTTAATTTTTTTAATAAAGAGTACAATTATTCCGATGGGATCATTTACAGGCGCTACTGTGGGCTTCTCTCAATTATCAGCAGTTTAATTATAGGGAAAGTCAGTCCCTTGTGTATAGACATGTAGATGTAGATATTGAAAAGTACACGCTGTATGAAATCAAATCTTTCCTCTTTCTTCTTCCCTTTCCATTTAATTTTTTTATAAAGCTTTCTTACAATGGAACAAAGACTACACCTTATAATACACATAGAAAAATAATCTACTGTATCATCTTGTCACATGCATAAATAGCAGCAGCCTCTGTACTACTTACACACCGGGACAGGAATCAGGAGAGCTAGTCACTTTGCTTAGACAGGGGCCCCCTGACATAGGGGGGCCCGGGGTACAGCTGTCAAGTATGATTTTGATACTGATGCCATCATACAGCATCTGCATATAGTGGGATTCATTTTTTTTTATGTGAATAATGTGAGGAGTAATGTACATTAGGTAAAGTGGTACTACAGTGTGATGTAACGTGAATAAGGGACACCATTGCATGATATAATGTGAATAAAGTGGCACTACTGTGTGGCATAATTTGAATTTGGGGTACTATTGTGTGGCCATGCCCCTTCCCAGCAAGAACAAACCCCTGTTTGGGCTGCGCACCGAATGTGTGCACTGTTTCTATTTAAAATATTGCGGGTTGGAGCACCAAAATGATAACTGCTATGATGAGGGTTGATGGTGCTGGGAAATGGGAGCAGGGTCAGAGGCGGAACTAGTGGCGTTGCTAGGGGGCACCAGCCAAAATCTTGCCTAGGGCATCAGTTAGGCTAGGGCCGGCTCTGCTGTTAGATTACAGTGGGGGCTAAGGATGTATTTTCTGTAACAGTACAGTGCATGACTATTGCTCAGGCGCTAAAAAGGACATTCTGCCCTGTTGCGGTAACTACCTACATGGTAATGCCTTGTACAGTAGTTAAAACCCCTACTCTGCTTACACACTGCCATATAAGTTACCCTTTAATCACTGAGAAGTAAATTCTATCCCTTTGTTTTTTCAGTATAGGAGATATTAATCTAACCTGTACCATTATCTTGACCAATGTATCAAAGTGAGCTTTGTAGTGTAACCCACTTCTGGCTGCCTGTACTGGGAATGGAAACAATAAATGCAAGCTTTGTCGCTGGAACCTTTTTGAGTCCTCTCAAAACACTTGTAAGTTACTTTTGTTTTTCAATTTCAAAAAAAGTAAAAACCCGTACACACTAGGCAACAGGTGCAGGGAGCTGGGCGAAGTCCACATCGCTCAGCACACATGCACCTGTGATGTGTGCTGAGCGATCCATGCGGCGCTGCATTGATAGGCAAAATAATGAGATCTAAACAGGATACGATGGTGACGTGCATCCCGTGCGTCACCATCACTATAGCCTGCGCATACCCAGCAATCTGGGCTTATTTTCTAAGCGATCTAGTCATATTGCTTAGAAAATAGCCTCAAATCGTCCCAGGTGTACAGACCTTTACTCTGTTTATTGTCTATAAACACACACACACATATAGTGGTTATGATATATATATATGGATTTTTGGCACAATTCCTAGTAAAGGAATTGGCGTATAACCTTCAGAGCACACAGGGCAAGCATGTAAAAGTCCAAACTACTAATACTGTAGTAGACCCTGCGCCATTTAGTATCATTTGTAGCTAACAGTAATAAGAAAGAGGAAACACAAGGGCTGCTTTTATTCATTGTGGCAACTCTAGCTGTTTAACTATTTGCTACATTTATGACTGAGCTTGAAATTGGATACACAAAATGGTTTTCCTTATGACCAGACCAGAATAGCTAGTGATTCAAGTCCTCTTGTCATTTTCCTGTAAGAAAATGTTTAAAGTATAAAGACTATAATATAATAATAATAATAATAATAATAATAATAATAATAATAAGAGATAATGATGTTTGGAAGATGTTAGAAAAAAATGAAAATGCGTTCTGTTTTTCAACCTATCCTATTAGAAAATCACAAAAGCTGGTGACCTGCAATGACAAATACCAGTGAAAAGTGTTGGTGAAATAGGGAAATCAGCATGTAAACCCTGCCCGCCCCCCTTATGTCGCCACACGAAACATGTCAAAAGGTCGACACACACATTAGGTTGACATTAGGAAGGTCAACATGGGTTTTTCAAATTTATTTGTCACAGTCGACATGGACACAGAAAAAATGCTACGCGTCCCCCTGCATGGCTAACTGTGCTCCTAATGCTTCGTGGTCAATGCCTCGCTACGCTTGACACACTATTCTATACTCCCTCCACGCCCTAGTAGATGGTAGGCATGGAATACCATCTGTCAGCACATTTCGGCTCATAAATAACCTGAAAAACCCATGTTGACCTTCTCAAAGTCGACCAAATGCTTGTATCAGCCTTTTGTCCCCATTGACCTTCGGTATTTCAACCTTTTTCATGAGTCGACCTTCAGTGGTTGACCCAATGTATGTTGACCTTAATAGTGTTGACCTAACGACCATATACCGACCTGTGCTGGCTGGTCCCTATCATGCGAGAGAAAGCGAATGCAGTTTTGCTATTTTAGCAAAACTGCAACTACACCCGATGCGCATGATTCAGCATGGATCGCAAATCAGAGAAAAAGCTGATCAGAAAGCTGCCACCCATAAAGAGAAAACACCCTGTGCAAAATTGCATGTAGATCGCGATGCATTCATCACCGTGTACTTTCCTTCTGAGTAAGTCTGAGGGGATGCGGTCAATTTGCCGGCGGTCGGGATCCCGGCGTTCAGAATCCCGACACTGGAATCCCGACCGCCGAAATCCCGAAACTTTCTCCCTCCGTGGGTGTCCACGACACCCATAGAGGGAGAATAAAATAGCTTGCCGAGCGTAGCGAGGCACTGGTCCCGCTGCGTGGCGAGCGCAGCGAGCCCGCAGGGGGGGGGCGATCCACGTCCCCCCCATGTCGGGATTTCGGCGGTCGGGATTCCGACTGCCGGGATTCCGTTCGCCGGCATTACGTATCGGATCCAGTCTGAGGTGTCCACTAATCTGTGACCGATCCACCCCAAAAATGCCTTGGCTGACCTGCTTTTCTTTATACACACCCAGAAAATTCCCTGTTTCCACTCATCTTCATTTCAGTCGCAATGTGAGCGCGGTACGTGCGTAGTTGGCTGATATTCACTGTAATTAGCGATCCTTGCTGATTTGGGAATGTAGCGAGCAAACACTGCGATTTTGCAAAAGACCTAAGGATATATTCAGTGGCCACATACAGGACTATGCGGTTGTGGATGATATCCTCGTATTGAGCTGCATCTAGGGCTGTCCAGAAGACATTGTTTATAACCGTGCGTACACACTGGGCAATTTTAAAGATTTTTAGTTACAATTGATGCGCAGTGGTCACATGAACAAGTCACAAACAGTCCTATAATGTGTTTTAGATTTTGTTTCTAAATTGCAAGTGTTTGCAGTCTAATACTTGAGCGTCAGACAATTATACTGCTTTGCTAAGAAGCATTTTCAGCTAGTAAATGAGAGATGGCTGGAGGTTTTAAAGTGTTTTTGTAATAATTATATATGTCACTCAACAATTGGCTGGAAAATGGGATAGTACTTGTAACACTGACATGAGCTCATTGTATAAAATGTTGTTTTAATAGAAAGGAGTGGTGGGCCAAACACCCCACAATGCAGGTTTGCTTTTCTGCAGTGATGCTTATTAAAAGACATTCACACACCTAAAAAAAAAACCATAAGGAGGCTTACGTTCAAAAAAGAAACAGAGCCCATTTATTTTACAGAAGGATCTTTGATTTCTTTAGCACTGTGCAGCTCCTTGTGTGGCACTAATTGTTTTAGGTTTTTGGGCAGGGTAACGTGGCGCTGATTCGTAGGGATCAGCCTGGTCTATACCAAAAGGATATCCCAAATGAACAAATTCGAAAGAGTGGTGTGAGGTATAGACACTTAGGTGCTCCTTTTTGTTTTTCGACAATGATGGGGAACAAAGGGGGTCTATCACAAAAAAACAATATAAGGATAACTTCCCTTCTCCTTATTTTGTCTGTTTCCCTTGTGAATTTCTCCTGTTCAACAATTTTCAACTCCCAATGCGATATGAAAAGAGATACAAATATAGAACCAATGTGAAGGACAATTTTATGCTGAGTAAATTTCTCAGAAAGAATTGATTTTATAGTGGAGTGGATTGGCGTCACAATAAAATGTAAATTAACACACATCAAGGTATCTTTGTGGATAATCACAAAGGCGTACCGGTACTCACGGTGAGATGTGGGAAATAACGCTCATCAAGGTATCTGTTTCCTTTGTAAAATTTATTGCCAGATAAATAACTTTAATAGACTAAAAATGTAGAAGATCTGTATGGATTGAAATGGTGGTAGATAAGTAGCGCTCCAGGTTGTCCTATTAGTAGGTTCTATCCGGATATCGCCCACAAAAAAGGTATAACCTGATAGCTAACTGACCTTAAGCACCTTCCTCCGTCTGGATCACACTAGATCTGGATCAACATGTTTCGAGAGCCTCTCTTCCTCAGGATGCCAGACTAGTGTGTACAGGAAGTTCCTTTTATTCCTCCCTCCCCTTCTGGTTCCGGGTGACCTGCCCCAAAAGTGCATCCCCATGTCCGTACTGAATCTAAAAAGATATTTTATTTGCTCTTTAAAATGTTGTAAAACATAATATAGGTGCTGTGAATCTTCTCCTTGTGTGGCACTGTAAGAAGCTGCTGGCCATTCTAATAGACTCTACACACTGAGCGATATTCAGCCACTTTCTGAACGATTTTACATAATCGCTCAGAAAGTGGCTTACTATCGCTGTGTGTGTAGCCCACACAGCAACCTAGATGCGCGGCCCCGTGCGACCCCGATTCAGAACAGCCCTGACTGTTATTGCCGCTCAGAAGGCCCACACATTTCTGTTTGTGTGGTGGCCTCTGAGCGATCAGCTGCCTGAGTCCCGCCCAGCAGCTGTCATTCAGCCGCCCTGAGCTCCACAGGAGACGCCGGAGTGGGAGCAGCGGTCAGTGATGGTAGCGAGCACCCTGGCCCGAGTCCCACCCCGGCACTGGCAGCACTCCGCCATGGCTGACCGCTAAGAGGAGAGCGCAGGAAGAGCACTCCCCGGGCAGTGTCACGGGACATGGTGGCAGGGGCGGATCCAGGATAAAATGACAGGGGGGGGCACCATGATAAAAGAGGGTTTAGGTGGGGGAGGGGCAGTGTTAGTGGTGCCAGTGTACATGCTAAGAGAGCGGCAGAGAGAGGGTGGGAATGGTATTAAAAATAGGCCCTGGCGGTTAAAGTACGCAGGCCCACCATGGCGACAAAAGTGAAGGATGTAATTGTGCGCGCGCCAGAAAAGGGGGTGTGGCCACTCAACAGGGGGCATGTCCTTGAGTGTAGTGTACAACACCATATACAACTTCTACACATTATGCAACAAAATACTAGACCCCATTATACTTGCCCCTTACACATGATGCCAAATGGAATGAGCCAAAATTCACATAATGCCACACGGATTGAGCCAGAATTTACATAATGCCACACGGATTGAGACAAAATTCACATAATGCCAAATGGATTGAGACAAAATTCACATAATGCCACATGGATTGAGCCAGAATTCACATAATGCCACATGGATTGAGCCAGAATTCACATAATGCCACACAGATTAAGCCAAAATTCACAATACGCTTCATAAACAGGGAAATTGTGCGCCAAAGGCGCGCATTAAACATTTACACCATAATGTCCATTACACGTTAAGTTACAAGCTATTATGTCCATTGTGTATTATGCCAAACACCATAATGCCTATTAAAAAATTATGCTACATAAGTGCTGCTTATCTACATGCTCATTGCCAAGGGTTCCATGCTCATTGCCAGAGGTTCCATGCTCGTTGCCATGTGGGATTACATGCTCATTGCCAAGGGGGAATACATGCTCGCGGTAAACGGGGACAGCTGCCGCAAGGCAGAAGTGATAGCCACTGACAGAGGCAGAGCCTGGCTGTATTCAGAGCACTGCAGGTCCCGGCTATTTGTAAAAATACCCCTTTCACACCAGAAAATGCATTCCCAGGTTGGCCCCTTTTACACCAGCCTAGTCCCTGCATTTTCTGGTGTGAGGGGGAGAGAAAACCACCCCTTCCCCTTTAACCAGTTATCTAATTTAACCGGCTTTATCTTCGGAACCAACTGACCCATTTATATGAGACAAATATCATATTGAAGAACTTTTGAGTGGGCTTTGAATGATTTTGGTCCAGTGAAACTGGAACATTTGGTTCCAGAGTAATCTGCCCTCAAAGAACATGAACAGCCATGAAATGACATTTCAAAAATAAAAAAATTGGTTTACATGCAATATCTCTGAAACTGATTGACCGATATGGACCAGCCTGGTATCATATTGAAGGCCCAGCGATTTGGAATGGAATGAGATCAACCACAAGCTTCTGCGATGCCAGGAGGGGAACTGGCAGCTGCCGGAACCAGGTGGGGGGGTTTGGAATTGACGGGTCCCATATTATGCTATGGGGAAAAAAACGTTACAGATTTGCCAGGCGATATCTCCGGTTCCCGGGAGGCTAGAGACACGGGGCTGGGCTCGTTGGAAAGCCCTGGTTCTCAGCTACAAAATTAATGACTGGGGCGGCATGTGCCAGGGTGCCCCCCCTGAATGCGCCACTGCATGGGGGTAGATTTATTAAGCTCGGTGAAGTGATAAAGTGTCTGGTTTTTATCACTGGCCAATCAGCTTCTTCCTGTCATTTTTCAAACCAAGCCTGTAACTTCACAGGTAGGACCAGATTATCCGGTGATAAAAACCAGACACTTTATCACTTCACCGAGCTTAATAAATCTGCCCCATGGAGCGGGAGGAAGCGCTGCTGCATGGTATCTCTGAGTGCGACTTCAGCTGTGTGGCAGACTACCCGGACCAACATGTAAAGGAGCCAGCACAGTGTATATATCACGTTTCTTGAGGTAGAAGTCATAAGTATGCTCTGATTAATATGTTAATTTGTTTGGGAGGGGGACATTATATCACCAACGTTTATGTTTGGGGGGGGGGAACACACTATTTTACCAACTTTTACTTATTTGAGGGGGGCGACGACACTATTGCACCAATGTTTACATGTCACAATGACCGTGACGTGTTATATGACTCTCCTCCAGGCTTTATTACAACCCATTATTTAAATTGAGACATTTGAAATCTCTCATGCTGAAGGTCAGCAGAAGCAAAAGGTTGGCATGACAATGCGTGACACATGAAAATGTGGACATAAGTGTTTTTGGAATCTCTTCTCATTGTTTTTGGAGTCTTTCATATTTTACCATGTGGAATCCAATAGGGACCAATAGGGACTAGTATTGTGTGTCAAGTACAGCCATAGTTTAGCGAGGCACCGGGCCTGAAGCATTTCAATAGAATAGAATAGAATCATCTCTTGTGAAGAGAGCACACAAATTGGCGATCCACATGATGAAATCTACAAATTGACGCCTGAAAACTCATGTTGAACTTTTCATGTGTTAACCATTGGTCCTCGTGAGTGTCAACTATTGTCGACCCATTGACAGCCTAGGCAGTCAACTCTTTATACCATAATTGTGAGGTGCTTCTAAAAAAATGCAAATACAGCCCACTGAAACTGGGATGCAGTCCATAGTCCGACAGTAATTAGTTTGACAGTCAATAGGTCCACCACTATTTGTCGACATTCAATATGTCGACTCATGAAAAGATTATGTCGACTAATTTTTGGATTGAACTCGATGGACTAATGTCATTTTCCAGCCTTAATTACTAGGTTAGGTCAATGTGGTCAAAATGTTGACACAAACATTAGGTTGACATGGAAAAGGTCAACATGAAAAATGTAGACATGAGTTTTTCATTATTTCATATTTGTTTAAAAAATGTCAAACAGCAAAGCACCATGCCCGAACATAGTGAGCCCTCAGAGGGGCATAGTACACTTATACGGTGGTCATGTCATCTTATATCGACATAGAGACAAAAAACATTAAAAAAAACACGGTAACTTTTTTCAGGTTGACCTTTTCCATGTTGAACTATTGCTTGTGTTGACCTTTTGATCATGCATGTCGACTTTTTTCATGTGTGGACCTTTGGACTGTCGACCTATTGACTGTTGACCTAATTACTGTCGACCCTATAACCCATACCCCTGTAACAATAGGTTAATGATTTCCAAAGACGTGTAAGTTTTTTAGAGAGAAAATTGCTACGTACCCTTCCAAAATGTGCCTCATTCTTCCAAGTCTTCCCTGAAAATGAAAAAAACATATCTCGTTACTGTGCCTCTGTCATGATACTTACCAAACCAGCATAATGTCTATGGGGTATATTCAATGCTCTTTAGCGAGCTGTGACTGATAGCTCGCCGTCACAGCTTGCGGGTCAGTATTCAACTGACCCCCTTGCACCCGCCGTTTCAACCTCGCTGGATTTTGACAGCGAGGTGGAAACAGTGTGTGTGGCCACCCAAACAGTGAGGCTCCCAGCTAAATGCAACAGGCTCCCTCCATTAGCCGCGAATGACGCTGTTTGGGGGAATCCTCACCGTCCTCTGACAGCAACGATTCCCCCAGAACCTAGAATAGGATGAGTGGCTGGCACTGGGGTTAAATGGCGAGGATGGCTTGTTTGCTACAATACTCCCCCAAAAAATAGCCATCCATTCCTCGCCATAAAAACCCCCTCGCCGGCCACATTGAACACATCCCATTGAGTAACAGAAACGGAAAAGTATCTAGTGTTCTAATAATCAGAAACCCTTTGTCCAGTCCTGTGACGTTTTGTATACTTTCCAAGCTTGCAACACTCCGGAAATATAAGTTTATAAATAAACATTATCACATGTGCTGCACCTGGGGATTGAATGTGTGTTCTTTGTATTCTGCTCCAATCAATTAGGGTATACAAAGACAAATTAAGATCCTGCCTGCAGGCAATCATACATAAGTAACTGGCATGCAATCTTGTGTGTGTTTTTGTTAGAACTGTCATAACCAGTTCTCCATAGTGACGGCAACCAGTTCTAATTGTTCTATGTTGAGGACATAATGACACAGTAGAAACTGTAAATGCATGGATATATACATAGGCGCGCGCAGCCCATTTTCTTAGAGGGTGCACCATGGGGGGGGGGGGGGGGGGGGGGCGTGTGCATCACCATCTATTGGGCGTGTCCATCACCGCCTATGGGCATCAATGCAAACAAAATAGGTGACTTAGTTATGTATATGCACTTCAGAATACTAAAAACAGGGACAGTCCGCGTCGAAATGCCCATTACACATAATGCCACACACAGTAATGCCCATTACATATAATGCATTGCACAGTAATGCCCATTCTACATAATGCCATCCAACATAATGCTCATTCCACATAATGCCACACACCATAATGCCCATCACACAGTAATGTCCATTCCACATGCCAGGGCTTGACAAATTTTTGTAAAATAGGGACCATAGGAACAGTGCGCGCGACGAAAATTTACACCGTAATGTCTATTACACGTCACACAGACATTACATAGTATACCACATGCCATAATGCCCATTATATGTTTTGCCTCACATGGTTATGCCCATTACGTCTCAGACCGTGATGCCCATTATACATTATGCCACCCACCATGATGCCCATTACACATTATGCCACACACCATGATGCCCATTACGCATTATTACACATTATTTGACACAAGTGATGCCCAATTTATGTTATGCGACACACCATAATGCCCATTACATGTTGCGCCTCACACCGTGATACCCATTACAAGTGCGCCTCACACCGTGATACCCATTAGACGCTGTGCCTCACACCATGATGCCCATTACATCTCAGATCGTCATGCCCATTACACATTAAGCCACACACCATGTTGCTCATTACACATTATGCCACACACCGTCGTGCCCATTACACATTATGACACACACACCGTAATGCCCACCCATTACATATTATATAACACAGGACAGACGGGGGCAAAGATGGACAGATAGAACAATATAGATAGACAGATGGATAAGGGGAGGGGCGAGCACAGATAGATGGATAGATGGGGGGGGAATAGACAGATGGGGACAAAGTACCATATTGGGGGACAGACTGACGGATGGAGGGGCAGCATAGACAGAGGGAAGAGTTGGGGGGGGGGGCAAAGGAAGGAAAGGCTAGGAAGAGCAGGTGGTGGATTATATATTATATATATGTAAGTACAGTATGTGTGTATGTTTATATATATATATATATATATTTATACATATATATATATTTATACATATATATATATATATATTTATACATATATATATATATTTATACATATATATATATATTTATACATATATATATATTTATACATATATATATATATATATATATACAAACTCATACTGCACTTGTAAATGTAAAAGTGGTGCCTTTCTTTTACTTATGTAGATGCCTGGCAGGGCAGACAGGCTGTGCACAACGTCTCCTAGAGCACTGCAGGTCCACGCCTCCTTCCTTCTCCCTGCAGCCTGCGTGCTCAGCCAGTCACTGAGCCGCAGGCTGCTGTGCCAGATATGATTGGACAGCTGAGCCATCGTTCAGCTGTCCTGTCCTATATGGTGCTGTCAATCTAATCAGCAGCAACTAGGTCCCGGGACCCGAAGCAAGGAGCGCAGCGCAGCTAAACACACAGCTTGTCCTTCACAGGCGTCGGCGCCCACCGCTGCAATCGTGCGGGGTGGGGGGGGGTTGTTCCTGTGCACCCCTAGCACCTCCCGTGCACACGCCTATGGATATATACCTATATGGATGACACTCATAAAGTTATTCTCTTATAGTAACAAAAGATACTTAACTAATCTTATATTGATAGAAAGGGTGCCGGACAGTTTCTTGACAGTTGGGATCCCGACAGTCATTACCCCGACGTCGGGATCCCGACAGTCAAAACCCGAACACTCGGGGTCCCGATGGCAACCGGCTATTCTCCCTCATGGGGGTTCACGCCCCCATAGAGGGAGAATAGAATAGGTGGTGAGTGTAGCAAGCCACCGTGGCCGCAGCGTGGCGAGCGCAGCGAGCCTGCAAGGGACTTTGTTGCCCTTGCCCCGCTGAGTCCGGCCAGTCGGGATCCCGACGTCAGGCTAATGACTGTTGGGATCCCGATTGTCGGGACCATATACCACACCCGTTCGAAATGAGGATCCAAGTAGAAATGCCTAAAAGAATTGGTATAGAATAACAAGTCAAGGAATTTTGAAAACTCAGCGTTACCATATAGAAAAAATTACTTCACAAATTTTTGCACGTAAGCGCGCATCTCTTCGTACAGAAAGGACGGAGCAGGAACAGAGCGTGTATGGGCTCCTTAATGCAATTGCTTAAGAAGTAAATAATCAGCACAATAGTAGCAGCTATAATGGGGGAAATTTACTAAAGGAAATTTGTAAAAAAAATAGGTGTATTTGTATCCAGAAATACACTTATTTTTGACATTTACTATCCTGAAAATACGGCAATTCGTATCAATACGAATTGCCGTATTTTCGTGATAGCAAATGTCAAAAATAAGTGTATTTCTGGATATAAATACACCTATTTTTTTACAAATTTCCTTTAGTAAATTTCCCCCAATGTCTTTTGCTATTATGCCTAGAGATTAGATCATTTAACCTAAATGGGGTATGGATAATTGGATAGAGAGCAACCAGGTCGACAAACATTAGTTTCATACCACTAGGTCGACATGCATGAAGGTCAACATGACTGAATGTCGACATGGGGCTAGGTCGACAGAGTCATTAGGTTGATATGCATGAAGGTCAACATGACTGAATGTCGACATGGGGCTAGGTCGATATGGGGAAGGACAACAATCAAAAGGTCGACATGGGGGTTTTCACTTTTTTATCCCAAATGTTGACACAGTTGACATGGACACTAAAAAAAGGGTACTTGTTTCCTAGCACGGCATCCACAATTTTAATCCTATGACATAATTTTGATCGCATCGCATGCAACGCGATCGATGCGTTCAAAACGATTTTTTAATTGTACAGGCACCCTGATGGGTGATTACTATGTTATATGCACCCCCATTGTTAACTCCACCCCCACTATGAACGCCAACCCAAAGCGTGGCGAGCGCAGCGGTACGCGTCCTCCAATCCTTTTCATACCCCCACTATCCACATCGGCGTGGAGTTGTTTTTATATAGTGCAGCGAGCCACCAAGCCCGAAGCGTGGCGAGCGGACGTGGATTACTTCACATGTATTCCGCGTCCCCTCGCGGGGCTCGCTGCGCTCACCACGCTTCGGGCTCGCCTCACTATATAGAATCGGCTCCACGCCGACGTGGATAGTGGGGGTATTAAAAGGTCGGAGGACGCGTACCACCACCCATCGCGGGCTCGCTGTGTTCGCCATGGTTCGGGTTGTCGTTGATAGTGAGGGCATTTAACACCCCATCAGGGTGCCTGTACAATTACAAATCGCATTGCATGCCATTGTAATGGCATGCGATGCAACGCAATATTAAAATTGTACAGTTCGCCTCTTAGAACCCGAAAATCGGGTCCCATCGCATACCTTAATTAGTGGTATGCGATGGCAGAAGATGGGAGCCGTGCTAGGAAACAAGTACCAAAAAAAAGTGCACCGTGCACACTATTTTATTCTTCCACCATGCCGTAGTGGATGGTAGGGCATAAGATACCGCCTGTCGACTAAAAAAAAGTGAAAAATCCCATGTTGACCGAATGACCCTTTTGACCTTCATGCATGTCAACCTAATGCTTGTAGACCTAGTGACCGTATCCCACCTCAATGCAGGGGGAAGTAATAATTACCAACATCTTAAGGAGATGGGGTCTGGGTCTCATGTAGTGTGATCGGAATAAAGGGAGTCCCATTTCCACAAGAGAATAGTTGTTCTGAGTGGGTGATTCAGGTTGGTTCTGCACTGCAGGTGGGGCAGATGTACATCTTGCACATGGTTTTGTCCATTAAAGAAGGAGTTTGCTTTTGCAAACCAACCAGAATCACCCCAAGTCCCTTGTTAGTCTGCAGATGTTAATGACTTAGCTGTAATGTTAAATCAGTTGCAAACAAAGTCTCCTGGTTCCAAGGCTGGTTTGGACCACAGTGGTTAAGATGTGCAATAAGAGGGTCTGGCAGTTGTAGTCTCAAAGGTGGTTGATATAGTTGGTATAAAATAGCAGTTAATGTATATCCAGAAATTAATAACATGGAACCATAGTCCTACATAGGTAACTCGATTGCAAGACTACTGAATTTACACTCGTGGAAAGATTAGTTGTGTAGTCTTCAGGAAAGTCTGCATTCTGTTCAGCCAGTGCACAGTACAGGTAATCACTGAGCAGAACGTGGCAATCTAATAAATAAACGTTCCATCTGCAATATTTCCATCCAGCGCTTACAGACCAGTGTCAGTGTGCCCACCAGGATTATTTCAAAGAAAAAAATGTGTTTTGACTAGCTGCTGTGGTACTACATTGGGGTGTGGTACAGGGTTCCGACAGTCGCCATCCCGACCGTCATTAGCCCAACGACGGGATCCCGACTGGCCGGACACTCCACCTATTCGATTTTCCCTCTATGGGGGTCGTGGACCCCCACTAAGGGAGAATAGCCGGTGGCCGTCGGGAACCCGTGCATCGGTATTTCAACAGACGGGATCCCGACGTCGGGTAAATGACTGTCGGGATCCCGTCCGGCACCCTTACATTGTAAAAATGCACTTTAATAAAAGCTATACTACATGGATGTAAAATATATTGTCATGTCTTCTTTTTCATTAAGGCAGAGATCTGTGGGTTTTCGTTGTGGGAACAAACCCAACCAAACACACTATTGGCATTCCTGAATTCAAGTATGTTGCAAATATGCATGGGAACGAGGTACGTGCCTGATGAAAGGAAATTAAAGTTCTGTAATACATTGTACACATCTCCACTGCACACAAAAGTATTGCTAGTTACCTATTATTGCACAATACTTCGAAGCAGTGGTGCAGCTAGGTGTCATGGTGCCCGGAGCAAGGGCATATTTTGCGCACTCCAATTTGTAGCAGGCTGCCACCTCCCCCTACCCCCTAATTTGTAACAGACCGCTAACTCCCCCCCCCCATTTGTAGCAGGACGCTACCCCCCCCCCCCATTTGTAGCAGACAGCCCCCCTCATCAATTATATTAAATGTACCTTCGGCAGAGGGAGGGGGGAGACCGGGGAGCACATGGAGCCTTTCAGGGCGGCACACACACCAGGTGAGCGGCACACCAGGCAAGCTGGCGGGCGGTACAGAGATCAGATGGGCGGTGCACGGCTCTGGTGCCCTGTGAACTCTCGGCGCCCAGAGCTTGTGCTCTGCCCTAGCTACGCCCCTGCTTCTAAGAGGCAACACAACATAATTTTAAGTGATATGTGTATACCTTATTTGATTACATGTTTGCAGAAAAGGTATCCAGAAAAGGTGATGTTTCCACTCTCCAGGTGGTGGAATTATTGTGCAGATCAACGTTATTTAAAGGGCGTGTAAAGGACACCTGTTAGGGGTGTTGGTAGATTGTGTACGCAGAAAATTAGCATTCACAGAAATGCCTGATATTTGCACCAGGGGAGAGTTTTGTACCTTTATTCGAATTTATATGTGAGAACGTTACTGAAGACACATCCTGGAATGACCAATCACTCCTTTTCTTCACACAGAGACAGTGACCATGGCAAAGTGAATGGCACCACTACCCCCCCCCCCACACACATAGACACACACACAGACACACACACACACACACACACACACACACTAGAAGTACAGAAAAACTAGTATTAATTATGTCCTCTAAATCTATATTCACCATATTTTGCTCCATTGACAGTATGGTAGGATTCTCAAACCCATCCCCTCTAAACAAAATGTAATCTGAAGTTGTCGGACCTCACCATCACTGTGCATTCTGTGACCTATTTTGAGCATGTGCGCTCATGCAACCCTTGCTATTCAAATATTTTTTTTTTAACTTGACCCCTGTGCTGCAATTCTACAGTGCCTGAAAGAGTGGGGAATAGAATGCTATTAGTGGCTCTCAGCAAAGTATTTGAGCTTTAGTGACAAAAATAAAAGTAAGCAAGTGGTTCACAGGTTACAGCATGGCAGGTTTTCCAGCAGGCAACACATACTGTAGGCTTCACAATACACTTCAATGATCCCTAGCATAATTCCCCACATTCCCCACCAGCCTATTATCCAGCTGCCTAAAGGCATTGAGAACCCTGCCCCTTTATTCTGAACAGGTCAGTCTGACAGCGGAGTGAGCCGGGTCCCCAGCACTGAGAGCAGACAACGGAGACCCTGCTGAGTCCTGACCTCCGTGCAGGGGACCCGTCTCTCTCCGCTGTCAGACTGGTCTGACTGTGACAGCGCTAGGCTGCGTGTAAGGAGCCATGCACACTGTGGGAGGGGAAGGGGATGGCCGGAGGCAGCAGTAGTAGGATGTTGGGAAGGGACACTACTGCTGGTTGTCTGTCAGTGTGGGGTGAGAGGAAGGGAGGGAGCAGGACTTCTGGCTGCCTAGGAAGGGGGGGGGGGGCGATCAGAGGCTAGTGTGCCAGGAGGTGGGGTGCAGATGGTTCAGTGTGCCAGTAGGTGGGGGTGCAGATGGTGCAGTGTGCTAGGAAGTGGGGGTGCAGATGGTGCAGTGTGCCAGGAGGTGGCATTGCAGCTGGGTGCAGTGTGCCAGAAGGTGGAAATACAGCTGGACGCATTGTGGCAGGAGGTGGAAGTGTTGATGTGAAGGTTGCGCATTGTGGCAGGGTATGGCAGTGCAGGTGGAAGCAGTGTGGCAGGGGGTAAGATGTATGCAGTGGAGGCAGGGGGTTAGGCGGATACAGTTGACAGGGGTTAAGCGAGTGCAGTGTGGGTGGTTGCAGTGGCATAGGGGTTTAGGTGGGTACAGTGTAGCAGGGGCTGGCAGTGCAGGTGCATGTAGGGGCTTAAGTGGGTTAAATGGGGCAGTGAGTTAGGTGGGTACAGACAGTGTGGCAGGGGGTTGCAGTGCAGTGGGGCAAGGGGATAGGTGGGTGCAGTGGGATAGATGGGTGCAGTGCCCCTGCTCGCTGCTGTCCCTGGCCGCGCTGTGTGTGCTGGGGGCAGCTGGTCGCATTTTCCGCACGGGCCCCCCTTCTTACCCATATAAATTATTTTGGCTTAAGGTTGCCTTGAAAAGACATGGATACCCAAAGGGTGCATTGGACAGAAAAAGTTTGGGAACCACTGCCTTAGCTTGTTGCTTATATTGGACCTAATGCCTGTTTGCCAAGCATAGCTTGCATGTTTTTGCACTGCGCATTCTCAGGTACTGTGCTATGCATCTATAGGATAAGTGTAAATACTTCTGCTTCCAGGCTTTCATTTTCTACTACAGTATGTGCAAGTGACTACAGGTGTGTATGGGAAATCTAACCATAACTGCTCTGTATACAAACACTGTATACAGGGAACGCCTTCCCCCATCTGTATCCCCTGGTGTTTGAACTGAGCTGGCTAGATGAGAGGTGATGTAGAGAATCATGGGGAACATTTGCTTAGGTGCATCAGAGTCGCCTTAAAGCTAGTTGAAGTTTCCTGTCATCCCACCTTTAAAAAAAAAAAAAAAGGAAAGGAAAGAAAACTGTGAATCTGTATGTATGTAATTTATATATTTTATATATATTAATGACTTAAAATAAAGAACACACACACAACTCACAAAATTATATATACAGTTTTCTCAGCTGGTCCACAGTAACCACAGTGAATCCGCAGGGCCCCAGTTACTCTGTTTGACAACTGCTGGTGTTCAGGGTCAGATTCACAACATTAGGATGCCTGCAGTATGCAGAATCAGCATTCACTGGTGGGTCCCATCTCACAGTCCAGTGGCGACTGGTGCACCGTTGCTTGCTGTTAGCAGTACCAGGCAGGAGCCATCCTGCATCCTCTATTGTAGGTGTTAGCAGCTCTCCTGGTATAGAGACTATAGAGGCTCTCCCTAGATATAGATATCTACCTGGGTGCCTCCTGGAGCAGTAGTGTAGAAATCAATTCAAGATCGGGCAGCAGGCACTCCACAGCATGTGTAAAGATAACAAACTTTAATGGTGACTAACAGTGTTTCGACAGTGTACTATTCTCCAATGCAGTTTGCAGCCAGTAATGACAAGTGCAAGGGGGCCCCCCTGTCTAAAGTGGCCCAAAGTCCTAATCTGGCACTGGTTGGAAGTACAGCTTGGAACAGGGGCGCCGATTTAAGAGTTTTCTGGTGGGTGCTCTCCCCAGACTACCGCCCCCCCCCCCACACACAGACTACCGCCCCCCCCACACACACACACACTTCGTGCAGCCGGGAGAGTTCGGGCAGCGAGCGAGTTCCAGCCTCTGTCACTCACTGTTAGGCAGCGAGCAGGTTCCGGCCTCAATGACTTCCGTGACGCGGCGCAGGCTACTTCGCTGCACCTCTGGCACCGGATCACCGGTGCCCGACCTCTCCCGACCACCTCCTGCACACAGCAATCACCTCCATCTGGTGTCACAGCAGGGTCCCTGCGGAAGATGGGAACTAGTAGCGGTATTAATACCGCTACTAGTTCCAATCCGCCGAAGGGACCCCCGCTGCTGACAGCATATCCTCTGCTGGGACCCCGATGCCGTAGCCTGTGGGTGCTCCTCAATTTCCGTGGGTGCTCGGGCCCCGGAGCACCCACGGTTTCGGCGCCTATGGCTTGGATCTTCCGTTAAACCACACAGATGCTATGTACATGCAGGTGCCCCTTCATGGCTTAATGCCCATAGCTTTTGGGGGTTACGCCCCTGCTTGAAATGTACTCTGCTAGTATACTAAAGGCTTCACATCTCCCACAAGCCACATCAGACCAGTCTTCAGTAAGTGCGTCATTAGACCATGGTTGCTGAAGTATGATGCTTCTTGCCTTTCTCTATTCTCACTTCCATGTAGAATACCTGATTAACTGGTTATGTACAGTATAGTGAGTGGAATAGTGTCTCAGCAGGCTTTATAGTAATTTGCGAGGGTGGGTGTTTTATGTTATCTAGGGCTAGGCTTTATGTGCAAAAGGGTGAGCAGACTAAAAGAAAAGTCTTTCAGACAATTGTAATAGGATGCAAGCTGCCTGTTCGGCTGACATTACAAAGCAAAGGAAGGAGATGTCTCTTGTCCTGGATCAGAGGTAGATGGAAATCCCATAGTGACTGTGAGCTTGCACGCATGTATAAATGTCACAGCTATTGAGATGCCCGATGGCGGGGTCTCAAATTCGTTGCTTGCATACAAAAACACACCATCAGCCACACTTCAATTATCACACTTCTGAGTAACCCTATTGTTACTTGAAATGACTGTCTGAACTAAAAAGCTATTACCTTTGAAGCTACATACAGATGCAGTTACAAGTGGAGACATATCCCGAAATGGTTGCCTCTTTGAGTTACCATCAAGGGCGTAACTACCATAGGTGCAAGTGGTGCAGCTGCTGTGGGGCCCAGAGCTGAGGGGGGCCATCTTTACTGTCTAATTAATGTTTTACATACCCTTTATCTCTATCAGTTGGTAAATGGGGGGCCCTTACAAACTTTTGCTATGGGGCCTACTGATATCTAGTTACGCCTCTGGTTACCATCCCTGACAGGGCCGCCGACAGGGGGGTGCTGTGGGTACAGCTGTCCCAGGCCCAGGCAGCTTATTTTGCCCACCACAAACCCCCCCCCCCCGACCTCCACTGTGATGCCTGCTTCTTCAATGCAGGACCAAGGCGGCCAATTAAAATGCTTCACCGGCTTTTGAGCCAATCATAGCTTGTGTACCGTTAGCTAATCAGAGTGGCTTCCGGTACACGAGCTCTGATTGGCTCACCATCCAGTGCTGCATTTTATTTTCCTGCATTGAAGAAAGTAGAAATATGGAACAGCGCTGTGCTGAATAATATATTCAAATTTATTAAAAATTAAACAATATTGTGGCCAACAATAGACATAAACACAGGCTTCTGTACTGTAAGGCAGGTAACAGGCAGCAGCTCCTCACAAGCACAGTACAGTATGGCTAAATAGTGTCTCACTGTACGCCTGACCACTTTGACATTAATGAGATCACATTGATGGAAAGAAAATCATTTCCAAACCTTCTTTTCATACTGGAACGACCCTTACTTTTCTCAGTGGTAGCAGCTGTGATACCCATTGCCAGTCTTATGGGCAGTTGATGTTTCAGGGTGTCTGTTTTGTACAAAGAAATTTGCAAAAGCAAAAAAAGGAGACTTTTTTTTTGTTTGTTTCCAGGACCTTTTTGTCATAAAAAAGAACATTGTTACATTATTGTAAAGTGTTGTTATTCTCAATCCATTTTTACCACTATATCAGGGCAAAAAATAAGTGTGTGTACTTTTTTTTAAATGTGGGTAGTGTACATAAGGAGACACACTTGATTGTTTAGTTGGTCAGATAATCATTCGGGGGGATGGAAATTTATACCTTGTTTAGCCAGCCTATGGTTACTTGTGTGACTTGAGATATGTGGACTTAAGGGCCCCTTTAGACTTGTGAGATTTTATGAGATTTGACCCAATTCAGGTGGATTGAGTCAATTTATCTGTCAAAATCTGATGTGCCTGTCTGACAAAAACTTATGTGCCTGATGTGTAGGACCCAAAGCACAGTCCCGTGCCATTGGGTATAACCAAGAGATTGCAGTAGATTGATCCTCCTGCACATAGGATAAATCTTGAGTCAATCAGGTCCAGTTTGCTGAACAATAAGTTGGACAAGTGTAAGGGGGCCTTTAATTCAGCATTGATCAATAATTAGAGAAAAGGCAATTTAAGCAATTATTGGGTGACTGCACATGTGCTACATTCCCAAAGCAGGAAGCCAGCATTTCTGGGTGGAAAATGGCATTTTGTGGGAGTGGTTCCCCCCCCCCCCCCCCTCATTCTCTTATTTAAAATATGTCTTATACTCTGGTGGAATCGATGCAATAAAGAATACAGTATCTATCCTTATGTATCAATGCCTATTTCCCTATAGATTGTAAGCTTGCGAGCAGGGCGCTCCTACATTTTGACTGTCTGTAAATACCCTGTTTTGTTGTATCACTGTCTGCTATTGTAAAGCGCAACGGAATATGCTGCGCTATATAAGAAACTGTTAATAAATAAATAAATAAAAATAATACTTTTGATATATGAACAGTGTCCCAGCAAAGTCTTCTTTTCTACTTTTTTCTTTGTGTTTGTTAAAATGCAGGCGTGCCAAGCTGTTTTTTTTATTTTATTTTTTTAAGGTGGGTCTCTGATGTCCCTTTCAACCCATCTCTGTTGCAGATTAGTGGACTTTCTCAGATGGGAAGTAGTCTTTGATGTTCCAGAATTTGTGAATGTAGGGCCTAATTAACTAATCGGCTGATTAGGCTGCAGCCTAGAGCAGTAGGGCTGGGGGCGCTTTGCAGGTAACAGCCTAGGAATAAAATTAAGGCTTAATTTATTCTATGCTTTTTAGCTATCACCTGTCCCGATGTACTGTACGGGGAGGGGGGATAGGGTTAAGCCAAAGTTTCAATTATACGCCACAAGCACTAGATCATACATGACAGTTGTATAACCTCTGTTACATGCACATGGTCAGAATGAATGGAGAGTCCCTGAGCGCTCATTCACATGTGTTTAGCAGCATTACAAGGGGAGCTACATGTGCATTAGACTAGGGAACCCGGGACCTTTTAACCCCTTGAGTGGTGTTTTTTTTTTATTTATTTTTAGGGAGCACTCCCCACTGGGCGAGTTTTTTTCTGGGAGCGCTCCCTAAAAAAAAAACCACCACTGTGTCTCCGGGTCCGGACGGCGGCGCTGAACAGTGTAATAGCCGCCGCCCGGCTATATGCTGCGTGACATTACAAGGTCATGCCGCACACATCAGGGGGAGGGAGAAGCTGAGTGTGTCGCTGATGTCAGCGCTCAGCTAAGCAGCACTGCCCGGCAAGGGAGAGCGCAGCCAGTGTCACTCCCGAGAATTTTCCGGGAGTACCACTGAAAGGGTTAATCAGGCCCTGTGTGTTTGGATCTGCAAATGCAGTCGCAATTTTGCAATAGGCGTTTTATTCTTTTTAGGGTGATCTTTTATCTAGAGCCAGTTAACCTAACAGTATAATTTTGGATTGTGGGAGAGAAACACTTTTGTTTGCTATGTGACACCTGTAAAAACAAAAGGCTAATTTTAGTGTATATGATTTTATGTGACTCCTTTCGGAATGGTTGTTGGATGTCCTTGATGAAAAACTAACTCTCACTCTGTCTTGGCCTACTTTTATGTGCCAGTAATAATTTTCAGCTGAGTGCATCAGGCTGTCCGCAGCTCCGCCTTTGCTGCGTGTAGAGGGAGACACGGCTTGATGATGTCACTTGCAGGTATCGGTGCGATGTTCGGGCTGCGTGCCGCAAAACCGGTCCATCCAAGTTGTAGTCTGTCTTCAACACATGTATGTAATGCGGGGGGGCGCGGTGTATGTAATGCGGGGAGGGGGGGGCTCACCTACTGGATCCAGATGCCGAGCGGAGGGGGAACTCGAGCAGTAAGGTCTCTGCAGCCTGCTCCGTCACCACCACCGCCGGTTCACCAGCTGCCATTCCGACCTCAAAGCTCCACAAGGTGCAGGAAGTTGGACCCACATCTGCCTACCTCCGCGTGTTCCCAGCAGCAGAAGGCCCATGGGAGGTGCTGTGCTCTGTTGCACATGCGCAGCAGCCCTCCCGTGGCAATTTTGGTTTTGGGCAAAGTGCCCAGGCAGCCCAGGGGGAGGCAGCCCAGTTTTAGTGAGTTTGAGCCCGGCTTACCGAGAAATGGCCCGGTGTCCCGGCGGGCCAATTCGCCCATGGATACTGCGCTATTTACACCCCCTTTGTTATATTTCTTTATTACATAGATTTTTCTGTTTTGTTTAAACCAGGCAGTTGGAAGGGAATTAATGCTCCACCTGATAGAGTACCTGCTAACCAGTTATCAGAATGACCCAGTTATTACGCAACTAATTGCAAAAACCCGAATACATATAATGCCTTCTATGAACCCAGATGGCTTTGAAAATTCAATCCTGCTGGACTGTTCCTCTATAACTGGCAGGTAAGTAGAAAGTTTTCATCAGCATGTACGTATGACTTCATAAAGTTACTTGATTCGCTTGCAGGATGAATTGGGCCACTGGGAGAATGGAATACTTCTCAGTGGTCGTGCCCCTTCGTTTACCAGTGAAAGGCTACAGGAAAGGATGGGGTGGGCATAGAGACATGTGAACAGCAGCTACAATACTATGGATCCGCTCACTGAATAAGCTGTGACTGTGATGGACGGAACAGGGTGATGGGGATGCGAGTGGGGCAGAAGTTTGCGGAACCGATGATAATGAGGGGATATGTCCAGACTGTGAGAGGAGAAGGATGATGGAGGAGAATATGTGGTCAAAACCCACACAGACATTTCTCCTAAAAAAAAAAAAAAAAAAAATTTTTAACTCTAACTTCATATTTTTTAGGATGAATGAAAATGGTTTTGACCTGAATCGAAATTTCCCTGATGCTTTTGAGGATAACATTGTGAAGACCCAGCCAGAAACACAGGCAGTGATTGACTGGATTAAGACTGAGAACTTTGTACTATCTGCAAATTTTCATGGAGGAGCCCTGGTTGCCAGCTACCCCTATGATAACTCTTATACCAGTAAGTTCCTATACATTCATTCTCAGTAATGTGCTTACTCTAGTAAGAATATTGAGCAGTCCCTGCATTGTGGTCACATTCTCTATAGGCTACCTGTCCATTTATAAATTACTAAATCTTCCTAATGTTAGATGCCCTGGAAAATGTTTCAGTTAGTTAACTTATAGGGGGTTATTCGGATTGATATAGCAGAGCCCTGCGTTTGGATATTCACCGCCGGCCAGAGTAAAATCTCACACTGTGCAAGTCTATGAATGGCGGTGGTGATTGAATAGTTTTCCATTGAGTGTGTAACCCAGAACCTACTCTACCTGTGCAATAGCAACAGGATGATCGAGGGGCGGAGCTGACCTCACACGTCGCCCTCCCTGAAAACACTTGGGAACTCCTGCGTTTTTTCCTGATACTCCCAGATAATGAACGGGTGACACCCACAAATGGCGGCTTCCTGTCAATCAACTTGTGAACAGCTGGCGATCAGAATAGACACTGGATTATGTCGCTTGATTGGCCTTGCATGTGCGATATGAGCCATATGCATGTGCACTTGTTAAATAATCGCCCGCCCTGCAAATTTGCACAACAGCGATCAGGTCTGAGTAACCCCCTTTGTCTCTGTACAGGATATCTGTGGGAGGGTGGACCGGGCGGGTTGCAAGAACATCTGTCTGCAGACATTGTGGTCCGAGCGATGCAAGGGGCTGCGGTTGACTTTCGGGTCAAAAAACAGTGAAAAAAACCCTTGTCGTCCTCGCGGCTTGTCGACCTAAACCCATGTCGACCTAGACACCTGTCGACCTTCACACATGTCGCCCTAGTTGCCTGTCGCCCTAGTTGCCTGTTGACCTAATGACTGTTGACCTAAGTCGGGTCGACAATACGATCCACACCCTCCCAGATTTAGCTAATGTTCAAGCTGACTGGTGCTAAAAGTGAAAGATGTTTGGATTGAGGATAGAATATATCATTTAGTGTGTATAAATCTTAAATTGTATATTGGACTTGATCCAGAATGCTTGTTAGGTGATACTTTTTATGTTAGGAAGTAAAAGGCCTTAAAATCTTTGTTGTAAATATCTGGCAGGGAGTTTAGGAAACATACTGTACATGGCTATTTTGAAGTTCATTTTTAATGTGTCTTAAGTTACCATTAGCAGTAAAACAATAGGGGGGAGGATTTGTCTGACAAATCCCAATTACAGCCTGATTCAGGCTTGTTTAGAAGGGGCCAATTTTGGCCCCGTCTCTGATGGTGGGGGGTATGTGCATATTTGCGCATCTGCAGACCCCCTGTGCAAATGCCTTTGGTGAGTGTCACACTTGCTAAGGTGTTCGCACGGTTAGGGGGGCGTCAGGGCAACACCCAATGTTTTATGGGCATCCCCGTAGAACGCTGGGCATTACCCTTGGAAGGCAGGTGGGTCGATGCCTGCTGGGGACGGGCGGCTGACATCACATTTTATTTTCTCTGCAGATCAGAGAAGAGTGGGTGGGCACTGACATCACGTTCTCCGATCTGCAGTGGAAATAAGTCAGCTCAGACTGACATTTATTTCCGTAGGGGAGTGAAATGCTCGGCAACTATTTTCACTTCGGCTGCATGCAAGAAGATGAATTCTTGTCAGGGTGGTGCTTACCCGCTCGTTATGCAGCATATATGCGCTGCCTAGCAAGCGGGTCTGAATCAGGCCCTTTGTTTTTCTGTGGGAAATTGTGAGGGTTTTTTTATGGCTTTTTTTTTGTTGGGGTGTTTTGGAAATGCTGTGTTTTTTACTGTTTATTTATCTTTATTTTAGAATACAGTTATGTTCTAAAGCTATGTACACACAGTTCAATTCTGGCTCATGGACGATTTTTGACTATCCAATTTGTACTATTCGATTTTGGCTAAGTGCCATTTAGATGTACTTTAGATTTAGGCTATCTTGATATTTGGCCCTTGGCCAAATACATTCTACAGAGGAGATAGTCAAAATCGATAGCCAGACTGGCACCGTGTGTACACAGCGGGTGAGATTTAATAGGATGAGAGGTTCAGAAAGTGAGAGATTTTGTGAGAATTCTCCAGTTTTTTTGAAGCGGCAATCATTTACACTGCAGAACCAGTTTGATTTTTGCAGTGTAAATGATTGCCGCTTTAAAAAAACTGGAGATTTCTCACAAAATCTCTCACTTTCTGAATCTCTCATCCTATTAAATCTCACCCAGCTTCTCTGTATCAGTCACCAGATTCTATGCTGACTTTTTGGGGGAAATTTACTAAAGGAAATTTGTAAAAAAGAGGTTTATTTGTATCCAGAAATGCACTTATTTTTCACGTTTACTATCCCGAAAATATGGCTATTCGTATTTATAGCACATCAATACGAATACGAATTGCCGTATTTTCGGGATAGTAAATGTCAAAAATAAATGTATTTCTGGATACAAATACACCTATTTTTTTTACAAATTTCCTTTAGTAAATTCCCACTTTATGTTCTATCTTATCTTATCTTCCACATTGGCTTTATCTTTAATATAATTTCTCTCTGTGTGCTACAGGAAAGCAGTAAATTATAAAGGAAGCTTGAGAACATGCTAATTTACTCTCTCCTGGGCCAATAGGCAACATTGCATTGACTACCGCAATTCTAAGATGGCGGCAGCCCCATTGCAGTCTATAGGCTACTTACTGCACTGCGGTCAGTGATGTCAGTGCTGACTGCTTTTGCGCAGACCTCCCCGTCACCTGGCTGAGCAGTTTGCAATGACCGTGTCCTTTCGGGGGCTCCTGTTCCTGCCTCTGCCCCTACATAAATTTGCCAGTTAGCATCACATATTGTAATGTGATCCTGAGCGGTCTATCCCACCCAGATCGCCTTATTTATTTATTTATTTACAGTTTCTTATATAGCGCAGCAGATTCCGTTGTGCTTTACAATAGTAGACAGTGATAAGACAAACTGGGTAACAACAGACAGACTTGGAGGTAGGAGGGCCCTGCTGCAAGCTTACAATCAATGGCGATATAGGGGGGAAACATAAGGACAGGCAGGCCTTATATATGCAATCCCATAGTAAATGGTTTCCCTATATCTCTTTGTCCCTGTGTTACTTAATACTGTGAGAAAAAAAATTCCATAGCTGCATGCAAACAAAACCATGATGAACTAACATTTAACCCCTTCAGTGGCACTCCCAAGAATTTTTCAGGTTTTGCTCCAGTGCGCAGACTGGCAAACCTGGAAAACTCTTGGGTCAGCTTCAGCGGCTGCACGGCTTTTGCTGCTCGGGCCCTGCCTCCTTCCCCCCTGCTGTGTGTGGTGTGCCGGGTTGCCTGGGGCAGGGCCGGGCAGTGGCTGATGGACTGTTCAGTGGCGCTGCCTGGACCTGGGGTTACAGTTTTTTTATTTAGGCAGCGTTCCCCATAAAAACTCCCCCGGTGGGGAGCACTCCCTAAAAAAAAAACCCACTGAAGCGGTTAATAGCATCAGTTACAAGAGCTTGCTACAGCATGCAACTTCAAGTGTCATAGATAACATGTTTTATAGCAATTTGTCTAAGATTACCATCTTTCTCATACAGCGCCTCCAGACGAGGATGTGTTGCAATATATAGCTTTGTTGTACTCTAAAAACAATGCCAACATGTACAATGGCGCATCTTGTCAAGGTTCAAGCGGTTTTCAAAATGGCATCACCAACGGAGCTTCGTGGTATCGAGTGCTAGGTGAGATATTTCATCCTCTTCATCCCTGATGACATGAATGTATTTTAACAGTTAAATGTATAATGTTAACATTACACATAATTAATATGATTTTTGAGTGTAAAGCTTCTAAGTTGCTGCAAAGATCATGAGGGCACAAGAAGGTGTCGTAGTTATTATGGACTATTATTTTTAATGTTCCTGCATAATTAATGCTTTTCAGAAACTGTGGTGACATTTTAATACCAAGACATAGCAAACATAGACATGAGATATAGAGGACTAATGTAATCTATATAGTAAGGGAAAGAAGCAAGGTACTCATAGAAGACAAGCTATTGTAACATTTAGAGCATAGTTGCCTACCCTCCTGCATTCTGCAGGAGACTCCCTGAAATAGCAGCAATCTCCCTCTCTCCCTCATTAGTCTAGCACAGTGGTCTCCAACCTTTTTTGGGGTGTGAGCTACTTGCGGCAAAATAAACCACACAAAGAGCTACTAAAATGTAAAAAAAATTAAAAAATCTGCCTAATAACCAAATAATGCCCTTTGCACATTATGCCACACACTGTAATGCCCCTGACACATTATGCTGTGTGTGTGCGGCGTAGACGTGCACCAAAAAATGGGTGTAGCCACACCACATCGTGCGTCCAATGAAAATGGGGGTGTGATACACACATGTCCCCAATAGTGCCAGATACATATATGCTCCCACGGTGCCAGGTATGCCCCTCACAGAGCCAGAAACAGGAATACCCCCACGGTGCCAGGTATGACCTCATGGTGCTGGGTATGCCCCCACAGTGCCAGAAACTGGTATGCCCCCACAGTGCCCGCAATGCCTCCACAGTGTCCGCAATGCCCCCACAGTATCAGGAACACGTATGCCCCAAAGTGCCGGGTATGCCCTCACAGTGCCAGAAACAGGTATGCCCCACAGTTCGAGCAATGCCCCCACAGTGCCAGATATGCCCACAATAGTGTCAGATATGCCCACAATAGCGTCATACACAGTGTCTCTATGAGCCCTGCTGGGTGAGGCACCTTTAAGTGCTTGGAGTCGGTGATTGGGTAAGCGTTGGTGGGTAAGGGGCGAATGGGTGGATGGGATGACCAGGGGATGTTACCTCAGAACTTACCTATGCAGGCTCCGGCCCGTCACTCTCTCCTGCTGCGGCCTCCTCCTTTGATCTGCCGCTGTCCTCCCGTCAGTCACCGCCGGAGCACCCGGCACGTAGATATGTGTCTCTTCACAGACGCCGGCTCGTCACCCAGCTCCCCGTCCGCCCTGATGCTGTGTCACACACATCGTCTAGCCGCTGCGTCTCCCCTTCTCCCTGTGACTGGGTCTGAGCTGTCAGCAAATCAAAGCTCGCGGGCCGGCTCCTGATTGGCTGCTGGCCAGCGAGCTCTGATTGGCTGATGGCAGCCCAGTCACAGGGATATACACTGAGGGGAATGGAGAGATGCGCGATGCTCTCTCCTCCCCTCTGAACTAGTGCCGGGGATCGAGGGAGGGAGAGATGGGCGGGCGGCAGTGGTCGAGCCACCCGAATGGCTGCCGCGAGCTACCAGTAGGTCTAGCAATCTCCCTCATTTCACCTAGCCCACATTACACTGTTTGGGGAAAAAAAGGAATGAGAGATAGATCAATTTACATTGAATCATCAGCAGCATTTGCCAGCACTTTACCAAGTATACTAGCTCTTTCTAACTGCTTTGGGGCTCATCTACATTTTGATAGAAGTAATTTTAAAAGATTCCTCTGAGATGTAGCAGTATCTACAGGTTCCATGTTCACACTCTCTTTTCACAATGTCTCCATATATGGAACTAGACTCGCCCTTTGGGTGGAGCATGAGATGCCCCCTCAATCGGGCGCTGTCCAAAATTCTACTACCAACTATAATCTCCCTGAAACTAGTTTTCAAAAGTAGGCAAGTATGATTTAGAGGCAAGCCGTAACTATGGAAGAAGTTCTGCAAGTGATTAACTTCTTTGGTGCAAATTCTAGATTTGTACAGGCAGGGCCGTAACTAGGGGGGCTGGGGGGTCACGCACACCGGGCTGGAGGGGGGGTAGGTGCTGTCAGGTATGGGGACAGCCAGCGGGGTACCGGGGACTGGTGTAGCTGCTATATCGGCAGCTTACTTTGACTCCGTCCGTCTCCTACTAGCGCGGCAGCGGGAAGTGGTCATCAGCTCTTCTCGCTGCCGCGCTAGTAGGAGACGGACGGAGTCAAGCTGCCGCTACAGCGGCTACACCAGTCCCCGGTACCCCGTTGGCTGCAGACAGGTATGTATGTACAGTATGTATGGGGGAATTCACAACTTTCTTGCCCTCCATCACAGGAGTTTTGAACAGGAGCAGAGCACATTTAAATAACCTGTCTGCATCTATGTGTATGTAAACTATGTATGAATGTGTGGGCAGCGCAGCCCACTGGGATGGACGCTATAGTGGGAGATATTTCTCTACCAATGCCCAGCAGCACACTCCCTGTCCGCACTAGCACCCACCCTGCCTAACGTGCTGCTGCTGCTTTATTTCCAACTTTGTTTGTCAGCAGCAGCAGGGAGACAGCAAGTGAGCATCCCGTAGCCCCCTCCTCTTGGCTCCATCCTTTCCTTTGGGGGGGGGGGTCTCCGGCGCCAGGGGCAAGGCGGTCATTTGGTCCTGTCCCCCCAGTGGGGGGAAGGGGGGGGGGGGCACCAAATGACTGCCTTGCCCTGGGCGCCGGAAACCCTAGTTTCGGCCCTGGTACAGGCGGGCATAAGGTAGATGTGCTGTTAGGGTGCTGTTGCCAGCATTTGGCAATGGCAATGCCAATTCACACCTTTTTGTTCTGGAACTCTGTATAAAGTATCACAAACCAAATGATAAACTGAAGACTGTTAAATAGCAAAATAGGTACTTGTTTCCTAGCAGGGCACCCAGATTTCCTACGTACGCTCAGTAGTTAATTTATTCACTGCACCCTGAGTGAAATCGCATTGCATGGCCCTTTTTTGTGGCGTGAGATGTAAGATATGCGATCTCTGTAGTTCATATGGTAAAATACCTAAAACACCACCACTCTCCACGTCACCCGAAGCGTGGCGAGCGCAGCGGAATGCATCCTCCGACCTTTTCATACCCCCACTATCCACGCTGGCGTGGAGTTGATTTTGTATAGTGTGGCGAGCGCAGCGAGGGGACGCGGAATACATGTAAAGTAATCCGCCTACGCTCGCCACGCTTCGGGCTCGGTGGCTCGCTGCGATCACCACACTATATAAAATCAACTCCACGACGACGTGGATAGTGGGGGTATGAAAAGTCGGAGGACGCGTTCCGAAGCCCCCCGCTGGGATCGCTGCTCTCGCCATGCTTTGGGGTGACATGGAGAGTGGTGCTGTTTTAGGTGTTTTACCATATGAACTACTGAGATTGCATCTCACATCTCATCTCACATCTCACATCTCCTATCACATCTCATCTTATCTCACACGATGTGCGATGCGATTTCACTCAGGGTGCAGTGAATAAATTATTTAAATTAACTACAGAGATCGCATCGCACACATCGCAAGGCACAAAAAGCCATGCGATGCGCCGTGCGATTTCACTACGCAGAATAGCCCACTAAGCAAATAGCTTAGTGGGCGCCCTGCTAGGAAACAAGTACCGCAAAATATAATAAATGATGAGCAGACTTATGTCAATATTGGCACAACATTCTATGGGGCATACCAGAGCCCACTGTAAAGGTGCCCACACACTAGAACGATTAATCGTCCGATTTCATTGTTTTTGCTCGTTTGGACGATTAATCGTTCGATTTTTGTGTGCACATCGTTCAGTATTTTTTATACTTACCTTCCAATGCGCGTCCCCGTGTGTCTTCTGCGGCGTCGGCTCATCTTCCCTGCTGCAGGGAAGATATGCAAATATTCTGACCAATTTCCGGAAGCTGTCCTACTTTTCTGACAACCAGACAGCCGGACACGTGCGGCGGGGACCTGGCAGGAGACGCGGCGGGGACCTGGCAGGAGAAGCGTCGTGGGAGTCAGTGTGTGCCCCGGGAGGTAGACACCTCCTGCTCCCAGCCACACTCAACCCTGCTCTGTCGGAGCCGCATAGCCGCCAGCCAGCTCCGGACACTGTGTGTGACACTTTTTCAGTAGTCACACAGACATTATTGCTGTACGATGGATAATGGCATCTTAGCTTTGCTTTGGCATATTTGATGTGATGAAGGTGGAGGTATGCCAGTGTGGTGGGTACGGGGTCTAGTTTTAGGGGCCCTGGAGTGAAGAAGGGAGGTTGTATCCATGTGAGCAGACAAGTATAATATATAGATAGATAGATAGATAGATACAACCTCCCTTCTCCAATCCAGGGCCCCAATAGCTCCAGGGTCCCAATAGCTCCAGGGTCCCAATATATATAATGTATGCTTATGACCTATTTCAATTGACCAGTAACAAGACATTGGTTCCTCCAGCACAATGAATAGTAATAGTAACCAATCTTGAACACTACATGATAATAGTATTCAGAGATATTGGTTACATATACCTGCGTAGGTATATGTAACCAATATCTCTGAATACTATTATCATGTAGTGTTCAAGATTGGTTACTATTACTATTCAGCGTGCTGGAGGAACCAATGTCTTGTTACTTACTTAAGGCCCCCATACACTAGGGAAACTTGTCCTTAGGACAAGTCAGCCCCGATTTCCCCTGAGCTTCCCTGGCAGCTCCCCGGGGGAGCTTGATAAGATTTGGCACTTGATGTGCCATTTTTTACATATGATAAATCAGATGCGATTTATCACATGTAAAAATCCGGGGAGCTGCTGGGGAACTAGCGGTCCATGGGAGCGAGGACCGGTCCGAGGGGAGGCGGGAGCGGCAGGGAGTGGGGAGCATCAGGAGCAGGCTGGCAGTGGGTACCTGTCCGGGGAGCGGCAGGAGAAGGGAGTGGTCAGGGGAGCGGCACGAGATGTACCGGTAGGCTGGTAGTGGGGACCTGTCCGGGGAGCGGCACGAGATGTACCCGCAGGCTGGCAGTGGGGACCTGTCCGGGGAGCGGCACGAGATGTACCTGCAGGCAGGGAGCGGGGACCGCGGCGCAGTGCAGACTCAGAGCAGAGAGACCGGAGGCGTGGCGGGAGAGTAGAAATAAATCCTGTTCAAAAGACTGGCGGGCGCTGATTTGCTGGGAACTCAGCCAATCAGCGGCCGCCCAGTCTTTTGAATAGGATGGTTTCTATTCTCCCACTCGCCGTGGGGAACGCAGAGCAGCGGGAGAATATAAACCATTCTATTCAAAAGACTGGCGGGCCGCTGATTGGCTGAGTTCCCAGCCAATCAGCGTTCGCCAGTCTTTTGAACAGGATTTCTTTCTACTCTCCCGCCGCGCCCCCCGGTCTCTCTGCTCTGAGTCTGCACTGCGCCGCGGTCCCCACTCCCTGCCTGCAGGTACATCTCGTGCCGCTCCCCGGACAGGTCCCCACTGCCAGCCTGCAGGTACATCTCGTGCCGCTCCCCTGACCACTTCCTGCTCCTGCCGCTCCCCGGACAGGTCCCCACTGCCAGCCTGCTCCCCCAGACGGCTGCACATGATTAATCTTATGTGCAGACCGTCCGACATCTGGATCTGATCCGATGCGCACGGGACCGCGCATCGGATCAGATCAGATGTCATACCCTACGCAATTTGGCCAATTTCGGGTGAAATCTGGGCCAAATAATAGTGGTATGTGGGCAAGACATTGATAAAAGTTGTGGCGCTGGTGCAGAGGACCGTGGGGTCACTTCTGGCAGTGGGGGAACCTGCAGCGCGGCAGCCAGGGACGGATTTCCCACTTAGGGGCGGCAACTGCTTGTGGCGGTACAGGATCCCCCATTGTCACGGGGGTACGTGAAATGCGGGAGCGGGGGTCCGCTGGGGGTTGGAATTGCCGGAAGGGGGTCAGGGGGGTCTGCAAATTGCAGGAGGGGGTGTGTGCGGGGATCCGCGATTAGCGGGAGGGGGTCCGCAAATCATGGGAGGGGGTGCGGGGGGGGGGGCTTTTGAATCGCGGGAAGGGGGGTCAGCAAATTGCGGGAGGGGGGTTGTCGGGGTCAGTGAGTGGGGGTTGTGGAGGACCGTAAATCGCGGGAGGGGAGCGTGGGGTGTCGTGAATCAAGGAAGGGGGGGCACAGGTGGGGGGTGGCGCGAGGGTCCGTGAATCGCGGGAGGGGGCATGAATTGTGAGGGGGGTGTTGGGGGTGCCGCGAATCGCGGGAGGGGGGTCTGCAGATTGCGGGAGGGGGTCTGCAAATTGCGGGAGGGGGCGCTGGAGGAGGTGTGTGAATCGCGGGAGGGGGGGTCCGCGAATCAGGGGAGGGGGGGTGCAGGAGGTGCCTAGGGGGTCCGCAAATCACGGGAGGGGAGTGCTACGGGGGGTTCCGTGAATCGCGGGAGGGGGCGGAGGTCCGCAAATCGCGCGGGGGGGGCGCTAGACTTGCGGGAGGGGGGGTCGCAAATCGCAGGAGGGGTGGTGGCGTGAATCGCAGGAAGGGCAGTGGTACACATATCACGGAAGGGGTGGGTCGCGGGGGTCCCGTGAATCGCAGGAGGGGGGGTCGCGGGGGTCCCGCAAATCGTGGGGGGAGGGCTAGAATTGCGGGAGGGGGGGCGCAAATTGCGGGAGGAGGGGTCGCAAATCGTGGGAGGGGGCGTTGGTCTGCAAATCGTGGGAGGGGGGGTCGCGGGGGTCCCGCAAATCATGGGAGGGGGGGGCGCGGGGACTACCTCAAACCCACAGAAATAGTAATGATATTAATTTTCAAGTACTCTCCTCCTCTCTGCAACAACAGCTTGCTCCTATTTTTGCATTCACTACTCCTGAGATGCGGTATCACACCTAAACCTACCTCTCAAAACAGCCCTGGATGAAGTGGCTCTAGTTACCCACCACACTCCCTGTAGGCCTAGACACCAACCGTGGCACTCTAAATTAACAAGACACCTACAAAATCCCTCACGCAAAGTTGAGCGTAAATGGCGTAAATCTCACAGTCCAATGGATTTCTTTACATATAAGACTATCTACTAGTCCTATAGTTATGCCCTGGAAACTGCTCAACAAACATATTTCCAAACTCTAATTTATGCTCAAGCTTCTAACCCAAAATTACTTTTTAATACATTTAAATCCCTTCTCATCACCCAAGCCACCAGCCACTATCCATGCACAGGATCTTGCTTCCTACTTCAGGGATAAGATTGAGAAGATCAGAGATTAATTGGTATGCTCCAACTCAGTGGGTGATCTGCTCAATTCCATACCTGAGCCCTCTGATGCATTTACTTCATTTGGTCCCACGAATGAAGATGAAGTATGTGCACTTTTCTCTTCCTCCCACTCTACTACCTCTCCTCTTGACCCTGTACCCTCACAAATAAGAAAATATCTGTCTCCTGTGCTCATCCCAATCTTAACTAAAATCTGTAACCTCTCTTTCTCTACTGGTGTCTTTCCTTCATTGTTCAAACACGCAGTTATTACTCTGATTCTGAAAAAACTGAATTCTGACCCAAGCTATCTCTCAACTTCCACGCACCTCCAAACTACTTGAAAGACTTGCCTTCACTCGCCTCACACACTTTCTTAACTTGCACAACTTACTGGACCCGCTTCCGTCAGGCTTTCGTGCCCAACACTCCACAGAGACAGCACTGAATAAAGTTGTGAATGATCTGGTCACTGCTAAGTCTAAAGGCCACTATTCACTACTAATTCTTCTAGATCTCTCTGCTGCTTTTGACACTGTTGACCACACACTTCTCAGACCAACACTACAATCCCTAGGTTTTAAAGACACAGCCCTCTCTTGGCTCTCATCCTACCTATCTAACTGCTCCTTTAGTGTTTGTTTCTCTGATTTTACCTCCTCTTTGCTACCTCTTTCAGTTGGAGTACCTCAGGGTTCAGTTTTAGGTCCTCTGCTTTTCTCAATCTATACATCATCTCTTGGCAAACTAATCAGCTCATTTGGATTTCAGTATTATCCCTATGCGGATGATACTTAGCTCTACCTATCCTCCCCTGACCTGTCGCCATCTGTATTGAGCCGTGTCTCTGAGGGGTAGATTTATTATCAAGTCCCTAACCTTCATTATCAATCTAGTTTTGCTTCACCACTTTTTTGTGGTGAAGCGGCCCCGCAGTTCTCCCGAATGTATTAACTCTGAAGTCGTCGTATTCGCTATATAAGAAACTGTTAATAAATAAATGATAATAAATAAATAATAAATAAATTGGAAGCAGTAATCTTTTTGAAGCGCTTCCTAACATGTGAATCACTTACTGTATTGTTTATGATATTGCAGCACAGGTAGCCAGCTTGAAAGTATTCCTTAGGTTAATTTAAATTATAATTAACATACACACTGTATATTTAATTAGCCAATATTTAAACTATGACACTATTAAGGTACTATATGTTGATTTTTCAAATGATTAATTCTAATAGACTATAGTTTGCATGGGTGTGTCCTGCAGAAGTAAGGCAGCACATGTTAATTTTATTCCACTCAACTAATCATTGGTGTAATTAGAGTTTGGCATGATGGTGTTACATGTTATCTGTCTTAGTAAATATAACCAATGTGTTTTGTGATTCCAGGTGGCATGCAAGACTACAACTACATCTTCAGCCAGTGCTTGGAGATTACTCTGGAGGTGTCATGCTGTAAATATCCAGATGCTTCTACACTTCAGCAATTTTGGACTGATAACCAAGTATCTATGATGGAGTACATGAAGCAAGTACACATGGGTATGTGCACATCTGATTGTCCTTATCCAGTTAATTGCATTGTGGTGTGTACAGCTGTGGAAATATCTACTAAAAACAGGTGCTGAATCTATAATGAAAGTCTACAGGGCTCAACACATTCATAGTCATTTCTGTAATTATGTCTAATCCACTCATAATATCGTGATGGTTTGAAATTTATTATTCCTGTGATATAGAAAACTCGGTACTCTTTACCTAGAACGGCGCCCATCGGGGTGATCGCGGGATCGCGGGCAGTACATAAACGGCCGCGACGCGATGCCCGCGATCACCGCGATTTTCCCATAGGGAACAATGTTAAAAAGCCAGATTGACCGCGATTTTGCATTCAATGCCTCAATGCCCGCGATTTTACCATAGGAATCAATGTTAAATGGGCTACAGAGCCCAAATAGGCTCAATTAACCCTTAAATGTCACCCCAATTTTTTGACGCCACCCCACGATCCACGCCAACCCGAAGCGTGGCGAGCGCAGCGAGCCCGCGAGGGGCGGCGGTACGCGTCCTCCGACCTTTTCATGCCCTACTATCCACGTCGGCGTGGAGTTGAGAATAGAATAGTGTGGCGAGCCCGAAGCGTGGCGAGCGCTGCGAGCCCCGCGAGGGGACGCGGATACCTTCACAGTTATACGCGTCCCCTCGCGGACTTCACAGGTGTCCGTGGCGACGCCGACACCTGTGAAGCCCGCGAAGGGACGCGTTTACCTGTGAAGGTATCCGCGTCCCCTCGCGGGGCTCGCTGCGCTCGCCACGCTTCGGGCTCGGTGGCTCGCTGCGCTCGCCACACTATTCTATTCTCAACTCCACGCCGACGTGGATAGTAGGGCATGAAAAGGTCGGAGGACGCGTACCGCCGCCCCTCGCGGGCTCGCTGCGCTCGCCACGCTTCGGGTTGGCGTGGATCGTGGGGTGGCGTAAAAAAATTGGGGTGACATTTAAGGGTTAATTGGGTCTATTTGGGCTCTGTAGCCCATTTAACATTGATTCCTATGGGAAAATCGCGGGTATTGAGGCATTTTACATTAAAATCGCGGTGAATTAGGCTTTTTAACATTGTTCCCTATGGGAAAATCGCGGTCATCGCGGGTACACGATTTTGATGTACCCGCGATTTACCCGCGATGCCCGCGATTTTTTACCCCCGACGCCCGCGATTCTGATCGCGGGCGCCGTTCTAGGTAAAGAGTACCGAAAACTCTTACATAGCCCACCAGATTCTCAACTATATGTTCTTCATATATATTCTAATGACTCGCTTTTATTATTATTCAATTACCTTTTTAATGTTTTCTGATTATTGCTGATTGTCACAATATTTATAAAACAATAAAATAACACACATCTAATGGATGTGCAGTGTAATGGGTTTAATGTATGGTCTGGAGGTGCAATGGAATGGGTGTAAGGTATGGCCTGGAGGTGCAGTGGAATGTATGGCCTGGTGGTGCGGTGTAATGGTTGTACTGTATGGCCTGGATGTGCAGTGTAATGCTGTGTACACACTTGTACAATCTGCATGAGATCCAGATGAGATTTTGACTATATAGTCAAAATCTCATCTGGATCTCATGCAGATTGTATGGGTTTGATCCCAAGCGATCCAGATGTGTTCAAGATGCGCGCTCCCATATCTCAGCCAGAAAGTCTTGGCTGCCCTGTCTATATAGTGCAGATCTTTACTATATAGTCTAAATTGTATGCAGATAGTCTAAATTGTATGCAGATAGTCTAAAATGTAATCGCATCTGGATCTCATGCAGATTGTACAAGTGTGTACACAGCATATGGGTTTACTGTATGGCCTGGATGTGCAGTGTAATGCGTGTACTGTATGGCCTGGTTGTGCAGTGTAATGGGTGTACTGTATGGCCTGGATGTGCAGTGTAATGTTTGATCTGGTGATGCAGTGTAATGGGTGTACTGTATAGCCTGGTTGTGCAGTGTAATGTATGGTCTGGTGATGCAGTGTAATGGGTTTACTGTATGGCCTGGATGTGCAGTGTAATGCGTGTACTGTATGACCTGGTTGTGCAGTGTAATGGGTGTACTGTATGGCCTGGATGTGCAGTGTAATGGGTGTACTGTATGGCCTGGTTGTGCAGTGTAATGGGTGTAATGTTTGATCTGGTGATGCAGTGTAATGGGTGTACTGTATGGCCTGGTTGTGCAGTGTAATGGGTGTAATGTTTGATCTGGTGATGCAGTGTAATGGGTGTACTGTATAGCCTGGTTGTGCAGTGTAATGTATGGTCTGGTGATGCAGTGTAATGGGTTTACTGTATGGCCTGGATGTGCAGTGTAATGCGTGTACTGTATGACCTGGTTGTGCAGTGTAATGGGTGTACTGTATGGCCTGGATGTGCAGTGTAATGAGTGTACTGTATGGCCTGGTTGTGCAGTGTAATGGGTGTAATGTTTGATCTGGTGATGCAGTGTAATGGGTGTACTGTATAGCCTGGTTGTGCAGTGTAATGTATGGTCTGGTGATGCAGTGTAATGGGTGTACTGTATGGCCTGGATGTGAACAGTATGGTCTGGATGTGCAGTGTAATGGGTGTACTGTTTGGCCTAGTTGTGCAGTGTAATGGGTATAATGTATGGTCTGGAGGTGCAGGTGCAAGGTAATGTGTGCACTGTATGGCCTGGATGTGCAGTGTAATGTATGGTCTGGTGGTGCAGTGTATTGTATGGTTATGGTATGGTATGGTATAGGGTGGAGGGGAGGGTGGCTGTTCATGATACTGTGTTGGCAGATGCTGGAGGCTGCCTAGCTGTTTTGGAAGAGCTAGGCCAGCCCCCAGCATGACATGAATGTGGATGTGTCCTTGTGCCAATGAGGCCACACACATTTTTACAAAGTGCATACAAGCCCTGACGCCTTATTCCTAAATGTTAGGAGGTATTATTGTATTAACGCAAGCCTCGTACGTCAGATATGAATTGCCCAACTTCAATTCTCTCCAGGGGGCCTTAAAATGCCTGCAAAATTGAAATAAGGGATGAACCTTAGTTATTTACCCATTAGGTATAGATCACATGTGTCCTTGTTTTAATATTTTTCGGATTTAGTAAATTATATTCATAATTTCTTGGATTAATGGATATACTAAACCTTATAAAATTGAAGCAACATAAACTTTTTTGTATGCAGTGTGTTTAGGTAGGTTTATCATTTATCTCTCCTAATTAATTTGCAGGAATAAAGGGACGGGTATTAGATGTCAATGGAAACCCTATTGAAAATGCTATAGTGGATGTCCAAGGAAGGCAACGTATTTGTCCATACAGATCTGATAAAAATGGGGAGTATTACCTTTTGCTGCTTCCAGGATCATATACCCTTAATGTAAGTATATGAAGGTTCCAGGTCTGAAATGGTGATACTGGTGATATTCAGTTCGTCCTATGAGCAAGTACATTGACTGACACCAGATTAGCTTTTCTATCACCTTATTTGTTCATTTTGTTTCTGACAAATCTTCTACAATCTCACATTTTATGCAGAGCCATATATCAAGTGTGGCAACAATTCTGCCATTCTGTGACAGCCTTAAAATAATTATACTGAAATTTGGTTTATTTTACTTTTTTATCTTTTTAGGTTACAATGTTGGACACCTCAATTTTAAAGACAATTTCCATACCGCAGAGTGCAAATTTTTCTGCAATGACTTATAATTTCCATTTCACCAAAGAGACGAGCAGTACAGTGCCTGTGACAACAACTTGTACTCCTGGCGGAACCAGCAGTAGTAGCAGCATGCTACAAACATGTTTCCTGGCATGCATGCTGAGGACTGCGCTAGTGTTGTTGTCTAATGCCCAATAGCGTACACATTCTACAAAAGAAACCTACAGTATGCAAAGACAGACCGGTGCTGGGCTTGATCCAATTACAAATGGAACCAGAAAATGTGCCATAAAAATCTTCAATCAAGTGCTACCAATACAAACTTTTTGGTGTCTTTATTCTGCATATCATTTGTCAAAACTTGTCTGTTAATAAGGTGCTGCTCTGAAGGTCAATATCAACCAAATATGTACAGTATGTGATTACATAAACTGCTTTCAGGCTCTGTAGGGTAAAAAGGAGTTAACTACTGTAGAATATAAAGTTCACGTGAGTGGTAAATACAATGATGCATAAATGATTGTGCTATGAGTAACATCATGCTGCCAGTTAGTGGTAATGTTTGCTTACACTGTAACATTTCATTAAGAGCAAAAAGTGTTTTGTTTTGTTAATCTTACCAGCCCATAATTTTCTTTTAATCAGGTATTGTGAAGTTGCTATACACCAGTCACTTGATCACAGTTCACATGGCAGTGATTTAACAACTCTACGCACTTCTATTTTGCTTCATTCCAGTGACACTATCCTAAGATGATCTATTTAACACAAATCCTCCCCTTTGACCCCCAACCATAATTAAGTTCCATAATCAGAGACAGTCGCAAATATCATTGCAGCTGCATTTCTATATGCAGAAGCTGTGCAAATATTGCAGACACTGGTGTTTGTGCTGTATACGCCCACAATCAATGTCCCGGATCTGCCACTTGTACACACGTACGCAGCATTGAATCCACATTGAATGGGCCTCCGAACTAAGACCCAGGGCCATTTTGACAGCACACAGGATTGCAATCATAAGCTGCAACATGCCCCTGAAGCGAGTGTGACATGCACGCCTTTCTTTAGCCAAACCGGTTTCCTCCCACAAATGGTCTCAGATTGTGTGAAATAAAATGCTCTCCATAGCTGCAGTCACAAAACCTCCTGGCACATGAGCAGTGCGATTTAGAGGTATGCCCAGTACTAAACAACCAATATGTGAAAACATTGGCATTATGGCCTCCCTGAATCGGGTCCATAGTATAATCTATTTTACAATTTAACTTGTAGGAAACACTATTGATCTTCTAACTCCAAATATGTCTCTGTTTTTCATTCTCTGTATTCAGACAGTTGTTTTTGCATTGTCTTCTTTGATTGTATTCGGCTGACTTTTTCCATAAATGAAAGGAATGAAACTATCCCAGATTTCTGGTTCATTCTATGAAACTCTCTGGGAGTAGGACACTGGTGCAGAGGTCAGTTTCCAACACCTATGGCAGCTGAAGACCTATTCAACGCCTCAGGGGCTCTCTGCCCCTGGCGTCGAATTTTACCCCTCCCCCGGCGAATGCTGCGGGGAGCTGGGGGACGGCTGCAGGCAGGGAGATGGAAGCCTCCCTGCCTGCGCTGGACACTGTGGGGGTGAAGGAGGGCTGGCAGGGACACAGGGAGAGCCCCCCTAGAGCTGGCAGGGGCTGGGAGAGGAGCCGCTGCACTCACTGGTCCCGATCCTGCATATGTAATGATTGGGACCAGAGTGCAGTGAATATATGAATATTAATGTGCGGCTCCCGGCCCCCTGCTGGCGAATGTGTAAAAAAAGATATATTTTTAAATATATTTATGTGCTGTAAGCACATGAATAAAAATAGCATGCCCCTTCACAGAAAAAAAAAAATCAGATTATTTTTTTTTACACCAAAAATAAAGTTAAAAAAAAAACCTTTATTTTAAAAGATCACATTCCAGTTCACCTAAAAAAGATGACGGATGTAAAATGGAGAATCATGGCGAAAAGCAATGGAGAAAGCAGTTCTCCATTTGAGTATTGAATACATTCTCAGCGAATCCCAGTGAAAACCCCATTGAAATACACCAGCGAATTGCAGCAAGCATAAAACGGAGAACTGTCCGGCATTCACTGTTTGCTTTCGGCGAACAGTGAACATTGAATAGGGTGAATCAGATTTTCAGTGAAAAAGATTCACCGCAAGGAGTGAAAACAGCCCGATTCGACGAAAAAACGGTGAATCGGGAGCATTGAATCCTATCCCCCATTCCCGGCCACAGGTGAGTGCTCATCCACATACTGATGGAAGAGAGATTTATCCTGGTGTGGTATAATTTAAAAATTAACTTTTATTGGTACTTTAATACAAAGTATTGGGAACAAACAAAAGTGTAAGGACGTGCTGGTGAGAGTGTGCCATGCATATACAATTTCTTTTAAAAATAAAATTTCTCCTTTTGTGATTAAGTCTTATTTTTAATAAAGTTCAAGCTCCTAAGTTGTGTATCATCAGAATATTTACTATATTGCATTGACAAACAAAACAATATGTTTTATTTCTTGCCAAGGATTTAAGATTGGTTTGCGAGTACTCGTAGGTCCTATTTTCGCATTAGATCTTCGCTATTGGCTCCAGTTTTCAAATGAATGTAAAAATGATAAAATAAAATGATTTTCTCAATTTGAAGCACCTTAATAGTCTAGGCTGCTTTACTTAACCCTTTGAGTGCCAAATGAATTTTTTTTCATCGTGACGTGTAATTTTTCTCCTATACAGTAAATATAGGGTGACCTTTAATAGGATGCGATTTTTAGTAACATTTAGAAATCGCACCATATCGCATTTTTTTTAATCAAATTTTTTGCTGCGAATTTGCATATTTAATGAGGTGCGTATTCCGGGTAAAAAAGTGCGATACGGGGCCCCCCGATTTTTTGTTCCCCGTATTTTTGGAACCAGAACCGGTGCAAGAGTCTGGGGCTGGTTTCAGAAATACGGGGGACCCCTACGCTTTTTGTCCCCAGTATTTTTGGAACCAGGTCCGACTCAATGAGCCCGGGGCTGGTTATGCTCAGGAGGGGGGACCTCACGCCATTTTTTCTTTTTTTAAACACAAATTCGCACATTTTCATGACTAAAATTCTAGTCATGAAAATGTGTGAATGACCCAGTAATTTAAAACGTTTTAAAAATGGGTCAGACAGCCTTAACCCCTTTCACACCACATACAGTATCTTAAACGGTATATTACCCGTTTAGGTGCGGTCTGAAAGGGGTATTACTGTTTCAATGCCGTTTTGTCCCATTACATTACACAGGGACATGAAAATGGGTAGGACGCTGCTTTTTAAGCAATTTGAATTACCGGTTGGTACTTGTTTCCTAGCACGGCACCCATCTTATGCCATCGCATACCACTAATTAAGGTATGCGATGGGACCCGATTTTCGGGTCCTAAGACCCGCACTGTACAATTTTAATATTGCATCGCATGCCATTACAATGGCATGCAATGCGAATTTTAATTGTACAGGCACCCTTTTGGGTGATTACTATGTTAAATGCACCCCCATTGTTAACGCCACCCCCACTATCAATGCCAACCCGAAGCGTGGCGAGCGGCGGTGGTACGCGTCCTCCGACCGATTCATACCCCCACTATCCGAGCGCACGCGGAATACATGTGAAGTAATCCGCGTCCGCTCACCTCGCTGCGCTCGCCTCACTATATAAAATCAACTTCACGCCAACGTGAATAGTGGGGGTATGAAAAGGTTGGAGGACGCGTACCGCCGCCGCTCGCCACGCTTTGGGTTGGCGTTCATACTGGGGGTGGCGTTAACAATGGGGGTGCATTTAACATAGTAATCACCCATCAGGGTGCCTGTACAATGAAAAATTCGGGTCTGATCGCAATGCGATCAAAACGATGGCATAAGATCAAGGGCGCCGTGCTAGGAAACAAGTACCTACTGGTATTCTTGAACTGGTAGATTCAAAACAGACCTTTCACACTGCACATATTACCGTTACCGGCATTTTAACTGGTAAAAAGTGAAGTCTGAAAGGGGTATTAGCCTCCTCAGACTCTTATTGGCTAGTTCACAGGAGGCTGTGATACATAGTGCCACTGTTAACCCCAGATACACTGCCAGGACATTCATTAAACACATCTTCACATGTATTGCATTTTTATATGGGTTTAAAGCCTCCCCCCTGCACTAGGTAGTTGACGTTGCAGTACAATAGTCAGGGGAGCATTCGCCATAGACCTTACAGGGAAGATTCCCAGGAGGCCACCTTTCAAGAGCTTTGGCCCCATCCCCTTCCTGTCTCCCACACAAGCCACCTTGCTTGATCACAGATCAGAGTACCCAACATTGCAAATACTAATCTACCGTAAATCTGTTGCCAATCTATAGATTGGCAACAGATTTACGGTAGATTAGTATTTGTGAGATCTGTTAAAGGGACATGAGTGGGTGCGCAATACATTTCTGCAGTGTTTCTGCACTGCACTAGAGGAGGGGATATTTGTGGTAATCAGTACTCCCAATTCACATTATGGCATGCAGTGTTCTCGGTTCATATTATGTCACATTAGTGCTTCCAGTTCATATTATGCCACGCTATAGTTCCTCTACTTCATATTGTGCCACATTACAATGAGCAGGATCAGGAGTATAGATATATTGCAGACTCCAAGGCAAAAGTTTGTATGGGCTCTAATGTGCCACCCAATGGTAAAAATTGTCTATAAACACATGTACAGTAACTCTGATAGGGAAGGTGGGCTTTTCACAGCTGGTTGGATATGCCACTCAGGGCCGGCTCTACCATTAGGTAGCTGCCTAGGGTGCTGGGAACTGGGGGGCACCTAACAAAAAATCAAGGATGTCTATGAGGATCCTTGTTGTACTTAATGCAGGTGTCGGCTGTGGAACTTCTAAGATTTCATCTCCATACTTTCCCTTGAGGCACACTTCCCTACTTTGTTGCCCCCTCCTCCTTGTACTCTGTTGTGGGTCGCAAAGAAGACCGTGCATGGGGCCTCCAGGGAAAGCAGGGGACTTGCCCACCTCCCCGGGGGGGCTGGGAGGACGACACGATTTTTTGTGGGAGCTTGCCTACAATTCCAGAATGTTAGGCAAGTATGCCTAAAGGGGTTGGAAAGTGGTTAATGGTGTCAGTATGGGGGGTGGGGGCAGTACGATAAAGTTTTGCCTAGGGTGCTAAGAATAATTACACCGGCCCTGATGCCACTATTATTATTATTGACATTAAATACCAAATTCAATCAATGTCATTATTGTTTTCTTATTTACAATTAGTTAAAAATCACCAATCCCAATCACCCGTTACATGTTATATATAATCTGGGTTTGGAGATATCCGCACAGACCACTGTATTCACTATTGGTTGATTAGTCCTATCCTATGTATATATATTAGTCTTGTAATACTTGTTATATAGTATGATAGGAATCCCCCTGCCCTGATCATCAACAAATTACAGGTCCAGAAGTCTATTTTAAAATGAAAAAATAATATAAATTACCTGTGTATATTAGCATATACTGTAGACATTTGTCATTATGTAATTTAAACATTTAAAATGTAACACAATCGTGTTTATAATTGTTTTCATAATAATGTGGCTAAAATATATTAATATATTAATTATAATTAAGACATTTAAAAATGTTGTATAATTCATATCTGAAAAAAAAATTCGGTACTTATGTAGTATCTGGGCGTCCGATTTAGAAATCGGATCGGATCGCATCGCATAGCATGCGACCAAATCGTATGCGATGCGATGGTCAAGATTTTTCCATAGGATTCAATGTTAAAATGGTCTGAGTCCATTTTAACATAGAATTCAATGGGAAAAAGGGGTCCTTTTGCTTTCCCCACTATCCAAGTGGGCATGGAGTTGGATATAAACCTGTGGCGAGCGTAGCAAGCCACCGAGCCCGAAGCGTGGCGAGCGGACACAGAATACTTTTTAAGAAATATGCGTCCCCTCGCGGGGCTCGCTGCGCTCGCCACGCTATATAAAATCAACTCTATTCCCACTTGGATAGTGGGGAAATGAACAGGACCTTCTTAACATTGAATCCTATGCAAAATCGCATCGAATCGCATCGCATCGCATCTGATTGTATGCCTTAAGGTAAGGCATACAATCACAAAATCGGACGCCCAGATACTACATAAGTACCAAAAATTCTATAATGTCATTTAATGTTAATAATTATCCAAAAGGTGTCAGTAAGACGGACAGGTCAGTATCTTCTGAACTTCTAATGCAATAAAGTTTAGTTATAGGTATATCTAGAAATATGAAAATATGTTATTTGAATATTACATTAATTTTAGCTGTGTTTGCATACGGCATTTTCAAAGTTAAGATTTTTTTCTCACATAACCACACCCTCCCATCAATCAGTCAATCTTGGAGATCATGATGAATCAGGAATCATTTTTCTATTAAAACCAGTATGAAGGGGCTGGTCTGTGCCTCCCTATACACATGACAGTATGGATAAAGGGGGTCTGGCACATCAGCCAGAGGGAACCATGGGTAGATGATGGATGCAATGGAGGGTCACTGCAAAGTGATGGTGCCCAGAGAGGGTTGTCAGGGAACCAGCAGCCTTCCACCCCATACCCCAACATTTGACCTGAGCAGCTCCAGATTTGGCCTCCCCTGGATGCCGTGGATTGGCTTTTCTCTTAGGTTACACCACAGAGCGGCTGCATACCTGAGGCAGTGCAACACCAGGGCAAGCTGGCTGGGACCATGGACTGTCAGACTGCAGCATTTTGATCAGAGCTTCCCATGTATCCAAAAGCCACCAGCACCAGTAACACTACTTCTTCCAACATACAGCGCAACATTGTTCAGGAGCAGCCAATGTTGGCACTGCAGCATGAATAAAGATTGTGATGGGCCATTTGCAGATGGGTGCTAGGTAGGGGAGGCTCATACAGATTCTTGAGCGCATGCATGGGGCAGTTCTGCCCACAGGTCAACTACGCTGTGTGTGGTGCACAGTAAGCACCACCCTAGTTATGGCTGTGTAGACAATGATGAAATGTCATCATATCCATGGTGACCCAGTGCTCCTTTACCAACACCTGACAGCTGCAGTGGTGTTATCTGTGTACCAACGCTCATGTGATAATTACATCTAAAACAGACATCTGATCCTTCTAGTAGGTATTTTTATATTCCTAACGCTCTCACCCACAGCCTAACTCAATGTCAACATTGTGAGAATGTCAACATGTTATTTGTTGACATTATGAGAGCTGACATTGTATATGTTGATTTAATGAGTCCATCCCCAGTTTTTACTTATGCTGGCTACAAATGCTGTTAAATCATCTTCAGTCATATGCTGGGTAGATGGCTGCTGTTGGCTTTTGTGTGTGTGTGTGTTTGTGTGTGTGGTAATCTTTGTCACCTTAGTAACCAGGTGTGACTGACGTTGTCTGAATATGATCATTGGCCAGAGTGCCATGATCAATTTCAAACTTATCCAACCATGTTAATGGGCAAAATGAACATGCTCAAACTTCAGGCTTGGTTATTAGAATCATTCTGTTTAATCATGCTAAGACAGTGATTACAACACTGCAAACTAGTTAAAAAAAAAAAAAAAACTAGATGGGACATACTGGGGCAGATGTATTGTATTAAGCCTTAACAAGAGATAAATGCAAGGGTGATAAAAAGAGATAAACGTCCAGCCAATCACCTCCTAACTGCCATGTTACAGGCTGAGTATGAAAAAAAGTCAGTAAGCAGGTGATTGGCTGGACGTTTATCTCTCTTTATCACCCTTGCATTTATCTCTTGTTAAGGCTTTATACATCTACCCCACTGTGCCTTGCACTATACACACTGGTTGCAATCTGCACTCATCCATTTTGGTATTTTAACAAATATTGTTTTTTTATTGTACCTCATTTAATGCTTTGCACATTGTATTTCTAACCCCAATAAATATATTATAAGGGTACTTGTTTCCTAGCACGGCCCCCGTCGCGGTACATCGCATGCCTTAAGTTAAGGTACTTAAGGCATGCGATGGACGCGATTTTCTGTTTAACTGGCTTAATTGCCGGTAAAACTGAAAATCACATTGATCGCGTCCATCGCGGCCCCTCGCGACCAACGCGATTTCCCCATAGGGAACAATGTTAAAGTGAAAATCAGGTTGATCGCGTCCGTCGCGGGTCTATATAATGGCCCGCGATGCGATCAACCCGATTTCACATAGGTGACAATGTTAAATGGGCCAATATGGCCCATTTAACATTGAATATGTTAAAAAAGCTTGGTTAATGGCCCCCCCCCCCCCCCACAATTTTAATGCCACCCCGCTATTGACGCCAACCCGAAGCGTGGCAAGCGCAGCGAGCCCGCGAGGGGCGGCGGTACGCATCCTCCGACCTTTTCATACCCCTACTATCCACGTCGGCGTGGAGTTGAGAATAAAAAGTGTGGCGAGCGCAGCGAGCCACCGAGCCCGAAGCTTGGCGAGCTCCGCGATGGGCCGCGATACCTGTGAAGGTATCCGCGTCCGCTCGCCACGCTTCAGGCTCGCCACACTTTCTATTCTCAACTCCACGCTGACGTGGATAGTAGGGATATGAAAAGGTCGGAGGACGCATACCACTCCGCTCGCCACACTTCGGGTTGGCGTCTATAGCAGGGTGGCGTTAAAATTGGGGGCCATTTAAAACATATGGGGGGGGGGGGTTTATACAAATGGGGTGTTTTGGGGCATTTCACATTAAAATCAATGGAAAATCGCTATTGATGCCAACCCGAAGCGTGGCGAGCGGCGGCGATACGCGTCCTCCGACCTTTTCATACCCCTACTATCCACGCCGGCGTGGAGTTGAGAAAAAAAAGCGTGGCGAGCGTACGCAGATACCTGTGAAGCCCGCGATACCTGTGAAGCCACACGGGTTGGCGTCTATAGTGGGGTGGCGTTAAAATTGGGGGCCATTTAAAACATCAGGGGGGGTTTCTATACAAATGGGGTGTTTTGGGACATTTCACATTAAAATCAATGGAAAATCGCGTCGATCGCATCGCATGTGATTTGGTTGGCATGCGATGAACGCAATTTTTTCCGACGCGATGCTCACAATCAAAAACGGTGGGGCCGTGCTAGGAAACAAGTACCATTATAAGTTTTGGGTTAAATTAGGAGCAAACCATCCAGTGGCGTAACTATAGCTCCGCAGCCCCCGCGGTGGCGGGTAGGCGCAGAGAAAGTGTGGGCGCCGGGGAGTTTGCGGGGCTATAGTTACCTGCTGCTGTCTGCCGGTACCAGGCCTGCCGCATCTGCGGTCATAGTTCCATCTCTCCCGGCACCGGCTCCTGCTGCTATAATGAAAAGTGACACTTAGAAAATGGCTGCCCCCATGCTGCAGTTTTTGAGAAATAGAAATCAGGATCCCATAACACAGGAATAACACGTCACTGCAGCATGAAGTTCAAAAGAAGTAAAACTTCAAATTTATTGCATAGAAATATATATATATATAAACAAAATTATCATAATGGGCTGGGTTAAGGGCATACCAAAACAAAGAGGCGTGAGTACAGAACCTAAACAAAAGTGACGGGTTATGTGTCTAAAAAGCCGGCAAGGTGACTAAACTTCTATATAGAAATGCCAGCTAGGACTGTATGAATTAACTGGGGTTAACAGTGATTAATGTGAATTCACAGGAACCTTAAGCAGAATTATCCTGTGATGGTTCTCTAATGAGTCTTAAATAAACACTGTTATCACTGCGTGTCTGGCCCCGCAGTTAAAGTATATAGATTTGGACTAGTCACAATATAAATAAAGGAGACGTATCACAGAGTCTCTGTGTGTTCTGTCTACGGAAGGTCAGAAGGGCAGAACCAAACCCGGGGCAGCTACTATGGTTGCATCAGCCGGCATTCCTCTGAGCCCCTGCATCCCTGCTGCCTACATGTAGCCATGGTCTGTTTTATCAGTTGACAATGGCCCAAGTTTTTGTTATAAATCATAGTAATTCCTGAAAGGTTGCTAGACTGTTTGAAACCGGCTGAGAAATGTAAATCTTCCAGTTTTATTGCCCTATGAACATATGCAGCAGCGACTGCTGTAGATCCTCTGCTTGAACCGGATTCCACTAAAGTCACATTATCTCCAACGGGCAAAGGATTACAACGGTTTTGTTTAAAAAAAAAAAAAAAAAAAAAAAAAGCAAAAAAAAAAAATACAAAGCAGCTTACACTATGCCAGCATTCCTCTGACCCCCGGCATCTGTGCTGCCTACTCCGCTCCACGACTATGGGAACCAGGGCAGCCTGTGTCCCGACTGTACGGGCGCCTGAGACAGTGAGGAGGGGGCAAGATATTTTATTTTGGCACTCACTGTCTCAGGTGCCCATAGAGTCGTCTATGGTCTGTGTGTGTTCCGTCTATGGACGGTCAGAAGGCATAGTGGTACCCGGAGCCTGTTGCGGATGCTCGGGAGTAGTCACACTGTGCTGCTGCATATGAGTGAGTGCCGAAATAAAATTATATCTTGCCCCCTCTTCACGGTCTCAGGCACCCGTACAGTCGGGACACAGACTGCCCTGGTTCCCATAGTCGTGGAGCCCCGCCAGTGACATTGGTGGAGCGGAGTAGGCAGCACGGATGCCGGGGGTTAGAGGAATGCCGGCTGATGCCGGCATAGTGTAAGCTGCTTTGTATTTTTTTTATTTTTTGCTTTTTTCAAACAAAACCATTGTAATCCTTTGCCCGTTGGAGATAATGTGACTTGAGATTGCCCCGGAGCAAAGGCTCTAGTGAGGCTCTGTACTGCAGAGGCTAAATCACTCGGCTAGCTTCTAGATGTCTCCCTATCTTTCGGAGACTAAGCGTGACATGACATCTGTAAGCGGTGTAGCCCAGAAAGGGGGGTCCACTTGGGCTTGTGTCACGTGGGGATTTACAGTGCATTTATCACAGTATACAATCCCTGCAGAGGAAGGTGTAAATTTAGAAGTACACGTTTTACAAGCAACTCTCTTGGAGCTTCCCCCTGCCATAATTGACAATTATAAAAGACACACAGACAAATCTATACACTACCACACACCCAAGGGAGAGTAGGTATAGAAGTTCCAGATAGAAACACTGGATGGGAGAGACAGTGAAAAGAAGCTGCCACAGGGTCTAACCAGTACATACATACATACATACATATATATATATATATATATATATATATAGAAATACAATATGGACCTCGCTTTGCGCTGACAATAATCTGCTGCTGCTCCGATAGGACTCCCCTGTTAGTGGGAGTCAGACAAGAGATTTAGAAAAGGGGGGGTTCTATTGGAGAGCGCTGATTGGTATACCACCTAATTACTTCAATACAACATACAACATTAATACAATTTGTGTAATGACGGTTCATATTTGTCCCTTTCCCGAATGAGACGTGCCAATCTGTTCAAGGTATAAAAAAGTTCGTTATTGAAACCCAACGCGTTTCGTCAGAACGACTTCATCAGGGGTAAAAACTGGAGGTGGTACAGAAAGGAAAATGGGATGTACTGATCAGTTATGAATTTCATCATCTTGTTTATCCAAATGGCAAATACATCTTTTAGTTTCAGATACATACCAATAAGATTTTCAAGTATGTGGTTTGGTCCACTTTTAGTACTTGTACAAGGTAAAATCTAAAATCGTTAAAATAACCATAAATTACAATTTAGGACAAAAACAATGTGAAGAGCAAGCAAAAGAATGAAGGAAAAAATATGAAGGAAAAAATAATAAAAGAGAGGTTGGCGTTTAGGCCAGACTACATACCCATATATGTGGTTTGGGCCGATATGCAGGCTTAGTGAAAAAAATGTAAATCCGCGAATAATAAAGGAAATTTAGGTCTGTAAATAATTATGGGTAGACTTAATTAATATGGCCCATATTATTGATATTCAAAAGAATTAATTTAAATTTTAATCTTTAACTTTTAATTTTTAACATTTATAACATACCCCTATTAGGATGGTTCAGGGGGAAATTCCGTATGGTTTGATGATATCAGGTCTGTGGACGCTGGAGGCACTGGTTTATGAACCTAGGTAACCATATATTAGTCAATTGTAAATATGGATTATAATTAAGATGGGGTAGATTAACTTATATAGTTTTACCCACCAGTAATAAGTGACTCCGTAGTATAAGCACAGGATCTATTTAGTAGATAATTTTGAATTTTTGTTATTTTACTAACCCATTAACTAATTGATACCATATTTTGTTATTCAGAATTATCTCCAAAACCACAAAATTCAAAATTATCTACTAAATAGATCCTGTGCTTATACTACGGAGTCACTTACTACTGGTGGGTAAAACTATATAAGTTAATCTACCCCATCTTAATTATAATCCATATTTACAATTGACTAATATATGGTTACCTAGGTTCATAAACCAGTGCCTCCAGCGTCCACAGACCTGATATCATCGAACCATACGGAATTTCCCCCTGAACCATCCTAATAGGGGTATGTTATAAATGTTAAAAATTAAAAGTTAAAGATTAAAATTTAAATTAATTCTTTTGAATATCAATAATATGGGCCATATTAATTAAGTCTACCCATAATTATTTACAGACCTAAATTTCCTTTATTATTCGCGGATTTACATTTTTTTCACTAAGCCTGCATATCGGCCCAAACCACATATATGGGTATGTAGTCTGGCCTAAACGCCAACCTCTCTTTTATTATTTTTTCCTTCATATTTTTTCCTTCATTCTTTTGCTTGCTCTTCACATTGTTTTTGTCCTAAATTGTAATTTATGGTTATTTTAACGATTTTAGATTTTACCTTGTACAACTACTAAAAGTGGACCAAACCACATACTTGAAAATCTTATTGGTATGTATCTGAAACTAAAAGATGTATTTGCCATTTGGATAAACAAGATGATGAAATTCATAACTGATCAGTACATCCCATTTTCCTTTCTGTACCACCTCCAGTTTTTACCCCTGATGAAGTCGTTCTGACGAAACGCGTTGGGTTTCAATAAAGAACTTTTTTATACCTTGAACAGATTGGCACGTCTCATTCGGGAAAGGGACAAATATCAACCGTCATTACACAAATTGTATTAATGTTGTATTGAAGTAATTAGGTGGTATACCAATCAGCGCTCTCCAATAGAACCCCCCCTTTTCTAAATATATATATATATATATATATATATATAGAAATTTGCATGCGGGCAGCACTCCTAAATAGCCATACAATGAGGTGCCCTCCGTGGAATACAGTAAGTGGAACACTGACTGCGGACATATGCACTGTGGTGGCGGCACTCTACTTTAAGCAAAATAAGACACAGGAGACCTTGTAGTTCCCGACGTTTCAAGCCTAGTGCAGGCTTTTTATCAAGGTGCAAGAGACAACAGTGTTAAAATACAAACATACCTTTATAGTGATCTTGAGCCGTCCACCCGCCCCGCGGCGTCCACCCGGCGAGGAAAATGACGTCACCAGTCGGCGTCGGCCGCTGAGGCCGTGGAGGGTTCACAGATCTGCCAATCAAAGTGAACAAAACCCATAATGAATAATAAGACAATGTAGACATATAAAATACGTGCATATAATAAGAATGACTACCCACGGGGTAGAAAGTGATAATTCAAAAAGTGAATGAATAAAAAAGTTTTAAAAGGTGATACATGTTAAAACATGGAATGCAGGTAGCGCTAGCTGAAGACTAGCGCACTAAACGTAAAAGGGTCACGTGACTTGCTTAATCGTGCCCTATTGGATAACGTATGATGTGACACAGACTAGAACGTACTGAGCATTTGGAATACAACTGACAGTTGCTAGTGACAACTGTAAACAACGTATAATGTGCCATCAGGATGTTATAAGAAATAGGACAATCCGGCATGTTCGTTTAACCCCTTCGGGGATAGCGTGTCAAGCCGGAAAATCCACCGACTTTCTGCTTGGCACAATAACAGCCCCCTGTCTCCTCCTCTCTTGGGACGGGGGATCTGCTCAATAATGCGATGTCTCAAAGATGACAGCGTGTGGCGAGCCGTGGCAAAATGCCTCGCCACCGGCTGCTCACTGGACCCAGACAGTAGGGCATGTTTAATCGCAGACCTATGGGCTGCTGCCCTCTCTCTAAACGATCTAATGGTTTTCCCCACGTAGTGTTTGCCACACGGGCAGCTTACCAGGTACACTACGTGGGTGGAGGTACATGTTACCCTTTGCCTGATTTTGAAAGGCTTCCCAGAGTACGGGTGCCAGAACCTGTCTCCCACTGTCATGTAGGAGCAGGTCGTGCACCCGCTACATTTAAAACATCCGGGCCTTGGGGCGCCCAAAAATGATACCGTTGACAGTCCAACTGTCGGCATGTCGACTATATCATTTTTAACAAGGAAATCCTTCAGGTTTTTTCCCTTAGTATAGGCACACATCAGTTGGGATTCTTTTAAGGATTTAAGTGTGGGATCTGTGTTAATGATAGGCCAGTGGGTTTTTGCCGTTTTGTTAATGGCTTTACTCTTGGGATGGTATGCATTGACCCAAATAAACCTATTCTGTTTTTGAATTTTAGAGCCATTCAATGCTTTTTCCCTGGGCATGGCCAGGGCTTTCTCACGGGCCCTCAACAAGTCACCTAATTGGTACCCCCTTTCCCTAAACTTCTCGACCATTTTGTCTAGCGCTGTTTCAAGAGCGGTTGGATCGCTCACAATGCGGCGGACCCGCAACATTTGCGAAAATGGGAGGCCATTTTTTAACGGAGTGGGGTGGTGACTGGAAGCTAACAAAAGGTTATTTCGGTCCGTGGGCTTACAATAAAGGGATGTGCTGATCACCCCTTCCTCGTTCACTATGTTGACATCCAAAAACTGAATGTTCGTTTTACTGATGACATAGGTCAACTTCACTGGAGATGTTGACAGGTTATGTGAAATGATCAAATTTTCCAGCACCTCCTGCGGGCCTGACCACAAGATCAGCAGGTCATCTATGTACCGTGTATATAGTACCAGATGCCTGCTGATCTCGGGGTCCCGCAAGAACAGCTGGTTCTCAACACCAAACATGAAGCTGTTGGCCAGCGATGGGGCCACTGAGGACCCCATCGCACAGCCACAGCGTTGTAAATAATACCGGTTATTTGACATGAAAAAATTACGAGTCAATGTGAGCCTCAACAATTGCATAAATAAATCGATGTTTGGTCCCTGGTAGAGAGGGTTGTCCGTTATGAGTGATCACTCATAACGGACAACCCTCTCTACCAGGGACCAAACATCGATTTATTTATGCAATTGTTGAGGCTCACATTGACTCGTAATTTTTTCATGTCAAATAACCGGTATTATTTACAACGCTGTGGCTGTGCGATGGGGTCCTCAGTGGCCCCATCGCTGGCCAACAGCTTCATGTTTGGTGTTGAGAACCAGCTGTTCTTGCGGGACCCCGAGATCAGCAGGCATCTGGTACTATATACACGGTACATAGATGACCTGCTGATCTTGTGGTCAGGCCCGCAGGAGGTGCTGGAAAATTTGATCATTTCACATAACCTTTCAACATCTCCAGTGAAGTTGACCTATGTCATCAGTAAAACGAACATTCAGTTTTTGGATGTCAACATAGTGAACGAGGAAGGGGTGATCAGCACATCCCTTTATTGTAAGCCCACGGACCGAAATAACCTTTTGTTAGCTTCCAGTCACCACCCCACTCCGTTAAAAAATGGCCTCCCATTTTCGCAAATGTTGCGGGTCCGCCGCATTGTGAGCGATCCAACCACTCTTGAAACAGCGCTAGACAAAATGGTCGAGAAGTTTAGGGAAAGGGGGTACCAATTAGGTGACTTGTTGAGGGCCCGTGAGAAAGCCCTGGCCATGCCCAGGGAAAAAGCATTGAATGGCTCTAAAATTCAAAAACAGAATAGGTTTATTTGGGTCAATGCATACCATCCCAAGAGTAAAGCCATTAACAAAACGGCAAAAACCCACTGGCCTATCATTAACACAGATCCCACACTTAAATCCTTAAAAGAATCCCAACTGATGTGTGCCTATACTAAGGGAAAAAACCTGAAGGATTTCCTTGTTAAAAATGATATAGTCGACATGCCGACAGTTGGACTGTCAACGGTATCATTTTTGGGCGCCCCAAGGCCCGGATGTTTTAAATGTAGCGGGTGCACGACCTGCTCCTACATGACAGTGGGAGACAGGTTCTGGCACCCGTACTCTGGGAAGCCTTTCAAAATCAGGCAAAGGGTAACATGTACCTCCACCCACGTAGTGTACCTGGTAAGCTGCCCGTGTGGCAAACACTACGTGGGGAAAACCATTAGATCGTTTAGAGAGAGGGCAGCAGCCCATAGGTCTGCGATTAAACATGCCCTACTGTCTGGGTCCAGTGAGCAGCCGGTGGCGAGGCATTTTGCCACGGCTCGCCACACGCTGTCATCTTTGAGACATCGCATTATTGAGCAGATCCCCCGTCCCAAGAGAGGAGGAGACAGGGGGCTGTTATTGTGCCAAGCAGAAAGTCGGTGGATTTTCCGGCTTGACACGCTATCCCCGAAGGGGTTAAACGAACATGCCGGATTGTCCTATTTCTTATAACATCCTGATGGCACATTATACGTTGTTTACAGTTGTCACTAGCAACTGTCAGTTGTATTCCAAATGCTCAGTACGTTTTAGTCTGTGTCACATCATACGTTATCCAATAGGGCACGATTAAGCAAGTCACGTGACCCTTTTACGTTTAGTGCGCTAGTCTTCAGCTAGCGCTACCTGCATTCCATGTTTTAACATGTATCACCTTTTAAAACTTTTTTATTCATTCACTTTTTGAATTATCACTTTCTACCCCGTGGGTAGTCATTCTTATTATATGCACGTATTTTATATGTCTACATTGTCTTATTATTCATTATGGGTTTTGTTCACTTTGATTGGCAGATCTGTGAACCCTCCACGGCCTCAGCGGCCGACGCCGACTGGTGACGTCATTTTCCTCGCCGGGTGGACGCCGCGGGGCGGGTGGACGGCTCAAGATCACTATAAAGGTATGTTTGTATTTTAACACTGTTGTCTCTTGCACCTTGATAAAAAGCCTGCACTAGGCTTGAAACGTCGGGAACTACAAGGTCTCCTGTGTCTTATTTTGCTTAAAGTAGAGTGCCGCCACCACAGTGTATATATATATATATATATATATACATACATACACATATACACACACACACACACACACAGGGAGCGCTATAAGCCTAATGTTTAACACAGCCCAACTGTCTTCACCTAGCTATATATAACCCCCACTGTAACTCACAGACCAGGTAGAGCTGTAGCAGGACGGTCACCAGGAGAGTAGGGATATTGTAACATGCAGCCTTGGAAGAGCGTGCAAGCGTAACAAGAGAGCCTCTAGCACAGGGGTGTCCAAACTTTTTGCGACGAGGGCCAGATTTGGTGAAGTGTAAATGTGTGGGGGCCGACCATTAAGCCTGACATTCTTTGAATCATTAATCACATCAGAATGGTTCTCCACTCTGCCCCCATTCACTCTATGCCCCCCAGCCTATCCCTTCACTGTATTTCCCCCAGCCTGCCCCTCCTTCACTGTATGTCCCCCATTCACTGTATGTTCCCCACTCTGCACCCATTCACTCTGTCCCCCAGCCTGCCTCCCTTCTATTAATGTCCATCTGTGCCTTCATTCATTGTATGACTCCCATTCACTGTATGACCCCTATTCACTATGTACCCCACTCTGCCCACATTCACTGTATGTCCCCCAGCCTGCCCCTGCTCCCCTTTCTCTGAATGGCCATCACTGCCTCCATTCACTGTATGTCCCCCAGCCTGACCCTCCTTCACTGTATGTCCCCCACTCTGCCCCCTCCCTTCTCTGTATGTTTTCCAGCCCCTTGTGTGAGCCAGAGGAAGGAGAGGCAAAGCAGGCACTAGAAGGACAGGAGATGCTTGGGCTCCCGCTGCTGCCCTCATCCGCTCTTCATGTTACGGGAGCAAGCTTCCCCCTTGCTGCCCCCCTCACCAAACACTGCTGTCACTTTAATTGTGGAGTAGGGTGATATACAATTGTAGCAGCAGGGGTAGGACGCCAAACACCTCTGACTGTGGCGGCCGGGACCTCCTCACTGCAGCAGACAGCAAGGTAAAGGCGCACTCACTGGGGCCCCACCTTTAGTGTCATGTGCTATGCCCCCTTCCAGCTGGAGGCTGCGGGCCACTTGAAATGACAGCACGGGCCGCAATTGGCCCCCGGGCCTGACTTTGGACATGCCTGCTCTAGCAGCACCAGGTACAAAGAAAATGGCCGCCGCCTGCACCCTGTAACGCTGGGGATAGCCAGGCCTCCGCCCCCCCACCGTCAGCTCCTTCTCCATGGCGCTAGTTTTCAAATAAATCCTAGCAGCGAGGCAGGGTATACTCACAGGAGCTGCAGCCTGCCATCGGCAGTTAGGTTGGGGGAGGATCGCGGCGTGCGTGGGTGAGTGGCGCCCGTTTCATATCCAGAGACTGTGGTCTCTGCAGCCAGGGAGCCGGGCGCAAAACCGCAGCAGCAGCCGGCTCCCTCCGGCAGGCTTCCCACGTAGCAGGCAGATAGTAGCAGCAACTATCTGTCTGTCCTTAATGAAAAATTAACTTGCTGCTTTGTTCAATTAATAAAAATGCCCAGGAGTGAGCCAAGTGTGACCTGCTCCCTTGCGTGCACAAACCAAGACTGCCTGAGAGGGGAAGAAGAAGGGGAGAAGTTGGCCACATTAATTTTATATTTAAAGTACCCATGCTCCCTGTGGTTGCCTTCTATTCCCCAGTGTAACTCCAGTGACACCTAGTGGATGAAGGAGAAAGTGGCACTGTGCAGGCAGCCTACACATGGTTAGGGGGGGCCCACACCATACCCTTAATTCCCTAACCAAGGGGGTGGGTTATACTCACCAGCTGCCTTGCATACAAGTGTGCAGGCAACACACAAAGCCCATTAACCGTGTGGCTAGGAACCTGGAAACAAGCAGCCATGTAGGGTCCCCTCCAGTGGCTGCCCATGATACAGGCAGACTGCAATATACTTGCAGTCTGCCTGACCTCGTGTTCAGGTAGAGAGGAATAACCTTCAGACTGGTCATATTCAAAATTAATAAGGGGGCAGGAGACAAACTCCAATTCTTGAAAATAATTAAAGTGCCAGGCTCCCCTCACACTGGTCTATACCCCAGTGTAACTCCAGAGCACCCCAGTGTAACTCCAGAGCACCCCAGTGGATGAAGAAAAGAAGCATTGTTCGAATTAAATATTTTAATAACATTAAATAATTCACAATATTTGAACTATATACAGTGTATTTAGTTAGATGTTTTAAACAGAGGGTGATCATGTACACATCGTCTTACGACTGGGAAATATTTCACAGTGCAAAAACTATTTCTAAGAGCTAAGAGGCGAAAGTACTAAAAAAAACCATCAGTGGTTTTATTCTCTGCATCTGTGTATATGTACAATAAAGCAAGTATTATTGTAGCCGGACCTACAAGAGATTGTAACCTGAAATAAATACTAAAAACCATTAACAAAACACACAGTATAACTATTGATAGAATATAATTTTGATTGAATGTATTCGATTTAAAATAATCATGGATATAAATCAGTAGCAGTAAATATTTAGGGAGGGGGAAATCTTTATTATTTACCTTTAATTGTTGCGTAACATTAATGTGTTATTTATTACATGGGGTGGTAGCAAGTGGCTTTCAGACAGTACTCAACAGAACCTTTGCAGTACCGGAGGGTTACAAACGTTTTGTACATTAACAAATATGGCCAGTTATTATCATGGACATATATTTTATGTTTTCGCTGCAAATTTTAGAGAAATGACTTGTTTTATAATATATTAACTATATTGCATGTAATTATTAATGAAGTCCCCTCCATTATCTATGACTAACCCTCCATGGGGAAAACATGATAGGGCTCTGAAGGAAATTGAATCCAAGACCTCAGTGCTGCAAGTCAAACTATCCTTAGCACTACTATGCAATCTTTTAGAAATAGTTTTATTTAAACAAGTAAACATTTGACATAAAAAAGAAATATAAGAGAATTAGCAAAGCAGCAGTAATAGTAAATAATGTTCCCGTACTATGTTCATCATAAAATCTGCAGTCTCAAAGAGTTTGATAGAATACTATAGTTACTATAGTTAAGTGAAAAAAAGAAAAAAATGTTCAAATACAGAAATATAACAAACCAATGAAACAGGGAATAGAACAGTACCCTGGATACTAAGTTTAGCAGTGGGTGGCAAAAAAATGTCATAATGTTTAATAGAAACAAAACCGGAAATAAATTACGCTGATTATATAATCAGAACACAAAATCCTTAAACAAAAATAGCCAAAGTCCACTTCAGCAATCTGTGCCTTAATGTATTGGGCAATGGAAGTCAATGTGCCAGAGTACTAGGCAAATAAGCATACCTGGAATTAGACAGAAAAGCCTCAAGGATTCTGTTTTGTGAGTGACTGTAGGTTGCTACTCTGTACAGCCAGTAAATATTTCACATTTCTGTTGCCCCGTTACCCCAATCTATTTTGTCTGCCATAAAGTGTAAGTCAATTGCAATATTGTACACTGAGGTAAAGGTAGCTACAGACATCTTTCAACATTCACAAACTCTGCCTGGCACAGGGACTGGGAACCTTTGGCCAGCCAGCCGTTGTTCAATTACAAATCCCAGCATGCCCTGCAACAGTTTTAGCATGTCCAAATGGCAAAACCGTCAAAGGGCATGCTGGGATGTGTAGTTTAAAAACAGCTGGAGAGCCAAAAGGTTCCCCATCCATGGCCTAGCACAATGTGAGTAGTACCATTATATCACATTAGCAATGCAGTAATAAATTGTACTATAGGCAAGTGTTGGGAGTGTTAATTGAATATTGAGCCCAGGCATTAAGACAACAGTCCAGAAATCAATATACAAGTGTAATCACAATTTCCAACCAAACAAGAAGAAGGCACTTATGGTATTAGTGTACTGCACAGCAGACATGGAATATATAGCATATCTATAACAATTTTTCACCATAAACTTTCGGTCATAAAACTATGAGAAATACAGGTGTATATAACCACATAGGCCAATGCTAAACTGAATGTAGTTCACACGTTATTACATTCATGCTGCACAAAACACTGCCAGCTGTACATACAAGTTGTATTCAAAAGTTCCTGCAAATACACAAAACAAACTGCATGTGCTCCACATTATATGGAAAAGTGCATGACCTCATTCTTCATTACCAAAAAGATTCCTTCTGGGGGGGGGGGGGGGCTTGGACGCGCTAGGAGAAGGCAGCAGCTTCCCAGGGCTCCCGTCTTATATCCTGCAGAATACCCTGTTTAACCCCGTTGGAGGCCCTGTTACCTGTGTGGATTGAAGGACAGGTTCCTAAACATCTTGTGCCTCCGCTGGTGTGGTCCAGCTGGCTGTATCTGCTGGACCACTGCTGGCCTGCTGCTACTCCAGGCCCTGGTGATCTCTCTGGAGTATTTAGCGGGGAGAGCAGGAAGCTGTCTCTCGAGACATTCTGCCGCGGTCCGCACGGAGGGAGCCAGCGCCATCTTGTCCTGTCCGCACGATCACTGGGCTGTGTTGCTGGGCAGAGGCTGCTGTGGTTCTGGTGGCTGTTGCCAAACCATTTGGAAACACTCACCTGCCGTACATTGCTTCCTAACAGGGCCGCTATGCTGCCCCTGCGGTGTGGAACTCCTGACAATTACATTTTGGATGGCTATGGAATCGTCTACTACACAGATCCTATGTGCAATCTATCCCTCTGCAGCTAGACTGTGTTACAGTTGGATGATGTGCAGAGAGGTGTCCCATCTTATCACTATAATCCTGGAAGACGAGATATAGCAGATATGGAAGCTTTCTCCATATACACTGATCCTCTGGCTTCTCCTTCTACAATCATAAACACTACATTGATGGAGGATATCCGGAGTGACAACCCAGCCTCTCTCTTCACGCTTAGAAGACGAGACATAGTTGATGAGAGAGATATTTATATATCTACTGATTCCTTGGCCCTTCCTGCTACGGTCCTGAATACTACATGTGGACTTCTCACTTCTGACAGCGCTTTCTCATGTCTAATTCGGGAAGCCTATTTCCGATTTACCGCTATACCCTGAATGGAATGGTTCTACTCAACTGTGTCCCAACCTAGCTTAGAACATCCTGTCAACTTTGCCCCTACTAAATATCCGTTTAATCTCCTTTCTATGGGGGGGGGGGTTAGTTTAGTGAAGGGGAGGGGGCAGTTCCGGGGATCCAAGTATGTCTAGGTTGGGGGGTTATGGGATGTTTGCTTTTGGTCTCCTATTGGAGTTGCAGGATACTTTTTGGTGATAATGATTTAAGACTGGTCTCCTTTCTATCCTGTTTTAGTATGCCCGGATGGCGCCTCGATGTACATTCAGATTTATCGCTTGATCCTACATGATGTTTGTTTACATTGTCCTCGTCGGGGCTGATTGTATTTTGGAAACTTTAATAAAAATTACTACATAAAAAATAAAATAAAAAAAGATTCCTTCCAGAATCCTTAAATAAACTTGTCCACAGTGCATAGGAACATTGCTACCCCCCAAACCCACAGCCTTATTATAAATTAAATATTAAAAAATTAAATTCCAGAAGCTTTTGAAGGTTATGAATGGGTTTTCTTTTTTTGGGAGCAAGCAGGATTTAGAATCACACTGCTCACGGATTAGTAAGCGACTATAGAAGCCTCAGTATACTTCATCACAATTTAGATAAATTCATATGTTCTCCTAGAAACACTTAGGGGGGGGGGGGGGCGGGTCAATCCTATTAACTGCAGGGTGTGATGTGCCTTTGCCACAGCTTTTAAAAGCCGACAGCAGCACCTGATCCCGCACCCTTTGCATGTTGCACAAAATTGTTTGTTGTCCTATGGAGCAGCGAGCACTTTTTGTGCAACTTCGCATCAGTGCGACCATATCATGGCTAATAACACTGACCCCATACAGACTACAGATACCATGTGAATACATGGGAAGTGTGACAGTCACTTCATGTTATTATGCTCTGCCATTACTCCTCTTGGTCGTTTGTAAATGACCGGTGACTATTTCAACGTTTCTCTCTCACATCACGTGTTGGCAAAGGCTTGTATTATACAAAATGATGTTACTAATTGAAAAACTAATGGTGTGTACACAAGGGTACAATCAGCATGAGATTTTGACTATATTGTCAAAATCTCATCGGGATCACATGGGTTTTTTAACCCTTGCGATCCCGATGCACGTTCACGTATCGCAAGCAGAAAGTCTTGGCTGCATTGACTATATAGTGCAGATCTGCACTATATAGTCAAAGTTGTGCGATCCCGATGTGATCTAATCGCGTCAGGATCGCATCTCACCGTACTCGCACCGTGTGTACACATCATTAGGAGAACATAAAAAAAAAAAAACCACCACACACACACACACACTGCATTCCCTCACAACTAGAGTACTTTAAACTAGTCATCATTTTTTCAGGAACTTAAATAAACTTCATAAACCACTACTAGCATGTCCCCATTGAGCTTTAAAGTAAAAGGCTTTTGTATCTTCACTATTCCCACCATATGCAAATATATATATTTATAAATTTATCTGAGCTATTATAGGTTACAATCGTCTTTTTCCAATCTGAGTAAATCCTTAGAAGTATGGAAAGGTCTTAGCTGAAATAGGTTAATACGATCATTTGAATTGGCTGTCTGCAGACAGGACAAGGCTTGTTCCTTTTCTTAAGCTTTTTGGCGCAGGTAAAGCACGCCATGAGATGCCCTGTTCTTCCGTGAACAATACATCCATTCTTCGGCCTGGTCTGACAAATGACACAAGGTTCCACAACAGAGAGGGGAAGGCCTCGATCTGTATTTCCCTCCTGAGCCTGTTCCTGCACACTCTCTCTGTACTCCTCCTGACTGCAGGAAGCAGTGCTTCCAGATGTGGAAGGCTGAGAAAATTCCTCAGTCTCCTGGGACTCTGAGCTTTGTATACCATCGTCCACTTTCTTTGAGAGCGCTGAAACGTTAAGATCTGTCAGTTTTGCTTTTTTCCCATCAGGTACATCAATACCCTCATCTTCCTGCAAATCTTCCATCTCTTTTCTCTTCAATGAGTGAGGATTTGTATCCTTTTGGTCAGGAAGCCAGTCTTTACGAAGAGACCAACATCTGTGACAGTATCTAGGAATAGGTGGGTTCATCTCATCACATTGTGAACACTTCCAATAATCCTGGAATGACAGGTAAATATCAACTGTTGGTTAGTTCTATGCGTACAATAACCGGTATAATGTAACCATAATTGAGCTGCTTTTATGGCTAATCTTAAATGGTTTTACTACACACAAGGCCATGGGCGTAGTTTCTTGGGTACCCTTAGTGAAAGGGTCTCATTTTAAATTGTGGCCAAAACCACAACAGGAATAGAGGTATCGGAATCCGAAGATTACTCTATGAAGTAGGAAGTAGATACTTACACCATCCAGATAAACAATATACTGTACTGTGCAAAGAATAATTTCATGTTCACAAAACCCCAAATTCCAATGTAAAAGTTACTACACTACAAGCTTCCTATTGGTGTCCGTGGGTGCCGGACAATTTCCCGACAGTCAGGGTCCCAACAGCCAACGGCTATTCTTCCTTGTGGAGGTCCACGACCCCCATAGAGAGAGAGAATAGAATAGGTGGTGAGCGTAGCGAGCCAGCAAGGGGCTTTGTTGCGCTGGCCCTGCTGTCTGAGTCCGGCCAATCTGGATCCCGACGTCGGGCTAATGACTGTCGGGATTCCAACTGTCAGGACCATATACCACACCCGGTGTCCGTATCTCTCGATCAGGTCTGGTTTGGCAGAAGGGAGTTCTGAGTTATCGCTAGGAAACTTTACAAACTTTTTTCATAAATTTATCAAGTTATATTTATAAGCGCATGAAAAGGGATATTTGGGAAGTTTCTCTCATTCATAATGGATTCTCTATTCTGCACAAAATTACTTACAGCTTCAGAAATTTCAGTATCTTCATCGAAGGAGTCAGCATCCGTATCTTCAGCTTGATATATAGTCACTTGATACACCTACATTCACAGAAAAAAAAAACAATCCATACAAAATGGCTTTTGATGAAGCAATAATACAAATCACAATTAGTAATTCTGAGAACTACATTGATTGCATATACTTAACGTATCATAGTCAGTCGCCTATAACAATGGAATGTCTGTTGGTACCATGGACAAGTAACTGATTTTTGTCCATCCAAGAAGGAATTTGCCAGAAGGAGTGAACCAGAATAAGGCCCAGAATCTCCCAAGAGCTGCTGTGCTGAGGGCCTGTTTTGCGTGACTGAAGCAAAGATGTAATGTACCTTTCGCATTTTCACAGAATTCTCAGACTGATCATAAACAAAATTTACTCGAGTAGATTTATTAAGTGGTGATAAGGGGCATATCTGCTATCCCCATACGCTAAAGCAGGGGATAGCGCTTCCCTTAATCTATGACACCAGCCGAGCGGGTGTCTAGCGTGTGGTGCTGTGGGGCAGGAGGCATAGCGCAGCTACGATATTTTGTAGTGCGCGCCTGCCTGATTTATGAACGGTCAGCACCGCTGACCGTTCCGCCACCTGCAGCTATCGACTTAGACAGCTGCAGGCGGCGATGCCCTATGCCTACAGCAGGGACAGCGCGGTCCCTGCTGCTGGCTCTGAGCTGTGCTGGGGATCTCGCGTGAGTAGCGAGATCCAGCACATGCGCAGTCCAGCCGGCCGGGGAGAAGCAGACAGTGCGTCAGTGTTAACTGATGCGCTGTCAGCTGCAGGAGGCATCGCTCCCCCGCTTCGGCGGGCAAGATCTTAGTAGATCTTGTCGCTCTCCTCTCCTGCTTCGCCTCGCTACTGAGGCAAAGCAGGAAGTGTAATAGCGGCGCTTTTAGCGCCGCTATAATAAATCTACTCCTGTATTCTAGATTCCCATGCTAAAGTACTAACCCATATTAACTCCCTTTCAATGATGATCATCTTATGCTCTGGGTGCAGTAAATGGAAACAGCATGGAAGAATGACTTGGGTAACTCTTGGTCATGGATCTGGTTCAGGGGTCCGTCGCACAAGACTATACAGAGTAGAGATAAATGTATGTGTGAGGCCCCCTGCTTGATACAGGTGAATGGTGGTTAGATTAATAACTATGCAGAGGTGTGCTACCACAGACAACGAGTAATATTGAAGTAGAACAGTAGAGTATGGTCTGTCACGGTGTGGTGCACAAGGAAAGAAGAGACTGTAAAATATACCTTTTAATTGGTTTATAGTAAAACTGCTAAATAGAAGAAAAAAAAACACAAAAACATAACACTAACTGAATTAAGTGTGTGCTAAAAAAGCATGTGCTCAGTGTATTCCTCCTTGTAACTTGTTCAGTGTGTCATTCACAGATGTGAGTAACTTATAATCACGCTTCCTTCCCTGATTATTGTGGCTTTATAGCCGATTCCATATTTGGGAGGAGACCGTGTATACTTACTGATCTGCTATAGGAAGTGGAAGCTTATGATTTATTAGGATATGGTTGCTATTTCAGAAATATAAAAAGCTTCCATTCCTTAGGTAGCAAATGTTGCTGTGTGCTGGTATTGCAACGAAGTATTGGTCAACCATAAATAAGTTAATATGTTGCGAATACAGTCTCAGTCTGCTGCTCATAAGTGTTAACCCTAGTTGGTGGGGTAATCTGAGGAGGCTCTGTTACTACAGTGATCTGATGCCGATGCAAGTTCAATAAAATCTGATACGGAGATCTACATTGATTGTGCAGTATGATTGTATGCGGGTCAAAAGGGTTAATGCCGTTGTCATGGTAGACACAGGTAATGCACTGTTAGTGCTGTTACTTTAATGTAACCCTTTATTGCCAGGGAGAGAAGTAGCTTAATAGTAAATATCTGTAGCTCTACATAAAGTAGATAGAGCGAATATATTTATAAGAGCTTGTTCATATTGTTTTACCACATTAGCAAGTGTACAGTGCTGTGATTGGTGATTACATTCAGCACGGTTGCTTGCGCAATTGAATCCCAGGAGATTAATTTTGTGCGGCTAAGCAAACAACGTATCACACCTAGGGATTATCATAACAGTCTCTTGTGATGTGCTGAGTAGTAGATTCTTATATACACCAGGTGGACACTTAAAAGGAGTCCTCGCACTGCCGGTGCTGTAATTTAAATGACTGGTATACCTTGAAAATAAATGGTTAGAAAAAATATAACTGCTTGCAATAGCACTAAACTCATTATTTTTTCCAATTAATGGTTCACACACTAAAAAGAGAACATCTTGCATGTACAGTGCATCCGGAAAGTATTCGCAGAGCTTCACTTTTGCCACATTTTGTTATGTTACAGCCTTATTGCTCCCTGCACATTACATTTGCCCCACCTGCAATGAAACATGGTTTTGCCCATTTGAGAAAGATTTAGCTTTTCCAGTCAACTCTGAATCAGGCCCAATGTATGGTTTATTTTTAAGCTGTGCGATTTGTATGCCTAACAAATAGAATTCCAAAGACACTAAATGAGTAAAACAGATGGTGCTCCGTTTTCTTCATCACATGTAAGTATGCATCGGTTTAGAAATGACATATATATATATATTACTTAATGCATATTCCTACCTCATCATCTAAATCATTATCTGCAATACTCTGTTCCTCTCCACTTGGACTGTAATCCTCTGAATAAACAGATTCCACTTCAAATTCAACACTGAACTGGTCAGAATCAGAATCTGGATCCAGCCAATTAGAGTGGTCACTTACTGAGCGTGCATCGCGGTCCTATAATAAAAAGCACAAGGTAAAATAGACTATAAGTAAATATCATTATACATGCACAACATCTCTACTACAGACCACAATGGAGATGGCTGATAAAATAGGCTACCTTACTGGAAGTTGTATTTATATATTTCACACACAGACGCTGTCCATTGAAGTGTGTGGAAATATTGGTAAAACTGCGAACAACACTAGAACATGCCAGTTACCCATCCTATTGAAGGTCTGAGCAAGTGCTTACTGCACAGTGACTCAACCAGTTATGTCGCACACCATACTGACCAAAGCCACATTAGGCATTTTCTATATACAGAAGGGCATGTGATTCTACCTCAAAACTACAGCTAAATTAATCTGCTGTAATCTGGAAGTATAAGTGAGGTGAAATGGGCCAAACAAACAAACATGTAAACAAGAAGGATATTCCATTTAACAAGTCTGCTATTTAAATTGAATGAAAGAAAGGTACCTAAGCATGGCTTAAAATGAGCTAAGTTTCCGCAAGCTAGAAATTCCACGAAAAGCAAAGTTGTACAAAATGGCCATTCAGTTCACAAAAGGAGAAAAAATAAGAAAATTAACGGTACTCTTTACCTAGAAGGGCGCCCATCGCGGTGATCGCGGGCAGTACATTAACGGCCGCGACGCGATGCCCGCGATCACCGCGATTTCCCATAGGGGTCAATGTTAAATTTAGTGGTGACCGCGATTTTACATTCAATGCTTCAATGGCCGCGATTTGGACATAGTAATCAATGTTAAATGGGCTACAGAGCCCAAATAGGCACAATTAACCCTTAAATGTCCCCCCAAATTTTTAACGCCACCCCACGATCCACGCCAACCCGAAGCGTGGCGAGCGCAGCGGTACGCGTCCTCCGACCTTTTCATGCCCTACTATCCACGTCGGCGTGGAGTTGAGAATAGAATAGTGTGGCGAGCGCAGCGAGCCACCGAGGCCCGAAGCGTGGCGAGCGCAGCGCGCCCCGCGAGGGGACGCGGATACCTTCACAGTTATACGCGTCCCCTCACGGGCTTCACAGGTGTCCGTGGCGACGCGGACACCTGTGAAGTCCGCGAAGGGACGCGTTTACCTGTGAAGGTATCCGCGTCCGCTCGCCACGCTTCGGGCCTCGGTGGCTCGCCACACTATTCTATTCTCAACTCCACGCCAACGTGGATAGTAGGGCATGAAAAGGTCGGAGGACGTGTACCGCTGCCCCTCGCGGGCTCGCCACGCTTCGGGTTGACGTGGATCGTGGGGTGGCGTTAAAAAATTGGGGGGACATTTAAGGGTTAATTGTGCCTATTTGGGCTCTGTAGCCCATTTAACATTGATTCCTATGTCCAAATCGCGGGCATTGAGGCATTTTACATTAAAATCGCGGTCAATCAGCCTTTTTAACATTGTTCCCTATGGGAAAATCGCGGTCATTGCGGGCACCCGATTTTTATGTACCCGCGATTTTTTACCCCCGACGCCCGCGATTCCAATCGCGGGCGCCGTTCTAGGTAAAGAGTACCAAATTAACATTTCTAAACCAGAGCAAACAAGTAGTTTGTAAAGGTAGTATGTAATATTAATGTTTTTTTTTTAGTCACAACACTTCCACTTATACAGTGTTTCTCAGACTAGATGTATGAAGTGGTGATAAGGGAGAAAAAGCAAGCCGGAGAAGTGGCCCATGGCAACCAATCAGCACTGAAGTAACATCTATAATTTGCATAATATAAAATTATACCGAGCAGCTGATCGGATGCCATCAGCTTCCTCACAGGAAGGTGGAATTTCCAAAACATTGGTGTAACAGTAAAAGCTGCATTACTTAAGTGTTAAACGGATGTGCTTGAGTGTAAAAGTAACAAAAAGTCAGTTCACTGAACTAGGTCAAATTACACACCGTGACAAGAGTAGTGTTTTATGCATTTGTAAATCAGATTTTTAATCCAATAGTAATTATAATTGTCTACAGAATTAATTTGAGTGACTTAATGTCCTTTCCCAGTGTTTCTCTTTAATAAAGGTTGGGACTATTTGATCCCTAAAAAGGCACCCCCTGAACTTTATATCCAATTCTACTATTGCTGATCCATATCAAGAATAAGATATATATAGATATATATATATATATATATAGATATATATAGATTTCGTAAAGTTGGTTAAAATGCAAAAAATAGTTTACACGTTTGATACATTTATCTTCGGAAACTTTATATTGAAGATGCAAGTCAGTATCATAAGTCATTCTATAGGATTCAGTATTGAATCCCGGCGTTCAGAATCCTGTTGCCGGAATCCCGACAGCCGAAATGCCGACAAGGGGGGGGCCGTGGATCGCCCCCCCCTTGCGGGCTCGCTGCGCTCGCCACGCAGCGGGCCCGGTGCCTCGCTACGCTCGGCACACTAATTTATTCTCCCTCCAGGGGTGTCGAGGACACCCGCGGAGGGAGAATGTGTCAGCATTTCGGCGTCGGGATTCTGAACGCCGGGATCCCGACCGCCGGGATTGTAACTGCATCCCATTCTATATTATATTACCTAATTATTTTATTAAATCAGTTTAAGTGAAATGTATTGAAGCCAACAAATTCCACAGGTGCAGGACTGCAGAAGGAGGCACAAGTTTCAGATGGAAAGCGAGAGCCCAGAGTCAGAGCCAGAACACCCAGAGGTTAAATGGTAGAGGAACACGAGATTAAAAAGGAGTGAATGGTCCTGGAAAGGTGGTCAACCAAGCCCCCGACCTACCAATGTGCCTGGAGATAAATGCATCATTCGCTCCCCCACCCCTTGCCAGATGGTTATTACCACAATGTCCGAACTCAGTGCTCCAGGCACTTTGTCCCGCCTCCCGAGAAGCTACCTGGTTGATCATGTTAGTAGGATATGCTGCTCTCAAAGATTAAGTAATGTAATTAAGTAAATAAGGCCAGCAGAATGAAACTACAAAGTGACTCACTAAATCAGTTATCAGTAAAGAACTAAAACAGTTATCAGTAAAGAGCTTTTGGACCTCTCTGGTTCTGCCCACATAAGCGTGCAGAGCCCACATCAAGAGAGGATTCCTTTGGGTACCGTTTAGAGCAGGGCTGGGCAACACCGGCCCTCCAGATGTTAATGAACTACACATCCCAGGATGCTTTGCGTTAGTTTTGCTACGTGGCCATGCTGAAACTGATGCAAGGCATGCTGGGATGTGTAGTTCATTAACATCTGGAGGGCCGGTGTTACCCAGCCCTGGTTTAGAGTATTAACCCCTTCATGACAGAGCCAGTTTGTGCCTTCATGACAGAGCTCTTTTTTAAATCTGACATGTCTCACTTAAGTGGGGATAACTTTTTTTTGCTTTTACTTATCCTAGTGATTTTGAGATTGTTTTCTCGTGACACATTGTACTTCAAGTTAGTGGTAAATTTGGGTCGATACAGTCTGTGTTTTTTTGTGAAAAATACCAAAATATCGTGAAAAAATGGAAAATTTAGCAATATGCAAAATGTTAAATTTTCTGCTTGTGAGACAAATAATCATACCACTCAAAATAGTTAATAACTAACATAGACCATATGTCTACTTTATGTTTCCATCATTATTTTAACTTCCTTTTAATTTTTTTGGACACTAGGAGGCTTACAATATGAATAGCAAATTCTCAAATTTTCAAGAAAATTTCAAACACTGATTTTTTTAGGGACCAGTTCAGTTCTGATGTGACTTTGAGGGACTTGTATGTGAGACACCCCCATAAATGATGCCATTTCAAAAACTGCACCCCTCACAGTATTCAAAACAGCATTTTGGAAGTTTGTTAACCCTTTAGGTGTTTCACAGGAATTAAAACAAAGTGTAGGTGAAATTTCTAAATTTCTTTTTTTTTGCAGAGTTTCAATTTTAATACATTTTTCTAACGAATACAGTAGATTTTACTAGAGAAATGTGACTAAAAATTGATTCCCCCAATTCTTTTGTTTTCAAAAATATCCTATATGTGGCCCTAGTGTGCACGTTGACCAAACCACAGGCTTCATAATAGAAGGAGCACCTACTTGATTTTGGAGCCTCCTTTTTATGAGATTTTTTTTTTTAGGCACCATGTAGGTTTCTAGGCACCATAAGTGCTAAAAGTTAGGAACCTCCCCCACAAGTCACCCCATTTTGCAATCTACACCCCTCAGGGAATTCATCTAGGGGTATAGTGTACATTTCAAACCCCCAGGGGTTTCACCAATTTTGGTACAACTGGGATGTGAAAATGGAAAATTACATTTTTTTACACAAACATGCAGTTCTGGCTCAAAATTTTTCGTTTTCACAAGGAATGAAGGAGACAAAGCACCCCAAAATCTGTGCCCCAATTTCTCCCGAGTACGGCAATGCCTCACATGTGACCAAAAAATACCAGTTGGGTGCATGGCAGGACTCAGAAGGGAAGGAGTGTTTTTTGGATTTTGCAGCACAGATTTTGGTGGAATGAATGGTGGGTGCTATGTTGCACCAATACAGTGGAACCCCCCCACAAGTCACCCCATTTTGCAAAGTACACCCCTCAGGGAATTCATCTAGGGGTATAGTGTACATTTCAAACCCCCAGGGGTTTCACCAATTTTGATACAACTGGGCAGTGAAAATGAAAAATTACATTTTTTTACACAAAAATGCAGTTCTGGCTCAAAATTTTTCATTTTCACAAGGAATGAAGGAGACAAAGCACCCCAAAGTCTGTGCCCCAATTTCTCCCGAGTACGGCAATGCCTCACATGTGACCAAAAAATACCAGTTGGGCGCATGGCAGGACTCAGAAGGGAAGGAGTGATTTTTGGATTTTGCAGCACAGATTTTGGTGGAATGAATGGTGGGTGCTATGTTGCATTAGCAAGACTCCCAAAGCACCAATACAGTGGAACCCCCCCACAAGTGACCCCATTTTGCAAACTACACCCCTCAGGGAATTCATCTAGGGGTATAGTGTACATTTCAAACCCCCAGGGGTTTTACCAATTTTGGTACAACTGGAATGTGAAAATGGAAAATTACATTTTTTTACACAAACATGCAGTTCTGGCTCAAAATTTTTCATTTTCACAAGGAATGAAGGAGACAAAGCACCCCAAAATCTGTGCCCCAATTTCTCCCGAGTACGGCAATGCCTCACATGTGACCAAAAAATACCAGTTGGGTGCATGTCAGGACTCAGAAGGGAAGGAGTGTTTTTTGGATTTTGCAGCACAGATTTTGGTGGAATGAATGGTGGGTGCTATGTTGCACCAATACAGTGGAACCCCCCCACAAGTCACCCCATTTTGCAAAGTACACCCCTCAGGGAATTCATCTAGGGGTATAGTGTACATTTCAAACCCCCAGGGGTTTCACCAATTTTGATACAACTGGGCAGTGAAAATGAAAAATTACATTTTTTTACACAAAAATGCAGTTCTGGCTCAAAATTTTTCATTTTCACAAGGAATGAAGGAGACAAAGCACCCCAAAGTCTGTGCCCCAATTTCTCCCGAGTACGGCAATGCCTCACATGTGACCAAAAAATACCAGTTGGGCGCATGGCAGGACTCAGAAGGGAAGGAGTGATTTTTGGATTTTGGAGCACAGATTTTGGTGGAATGAATGGTGGGTGCTATGTTGCATTACCAATACAGTGGAACCCCCCCACAAGTGACCCCATTTTGCAAACTACACCCCTCAGGGAATTCATCTAGGGGTATAGTGCACATTTCAAACCCCCAGGGGTTTCACCAATTTTGATACAACTGGGCTGTGAAAATGTAAAAATTTAATTTTTCATTTTCACAGCTCAGTTGTATCAAAATTGGTGAAACCCCTGGGGGTTTGAAATGTACACTATACCCCTTGATGAATTCCCTAAAGGGTGTAGTTTGCAAAATGGGGTCACTTGTGGGGGGTTCCACTGTATGGGTGCTTCAGGGGTCTTGCTAATGCGACATAGCACCCACCATTCATTCCACCACCAAAAATCACTCCTTCCCTTCTGAGTCCTGCCATGCACCCAACTGGTATTTTTTGGTCACATATGAGGCATTGCCGTACTCGGGAGAAATTGGGGCACAGATTTTGGGGTGCTTTGTCTCCTTCATTCCTTGTGAAAACGAAAAATGTTGAGCCAGTACTGCATTTTTGTGTAAAAAATTAAATTTTTTTACACAAAAATGCAGATCTGGCTCAAAAGTTTTCATTTTCACAAGGAATGAAGGAGACAAAGCACCCCAAAATCTGTGCCCCAATTTCTCCCGAGTACGGCAATGCCTCATATGTGACCAAAAAATACCAGTTGGGTGCATGGCAGGACTCAGAAGGGAAGGAGTGATATTTGGTGGTGGAATGAATGGTGGGGGAGGGGGGCTGGCGCTGCGACTGGTGGGGGGTGGGAGGGGTGCTGGCGCTTCGGCTACCGGGTGGGAGGGAGGGGGGCTGCCGGGTGGGAGGCTGGCGATCGGTGGTGATCGGTGCTGTACTTAACAGCACCGATCACCACCGATCACTGTGTTACCGAGCGGCTTAGCCGCCGGTAACACAGAAAACGCTGCAATTGGCTGTTCACATTTGAACAGCCAATCGCAGCGATCAGGGACAGCAGACATCTCCAAACTGTCACCGCGTCTATAGACGCGGTGACAGTTCAAAGCCATGACGTATATATACGTCAACGGTCGGGAAGTAACTCCCGACCATGACGTATATATACGTCATATGTCTGGAATATCTATCTGTCTATATGTCTATATATATATATATATATATGATTTCATTTTATACATTTTGAAGATTTTTACATGCAGGGGGGTTGGAGCTGGGGGGGAGCGCTGCGGCTGCTTCTTGATGACAGTGACAGGGAGCGAGGGAGGGGGAGCGGCTGCCGGAGGGAGCGCAGCTGCCGGGCGGGTGGGAGGGAGAGCGGCTGCCGGGCGGGTGGGAGGGAGAGCTGCGGATCGGTGGTGATCGGTGCCAGCACCGATCACCGCCGATCCCTGTGTTACCGAGCGGCTTAGCCGCCGGTAACACAGAAATAGCTCTGATTGGCTGTTCACATTTGAACAGCCAATCACAGCGATCGCCGACCGGTGGGGGCATCCCTGCCCCCCCCGGGCGGCGAGGGGGGATGTCTGCTGTCAGGGACAGCAGACATTTCCAAACTGTCACCGCGTCTCTAGACGCAGTGACAGTTTGAAGCCATGACGTATATATACGTCAACGGTCGGGAAGTACTTCCCGGCCATGACGTATATATACGTCAAATGTCGTGAAGGGGTTAATAGATGGTACCACTATCTCCTAGTTGATGTGAAACTACAGATAACCACCAATTCAGGATGAAAACTCAAAAAAGGAGAAAGGCAAGATATGGCACTCAAGTCAGACACCCTGTAGGCTCAAATGGCGTAGACTGAAGAGCTTTAAGAATGAACACAGAGCTTTAAGAACTCAGGTCCAGTGGAGCAACTAGACGAATGTGCAGGGCATCAGCTATGAGAGTAAACGTCTGGTAACAGAGCAGAGATGCAGCCCTTGTCCAGGTTGGTCAGAATTATCCACCACAAGACAGAAGTGAACCTCCTCCAAAAGGATCACCTGTCAATGTCCTAATGTTGGACTACAAAACCTGAAACTTGGGCACATGAGATTTCAGACCTCAACAAGTCTCTCTCCCACAGGACAAGTGTTACATCTCCTTAAGCGGTATTAATGAAGACTGTGCCAATTTATTTGACATCCGTGTGACTGCAGAATATCCACCATTAGCTGAATGTGGGATTGTGAAAACTTCCAGTAACAGGGCAAGGAAAAGCAAGTCATTGAGAGAGGGTAGGAAGGAACTAGAGACCCCTGCGATGCAGGTAGCTGTCATGACCTCATAAAGACCTAAGGTGCTGTTGACAGCCCAAACGGTACAGTCTGAAATTAGAAATGATCAGTTTGAATTGCAAACCTGAGGAAACGATGGTGGTTGGCATAGACAGGAATGTTTATACAGACATCCTGGAGGTCCAAAGATGCCATGGAATTCCAGGCTCCACAGTTAGAATGATAACTCCATGCCATTCCAAGCAGATCCAAAAATACTTTTCAACGCATTAACGACTATCTTGTCCAACGCCTACCCAAAGATAGATAATAGAGTAAGCAGTCTGCAGGAAATTCTCCAGCTTTCAATCTGTGGGATCCTTAAGGGAAAATTTATCTGGAATAAGAAGGATAGACAAAACATCACCGGGTCCAGACAAAGAAAGAATTGATAGAGTAGTATCGCTTATCGCTTAAATCGATTCTGTTTGTGATGGTGCACGCCTTTTTTAGCTGGTAAAAATTTGCCTGATTAATTTTGATGATGAACAAGAATCATGCATGCTATCTCAGTGCCCAGCTGCTTTGAGGGACAAGTGTCATTCAGACATATGAGATTAAGCAATAAGAGATCCGTTATACCCTTAGATGTCGGGGCTGAATTGAATATACTGAACAGAGGGGTGTACTTCTACCCTTTGCCAACAAGTGCAGGTATCTCACTGAGTCCCATTTGTGATTAGGATCAGACATTGATCCCCACCCTCTTCCTGGCATCCCAAGTGCAAAGTTGTGGTCGATTCCAAAACGTCTGGTTCCTTCATGGGCTATTACACTTCATCAGATGAGACATCGGTCTTCCTTTTTGCAGACCCACATCCATCACAACACTTCACAGCCATGTGAGTTTTCAGCCAAAAAATTCTGCAGGCTGCCTGTGTCCATGGTAGCGAGCACACCGCTGAGGGAGTTGTATTCTTTTGCTGCTTAACTTTTTAGCTATTTTAAACAAAGTTATTTTTGCATTGTACATTATTTTTTTTTTATATATGTGTGTGTTTTAATTTCCTTATTTTGATCTTTATGCCTAGAATAAATTTGAATCTAACAAATTAAAACTTGAAATATTAAATTAGATTTTTGTACAGAAAGCCATGTAAATTATACAAGATGAAGATTGCAAAAGCAAACTTACAAAATTTGCGAATTAAAATACATTTGAGGAGAAAACACCAGTTCCACCTAGTAGCTACAGTCTGTCCATCTCACAGCAGTAGCTCCAGTAACTCAACAGTGATCGCATTACTGTCTTTTAAAGAAGCCTTTTAGGTGTAACAAAGAATATATTAAAAGCTAAACTACTTTTGTGCCCACTGTACCATGATGGGAGATAAACAATTATCGGGGGCGGCCTATGGGTAGTGAGAGGATCCTGGCCGTTATACTTCCCATTGGCTTGTCCTCCCGTACACGGCACGCACCCCCCAAACTGCCAGTCCTTTAACCATGAGGTAAGGACAGCTCAGTACACCCCACGAACTTCCTCACAATCACTCAAAAGAGTTTAAAAAATTAGTAACCATTTCTTTTTCCACATGTGCCGCAATTTTTACTTTGCAATTATTATGTTTTCAGTTTTATTTCATGTAATTATATTTTCATATTTAGTTTCATTATCATTTCACATCCACTTCACCTTGCTGTAAATCTTTTCTTCAGCACTCAATATCACCCTATTCATAATAAATCTTTAATTGGTCATCTTTTTCATCCCTCCTATTAATAGCACAGCGTCAACCCAAGTTTTAAAAATGACCTATATGCAAGACATGCAAACGCACTATGTACTATAAAAACAGACATACTTCTGCAGGATTCCTGGAGGACAGCCAATTCCTTGAGGAACAGTATATGCTGCAGCAAATGGTCACTAGACACCCCAGACTAGAAACTTATCTATAGTGGCCAGCTAATAACCTTACTTACTGCATTAGAAGAGGTGTCTGTTGAATCACCGTTATTTCTATCACAGCGTAAGCCACTTATCACCCACCACGATAGGCTTTCATCAAAGGTTAATGAAATACTGTCTGACTTATGCCGCTTTCTCTGTTGCTCTGCAGGTTGATCATTTGAAGAATTATCTTCTAAGCAAACAATACCAAACAAAATAAAAATAAATCATGGATGCCATTAGGATGTGGGAAAAAAAACAAGGGTGGGACAATACATTTACCTGACTCGCTGTGGGCTTTCTTTGGAGGACAGAGAGAGGAAAGTGGCGTCAGCTTCTCTTGTAGTTCCTGTGCTGAATCCTAGACATGAGAGAACCCATCATGTTATATTGTGCAACTGGCAAATGCTAAATGTAGTGTGTTCTAATAATGGCCTATATCCATTCATTTTAGTCTATTACATAATTCAATCCATAGCTAGGACATGGAGCTTTTATACAAAAACATACTCTGTTATCAAAGATAAAATGTATATTTTTGGCACAGTCCATACAGATTGCTTCTCAAAAGTTTAGTATTGTAATATCATACCTGCTTAGAGATCTGCGGTTGTGATAAAGTGCATGATTCACTCCCACACAAAGTGTCTACAAAGTAATCTGCAAGAGAAACCACTTTTATCCATATGATCATGCAGGCATCGCTAGGCATGTATTGTATTTAAATCCAGCAGCAGATTGAAAAAGTACATACGACATTTACTCCATGGTCAAGAAGTGCATTTATTGCTCAGACCAAACTTCAGCATTGGGAGGAAATGTGATCTAAGTGACTGTGACAGTGGAATGATTGTTGGTGCCAGACGGTGGTTTGATCTCCTGGGATTTTAATGCCAAGTACTCACTGGAGTATACAAAGAATCCAATAAGCAGCAGTACCATGGGTGAAAAACCCATGACTGAGGGAGGTCAGAGGAGAACGGTCCAAACTTTATATATTTATACAAACTTTAGACTGAAAGGAGACCCAATACTGGAGTTTATAAAGTATAATTTGTCATAAACAAAGTTCACATTTCCCGTGAAGCAATGTAGAGGTTGAGCAGTGCTGCGGACACAGGTCTCACCAGGCATTCCAGGTGTTAGAGAAAGGGAAAGGAGGTCCTGCCTATTTTGTCAGTCCCAGGCCCCACAATTTCTGATGGCAGCCCTGTCCACTCTGCATATAGATTGGACTTCGAACAACAGACCTATTCAGAAGGAACATTACAGCAGATGAAAGTTACATTTTAGCAGGTTGCTTGCCAGCTTACACACAGCAACCACAGATGCTGCACTGAGAGAAGCTGGGAACAAGAGACCATTTATTCCCTGTGAGAACATGGAGCAAATGTGCCAGTACAAAATGCTAGTTTAGGTGAAGAAACTTGTGTATGGTGAAGGCTGAAATACATAAAAAAAAACAAAAACAACACTATGCACTATGAATCGCTCAGCACATACCGCTGCATTAGTGATGTGTGCTTAGTGATCTGTCCCTGCCTAAAATACCAAGCCTGGCTATAGAGCTGCGCAATGCTATGGGGCCCACACACAACCATTTGCACTTAATTTCTAAGCAATCTAGTCAGATCACTTAGAAATGGCTCTTAAATTTCCCTGTGTATATGCCCCATTAGACCAAGTTTAAACTCTGACATCCATTTTCTTTTTTGAGACCAGCTAGGAGATTAATGCTTGTTTTGTGCAGAGAATGATTAAGATACTAAGAAGGGTGAAAAAAGGTACACTAGAATAATCAGGGGTTCATAAATCTCAAAAGCCAAATTGTAGTAGTTCACAACCTGAGTGCCGCTGGACATCTGCAGAAGTGCCACGGATTGGTGGTCCGGGGCCAAATTCAATTATTGTCAATGTGATAAATAGGCTTGTGGCTGCTGATCATAAAATAGGTGTACAATCATAAGCCCCTGCCTGCTTGCTTATGGTATAGCAGATTGATCGACCACCCTTTATCGAACTAGTTTAGTTATATCCTTTTCACACCACACAAAACCTGGGTGGATCTGGCGTGCAGTGTGAAATGCTCAGCAATCTGACATTGGATAAAAAAAGTGTTATTCCCAAATCGGACAGGGGTTGCTGGGCAGCATGAACAGGTAACCTGGGTCCTGTTCACATCTAGGGAGGAGGCAGCAGCATAGTCACCTCAGTGCTGCTTCCTTCCCCTCCTGATGCTCCACCCTGCCTCCTGAATGAGGTCAGCGACCTGGCAATAAGCCGGGTCGCTGTCAGCAGGTAAACATCACAAATGCTGGGCAACTCACGGGACGGACCAGTGTTCAAATACCGGGTGGAACCCGCCATTTGCAAAGTGAAAGGGGTATTCGACCTCTAAAGATAGTCAGCCGCGTCTAGATCGACAGAAACGGAAGTTAGACACCAGCAATAGAGCAACGGGAAAGTGGTCGGCATGAGTTTTTTGTGGTGCCGAATGTCACAGGGGTCCCCGTGAACTCAGTATATAGAATAGAATCTACTTTATTGGCCATGTGTTTGTATTTACAGTGCAGCATCAAGCAGGGATGAATGGGGGGGGGGGCATCACATTGAGACATTACATGCGGGGAACACATGCCCGCCAAGCAGCCATTAGCGGCGCCACTGGTCGCTGCAGCAGCCAGGTAGGTAACAATATAAGCAGGGACAGAACAGTATCACATAGGAAAAACATACCCGCCAAGCTGCACAGCGCCTAGGCAGCCATCCACTGGTTACTTCAGCAGCCAGGTAGGTGACAATATGAGCAGGGACGGTATAATGGCGCACAGAGAACATATACCCGCCAAGCTGCACATCGCCTAGGCAGCCATCAGTGGGGCCACTGGTCGTTGCAGCAGCCAGGTAGGTAACAGTATGAGCAAAGACACCGCAGATATAGCAGAGACACAGGGTTACATATGCTGAGTGCACAGATCCTAGGCAGCTATTTGCGGCTGTAGGAGAACCAGCATGGGCGATGGTGGTGGTCGAAGAGAGTCACTGAGGCCTGGGGAGAGTCAATGAAGCCTGGGGCAGGAGTTGGGCACCCCCTGGGCTGAGTTCCACTCCGCTGCCCCCAATAGTCTGATCATACCTCCTCACTGGGGGGGCGCCGCCACAGAAGAGAGGGCTCCTGTATCTGCGGTGGTCAGCGGCTGGGGCCTGATCTCTCCTCTCTGTTCACGGCCGGGTGCCGATAGGGGTCACCGCCGCCTCAGAGGTCATGCCGGGGACCGAGCCTGGTGTCGTCCCAGGGGGCCGAGCTTTGCGCCGCTGGTGGCCGGGTATAGTGCTGCTTTCTCTTTCGACTCCTCCGTGCACCTCCTGCTCGGAGGTGGTCCTCATGCCAGGGCCATGGCAGTGCACCCGGCCGGGTGGTCACCGTGCCACCAGGTCCTCCCTATTCCTTCTCCCCCTCCGTCCACAGGGCTCCCTGTCTCCGGGGGCCAGGGATGTAAGCTCCAGTGGATGGGAGCCCAACTGCTCTCCTCCTCGAATGTGCACATTGTCCCCTTGCATGGCTCTCTACACTATTATAATCTCACTCTATGTCCACTTTGGATATTAAGGTATGAACCAAAACAGCCCTGTGACATTAGGCAGCAAAAAAAAAAAAAAACTCATGCCAACCATGTGACAACCGACCACGTTCCCATCACTCCAACGCTGGCATCTACCTTTTGCGACTGTTGATTTAGACATGGCCAACCATCTTTAGGTGTCTAACTAGACAGGTTTGACTAAGCGTGGTCCACTTGAACATACTTGTTCTATACATAGTAGATCAGTCGACCGAATATCGCATGCTCACCCCCTCATACCTGAACCTAAGGACATCAGGTAATTTACTTAATTGAATAAGAAATTTGATGCACTTGGGTGCCATGTTTTTTTGTTTATGTTGGTTTTAAATTGTAGAAAATTATCACTTCATAAAATCCTTTAAAAGAATAAGTAAACATTATTGTATTAAACAGGGGTGCAAGGGTGTGGTAACAGCCGAAGGTAAGTAGCTACAAAAAAAAAAACGGATCATTAAAATCTGCTAATAATTTTGCATTTCAACTAAACAGATGACAGCTGCTATTCTAAGCACACATAATGAACCAAAAAAAATAGCAACTAACCTTGTGAATCAGCAGTTACCAGATTCTTAGAAATCATTGCATATAACCTCCTGAAGTAAAGAAACAATGTGTTAGAGGAATCTACATTTCCAGCAGACACTACAGTATTATAAGTCTCAAGTTTGTGAAATTGTTTTAAAAAATTTTTAACTGTGTAAATTTCTGATTTCATTAAAAACAAAACGACACATTTCAAAATCACTCATTTGTTACATGTTTACCTGTTTTTGAAGTCTGTAAAGCGATGTACACAAGAGTCAGCACAGGCTGCGAGGTGTCATACTAAGGGTGCTTTCAGTAACCAAATCTTGTATTAATCACTTTGGTTAATGCTTCCCCTACACACATCATAACTCTGAATACAAGAGTATTTAGAATTCAAGACCTGTTGTTTGTGGCATCTATGTTTACCTTAACTCAGGGATCAGCCTTTAGCCCTCAACACCCCAGTATGCCCTTCAATCATTTTAGCATGGACAAATAGCACAGTGGTTCTCAACCTCGGTCCTCACTCGGTTCATGTTTTCCAAGACACCCGACAGGCGCACTCATTACTCGCTGACATTTTAAATGTTCCACAGGTGGAGCTAATTATTTTACTTGAATCTGTGAGGAGACCTGCAAAACATGCACTCTGTGGGGTCCTGAGGATCGAATTTGACAACCTGTGAAATAGCAAAACTATATCCGTGGTATATTAATTTATTAGTTAATGGAATGAAATGTGAAATTCAATAAGTTATGAATAATATAGTAGGTCATTTAATTCATATAATACACGGTGAAGGTTTTTGCTAATTTATTTTAAAGAAAACCTAAGAAATCACATGTACATAAGTATTCACAGCCTTTGCCATGAAGCTCAAAATTGAGTTCAGGTGCATCCGGTTTCCACTGATCATCCTTAAGACGTTCCCATAGCTTAATTGGAATCCACCCGTGTTGATTGGATTTGGAAAGGCACACATTTGTCTATATAAAGGTCCCACACTTGGGGACAGTGCATATCAGAACACAAACCAAGCATAATGTCAAAGGAATTGTTTGTTGACCAGCAGAAGAACGCTGGCAATGGTGCGGAAGTGAGCATCAGCGCTTACTGCCTGCCCATACACACTGGACTTTTCAGCTGAAAGCGGCTCAAACGAGGAAACTAAAGGTGCCCATACATGGTGCGATGAATGCTGTGCTTTTAATACTAGATTGCATAGCATCTAGTACAAAAAGCATACAATGTGCTAAAGCACCGTGCATTTTGTACTAGATCCGATGAAATCTAGTACTAAAAGCAGGGGCTGCAGAGACTTTATGTGCTATGCGATGGGATGTTCATGGGAGTGCGCATCTCATCACACTGCCCTGTCGCACAGTGTATGGGCACCTTAAGCTGCTTTCAGCACAAAATCGCCCACTGTGTACAGGCCTTAAACCTAACTATGTCATATTTCCCCAATGTATTACAGTGTAGAATTTTGAGAAGTTCTAGAAACTGGCACAGCTTTTTGTAGCTTACCCAAAACACTGATTCTGTCCAATACAAGAAGAATCCAAAAAGCAGCAGCATAACACATTTGGGACATACACACGGGGTGATTACAGCCCCATTTCTAAGTGATCTGACTAGATCGCTTCAAAAAGAAGCAAAGATCGTTCCGTGTGTATGGCCCCCGACAATGGTGATGCGCAGTCCCACACATCACCAATCGCCTGACTAGATTTATACTGCATGAGGTATAAATCTAGTCATCGCCCATATTCTCAATGGAGAACACTGGCAGTGACAGATTGCTCAGCACACATCGCTGGTGCAGCACTGCGTGGCAAGTGATCTGTTGAGCAATCTGAGCGCAATACTCAAAGGTTATGCCCCGTGTGTACAGGGCATAACCTTTGAGATAGCTTTAGGAGAGTTTAAATAAAAATGTTATTGAGGAGAAAAATTTCCCCAAATATTATTTAAAAAAAAAAAAAAAAGTTTTCACAATCAAAGTTTAAAAAAAAAAAAAAATAATACCTTAAAATTCTGGACCAGAATAATTATGTTTCATTATAGTTTTTATTGTTTGGATTCAATTAGGAGCTGCTGTGTTAGCCAAAAGATCCTGCGAATGAACTTCATTCAGAACTTTTCCACACTTTACGATCCACATGGACAAAAGTAAAGTGTGCAGAGCAGAGAAAGGCACCACAAGCAAAGCGAGTATACGTGATAGACCAGTTAGTGGTCTTTTCATGCGTCAATCATTCATGGAAGAACTAATGATCCGCACCTAAATTGACCCCACCACTTTTATCTAAAATTTTGCATCACTTCAATAAATTTAAATTAGTGATGTGTATTTTAAAAACACATCACCCTCACATGAAGGAAAATAGCTTTAGGGCGATTTTTTATCAATACTTGTTGAGATAAAGTGTAAGATCAAAAGTACCAACAAAACAGCACTTGTCATTTACATGCTGTGTTAGGTAGGAGTTGATTGGTTGGTAATTTATCTGTCATTCTCTCTCTCTCCAAGCTTTGCTAAACAGCTTTTTTCTTTTCAAAATTTGTTTATTGGTGAATCAGGATACAAAATAGAAATAGCTCCATAACATAGAAGCATAAGAGTACACACATAAATTGGAAAAGCCATTTGCGGTGATAAAGAAAACGTGATCCATTTTAACAATTTTATAAAGAAATGAGAAAAAATTGGGAGAAGATTAAAAGATAAAAAGGAAAAAGAGATCAAGAGATAGAAAAGGAAGAAGATGGTAAATGGAGGTAGCGAGAGAGGGAGAAAGAAAAAGGAGAAGGAAAGGATGGATACTTGGTGAAGTATGATAATGATAGTAATATATTAGCGGTCAGTCTGCATGCTCAGTATCATATAGTGAAAGGGGAGGTAATCTGTTGAAGGGAAACGCAAGGAATGCAAACAGAGTTGAATTTTGTAGAGGTGTGTTTAAGGATGCCATATATTACATGCAGTACACGTGCCATAAGCGGGATATTATGGAGTGCTTGGAGGGAGCCGCCAGCTTTTTCCAATCCATCGCAATCTGGCAAGTGGTCGCAGAAACAACATGATGCATCATTTTATTTTGTGGCTTGGGTAGGGTTCGGACATCTAGTGGTAGGAGAAAATATTTGGGGTCATTTGGAATGGGTGCAAGTAATAGATTTTCTGTGTATTGGATGACCTATTTCCATAAATTGGCTATCTTAGGGCATGCCCACCAAATATGCATGAATGATCCTGCAGCATCACATCCTCTCCAACATCTGTCTGATACATTGAGGTATCATTTGCTAAGACTAGAGGGAACATAATACCACCTATAAAGCAATTTGTAGGTGTTTTCTTTCATTTTGACACAGATAGAACTAGAGGCAGCAGACCTCTGACCAATCCTATTCAGTTCATGAGCCATTTAGGTCCATTCCACAAGCGCTATACAGCTTTTTGAGCACCTCTACTGATGATTGCTCACAATATAAAAAAGGGCGATAGATCAAATACACATAGGGGGATATTTCTCAAAATTTAGAGATAAAGTTGTGAGCAGTAAAGTCAAACAACCCTCTCCTGTCATTTTTCAAAACACAGGGGTAGATGTATTATAATCGCATGAATCATAGTAACATCTTGTACCCTGGAGCCTGCCGCTACAGCATACAAAGCATATGCCTAGTGTCGATGCACTGTGGGTCTCCCCACTCCACAGACCTGTCCCTCCAGTGGAGATAATGCAAACATGCCCGTAGCTGTCAAAATTGACAGGTGTCAGAACAGAAAGAGCTTGCATATTGGTGTGCTCTCTTTAAGAAAGCAGCACTGATATACGTCAAGCAGCAAACACCACAAATTGAATACATGGGGAAGAGGTATCAGTACACACAACGTGCGCTGACAGTCTGTGTAATGCAAGGCAGAAGCTGATTGACTTGTACTTTATCTCTCTTTGAGCAAAACACCACTCCCCCCACCCGCCACAATCAGACAATTATTTCTATACAAGTTCAACAAAACATTTCTCTACAATGATAGAACAGCAGCACAGCCGGTATTATTGGGCATTTATATGTACAAAAATCCCTTTAATAAATATAACATAGGAATATGGTTACATACAAATTATATTTAGGTTACCTGGGTTCTTTTACAGAGAAGTTCTGTACCCCAAATAGTTCTCCAAGAGGATCATTAGAGCAGTGGACAATATGTTGTTGCTTCTCGTCATACAACTGCTTGGCCTTAATGTACTGACCAAGATGGTAAATAACCTATAGCGCAAGTACGAAGACAATGCAATGAACTATATAACAGGAAACATCACATCATGGAAAACGTACTCATCACGTAAATGAACATAAGTGTGTTTCTTCTTTTTATTATTAAAACTGATAAGAAATGCCCACCTCTTTCATTGTAAAGGTTTCCTTCTGTGCACCAGATGATTTTAACAGATTCATAAGAAGCGGATTTGGTTTAACCTTAAAAAAAAAAAGTTGCAAAAGAGAATGGTCACATTTCAGTATTTGGTTATAGTAAGCAAATGTTATTTTTTTGTTGGTACTTGTGTAGATGCGATCCTATGCGATTTTTTACCTGTTCATAACCTCACTATCCACTACGCATGGAGTTGATTTTATATAGTGTGGCGAGGGGACGCGGATTACTGCGGTCGCAACACTATATAAAAATCAACTCCATGCGTAGTGGATAGTGGGGTTATGAACAGGTAATTGCATCCGATATATCAGGCGCCGTGAAACTACACAAATACCTTTTTGTTTTGTTTTTTGAGGATTTAAAGCCTAAGGGGGAGATTCTCTAAGAATCTCCGCCCCCCCCTTCGCCGCCCATCGCATACTTAATTATCGCATATGTTGTCCCGGCGGCTCCCCCCTCCCTCACACACCCGGCGCTGCTGCTGCTGCGCCGGGCTCTCCTCCTCCCTGCACCCGGAAGAGGATCAGTGCAGGGAGGAGGTCACAGGTCCGGGCAGCACAGCTCTGTGCTGCCCGGACACAGGTGAGGGGGCGATGCGGGGCGGCGGGGGGTCGGCGCGGGGCGATTGGCTTCTATGGGGCATCGCCAGATTTTTCTGGCGATGCCCCCCGCCGCGGTAACCCGGCGAGGGATGCTTACAGCATCCCAAAATGCTGTAAAAACCCCGATAACGGGGTTTTTACCGCATTTCTTCTTTAGAGAATCTCCCCCTAAATGTATCAGGTTGTGCATTTCAGCTTACCAGGGTTTCTTTATCAGTTGCCATAATTGAAGAACTTTCTAAACAATTTATGGGGTTTGGGGATATGTCCATATTGTACTCTTGCCTGTAACCAAGAAATATTTTAATCACTTAAGTATCAAGCAATATAAATGATTATGTCTCCAAATGTACATCAGTTTAAATAAAAAATGACAAACAATTATCATACATGGAGCAATATGACGATAAATCTATTTACTAACATCTTAACAAAACCGGACAGTTAAACGTTTATCTAAAACTACTGTCATACAACTTAAGCCCCGCTGACAGGCAGGGAGTGTACACACCACAAACACTATCAGGCGCACAGCAGGAGACAAGTGCAGTCTTACCGTGTAAAAGTAGGAGAGGTAAAGTGCTGTGCGAGTGCCGGAACTGCCGGCTCCCTGTCTGTGTAAAGTGCTGGAGTTACCTGGCTGCCGCGTCTCTTTAAATGTGTGCGTGAGCGCGGACAAGTCGGGACTAGATCCCTGGCAGATACTGTGCATGTCTGAGCATGACCGCAGCTGCTGTGCTGACTCACCCCCCCGCCACTACTCAGTCACACCGGTTCATCCACTCACACTGTGACACTGCCAGCTGCTGCGCACACTCACACCCTGCTGTGCCGTCACCGTATCGCACATATTACACCGGCAGCGCTATAGGTGCTGCTACTGCCCACACATCCCTCTGCTGCTGCTATGTCCGCTGGTCTATGCGTGGGGGGTGGGGGTCGCGGGAGGCACACACAATACACAGAGCAGCCTCATCTTCCTTCTCCTCCTTAGTGTATGGGCACAGCATTGGCTGGGGATAAGGCCGCCAGCAAACAGACGCAGCGCCGCTCACACAGGCCGCAAGGCCTACTCACCACCAAGCGCCTCCCTCTGGCTACTGCCGGCTACAGGCACCGAGGCCACACACTCACCTCAGCTCCGGGAAGCCGTCGGTCTCTTCCATGCTGTCGCCAAATAGACCTAACGCCCCGTGTTCTTCATACTCATAGTTAGATTATTATCAGCACCCGCCGGTACACTACACACCGGGTCCGACACTACTCGCTAACCGACATGCATTGCGCCGCTGCAGCAGCTCACTGGCGCGCTCTGCTGGCCGGCTGCGCATACAACAGGAACACTGCACCACATGCATGGTGAGTGGCTGAGGCGGAGGAGGCTGCACGTGCAGAGAGATACCTAATCTTATCTCACCGACTATACTCTGCATGTCTCATCTCATCCCTACACAATAAGATTACTGCTATGCACAGCAGGATAACAGCGTGACTGTGCCCGAACTAATGCACTTGTCAATAAACAGTGGGATTAGGTAAAACATTCCAGACCTGACTGGCACCAGAAATTGTGGGCCCGGGGCTGAAAAATTAGGCATGGCCCCCTTCCCTATTGTTATAAAAAAATATATTAAAATAATAATAATAATAAAGCTGCAAGATAAATCAGGCCAGCATGTTAGTTCACATTAGTGCGCTGATGTTTGTTGTTGTGTGCATGCACACTGTGGTGCAGATCACGTTCTCCCCCTCCTCTTCCAGCCGAAAAGAGGGTGTACACCGCTAACTGATTGAATTCTTACATATAACAATTAATAACAGGCCAATAATTTTCTATTCTTAAAAGACAATTAATTAGTAAACAATAAAAAATACTTTTGTGTGTAAAAGTATGAGAGGGAATTAGTGTGATGGGTCAGTCCATACAGTACGGTATTTCTTTTTGAAGGATAAGATCCGTTCCTGTAGTGCCTTTAGTAATGTCCTGTTAAGGATCCAATATTGCAAAGGGTCCAATTTAACCACAGTTTGCTTGGTTTTGGTAAGTCCTTTTGTTTGTATGGGTGCCTTCCAAATATGGGGTGGCACTCCCCAGCAAATGCGTGAAGAAGATCCACTCAGTTGGACTATAGACGGCTCCTACAAGCCTGGGGGGAAGCAATAGTGAAATTTGTGGACAAGGCTGGTTCGGTCTCAAAGGAAATCTCAAGGTGCTTGTAACAAAGAATGCTGGACTGTAGATTCCCTCCTCCAACGCGTTTCGCCCATAAAGCGGATTTTTCAAGGTGTATAGGGGCATTGTAGTTGCAGGGTTTATATACTTATGTTGTTATGCTTATGAGCTACCTAATTGGCACCTGTCTTACACATCATTAGTATAAAAGTATCTTAAAGTACATATATAATAAAGGGATCGCATGAGCAGAAGGAAAATACAATATATATATATTCATATATATATATATATATATATTTAGTACAATCAGAAAACGAGCATTGAAAAGTATAAAAAACATAATTGATTTATTTCATATATACCGGAAGTTCAGTCCCGGAGCTATGTAACGCAGTATACTCACGGATTTAGGCATGTATTCCGGTCCGTGGACCGCATGCCGTTTTTGGGTGCATCCATGGTCTATATCAGGCATGTCCAACGTTGGCCCTCCAGATGTTTTGAAACTACACATCCCAGCATGCTTTGCAATAGTTTTAGCATTCTCTAATAGCAAAACTGTGGCAAAGCATGCTGGGATGTGTAGTTTCAAAACATCTGGAGGGCCAACGTTGGACATGCCTGGTCTATATGCACACAGTGGATTCAGCCTAAGGAGTCATCCTTGCCCCCTGTCGCACCCGGATATGGTAGAGACATCTCATATACCAGTGGAACGCAACTTATTTCCGGGTTAGTGTTCCACTTAAACGGCAGCGCATATTTACTTGTTATGCTGACTGCACATTTATAGTAGCAGTAGCCTCCTTACGCTCACAGCAGCTCAACATACATTAGTGGGGCTGGCAAGGACAGGCAGAATCCATTGATAGGGAATGGAGAGGAGGGCAATAGGAGTGTCAGACACAGGCCCTCATTGAAATCCTCTATCAGGCCTGGGTAATTACTACTCACTCCCATCTCTGACCACTAGATGGTAGGATACATATGTGAGGTATTGATTGGAAAAGTTTTAGTTTTTTTTATATCAGATGGTGTTGCATGTGTTTTTCATCAACTTTTTTACAACAAGCTCATACTGCACCCTGTTTTAACCTATTTTTCATAGCTTACATAGGTTAACCATTTCCCTGTGTGTTGGTAATTACGGACCTTTAAAAGCGGTACTTGTATCCTAGCACGGCGCCCCCGATTTTGATCGTATACAATCGCATCGCATGCACTATAGCGGCATGCGATGCAATTCGATTTTTTAATTGTACAAGCACCCTTATGGGTGCTTACAATGTTAAATGCACCCCCACTATCAACGTCAACCCGAAGCGTTGACGAGCGCAGCTAGCCCGCGAGGGGCGGCGGTACGCGTCCTCCGACCTTTTCATACCCCCACTATCTACGTCGGCGCGGAGTTGATTTTAGATAGTGTGGCGAGCGCAGCGAGCCACATGAAGGGACACGGATTACTTTACATGTATTCCGCGTGCGCTCGCCACGCTTCAGGCTTGTATTCCGCCTGCGCTCACCCCACTATCTAGAATCAATTCCACACCGACATGGATAGTGGGAGAGACAACCCTTGAGAGAGCAGAGAGACGATCCTTGAAGAAGCCGCCGTATAAGTAGGCGGGGAAATACGTCTAACTACCAAACGTCTCTCTGCTAAAAAGGTTAGCCGGCCGGCACCTACTTTGGCCGAACATCGCGCCGGGGGAAGCTCAGCTCCAAGCTAAGCTGCTGGGCTGCCCCTGGGATACTTGCTCCTGAATAAAGTGAGTTGTGCGTCCTGCGGTGTCCAAAAGGTCCCCGGCAGGAGGAGAATCTTTTGGACACCGCAGGACGCACAACGCACTTTATTCAGGAGCAAGTATCCCTAACTTTACTGGCTTATATCCCCTTGGTGGAGTATCCAGAATTTTCCATAGTGGTGTATTCTCAGGAGTCGGGTGGTGAGACCTGAATGAGACTGCGGACAGTTTATCACTTCTAATGATGATATGCTTGTTTTTAACCATGCTATGTGAGTGAAAAATCTGTACTTTTTTCCTAGCACGGCACCTGCGATAAAGATTGTATTCATCTGGTCCAAAAAAATCGGGTCGATCGCATCGCATGCAACCAAATCGCATGCGATGGACGCAATTTTTACATTGGAATCAATGTGAAATGGTCCCCGAGACCCCAATTTTTATTGTTTCCCAACCCTGATGGGTCAAATGCCCCCCATTGTTAACGTGACCCCACGATCAACGCCAACCCGAAGCGTGGCGAGCGCAGCGGTACGCGTCCTCCGACCTTTTCATACCCCCACTATCCATGTCGGCGTGGAGTTGATTTTATATAGTGTGGCGAGCCCCACGAGGGGACGTGCATTACTTCACATGTTTTATGCATCGGCTCGCCACACTATATAAAATCAACTCCATGCCGACGTGGATAGTGGGGGTATGAAAAGGTCGAAAGACGCGTACCACTGCGCTCACCACGCTTCGGGTTGGCGTTCATCGTGGGGTGGCGTTAACAATGGGGGGGGGGGGGGGGCATTTGTCATGTCAAATACCTATAAGGGTGGCTATACAATGAAAAAATCGGGTCCATTGGCCCATTTAACATTGTTCCCTATGTAAAATCGCGTCCATCGCATCGGACGCATTAAGGTAAGGCCTGCGATGGACGCAATTTTTTAATTGTCGGGGAAAAGGCTAAAAATAGCCCTGAAATCACGTCGGTCGCATACCTTAAGTTAAGGTATGCTATCACCTGCGACGGGCGCCGTGCTAGGAGATAAGTACCGAAAAATCACACGGTAACCTTTAGCGCTATCTATAGTCACATATATAGAAAGACCATACAATTTAAGATGGAATGTAATACATAACTTATTGACCAAAAGGACACTGTAACTTCATAAATCCCAGATGAGGTACCACTTTTTCCAAATCTGAAAGAAATATTCTCCAAATCTCCCACAATGGGGTTTTTTGGAGGAAAAAACAACAACTTTGGTGCAGTAAGTTTTAACAGATGGAGTGATGTTTATTTAAATGGTACACTCACAAGCGTGCAGAGGGTAAAAAGCACATCAATCAATCCTTAAGGCATAAATCCGCTGGGCTAATCCTTAACAGTTCACCATCCACAGATGTCACAGAGGTTGAAGGAGTCCAGGCGCCGGTACAAGGATTCCACAGCACAGTGAGTGGGGCCGCAGAGGAGTCAATCCAAGGTGGACAGTCCTCACATACTTAACGCAGTAGTAGTGGATATAGAGGGAGAAATTGTTATTAAATTCCTGTCTCCTGCTGGGCTTCACCACTATTCCAATTTAGGTGCGAGAGTCTTGATAACCCCCTGACAACGAGCAAGTCCTGTGTGCCGCCAGCAGCAGCCCTGTGACAACATGCAGGTACAGTACCTGTACCAGGTGCTGGAAGAGGGGTGGTGTGGGGCTGTTTAGGCGGGACCGGAGCTTGTCAGCATCTGGACTTGGAAACACTGGACGTCCCTCTGATTGGCTGAGAGAGCCCTCTCTCAGCGGCCTCAGCCAATCAGAGGGCCGTCCAGTGTTTCAGTCATCTGGTGTCGCTGCAGAGTCCCACCGCCTTAAAGCTCCACCTCTCCAGTCCCCGCTACACAGTGGCCATGCCTCCCCAGTCAGGTGGCGCTCCCTGCCACCGCTCCGGTCCCCGCTACACAGCCGCTATGCCTCCCCAGCCAGTTACCGCTCCCCGCCAGCGCTCTGGTCCCCATCCCGGCCCCGCTCCTGCCACTGATTGCATTCGAGCAATTGCATGTGGTTAAAAATCACATGCGATTGCTCATGCAATTCGATAAATATGTGCAGCTCATAATATTTATCGATGGGACATAAGACGTCGTGCCTGCGCATTGCGTCGAAGGTCAGCATAAAAATGTATGCAATCATTCGATTTATCGGCCAGATGTGGCCGAAATCAAATAATTGCATGCGATATCTCACATATGTATGTGCACCATAAGTTTTTTGGACTACTTTCTAGTAAATCTGAGCGCCAGTGACACTTCACAATCTTTTTTGGTGTACAGTTGTAGTCATCAGCCAGCCACTGGTATTTGGGTACATACTGTACATCATTTAGCAATACAATGGAAGTTGTATATTGTTATATGCTGCCCCTATGATATACACAAACAGCTCACTAAGTACCTGAAGGGTGAGGTATAGCAGGTCGACACTGGGGAAAAAAGTCACAGGTAAAGGATTGGCATGAGGTTTTCCAATTTTTGGTGTCATTGTTGATAGCTTAGCACATAGACCCTCAACAATTAGTGTACCATGGGGGTTATTCTGATTCACTCGGAAATGCACAATCACTCTCTATTGGACAAAACCATGTGCACTGCAGGTGGGGCTGATGCAACATGTGCAGAGTTAGATGTGAGTGTTTTATTGTTTCTGTGCAGGGTAAAATACTGGCTGCTTTATTTTTACACTGCAATATAGATATATCAGATTGAAGTACAAACCCCACCCAAGTGTAACTCTCCCTGCACATGTTACATCAGCCCCACCTGCAGTGCATATGGTTTTGTACATCTGAGAGGGATTGTGCCTTTCCGAGTGAATCAGAATACCCCCCCCCCCCCCACTATGCTTCAGACCAGGTGGCTTGTTTAGCTACCGCCGTGCGCAACACACAAGCATTCCAATAAGAGTTCACATGGATGGTAAAGTATAAAAAAAGGTTACAAAAAATAAAACAAAATCCTCAAAAACTTAAGTCAACTTTTTCTTGTGTCAACCATAGCAACACAGATCTTTTGACCATGTCTACAATATAGTGTCAGCCTAGACATAGTCCGTCAGCCATCTGGATACTGTATCTTACTTTTTGTAATAAATATATATCCATCTCAATAAGGGGCAGATTTATTAAACTTGGAGAAGAGATAAACTGGAGATAAAGCGGAGAAAATGTAAAAGGAGATAAAGCGCCAGCCAATCAGCTGTGTTTGAAAAAGACAGTTGGGAGTTGATTGGCTGGCGCTTTATCTCCTTTTACTTTTTCTCCACTTTATCTCCAGTTTATTTCTTCTCCAAGCTTAATAAATCTGCCCCTAAATTACAAACCCATTAATTTATTTATTAAGTTTCTTATATAGCGCAGCAGATTCCATTGCGCTTTACAATAGTAGCCAGTGATAAAACAAACTCGGTAACGGACGACAGACTTTTAATACCCCTTTTACACCAAAAACCCTGATCCGACCCTGGTCTTTGAACGCTGGAGTTTCCAGGGTCTGACCCTGCTTTATACTCCATTTACACAGCACTTCGACCTGGGTCGGACCTGGGTCTGCACCATTTATACTGAACCTGGGTCAGCACTGCCTTTCCTTGTGGATGTCATAAAAAATGCTCGCTCGTTGCCAAGGGGGGTAATATTGCTTGTTGCCAGGAGGCAACACATTATATATATATATATATATATATATATATACTACTTAAATAAAAATTCTGAAGGGGTAGAGGGGGGAAGCTGCCCCCTGGGGTGCTGGGAGAAGGGGGGTTTCTGCGGCTGCTGATGGAAGGTGGGGGTACCTGTCAGCCTGAGGTCGGAGCCTGAGAGGATGATGTGCGCTGCCCCCTCTGCTTCTGAATCAGGCCCATTATCATACAACTGCGGTCGATGATGGTCGGAGCCAGAGGGGATGATGTGCTGGTGAATCAGGCCCAATATCATACAACTGCGGGTCGCGAAGTTCCTGCGGCAAATGGACAGTCAGTGGCGGGGGTCCCTCCGGCGCATAGGAACTAGTACTAGTTCCCATGCGCTGGAGGGACCGCCGACACTGACTGTCCATTCGCCGCAGGGACCGGCTGCCGAGGGGTGGTACAGCAGTGCCTGCACCCGCAGCGGGACCATTTACACCGGCCTTTACACGGGTCCTAGCCGGGTTCTACCCAGGTCAGGACCTGGGTAGAGGACCCGTGTAAATGGACACGGATATACCCCATTTACACCGCCGATGATCCGGGTCTGACCCGCCGCTGACCCGGATTTTTCGGCGGTGTAAAAGGGGTATAAATTTCCCCCATTGCCTCTCACCCTCACTAACATTTCCTTTCTCTGTAAACTGCAGCACTTGTGCCTAATATAACACAGCAAACACATACAAACAGCAAATATTCTCATTTCCCCTCCTTATTTTAATATATGCTAATTTAGTTATATCAATGCAGGATCCATTGAAATGTACATGATCTAATATTCTGTATTACAGACCTAAGTAGAACCCAGGACTCACCACAACCCTGGATACAGTTTGACCCTGGACTATTTGGGTGCAGACATGATTAATTCTTCTACGTGCCTCCTGTAATCAGCATAATTAGCAGCAAGTAATAATGAATAACACTGACACCATACCTCCCAAATTTTCTTGGGTGGGAAGTGGGACCTTCCGCACCCGAGGTGGCGACCGCTCCAGAAAATGGCTGGAGGGGGGCAGGACTGAGCAACATGACCCATTTTTTACATTTTGGGGGAGTACCCAGCACTCCCTGAACAGACCCCGACCAAGACAGTTGAGAGGTACGGATTTACCAAGACTGCTGTGCATTCATCCCCACTAATATGCCCTCTTTTTATAATTCAGTGAGTTTATAGCATTGTCACTGTGGATAATATGTAGAATGGACCCATTTATAAGTGGTAATGCAAAGATTTTGTATGGGCACTGCATTCATAGGACAGGCTTACTGTACTCTCCTCGCCTCTTACAGCCAGAGTTTGTGTAAATTAGTAGTGCCATGGTGATCGGCCTCAGTACAATACTGTATGTCCATATAAAATACATTATTAGATCATGTATATGACAGAAAACTTAGTTTATTCCAATGTTTCTTTTTTTTTATATTAAACTTTATTGACAACAACAATATATGCAGAGGGACAGGCTGTTATTGTGATGTCATTATGATGTCACAATGGCTTTGTGCTACATAACCTAGCTCACTGCACAGACAGGTGTCTTTGCTGTAGACTCACTGGACAGTTAGCATCTATTACTCACTGTACAGAGTTAGCAGCTATTACTTGGCGTTTGCTTTTATAGTAATTCGCATCAAGTTAAAAAATATTGATATGGATTCCTCTAATGACAGCTCGGGGGAATCTAGCATTCCGTGGATGGATGAAGAAGAATATAATGAGGAACTACCACCCGCTAATAAGACTGTTTTTTCCGGAACTATGACCGAAGATCTGGGAGAACAACAAAGCGGTGAGCATTTCTATGAGCTTAGACCAGCGACAGCTCCACCAACTGAGGAGGAAACTCTCATGGTGACCAGAGAGAATGGAAAAGTGGAGATTTCAATGTTCGGCGAGACTATCATGCATCGCTTTGACCGCTATGCTCCTCAAAACGGCTGGATGGAAATGCAGATGGAGTACTATGCAATGTGGACCCTCGATGAGAGAGCAGAAAGGGACACCAATGCCACTGATGGGCCTGAAGATGACACCGGGGAAGGAGATGGTGGCAGTTTGGTTGCAGAGACCAATGCCCAACTGGAGGAAGTGGTAGAATCTCTTCCCAATGACACCGTACAGGCCAAAGAACACCATGAAAAAGAACTAAGTGCTGAAATAAAGCCGAAAGCCGCTGAACTGAAAGACCTGCAGCATCAGCAGAAAGAGATCCGTGATCAGACCGCACGCTTCTGGTGGCAACGACTGATAAGACGGGTTAGAACATCAGTGCTGAATGTAATCCACAGACGCAATAGGGTCGCGCCCATTGTATGAAGGTTTAAGGGTGAGCTCCAATATATTCCAACTGTTCCTGATGGACCATTATTGTTGGAGCTCTCATACCCATTGGACCCAAGTCATTATAAACCTGAACAGAAAATCCATCTGGGGAATAGGGCTACTGGCGATACCCCATAAAAAAAAACGACATTAAGCAGCCACCTCATGGGTGTGTTGGAAGAGCTGCTAACACTAACCATACCCAGGGCCGCCGAGAGGTACAATTGAATGGGTGTCATGTGATGCGCGCTCCCATGTACATCACATCGCACAGCACAAAAATGTACATGTCCTGCACATACTTTTTGTACTAGATTGCTCATTGCTTTGCAAAACGGATGTGATGCGCTGCAAAAGAGTCTAAATTGTATACAATAATTGTACCGTGTATGGGCACCTTAAGTTATATATGGAAGTGAAAAATTAAGAAAGACAAAATTAAACAACCAAAACATTGCCCCAATAAACAAACAAATAAATAAGAAAACACTGCCATGATAAATAAAATAAAAACAAACACTGTCCTAATAAACAAAAAATGATTTATGTAAGTTACATTATTGGGGGAAATTTACTAAGATGTGTATTCTACTTCCCATGTGATGCTGCTATGGGCAACCAATCAGATCCTGTCTACTATCTTCTAGAGGGTGCTAAATAAAGAAGTAGATTCTGATTGGTTGCCCATAGCAACAACACATGTGAAGTAGAATACATATCTTAGTAATACCCCTTTTACACCAAAAACCCTGGTCCGACCCTGGTCTTTGAACGCTGGAGTTTCCAGGGTCTGACCCTGCTTTATACTCCATTTACACAGCACTTCGACCTGGGTCGGACCTGGGTCTGCACCATTTATACTGAACCTGGGTCAGCACTGCCTTTCCTTGTGGATGTCATAAAAAATGCTTGCTCGTTGCCAAGGGGGGTGAAATTGCTTGTTGCCAGGAGGCAACACATTATATATATATATATATATATATATATATATATATATATACTACTTAAATAAAAATTCTGAAGGGGTAAAGGGGGGAAGCTGCCCCCTGGGGTGCTGGGAGAAGGGGGGTTTCTGCGGCTGCTGATGGGAGGTGGGGGTACCTGTCAGCCTGAGGTCGGAGCCTGAGAGGATGATGTGCGCTGCCCCCTCTGCTTCTGAATCAGGCCCAATATCATACAACTGCGGTCGATGATGGTCGGTGCCAGAGGGGATGATGTGCTGGTGAATCAGGCCCAATATCATACAACTGCGGGTCGCGAAGTTCCTGCGGCGAATGGACAGTCAGTGGTGGGGGTCCCTCCGGCGCATAGGAACTAGTACTAGTTCCCATGCACTGGAGGGACCGCTGACACTGACTGTCCATTCGCCGCAGGGACCGGCTGCCGAGGGGTGGTACAGCAGCAGCGGCGCACATCATCCCTCCGGCTCCGACCATCATCCCCCGCAGTTGTATGATATTGGGCCTGATTCACCAGCAGCAGCGGCGGCGGCGCACATCATCCCCTCCGGCTCCGACCGCAGGCTGACAGGTACCCCCACCTCCCCTCAGCAGCCGCAGACACCCCCCTTCTCCCAGCACCTGGGGACAGCTTCCCCAGTGCTGCACGCACTGCAGGCACCCGCAGCGGGACCATTTACACCGGCCTTTACACGGGTCCTATCCGGGTTCTACCCAGGTCAGGACCTGGGTAGAGGACCCGTGTAAATGGACACGGATATACCCCATTTACACCGCCGATGATCCGGGTCTGACCCGCCGCTGACCCGGATTTTTCGGCGGTGTAAAAGGGGTATAAATTTCCCCCATTGCCTCTCACCCTCACTAACATTTCCTTTCTCTGTAAACTGCAGCACTTGTGCCTAATACAACACAGCAAACACATACAAACAGCAAATATTCTCATTTCCCCTCCTTATTTTAATATATGCTAATTTAGTTATATCAATGCAGGATCCATTGAAATGTACATGATCTAATATTCTGTATTACAGAGCTAAGTAGAACCAAGGACTCACCACAACCCTGGATACAGTTTGACCCTGGACTATTTGGGTGCAGACATGAGTCATTCTTCTACGTGCCTCCTGTAATCAGCATAATTAGCAGCAAGTAATAATGAATAACACTGACACCATACCTCCCAAATTTTCTAGGGTGGGAAGTGGGACCTTCCGCACCCGAGGTGGCGACCGCTCCAGAAAATGGCTGGGGGGGGGGGGGCAGGACTGAGCAACATGACCCATTTTTTACATTTTGGGGGAGTGCCCAGCACTCCCTGAACAGACCCCGACCAAGACAGTTGAGAGGTACGGATTTACCAAGACTGCTGTGTATTCATCCCCACTAATATGCCCTCTTTTTATAATTCAGTGAGTTTATAGCATTGTCACTGTGGATAATATGTAGAATGGTCCCATTTATAAGTGGTAATGCAAAGATTTTGTATGGGCACTGCATTCATAGGACAGGCTTATTGTACTCTCCTCGCCTCTTACAGCCAGAGTTTGTGTAAATTAGTAGTGCCATGGTGATCGGCCTCAGTACAATACTGTATGTCCATATAAAATACATTATTAGATCATGTATATGACAGAAAACTTAGTTTATTCCAATGTTTCTTTTTTTAATATTAAACTTTATTGACAACAACAATATATGCAGAGGGACAGGCTGTTATTGTGATGTCATTATGATGTCACAATGGCTTTGTGCTACATAACCTAGCTCACTGCACAGACAGGTGTCTTTGCTGTAGACTCACTGGACAGTTAGCATCTATTACTCACTGTACAGAGTTAGCAGCTATTACTTGGCGTTTGCTTTTATAGTAATTCGCATCAAGTTAAAAAATATTAATATGGATTCCTCTAATGACAGCTCGGGGGAATCTAGCATTCCGTGGATGGATGAAGAAGAATATAATGAGGAACTACCACCCGCTAATAAGACTGTTTTTTCCGGAACTATGACCGAAGATCTGGGAGAACAACAAAGCGGTGAGCATTTCTATGAGCTTAGACCAGCGACAGCTCCACCAACTGAGGAGGAAACTCTCATGGTGACCAGAGAGAATGGAAAAGTGGAGATTTCAATGTTCGGCGAGACTATCATGCATCGCTTTGACCGCTATGCTCCTCAAAACGGCTGGATGGAAATGCAGATGGAGTACTATGCAATGTGGACCCTCGATGAGAGAGCAGAAAGGGACACCAATGCCACTGATGGGCCTGAAGGTGACACCAGGGAAGGAGATGGTGGCAGTTTGGTTGCAGAGACCAATGCCCAACTGGAGGAAGTGGTAGAATCTCTTCCAAATGACACCGTACAGGCCATAGAACACCATGAAAAAGAACTAATTGCTGAAATAAAGCCTAAAGCCGCTGAACTGAAAGACCTGCAGCATCAGCAGAAAGAGATCCGTGATCAGACCGCACGCTTCTGGAGGCAACGACTGATAAGACGGGTTAGAACATCAGTGCTGAATGTAATCCACAGACGCAATAGGGTCGCGCACATTGTATGAAGGTTTAAGGGTGAGCTCCAATATATTCCAACTGTTCCTGATGGACCATTATTGTTGGAGCTCTCATACCCATTGGACCCAAGTCATTATAAACCTGAACAGAAAATCCATCTGGGGAATAGGGCTACTGGCGATACCCCATAAAAAAAACGACATTAAGCAGCCACCTCATGGGTGTGTTGGAAGAGCTGCTAACCCTAACCATACCCAGGGCCGCCGAGAGGTACAATTGAATGGGTGTCATGTGATGCGCGCTCCCATGTACATCACATCGCACAGCACAAAAATGTACATGTCCTGCACATACTTTTTGTACTAGATTGCTCATTGCTTTGCAAAACGGAAGTGATGCGCTGCAAAAGAGTCTAAATTGTATACAATAATTGTACCGTGTATGGGCACCTTAAGTTATATATGGAAGTGAAAAATTAAGAAAGACAAAATTAAACAACCAAAACATTGCCCCAATAAACAAACAAATAAATAAGAAAACACTGCCATGATAAATAAAATAAAAACAAACACTGTCCTAATAAACAAAAAATGATTTATGTAAGTTACATTATTGGGGGAAATTTACTAAGATGTGTATTCTACTTCCCATGTGATGTTGCTATGGGCAACCAATCAGATCCTGTCTACTATCTTCTAGAGGGTGCTAAATAAAGAAGTAGATTCTGATTGGTTGCCCATAGCAACAACACATGTGAAGTAGAATACATATCTTAGTAATACCCCTTTTACACCAAAAACCCTGATCCGACCCTGGTCTTTGAACGCTGGAGTTTCCAGGGTCTGACCCTGCTTTATACTCCATTTACACAGCACTTCGACCTAGGTCGGACCTGGGTCTGCACCATTTATACTGAACCTGGGTCAGCACTGCCTTTCCTTGTGGATGTCATAAAAAATGCTTGCTCGTTGCCAAGGGGGGTGAAATTGCTTGTTGCCAGGAGGCAACACATTTTATATATATATATATATATATATATATATATATATATATATATATATATACTACTTAAATAAAAATTCTGAAGGGGTAGAGGGGGGAAGCTGCCCCCTGGGGTGCTGGGAGAAGGGGGGTTTCTGCGGCTGCTGATGGGAGGTGGGGGTACCTGTCAGCCTGAGGTCGGAGCCTGAGAGGATGATGTGCGCTGCCCCCTCTGCTTCTGAATCAGGCCCAATATCATACAACTGCGGTCGATGATGGTCGGTGCCAGAGGGGATGATGTGCTGGTGAATCAGGCCCAATATCATACAACTGCGGGTCGCGAAGTTCCTGCGGCGAATGGACAGTCAGTGGTGGGGGTCCCTCCGGCGCATAGGAACTAGTACTAGTTCCCATGCACTGGAGGGACCGCTGACACTGACTGTCCATTCGCCGCAGGGACCGGCTGCCGAGGGGTGGTACAGCAGCAGCGGCGCACATCATCCCTCCGGCTCCGACCATCATCCCCCGCAGTTGTATGATATTGGGCCTGATTCACCAGCAGCAGCGGCGGCGGCGCACATCATCCCCTCCGGCTCCGACCGCAGGCTGACAGGTACCCCCACCTCCCCTCAGCAGCCGCAGACACCCCCCTTCTCCCAGCACCTGGGGACAGCTTCCCCAGTGCTGCACGCACTGCAGGCACCCGCAGCGGGACCATTTACACCGGCCTTTACACGGGTCCTATCCGGGTTCTACCCAGGTCAGGACCTGGGTAGAGGACCCGTGTAAATGGACACGGATATACCCCATTTACACCGCCGATGATCCGGGTCTGACCCGCCGCTGACCCGGATTTTTCGGCGGTGTAAAAGGGGTATAAATTTCCCCCATTGCCTCTCACCCTCACTAACATTTCCTTTCTCTGTAAACTGCAGCACTTGTGCCTAATACAACACAGCAAACACATACAAACAGCAAATATTCTCATTTCCCCTCCTTATTTTAATATATGCTAATTTAGTTATATCAATGCAGGATCCATTGAAATGTACATGATCTAATATTCTGTATTACAGAGCTAAGTAGAACCAAGGACTCACCACAACCCTGGATACAGTTTGACCCTGGACTATTTGGGTGCAGACATGAGTCATTCTTCTACGTGCCTCCTGTAATCAGCATAATTAGCAGCAAGTAATAATGAATAACACTGACACCATACCTCCCAAATTTTCTAGGGTGGGAAGTGGGACCTTCCGCACCCGAGGTGGCGACCGCTCCAGAAAATGGCTGGGGGGGGGGCAGGACTGAGCAACATGACCCATTTTTTACATTTTGGGGGAGTGCCCAGCACTCCCTGAACAGACCCCGACCAAGACAGTTGAGAGGTACGGATTTACCAAGACTGCTGTGTATTCATCCCCACTAATATGCCCTCTTTTTATAATTCAGTGAGTTTATAGCATTGTCACTGTTGATAATATGTAGAATGGTCCCATTTATAAGTGGTAATGCAAAGATTTTGTATGGGCACTGCATTCATAGGACAGGCTTATTGTACTCTCCTCGCCTCTTACAGCCAGAGTTTGTGTAAATTAGTAGTGCCATGGTGATCGGCCTCAGTACAATACTGTATGTCCATATAAAATACATTATTAGATCATGTATATGACAGAAAACTTAGTTTATTCCAATGTTTCTTTTTTTAATATTAAACTTTATTGACAACAACAATATATGCAGAGGGACAGGCTGTTATTGTGATGTCATTATGATGTCACAATGGCTTTGTGCTACATAACCTAGCTCACTGCACAGACAGGTGTCTTTGCTGTAGACTCACTGGACAGTTAGCATCTATTACTCACTGTACAGAGTTAGCAGCTATTACTTGGCGTTTGCTTTTATAGTAATTCGCATCAAGTTAAAAAATATTAATATGGATTCCTCTAATGACAGCTCGGGGGAATCTAGCATTCCGTGGATGGATGAAGAAGAATATAATGAGGAACTACCACCCGCTAATAAGACTGTTTTTTCCGGAACTATGACCGAAGATCTGGGAGAACAACAAAGCGGTGAGCATTTCTATGAGCTTAGACCAGCGACAGCTCCACCAACTGAGGAGGAAACTCTCATGGTGACCAGAGAGAATGGAAAAGTGGAGATTTCAATGTTCGGCGAGACTATCATGCATCGCTTTGACCGCTATGCTCCTCAAAACGGCTGGATGGAAATGCAGATGGAGTACTATGCAATGTGGACCCTCGATGAGAGAGCAGAAAGGGACACCAATGCCACTGATGGGCCTGAAGGTGACACCAGGGAAGGAGATGGTGGCAGTTTGGTTGCAGAGACCAATGCCCAACTGGAGGAAGTGGTAGAATCTCTTCCAAATGACACCGTACAGGCCATAGAACACCATGAAAAAGAACTAATTGCTGAAATAAAGCCTAAAGCCGCTGAACTGAAAGACCTGCAGCATCAGCAGAAAGAGATCCGTGATCAGACCGCACGCTTCTGGAGGCAACGACTGATAAGACGGGTTAGAACATCAGTGCTGAATGTAATCCACAGACGCAATAGGGTCGCGCCCATTGTATGAAGGTTTAAGGGTGAGCTCCAATATATTCCAACTGTTCCTGATGGACCATTATTGTTGGAGCTCTCATACCCATTGGACCCAAGTCATTATAAACCTGAACAGAAAATCCATCTGGGGAATAGGGCTACTGGCGATACCCCATAAAAAAAACGACATTAAGCAGCCACCTCATGGGTGTGTTGGAAGAGCTGCTAACCCTAACCATACCCAGGGCCGCCGAGAGGTACAATTGAATGGGTGTCATGTGATGCGCGCTCCCATGTACATCACATCGCACAGCACAAAAATGTACATGTCCTGCACATACTTTTTGTACTAGATTGCTCATTGCTTTGCAAAACGGATGTGATGCGCTGCAAAAGAGTCTAAATTGTATACAATAATTGTACCGTGTATGGGCACCTTAAGTTATATATGGAAGTGAAAAATTAAGAAAGACAAAATTAAACAACCAAAACATTGCCCCAATAAACAAACAAATAAATAAGAAAACACTGCCATGATAAATAAAATAAAAACAAACACTGTCCTAATAAACAAAAAATGATTTATGTAAGTTACATTATTGGGGGAAATTTACTAAGATGTGTATTTTACTTCCCATGTGATGTTGCTATGGGCAACCAATCAGATCCTGTCTACTATCTTCTAGAGGGTGCTAAATAAAGAAGTAGATTCTGATTGGTTGCCCATAGCAACAACACATGTGAAGTAGAATACATATCTTAGTAATACCCCTTTTACACCAAAAACCCTGATCCGACCCTGGTCTTTGAACGCTGGAGTTTCCAGGGTCTGACCCTGCTTTATACTCCATTTACACAGCACTTCGACCTAGGTCAGACCTGGGTCTGCACCATTTATACTGAACCTGGGTCAGCACTGCCTTTCCTTGTGGATGTCATAAAAAATGCTTGCTCGTTGCCAAGGGGGGTGAAATTGCTTGTTGCCAGGAGGCAACACATTTTATATATATATATATATATATATATATATATATATATATATATATATATATATACTACTTAAATAAAAATTCTGAAGGGGTAGAGGGGGGAAGCTGCCCCCTGGGGTGCTGGGAGAAGGGGGGTTTCTGCGGCTGCTGATGGGAGGTGGGGGTACCTGTCAGCCTGAGGTCGGAGCCTGAGAGGATGATGTGCGCTGCCCCCTCTGCTTCTGAATCAGGCCCAATATCATACAACTGCGGTCGATGATGGTCGGAGCCAGAGGGGATGATGTGCTGGTGAATCAGGCCCAATATCATACAACTGCGGGTCGCGAAGTTCCTGCGGCGAATGGACAGTCAGTGGCGGGGGTCCCTCCGGCGCATAGGAACTAGTACTAGTTCCCATGCGCTGGAGGGACCGCCGACACTGACTGTCCATTCACCACAGGGACCGTCTGCCGAGGGGTGGTACAGCAGCAGCGGCGCACATCATCCCTCCGGCTCCGACCATCATCCCCCGCAGTTGTATGATATTGGGCCTGATTCACCAGCAGCAGCGGCGCACATCATCCCCTCCGGCTCCGACCGCAGGCTGACAGGTACCCCCACCTCCCCTCAGCAGCCGCAGACACCCCCCTTCTCCCAGTGCCTGCACCCGCAGCGGGACCATTTACACCGGCCTTTACACGGGTCCTATCCGGGTTCTACCCAGGTCAGGACCTGGGTAGAGGACCCGTGAAAATGGACACGGATATACCCCATTTACACCGCCGATGATCCGGGTCTGACCCGCCGCTGACCCGGATTTTTCGGCGTGTAAAAGGGGTATAAATTTCCCCCATTGCCTCTCACCCTCACTAACATTTCCTTTCTCTGTAAACTGCAGCACTTGTGCCTAATACAACACAGCAAACACATACAAACAGCAAATATTCTCATTTCCCCTCCTTATTTTAATATATGCTAATTTAGTTATATCAATGCAGGATCCATTGAAATGTACATGATCTAATATTCTGTATTACAGAGCTAAGTAGAACCAAGGACTCACCACAACCCTGGATACAGTTTGACCCTGGACTATTTGGGTGCAGACATGAGTCATTCTTCTACGTGCCTCCTGTAATCAGCATAATTAGCAGCAAGTAATAATGAATAACACTGACACCATACCTCCCAAATTTTCTAGGGTGGGAAGTGGGACCTTCCGCACCCGAGGTGGCGACCGCTCCAGAAAATGGCTGGAGGGGGGCAGGACTGAGCAACATGACCCATTTTTTACATTTTGGGGGAGTGCCCAGCACTCCCTGAACAGACCCCGACCAAGACAGTTGAGAGGTACGGATTTACCAAGACTGCTGTGCATTCATCCCCACTAATATGCCCTCTTTTTATAATTCAGTGAGTTTATAGCATTGTCACTGTGGATAATATGTAGAATGGTCCCATTTATAAGTGGTAATGCAAAGATTTTGTATGGGCACTGCATTCATAGGACAGGCTTATTGTACTCTCCTCGCCTCTTACAGCCAGAGTTTGTGTAAATTAGTAGTGCCATGTTGATCGGCCTCAGTACAATACTGTATGTCCATATAAAATACATTATTAGATCATGTATATGGCAGAAAACTTAGTTTATTCCAATGTTTCTTTTTTTAATATTAAACTTTATTGACAACAACAATATATGCAGAGGGACAGGCTGTTATTGTGATGTCATTATGATGTCACAATGGCTTTGTGCTACATAACCTAGCTCACTGCACAGACAGGTGTCTTTGCTGTAGACTCACTGGACAGTTAGCATCTATTACTCACTGTACAGAGTTAGCAGCTATTACTTGGCGTTTGCTTTTATAGTAATTCGCATCAAGTTAAAAAATATTGATATGGATTCCTCTAATGACAGCTCGGGGGAATCTAGCATTCCGTGGATGGATGAAGAAGAATATAATAAGGAACTACCACCCGCTAATAAGACTGTTTTTTCCGGAACTATGACCGAAGATCTGGGAGAACAACAAAGCGGTGAGCATTTCTATGAGCTTAGACCAGCGACAGCTCCACCAACTGAGGAGGAAACTCTCATGGTGACCAGAGAGAATGGAAAAGTGGAGATTTCAATGTTCGGCGAGACTATCATGCATCGCTTTGACCGCTATGCTCCTCAAAACGGCTGGATGGAAATGCAGATGGAGTACTATGCAATGTGGACCCTCGATGAGAGAGCAGAAAGGGACACCAATGCCACTGATGGGCCTGAAGGTGACACCGGGGAAGGAGATGGTGGCAGTTTGGTTGCAGAGACCAATGCCCAACTGGAGGAAGTGGTAGAATCTCTTCCAAATGACACCGTACAGGCCATAGAACACCATGAAAAAGAACTAAGTGCTGAAATAAAGCCTAAAGCCGCTGAACTGAAAGACCTGCAGCATCAGCAGAAAGAGATCCGTGATCAGACCGCACGCTTCTGGTGGCAACGACTGATAAGACGGGTTAGAACATCAGTGCTGAATGTAATCCACAGACGCAATAGGGTCGCGCCCATTGTATGAAGGTTTAAGGGTGAGCTCCAATATATTCCAACTGTTCCTGATAAACCATTATTGTTGGAGCTCTCATACCCATTGGACCCAAGTCATTATAAACCTGAACAGAAAATCCATCTGGGGAATAGGGCTACTGGCGATACCCCATAAAAAAAAACGACATTAAGCAGCCACCTCATGGGTGTGTTGGAAGAGCTGCTAACCCTAACCATACCCAGGGCCGCCGAGAGGTACAATTGAATGGGTGTCATGTGATGCGCGCTCCCATGTACATCACATCGCACAGCACAAAAATGTACATGTCCTGCACATACTTTTTGTACTAGATTGCTCATTGCTTTGCAAAACGGATGTGATGCGCTGCAAAAGAGTCTAAATTGTATACAATAATTGTACCGTGTATGGGCACCTTAAGTTATATATGGAAGTGAAAAATTAAGAAAGACAAAATTAAACAACCAAAACATTGCCCCAATAAACAAACAAATAAATAAATAAATAAATAAGAAAACACTGCCATGATAAATAAAATAAAAACAAACACTGTCCTAATAAACAAAAAATGATTTATGTAAGTTACATTATTGGGGGAAATTTACTAAGATGTGTATTCTACTTCCCATGTGATGTTGCTATGGGCAACCAATCAGATCCTGTCTACTATCTTCTAGAGGGTGCTAAATAAAGAAGTAGATTCTGATTGGTTGCCCATAGCAACAACACATGTGAAGTAGAATACATATCTTAGTAATACCCCTTTTACACCAAAAACCCTGGTCCGACCTTGGTCTTTGAACGCTGGAGTTTCCAGGGTCTGACCCTGCTTTATACTCCATTTACACAGCACTTCGACCTGGGTCGGCCCTGGGTCTGCACCATTTATACTGAACCTGGGTCAGCACTGCCTTTCCTTGTGGATGTCATAAAAAATGCTTGCTCGTTGCCAAGGGGGGTGAAATTGCTTGTTGCCAGGAGGCAACACATTATATATATATATATATATATATATATATATATACTACTTAAATACAAATTCTGAAGGGGTAGAGGGGGGAAGCTGCCCCCTGGGGTGCTGGGAGAAGGGGGGTTTCTGCGGCTGCTGATGGGAGGTGGGGGTACCTGTCAGCCTGAGGTCGGAGCCTGAGAGGATGATGTGCGCTGCCCCCTCTGCTTCTGAATCAGGCCCAATATCATACAACTGCGGTCGATGATGGTCGGAGCCAGAGGGGATGATGTGCTGGTGAATCAGGCCCAATATCATACAACTGCGGGTCGCGAAGTTTCTGCGGCGAATGGACAGTCAGTGGCGGGGGTCCCTCCGGCGCATAGGAACTAGTACTAGTTCCCATGCGCTGGAGGGACCGCCGACACTGACTGTCCATTCACCACAGGGACCGGCTGCCGAGGGGTGGTACAGCAGCAGCGGCGCACATCATCCCTCCGGCTCCGACCATCATCCCCCGCAGTTGTATGATATTGGGCCTGATTCACCAGCAGCAGCGGCGCACATCATCCCCTCCGGCTCCGACCGCAGGCTGACAGGTACCCCCACCTCCCCTCAGCAGCCGCAGACACCCCCCTTCTCCCAGCACCTGGGGACAGCTTCCCCAGTGCTGCACGCTGTGGACCTGCTGCGGGTGCCTGCACCCGCAGCGGGACCATTTACACCGGCCTTTACACGGGTCCTATCCGGGTTCTACCCAGGTCAGGACCTGGGTAGAGGACCCGTGTAAATGGACACGGATATACCCCATTTACACCGCCGATGATCCGGGTCTGACCCGCCGCTGACCCGGATTTTTCGGCGTGTAAAAGGGGTATAAATTTCCCCCATTGCCTCTCACCCTCACTAACATTTCCTTTCTCTGTAAACTGCAGCACTTGTGCCTAATACAACACAGCAAACACATACAAACAGCAAATATTCTCATTTCCCCTCCTTATTTTAATATATGCTAATTTAGTTATATCAATGCAGGATCCATTGAAATGTACATGATCTAATATTCTGTATTACAGAGCTAAGTAGAACCAAGGACTCACCACAACCCTGGATACAGTTTGACCCTGGACTATTTGGGTGCAGACATGAGTCATTCTTCTACGTGCCTCCTGTAATCAGCATAATTAGCAGCAAGTAATAATGAATAACACTGACACCATACCTCCCAAATTTTCTAGGGTGGGAAGTGGGACCTTCCGCACCCGAGGTGGCGACCGCTCCAGAAAATGGCTGGAGGGGGGCAGGACTGAGCAACATGACCCATTTTTTACATTTTGGGGGAGTGCCCAGCACTCCCTGAACAGACCCCAACCAAGACAGTTGAGAGGTACGGATTTACCAAGACTGCTGTGCATTCATCCCCACTAATATGCCCTCTTTTTATAATTCAGTGAGTTTATAGCATTGTCACTGTGGATAATATGTAGAATGGTCCCATTTATAAGTGGTAATGCAAAGATTTTGTATGGGCACTGCATTCATAGGACAGGCTTATTGTACTCTCCTCGCCTCTTACAGCCAGAGTTTGTGTAAATTAGTAGTGCCATGGTGATCGGCCTCAGTACAATACTGTATGTCCATATAAAATACATTATTAGATCATGTATATGGCAGAAAACTTAGTTTATTCCAATGTTTCTTTTTTTAATATTAAACTTTATTGACAACAACAATATATGCAGAGGGACAGGCTGTTATTGTGATGTCATTATGATGTCACAATGGCTTTGTGCTACATAACCTAGCTCACTGCACAGACAGGTGTCTTTGCTGTAGACTCACTGGACAGTTAGCATCTATTACTCACTGTACAGAGTTAGCAGCTATTACTTGGCGTTTGCTTTTATAGTAATTCGCATCAAGTTAAAAAATATTGATATGGATTCCTCTAATGACAGCTCGGGGGAATCTAGCATTCCGTGGATGGATGAAGAAGAATATAATGAGGAACTACCACCCGCTAATAAGACTGTTTTTTCCGGAACTATGACCGAAGATCTGGGAGAACAACAAAGCGGTGAGCATTTCTATGAGCTTAGACCAGCGACAGCTCCACCAACTGAGGAGGAAACTCTCATGGTGACCAGAGAGAATGGAAAAGTGGAGATTTCAATGTTCGGCGAGACTATCATGCATCGCTTTGACCGCTATGCTCCTCAAAACGGCTGGATGGAAATGCAGATGGAGTACTATGCAATGTGGACCCTCGATGAGAGAGCAGAAAGGGACACCAATGCCACTGATGGGCCTGAAGGTGACACCGGGGAAGGAGATGGTGGCAGTTTGGTTGCAGAGACCAATGCCCAACTGGAGGAAGTGGTAGAATCTCTTCCAAATGACACCGTACAGGCCATAGAACACCATGAAAAAGAACTAAGTGCTGAAATAAAGCCTAAAGCCGCTGAACTGAAAGACCTGCAGCATCAGCAGAAAGAGATCCGTGATCAGACCGCACGCTTCTGGAGGCAACGACTGATAAGACGGGTTAGAACATCAGTGCTGAATGTAATCCACAGACGCAATAGGGTCGCGCCCATTGTATGAAGGTTTAAGGGTGAGCTCCAATATATTCCAACTGTTCCTGATGGACCATTATTGTTGGAGCTCTCATACCCATTGGACCCAAGTCATTATAAACCTGAACAGAAAATCCATCTGGGGAATAGGGCTACTGGCGATACCCCATAAAAAAAAAACGACATTAAGCAGCCACCTCATGGGTGTGTTGGAAGAGCTGCTAACCCTAACCATACCCAGGGCCGCCGAGAGGTACAATTGAATGGGTGTCATGTGATGCGCGCTCCCATGTACATCACATCGCACAGCACAAAAATGTACATGTCCTGCACATACTTTTTGTACTAGATTGCTCATTGCTTTGCAAAACGGATGTGATGCGCTGCAAAAGAGTCTAAATTGTATACAATAATTGTACCGTGTATGGGCACCTTAAGTTATATATGGAAGTGAAAAATTAAGAAAGACAAAATTAAACAACCAAAACATTGCCCCAATAAACAAACAAATAAATAAGAAAACACTGCCATGATAAATAAAATAAAAACAAACACTGTCCTAATAAACAAAAAATGATTTATGTAAGTTACATTATTGGGGGAAATTTACTAAGATGTGTATTCTACTTCCCATGTGATGTTGCTATGGGCAACCAATCAGATCCTGTCTACTATCTTCTAGAGGGTGCTAAATAAAGACGTAGATTCTGATTGGTTGCCCATAGCAACAACACATGTGAAGTAGAATACATATCTTAGTAATACCCCTTTTACACCAAAAACCCTGATCCGACCCTGGTCTTTGAACGCTGGAGTTTCCAGGGTCTGACCGTGCTTTATACTCCATTTACACAGCACTTCGACCTAGGTCGGACCTGGGCACTGCATTTCCTTGTGGATGTCATAAAAAATGCTTGCTCGTTGCCAAGGGGGGTGAAATTGCTTGTTGCCAGGAGGCAACACATTATATATATATATATATATATATATATATATATATATATATATACTACTTAAATAAAAATTCTGAAGGGGTAGAGGGGGGAAGCTGCCCCCTGGGGTGCTGGGAGAAGGGGGGTTTCTGCGGCTGCTGATGGGAGGTGGGGGTACCTGTCAGCCTGAGGTCGGAGCCTGAGAGGATGATGTGCGCTGCCCCCTCTGCTTCTGAATCAGGCCCAATATCATACAACTGCGGTCGATGATGGTCGGAGCCAGAGGGTATGATGTGCTGGTGAATCAGGCCCAATATCATACAACTGCGGGTCGCGAAGTTCCAGCGGCGAATGGACAGTCAGTGGCGGGGGTCCCTCCGGCGCATAGGAACTAGTACTAGTTCCCATGCGCTGGAGGGACCGCCGACACTGACTGTCCATTCGCCACAGGGACCGGCTGCCGAGGGGTGGTACAGCAGCAGCGGCGCACATCATCCCTCCGGCTCCGACCATCATCCCCCGCAGTTGTATGATATTGGGCCTGATTCACCAGCAGCAGCGGCGCACATGTTCCCCTCCGGCTCCGACCGCAGGCTGACAGGTACCCCTACCTCCCCTCAGCAGCCGCAGACACCCCCCTTCTCCCAGCACCTGGGGACAGCTTCCCCAGTGCTGCACGCTGTGGACCTGCTGCGGGTGCCTGCACCCGCAGCGGGACCATTTACACCGGCCTTTACACGGGTCCTATCCGGGTTCTACCCAGGTCAGGACCTGGGTAGAGGACCCGTGTAAATGGACACGAATATACCCCATTTACACCGCCGATGATCCGGGTCTGACCCGCCACTGACCCGGATTTTTCGGCGTGTAAAAGGGGTATAAATTTCCCCCATTGCCTCTCACCCTCACTAACATTTCCTTTCTCTGTAAACTGCAGCACTTGTGCCTAATACAACACAGCAAACACATACAAACAGCAAATATTCTCATTTCCCCTCCTTATTTTAATATATGCTAATTTAGTTATATCAATGCAGGATCCATTGAAATGTACATGATCTAATATTCTGTATTACAGAGCTAAGTAGAACCAAGGACTCACCACAACCCTGGATACAGTTTGACCCTGGACTATTTGGGTGCAGACATGAGTCATTCTTCTACGTGCCTCCTGTAATCAGCATAATTAGCAGCAAGTAATAATGAATAACACTGACACCATACCTCCCAAATTTTCTAGGGTGGGAAGTGGGACCTTCCGCACCCGAGGTGGCGACCGCTCCAGAAAATGGCTGGAGGGGGGCAGGACTGAGCAACATGACCCATTTTTTACATTTTGGGGGAGTGCCCAGCACTCCCTGAACAGACCCCGACCAAGACAGTTGAGAGGTACGGATTTACCAAGACTGCTGTGTATTCATCCCCACTAATATGCCCTCTTTTTATAATTCAGTGAGTTTATAGCATTGTCACTGTGGATAATATGTAGAATGGTCCCATTTATAAGTGGTAATGCAAAGATTTTGTATGGGCACTGCATTCATAGGACAGGCTTATTGTACTCTCCTCGCCTCTTACAGCCAGAGTTTGTGTAAATTAGTAGTGCCATGGTGATCAGCCTCAGTACAATACTGTATGTCCATATAAAATACATTATTAGATCACATAGGCGAATCTAGAATTATGGTAATGGGTGGTCCCAGATCTAGACATAACAGTCGGGGGAACTTTGCGCGGCGTAGCCGCGCACCAAAAAGGGGTGTGGCCTCATGGGAAGGAGGCGTGGCATCACAAAAAGGGGTGTGGTATTACACTTTAGACCATACACAGTAATGCCCATTACACATTTTAGCAAACTCCGTAATACCCATTTCACATAAAGCCACATACCGTAATGCCAATTACACATAAGGCCACACACATTAATGCCCATTACACATTGCGCCACACATCATGATGCCCATTACGTACTATATAACAAACCGTAATGCCCATTACATATTTTCCACATAAGTGTTACTTACCTATGTGCTCATTGCTAGGGGGTTCTTGCTTGATGGCACCATAGTACCCATTACACATGATGCCGCATACCATAGTACCCATTACACATGATGCCGCACACCATAGTACCCATTACACATGATGCCGCACACCATAGTACCCATTACACATGATGCTGCACACATAATGCCGCTTACACATGATGCTACACACCGTAATGCCCCTTACACATTAAGCGACACATTATGCGTAATGCCCCCACATACCGCCACTTGTTGCATCCCTTAAGCAATGCCCCCAAAAGTGCCACTTACTGTAAATCTTTATATGAGCCTTCGCTGCTGCTGCAGGGAGAGATGGAGAGCGGTGCAGCTGCTTCTATGGGGAGAAGAGCAGAGCGCAGCGCAGAGCACGCTCCCACTCCCCTCCTGGTGTCCCCTCTAGCCGAGTGGACATTTTAAATATTGTGCGCGCTGTTGTTGTGCGTGACGTCGGGGGAGCACGCCGGGCGCCGGCATCACATGATTAAAGGGGGGGCGGGCTGAGGTGAAAGCGGCATGAAGAACTGGAGCGAAGCTGCAGGGGTGACAGAGACAGAGAGCAGGGGGCTGCCCGGCTGTATTCTGAGCACTGCAGGTCATGGCTGTTTGAAATAATACCCCTTTCACAACAGAAAATGCAGGGATTTACCCGGGAATATGGTCATGCAGGGACATTCCCAGGCTGACCCCTTATACACCAGCCTAGTCCCTGCATTTTCTGGTGTGAGGGGGAGAGACAACCACTCCCCTCTCCCTACCCCCCTTTAACCAACCAGCTATATCTTCAGAACCAACTGACCCATTTACATGAGTAATATCATATTGAAGAACTTTTGAGTTGGCTTAGAATGATTTTGGTCCCGTGAAACTGGGCTGTTTGGTTCCAGAGAAATCTGCCCTCAAAGAACATAAACAGTCATGAAATTACATTTAAGAAATGAAAAAAAAAAAAAATGGTTTAACCTCAATATCCCTGGAACCAATTAACCCATATGGATCCAGCCTGGTATCAGATTGAAGGCCCAGCGATTTGGTTTAGACTGAGATCAACCTCGAGCTTCAGTGACGCCGAAGGGGGAACTGGCAGCCATTGAACTGGGTGGGGGTCGGAATTAGCGGGTCCCATGTTATCCTATAGGGAAAACGTTCCAGCTTTGCCTGGCCGTATATCTCTGGTTCCCAGGGGGCTAGAGACACGGGGCTGGGCTTGTTGGAAAGCCCCATCCCTCAGCTACAAAATTGGCTAATGGGTGGTCCTGTGCACCCCCGGACCACCCCCTAGATTCGCCTATGTTAGATCATATATATGACAGAAAACTTAGTTTATTCCAATGTTTTTTTTTTAATATTAAACTTTATTGACAACAATAATATATGCAGAGGGACAGGCTGTTATTGTGATGTCATTATGATGTCACAATGGCTTTGTGCTACATAACCTAGCTCACTGCACAGACAGGTGTCTTTGCTGTAGACTCACTGGACAGTTAGCATCTATTACTCACTGTACAGAGTTAGCAGCTATTACTTGGCGTTTGCTTTTATAGTAATTCGCATCAAGTTAAAAATATTGATATGGATTCCTCTAATGACAGCTCGGGGGAATCTAGCATTCCGTGGATGGATGAAGAAGAATATAATGAGGAACTACCACCCGCTAATAAGACTGTTTTTTCCGGAACTATGACCGAAGATCTGGGAGAACAACAAAGCGGTGAGCATTTCTATGAGCTTAGACCAGCGACAGCTCCACCAACTGAGGAGGAAACTCTCATGGTGACCAGAGAGAATGGAAAAGTGGAGATTTCAATGTTCGGCGAGACTATCATGCATCGCTTTGACCGCTATGCTCCTCAAAACGGCTGGATGGAAATGCAGATGGAGTACTATGCAATGTGGACCCTCGATGAGAGAGCAGAAAGGGACACCAATGTCACTGATGGGCCTGAAGGTGACACCGGGGAAGGAGATGGTGGCAGTTTGGTTGCAGAGACCAATGCCCAACTGGAGGAAGTGGTAAAATCTCGTCCAAATGACACTGTACAGGCCATAGAACACCATGAAAAAGAACTAAGTGCTGAAATAAAGCCTAAAGCCGCTGAACTGAAAGACCTGCAGCATCAGCAGAAAGAGATCCGTGATCAGACCGCACGCTTCTAGTGGCAACGACTGATAAGACGGGTTAGAACATCAGTGCTGAATGTAATCCACAGACGCAATAGGGTCGCGCCCATTGTATGAAGGTTTAAGGGTGAGCTCCAATATATTCCAACTGTTCCTGATGAACCATTATTGTTGGAGCTCTCATACCCATTGGACCCAAGTCATTATAAACATGAACAGAAAATCCATCTGGGGAATAGGGCTACTGGCGATACCCCATAAAAAAAAACGACATTAAGCAGCCACCTCATGGGTGTGTTGGAATAGCTGCTAACCCTAACCATACCCAGGGCCGCCGAGAGGTACAATTGAATGGGTGTCATGTGATGCGCGCTCCCATGTACATCACATCGCACAGCACAAAAATGTACATGTCCTGCACATACTTTTTGTACTAGATTGCTCATTGCTTTGCAAAACGGATGTGATGCGCTGCAAAAGAGTCTAAATTGTATACAATAATTGTACCGTGTATGGGCACCTTAAGTTATATATGGAAGTGAAAAATTAAGAAAGACAAAATTAAACAACCAAAACATTGCCCCAATAAACAAACAAATAAATAAGAAAACACTGCCATGATAAATAAAATAAAAACAAACACTGTCCTAATAAACAAAAAATGATTTATGTAAGTTACATTATTGGGGGAAATTTACTAAGATGTGTATTCTACTTCCCATGTGATGTTGCTATGGGCAACGAATCAGATCCTGTTTACTATCTTCTAGAGGGTGCTAAATAAAGAAGTAGATTCTGATTGGTTGCTTATAGCAACAACACATGTGAAGTAGAATACATATCTTAGTAATACCCCTTTTACACCAAAAACCCTGGTCCGACCCTGGTCTTTGAACGCTGGAGTTTCCAGGGTCTGACCCTGCTTTATACTCCATTTACACAGCACTTCGACCTAGGTCGGACCTGGGTCTGCACCATTTATACTGAACCTGGGTCAGCACTGCCTTTCCTTGTGGATGTCATAAAAAATGCTTGCTCGTTGCCAAGGGGGGTGAAATTGCTTGTTGCCAGGAGGCAACACATTATATATATATATATATATATATATACTACTTAAATAAAAATTCTGAAGGGGTAGAGGGGGGAAGCTGCCCCCTGGGGTGCTGGGAGAAGGGGGGTTTCTGCGGCTGCTGATGGGAGGTGGGGGTACCTGTCAGCCTGAGGTCGGAGCCTGAGAGGATGATGTGCGCTGCCCCCTCTGCTTCTGAATCAGGCCCAATATCATACAACTGCGGTCGATGATGGTCGGAGCCAGAGGGGATGTGCTGGTGAATCAGGCCCAATATCATACAACTGCGGGTCGCGAAGTTCCTGCGGCGAATGGACAGTCAGTGGCGGGGGTCCCTCCGGCGCATAGGAACTAGTACTAGTTCCCTAGCGCTGGAGGGACCGCTGACACTGACTGTCCATTCGCCGCAGGGACCGGCTGCCGAGGGGTGGTACAGCAGCAGCGGCGCACATCATCCCTCCGGCTCCGACCATCATCCCCCGCAGTTGTATGATATTGGGCCTGATTCACCAGCAGCAGCGGCGGCGGCGCACATCATCCCCTCCGGCTCCGACCGCAGGCTGACAGGTACCCCCACCTCCCCTCAGCAGCCGCAGACACCCCCCTTCTCCCAGCACCTGGGGACAGCTTCCCCAGTGCTGCACGCTGTGGACCCGCTGCGGGTGCCTGCACCCGCAGCGGGACCATTTACACCGACCTTTACACGGGTCCTATCCGGGTTCTACCCAGGTCAGGACCTGGGTAGAGGACCCGTGTAAATGGACACGGATATACCCCATTTACACCGCCGATGATCCGGGTCTGACCCGCCGCTGACCCGGATTTTTCGGCGGTGTAAAAGGGGTATAAATTTCCCCCATTGCCTCTCACCCTCACTAACATTTCCTTTCTCTGTAAAATGCAGCACTTGTGCCTAATATAACACAGCAAACACATACAAACAGCAAATATTCTCATTTCCCCTCCTTATTTTAATTTATGTTAATTTAGTTATATCAATGCAGGATCCATTGAAATGTACATGATCTAATATTCTGTATTACAGAGCTAAGTAGAACCCAGGACTCACCACAACCCTGGATACAGTTTGACCCTGGACTATTTGGGTGCAGACATGAGTCATTCTTCTACGTGCCTCCTGTAATCAGCATAATTAGCAGCAAGTAATAATGAATAACACTGACACCATACCTCCCAAATTTTCTAGGGTGGGAAGTGGGACCTTCCGCACCCGAGGTGGCGACCGCTCCAGAAAATGGCTGGAGGGGGGCAGGACTGAGCAACATGACCCATTTTTTACATTTTGGGGGAGTGCCCAGCACTCCCTGAACAGACCCCAACCAAGACAGTTGAGAGGTACGGATTTACCAAGACTGCTGTGCATTCATCCCCACTAATATGCCCTCTTTTTTAATTCAGTGAGTTTATAGCATTGTCACTGTGGATAATATGTAGAATGGACCCATTTATAAGTGGTAATGCAAAGATTTTGTATGGGCACCGCATTCATAGGACAGGCTTATTGTACTCTCCTCGCCTCTTACAGCCAGAGTTTGGGCCTTATTCTGGTTGGAGCGGCCGGGCCGTACGCGTACGTCCCGGGATTTTTTATGATCTGCGCATGCGTACATTCGCTAATGCGCAGGCGCGACCACTCACCAACGCTTACGGACGGGTCTCTACGTGCGAAAAAACCTGTACGCGAGTGTACGGGTATTGGGGGCGGCATAGGGGCGTGAAGAGGGGAGCGGCCGAAATAATGAGGGAAAATGGGCGTAAATATGGGCGTACACGGGGGTGTGCACCAAAAATGAGCGGTGCTACTACCGCACGATCGACTAAGGCACCGTTCATTTCGGACACAAAACAGGCGGCCGCCAACCGCCATCTCAAACCACCCCTACAGATACCGCATGCCAGCGTGCGCCTGAATTTGCTAATTAACGCTGATTCCTACTCAAACACATACACCTGAATGTAATAAGCAATGCTGCAGTCTATTAAGTACAAACCATGATTTCACTACCTGCAAGCCACACACAGCACTCAAACACATTGGAAGCTTATCTTTCTATACCTCTCGACATTTAAAGGTTTGTTTAATTTAAGGTAAGAATCTTTTTAAGACCTGCTTATATATGCTAAGGTAGCTATTTGCTAAACAGTTAGACACATTCACTACGTGCTTTCATAGACTTTACACAGTAGCACACTCAATCTACACAAGTCGACATGTGTCAACGTGTTCACTGTAATACAAACATAGGTTTTGTATTTAGGATACAATAACATAAACCACATCTAACACCTACAAAGGATGTTTCAGCAATGTTTTAAGCCCATGACCACTATTTTGCACACAATCTTTGTATAGTACCCAAAATACAGAACTGTACCACTATCTCATCTGCTATGAATTGGATTTGACTACACTCTGGATGTAAGATGCCACCAATCACATTATTGCACTCACATCTCTCTAACAAAGGATTCCTACATCTGCTTATGATACTGTAAAATCATATATATTTAAAAACTTATACATGTTTCTTCACAAGCAATTTTATCATGTTTGGCCCATTCACACATCTTTTTTTTAGGGAGGACACATATGCATTCCTCCACAAATTTACCTTTTCACCCTTGTTTGTCTGCCTCACCCACTCCATGAGGAAAGCATTGTTCTGGACCTGCTTTTACCTACTACTGTAGGAGCTACCTCACCTGCACACAAACTGCTTTCTCACCTATTAAGTTGCTCTGCACATGTGCTGACACAAACTAATTAGCAGGGAAAAGTTGGATAGGAACATCTGAATGGCCATGGAGAGGGTTACACATGGGAAACTTCGACCACACTTCAACAAATGTTCAAAAATACCCTGGTCAGTAAGTACACATAAATCTAGTATTTGTTTCACACAAGAAATTACACATACAACAATTTTGATTTAATTGGTAAAATAAATTTATTTGCTGTTCAGCATCACAGCTTATTTCACACTTTAATGTCAGAAATCAAATAAACAAATAAAATAGACACAAAAATAAAAAAAACAGCCAGAACAAGAGGTTGCATATCTCCAAACATGTGTTACCCTGCAAATGCAATAGTGAAAGAAATGGGGACACCAGAATACGTACTGCAACAACCAGGGTGAATACTAAGCAAGATACACACCACCAAAAATTTATCCTGCATTTGTAGAGGTCAAAATAAGAACTTTAATGCCCATGGCACGCAAATGGATAGATGGCCAACTCAGGAAGTGGATGTCCAGTGCAATTTAAACATTTGGGGTCCAACCACAGAGGAAGTGAACCAGGTCTCATTATTTGGGCCCTTTTTTCCCCCTTTTAGATGGGGCCTTGGGGATAGGGGCCTTTGGCTCAGCTGGCTTGCGGCTTCTTCCCCTAGTGGCCACAGGAGGGTCAGCAGAGGTGGAAGGTTGGGGAGCAGCTTGGGGTGGGCCAGCAGATGGGGGATTGTCCCTTAGGGACCTGGCGGTGGTCAGCTGCTCCGCAAGAAGTTCATTCTGGCGGCTGAGGTGTTGGCCAATGCTTAGCATGCCAGCCGCCAGAGTGTCATTAATGCGGTTCAAGTCCTCACACTGCAGCCTGTTTGTGGCCTTCCACTCCGCCAGAAATTCCGCCACCTGCTGTTGACGGATCGCAGCATCCACCCCTTGCTGCTTGATCCTCTCCAGCATCACCAACACGCTCTCATCCCATGTCTCCTGTGGCTGGGGGTGTCTTCTTGGTGGAGGCTGGACCACTTGCTCCACCTGTGGCTCTGCAGAGGAAGATGCTGCCGGTACATCCTGGGTTTCTGCTTCTGCTAGGATAATAATTGAAAACAATGTCACCATCACATACGCACTAAAAAATCTCTTTCAAAATACAATGCATTACTGTGACTTACCATCAAAAGCAGCATCAAAGACCTCCGCCGGGAGCTCACTGTCCATATTGGAGATCCCCCTGACCTCGCCCACATCAATGACGTCCAAGGCGTCCTGCTCCAGGGGGGTATACTCCAAAGTATCGGGCATAGGACCTCTCCGGGTGGACATGCTGTGGTTGTACCGGTCAGTCATCTTCCTCTTCAGTGTACTTTTGAAGTCGGTCCACCTACAAGTTTAAAAATACAAATATCACGGCCTGACGGGGACGACGAGCAGACGCACCCGAGTTAAGCTCCGGGGGTAACCCCTCCAAACAACAAATTTTGAGTGCCTGCTGCCCCAAATAACTCTTACCGGACAGCCCCTACCCTGCGGCATCTCTGCCCCGCCGCCTTGTGTGCGCCCAGGAGCCCGGAGATACCATTTGAGGCTCTCCGCAGATTGAGGCCTATCTTCCGACGGAGCCGGGACCTAGAGTTCGGCGGACAGCCGGGATCCGAGCTCCGTGAAGCGGATCGCGGGGGTATTGCCCCGTGAGCGGCGCGACCATCACAGCCAGGGGACCGGATCATCCACCTACCCTGCGAGCTCCCCAGCGGCTGCCTGGCACCTCCCCAGTCCACAGATTCCAGCATACCAGAAGGTGAGGGGTGCTGTGGGCTCCATTTCTCAGACACGCTAACGGCGGCCATCTTGGCGGCAGCTCCTCCCTCTCTCCCTCACTCATTAAGGAGCCTGTCACAGCCTGCTTCAGGCTACAAATTAATCGTAGGAGACCAGGCTCTGCTCTGGGCTTATATTAAGGTGTGCAGCGGCCACCCAGCCAGCACCTGGGGCACAGTAAACTGCCAGCTATATCTTAAGTGTCCCTTGCTCTTGGAGCAGGGCTGCCCTTTTGCAGCACATCCTGAACTGTCCTGTTTCACACAATATAGCTCAGACAGGCTGCAGACTTATATGGCACCCTGCCAACCACATAATCTGTGAATTTCTACAACTTGGTCCCCCTGCTTGTGCTGCTCCCTCTGTCTCTTCATTATCTGCCATAGCTTACTCTAACCAACAGTTAAGCCAGGCCCCACAGCACCATCTTGTGGCCTATGAGCAGAACGCAGCCTCCTTCACATGCCATGGCTGCCTGAGAAGATGTTCTGATCTATAAGCAAATCACCTGGACATGTAACCAACACTGTGTACGGCCTGTCAATAACATTAGCGCCTCCATCTGTCTGTCTGTCTGATCCCCATCTGTTAACCGAATCCCATTATTAGCACGTCTGCAAACAGAATTATGCCTACTAAACGCAGCAAACTTCCCAAACCGGTCCCCCAAGTGGCTTTTTTCAAGCCCTCCCCTGCAAGACCCAAAAAGGCGGGCGAGGATGGACAGCAACCTCCCAAAAAGAACCTCCCTAGCCCCCTGGGGCCAGCCCCTTCACCGCCAGATAATCCCACCACGGGCACTAATGTGCTAGATGATAACCAAGCGCTTACTGTTGGCTCTATGAAGTTACTCCTGTCACAATTTAAAAAAGATGTAACAGAGGAATTTAAAGCCACGCTTCGGGACTGTCAGAAAATAATTGATGACCTCGGAGAGCGCACTGACCATATTGAAACTAAAATGGGTGAAGTCGTCTCCTCTCATAATGACCTAATATCTTCCCACGAGGCCCTAGAAGCCGAAGTTGCCTCCCTGCGTGATAAAGTCTCAGACCTTGAGGACAGATCAAGAAGGAACAACATTAAATTACGGGGAGTCCCAGAGACGATTTCAAACAGTAGTCTGAATGATTTTGCTGTTAAGATCTTTCAGAAACTTCTCCCCAGCAGTTCCAATACAGATCTCCTGATAGACAGGATCCATAGGCTGCCTAAAGCAAGAGGCGCCCCGGAGGAGGCCCCACGGGATGTCCTTATGCGGATACATTTTTTCCATGTGAAGGAGGCGATACTTAAAGCGGCTAGACCATCCGAGGAAGCCTCCAGAATACTGGGTCCTCTCCAAATCTTTGGGGACCTTTCGCAGGCTACTCTGGCTAAGCGACGTTCCTTCTACCCCATAACTACTGCTTTACGTAAAGAAAATATCCTATACAGATGGGGTTTCCCCACAAAACTGCTTATCAACAGAGATGGATCTACTATTGTGCTATCTTCTGTGGAGGACGGGAAACGCTTCCTCTCCACATTACTCCCATCAGGCTCTTCAGCTATGCCATCACCTGAGCGCGGACTCCAGCGGGACTGGTCTGCGTCAGGGTCTGACCGTTGACGGTACTAATGTTTTAAAGCTGAATTAAGCCTACATGTTAAGCAATCTAGAGTACAGTTTTTCTTTGTATTCTCTAATGTTGGTGCTCTAATGCTTTTCTTCTTATCACATTGACAGGTTGCTGCTACTCTTTTGTTTTTGTTTTGTTTTATTTGTTGTTCTGATTTACTTGGTTATATCCTCTGGCCTAGGGAATTTATCTCCTGACAAGTAGTCCACAGGCTTTGCCTCCCCGGGCGCCCAAGATGGGCCTGCCGGTCGAGGCAAACCCCCGAGGTTAATGGCCGTTCTCACTATGTGCCTTGGTATATGTTTTAGATTGGTTACTGTTCCGGGTGTGAGTATATCCTCCACTGTCCCCCACGTCCCCTATGTGTGTCGCCACGGTACGGCGTCCAAATTTACCCCCAGATGGGGGCCCTTACATCCCCTTCCTTTCCCTCCTACCTCGCTTTTCCCCTTTACACTTGAGTGATGTCTCCCCATGTCAAAGTTGGTACAATACACAGGTATGCTCTAGCCTAACCTATTGTCTGTCTCTAACGGTTTCAGCTGTTCCCCAACCAATCGATAATGGTTAATGTTATATCCATCAACGCCAAAGGCCTTAACTCCCCGAATAAGAGGAAACTAGCCCTCAAATACTTTCATAAGCACAAAATACATATTGCTGCTGTTCAAGAAACACATTTTATAGACTCAGCTCCCCCGCTATTCTACGATAGAAACTATCCACACTGTTACATGGCCAACGGCCCATCCAAAAGAGCAGGAGTTGTGATTCTTATATCGCAACACTGCACATTCTCTCTCACGTCCCAATACTCTGATCCTGAAGGTAGATTCTTGATTCTAACTGGCTCTCTTGAAAATCGAGAAGTGACCATTGTGTCCTGCTATGCCCCTAATACTAAGCAACTCCCATTTTGCAGAAAACTCTGCTCCAAGATTCAGCAAATGCTCAGAGGTGCCCTGCTGCTCCTGGGCGACTTCAACTTGGTCCCAGATCCTTATATAGATAGCACGCGTGCCCGGTCCGGGTCCTCCAGTCAGCACCGCAACCCCTCTAGCGGTCTCCGCCAGCTTCTGGCGGAATACGACCTCCATGACATTTGGCGGATCAAAAACCCTTCAGTAAGGGATTATACCTTCTATTCCCATGTGCATGGCACTTATTCGAGAATTGACCTCGCTATATCAGATAAATGGTCTTTAGTTTCCTTTAACAAGATTAAAATTCTCCCCAGATCTTGGTCAGACCATTCCCCGTTATATATTGAATGGGACATATCGAGTAGGAAGACGACCCCTGGCCCATGGCGTCTGGGTCGCCATAGTCTTATTCAGCTGGAGGCCCAGCAGGCTATACGCTCATCAATAGACCACTATATACAAGAGAACTCCTCTGAAGACACTTCAACCTTTAATCATTGGTGCGCCCTTAAGGCTGTTGTCAGAGGATCAGCAATCCAAATAGCTGCCAAACTGAAAAAAGATTATAAGAAAACTTTATTACAAGCCGAATTGGAGCTTGCTACCTTGGAGGCAGCCCATAAGTCCAACCCAGCAGATAAGTCAATGTTTAAACTTCTAAATGAAGCAAGGGATAAGGTGAACAGCTTCTATCTGGCAGAAGTTCATCGCAATGTAAGCAAGCTAAACCAGAAATATTATCAACTAGGGAATCGTGCAGGTAGAATGTTGGCTAGGAAATTAAGAGGAAAGAGGGCAAAAGAAAAAATCCACTTGGTCTTTTCTGATCGGGGCTCAAAAGTTTATGATCCAAATGAGATAGCCAACGTTTTTTCAGATTATTATTCAAAGCTATACAACTTGAAAGATGATCCGGCCACTTGCCAACCCCATTACGAAAAGATCAAAAGATTTTTAAATAGAATCAATCTACCAGCGTTGCCAACGGAGACCTGCTTGTCCCTTAACGCACCTTGGTCATTAGATGAGGTCCAAGCCGGTATTGATTCTTTACCTTCTGACAAAGCCCCTGGACCAGACGGGTTCCCGTCCAATTTTTATAAGACCTTCAAAGCCCAACTATCCCCAGTGCTCCTCAAAGTATTCAATGAAGCCTCCTTATCAAAACAATTCCCCCCTGAAATGCTAGAATCCCGTATCATAACTATCCCTAAACCAGGAAAACCCCAAACATATGTCCAAAACTACAGACCTATTGCGCTCCTTAATTCTGATTTGAAACTGTATGCCAAATTAATTGCTAATCGTATAAGTCCACTACTTCCTGCCCTTATTAAAAATGACCAAGTAGGTTTTGTTTTAAACAGACAGGCCCCAGATAATACACGGAGGGTGTTGGGGGTTATCGAATTCTGCTCGTCAAAGGAAATCCCCCTTCTAGTTCTGTCATTGGATGCCGAGAAGGCCTTTGATAGGCTTCATTGGGGATTCATGCAAGCGGCCTTAGAAAAATTTGGTCTCAATGGCCGAATACTCCATTCAATCTTAGCTCTCTATTCCGGTCCCTCTGCTAGGGTGCTCACAAATGGCTGCATCTCCTCAGGTTTAACGATTTCTAACGGCACACGTCAGGGATGCCCGTTGTCTCCCCTGATCTTTGCTTTGGCGGTTGAGCCTCTAGCTGAACACATTAGATGTAACGACTATATCAAGGGCCCAGTAACTGGGAATACATCTCATAAAATTAGCCTCTTTGCCGATGACGTCCTTCTGAGTATCTTGGACCCTGAGGAGTCCTTGCCTGCTCTCCATTCGGTGTTACAAGAATACTCTGAAGTTTCATTCTATAAATTAAACACTAGTAAGACAGAGGCTCTCCCTCTAGGACTCCCCCCAGAGTCACTAGATTAAAAGCAAAATACGGCTATTCGTGGCAAACCCGATCACTGCGTTATTTGGGAATCAATCTAGCACCAGAACACTCCCTTTTTGAATGTAATTATGACCCCTTGTTGAGGGCCTTTGCGGAGCTGACTGGGGACTGGATGATGCACGACGTTTCATGGTTGGGGAGAGTTGCGGCAGCAAAAATGATCCTCCTCCCGAAGCTGATGTATTTATTTCGTTCCATTCCAAGACCCCCCACCAAAAAACTGTTCAACAAATTTAATCAACTCTTGACTAAATATATCTGGAGAGGGACTAAACCTAAAATTGCAAAGAAGATTTTAAGTCGATCTAAAACAGAGGGAGGCATAGCCTATCCTGATATCGAATTATACTACTCCTCCTGTGCGCTAAACCAGGCCAGGGATTGGTTCGATCTTAAGGACCCCAAACCATGGGTCCTGCTGGAGAGTACATACTCCCACCCCACACCTATCGCAGACCTGTTATGGCTCCCTCCAAATGAAACGAGGAAAATCTCATCCTCCTGAAAATCCATTAAGGCAACCCTAGATGCCTGGTATAAAATGACAGCCTCTCTAGAAAAAATTGACCTACCGGCTCCCTTTCTATCATTTAATGCTTTTAAATCTTTAATACCCAATCTGCCGATAACAAGGTGGATCAACCAGGGTATAAACACAGTGGGAGACTTATTTGTTGGGGAGAACTTCGTATCCTTTAAATATTTACAAGATAATTTTAATATTCCCAAACAGGACTTCTTCGTCTATTTGCAAATTAGGAGCTGGCTACAAACTCACCTAAACACGCCTTCTAAAAAACCAACTTTCCCTGTCTTTCTTAAAACTAGGGTGAGTGATTATTCACATAAAGGTGGTATTTCGTGGTGGTACTCCCACTTGCTTTCCACTATTGAAAGGTCTAAACTGAAATCTCAATCCTTATGGGAAAGGGACCTGAATGTATCCTTCAACGAGGAGGAATGGGAGAGTATCTATAGATCCTGCTTCAGGATATCTCGGTGTATAAACCACTCTGAGATGTTCTTCAAGCTAATTCATAGGGCCTACTTCACCCCAGCCAGACTGCATAAGATTTGGCCTTCATCCCCTAACTCCTGCTGGAGAAATTGCGGTAATACCGGGGACATTTTCCACATTTTCTGGGCGTGCCCACGCCTGCGGCCTCTCTGGGGAGAAGTCTTTCAACTGATAAGCTCAATATTAAACCACCCCGTTTCCCCTGACCCAGCTATGGCGTTACTCCATGTTTTCCCAATTCATCTATCAGCGGCAGATAGGTATATTCTGGGTCATGTCCTTATAGCTACCAAGGCCAACATCGCTAAATTATGGAAATCTGATATACTTCCGTCCATATTGTCTATCCGGAATAAAGTTCATAGCCACTATGTTTACGAGACTGCCGACGCCAAGTACTCCTCCTTCTCTAACTCAATAGTTATTAAATGGCTTGGCTGGTCCATGTATATGGAAAATTCCGGTCACTCAACGGTACACATCAGTCCTCCTGATCTGAATATACTATGCTCACAGTAGATGGGGGCTAACTGAATTGAATTGAATTGCATTGAAATTGAAATGAAATGGATTAGCAATATTTCCTTGTACATATGGATGCAGACTGAACCACCAATGTGTTATCCTGATTTGATGCTATGTGTGAGACATGTACAACTTATTACTCACTGTTTTTTTTTGTCCCCCCCCCCCCAACTTTCCCTTCTGTACCCCCCTGTTATTGTATTGAAGAAATAAAAATAAAAATCTAATGATTAAAAAAAAAAAAAAAAAAAAAATACAAATACAGTATCACCATGAGATATGTGCACCACTGTGCTAGTGAACATCATGACTACGTTACATTGGTACTTATGTAGTATCTGGGCTGCCGATTTTTTGATTGTATGCCTTAAGTTAAGGCATACAATCAGATGCGATGCGATGCGATATCGCATCGCATCGCATACGATGCGATACGATGCGATGCGATGACCCGATTTTTCCATAGGATTCAATGTTAAAATGGACTGAGTCCATTTTAACATGGAATTCAATGGGAAAAAGGGGTCCTTTTCATACCCCTACTATCCAAGTGGGCATGGAGTTGGATATAAACCTGTGGCGAGCGTAGCGAGCCACCGAGCCCGAAGCGTGGCGAGCGAAGCGAGCCCCGCGAGGGGACGGTATTCTGTGTCCCCTCGCGGGGCTCGCTACGCTCGCCACGCTTCGGGCTCGGTGGCTCGCTACGCTCGCCACAGGTTTATATCCAACTCCATGCCCACTTGGATAGTAGGGGTATGAAAAGGACCCCTTTTCCCATTGAATTCCATGTTGAAATGGACTCAGTCCATTTTAACATTGAATCCTATGGAAAAATCGGGTCCATCGCATCGCATCGCATCGCATCGCATGCGATTTGGTCGGGTGCGATGCGATGCGATGGACCCGATTTCAAAATCGGCAGCCCAGTTACTACATAAGTACCGTTACATTTCCTAGTGTGGGCGATCTTATGTTTTTTATCCATATGTGTCCCACACACACATTAATGTCTCCATTAGGAGGCATTTCAGTGTCTCATCTCATTCATTAGGCCACTAAATGCACATACATAGATCACTATGCAGAAATGACATCATCCCTGGCCAAATTAGGCACCTCCACCTGTTGTGAAACTACACATTCCACCATAGCTTGACAGTGTGGTTATTATGGAGTCATTTAACTATGGGATGGCATACTGGGATGTGTAGTTTCTCACCAGCTACATGTGCACAGTTTGCTCATTCTTGTTTCAGTTGCATCATATGGAACATGTAAAGGTGGCCATACACGTTACAATTATTGTATACAATATTGTATACAATAATTGTAACGTGTATGGGCACCTTTACAACAACTCTTTCCAAAACACACTTTCTCTTGTCCCATCACATACTTCACATACTTCACATGAGCAGAACTGTGCCCATAACCTCACATCACACCAATGGTGCATGTTTCATATATCAATGTGGGTTATTAGACATGGTTGTGTTCACATGTGACATTGAAGTGTAGCACTATCTACAAACACACCTTTCTATTATTCTCAAAACATACATGTAACATATGTACACACATATGACATTATCAGGGGGACAAACACACTTGCCTTTTCTTCACCGATAGCCAATCTCTGACCACTGGTGACACCTGGTTCACTTCCTCTGTTATCTTGTCCCAAAGGTTTCTCCTTGCACTGGCACCCGGCTTCCTGATTGGCAATTCTATCCATTCACGTGCTCTGGGCACTAAAATTCTTAATTCGGCCTCTACAAATGCAGGGTTTCTCTTTCTGGTGGTGGTATCCTGCTCAGTCCTCACCCTCGATGTTGCAGCTTGTTTTCTGGTGGCCCCAGTTCTCTCACCATGCACCTGCTGGGTCACACCTGTTTGGAGAGATGCAACCTCTTGTTCTGGCTGGTTGCTTGGCCCTTGTGGAGCTGGTGGAGGTTGAACAGGGCCTGTTACTGAGGGGCCCGCTTGGTCTTGGGTCCTCCTTGTCCTCTCCTGCTCCCTCTGCCTCAACCTTTCAAGCAAGGATTCTGCTCTTGCTCTCTGGAGAGCGTCCTCAGCTGCGGAATCGTCTGAACTAGACATGTTTGCAGCAATTGTGGCCTGCATCTGACTGAATATTTATATGTTAATCTCCCGCCATGAACAAGGGGGCGTATATTTTTCCCCGCATTGTACTTGCTAATTTACGCCGATATTTTCCGCCGATAATTGCCGCTTAAATTACGCAGGTCTCCACGCACCTGATCAATCACCTGTATATGCACATACACAGGTTGTGGAGCATTGTGTTCTGCAGCGTGAAATGTGTGCACCTGTCATTCCAATGATGAATGTTGTCAGCTGGTATCTGTTGGAGTTCGTGTATGCTTTGTGAGTCACATTTCAAAACATCACGTTATAATGCTTTCCTTACATATGTAATGAGTATGAAATTGTCATACACCAACATGTTGCATTGTGCCCCTTTAAGCAGCGTATTTATAAGTAGACGGTTGCGTGTATTATTTTCCGCACACTGTATATACAGTACGGCTCTCCATGGAAATCGGTGTATTGTGCCCCCTTTAAGCAGCGTATTTATAAGTAGACGGTTGCGTGTATTATTTTTCGCACACTGTATATACAGTTCCTCTCTATACATTGAATGCTTGCTGTTGGTTTTGGTCTGTGTATATCGGAACGGTCCGCGTAAGTTTCTATTCGCATCCAGTTTGTTAATGTAAGAAGGATTAATAAAGTTAATACCAAACAAACAATTTTTTAGACCAATCAGCAAGCACCAAAAGTGATATATGTACCTGCAATTATTAACTGCGCCATTGGCACTATGACTTCAACCAGGGCTAGGCCGTTTTCGACCCAGGAGTTGTTGGCCTTGGTTGAGGTCATGGACCGTCACCTGGGGCCCAGGGGCCCATATGTCAGCAATATGGACAAGCGGCGGGCGTATACTGCTGCCCGCCGCCTAATATACTCCACGACCGGCGTCCGCAGAAGCCTGGGGCAAGTTGAGCGGCGCTGGTCTGACCTGCGCCGGCGGCAGCCAGTTTTGCTCTGCACACTTCGCCGCCATATTGCCCGATGTAAGTTTTTATTACTAGTATGTCTGCGTTTTTTTTGCAAATGTTTTCTGTACTTTTTATAAATATGTTCCTGAGTATGTGGGTGTATATGGGGTGTATACGGGGTGTATACGGGGTGTATAGGGGGTGTATATGGGTGTATATGGGGTGTATAGGGGGTGTATAGGGGGTGTATAGGGGGTGTATAGGGGGTGTATAGGGGGTGTATAGGGGGTGTATAGGGGGTGTATATGGGCTGTATATGGGTGTATAGGGGGTGTATATGGGTGTATATGGGTGTATATGGGGTGTATAGGGGGTGTATAGGGGGTGTATATGGGTGTATAGGGGGTGTATAGGGGGGGTTTAAGTAGTTGCTCAGTTTTTGGGTGTAGCATATCAATTAGTTTGCATGATAAATGTCTGAAATATAACAGCAATAATAATTTGGAAGGTTATGAGCATGACTAATGTGAATTTTTCTTTCCCCCTTTTTTATGAAACCCAATCTTCGATTTCTATGCCATCAACATGAACATTTCAGCACGGGCAAGGGCACGCATGGAAGCCCGGGAGCAGGCAGCCCGGGACCAGGCAGCCCAGGAGCAGGCAGCCCTGGAGCAGCCAGATGAGGAGGAGGAAGAGGAGGAGGAAGAGGAGGAGGAGGAAGAAGAGGAGGAGGAGGAAGAAGAGGAGGAGGAAGAGGAGAAGGAGGAAGAGGAGGAGGAAGAAGAGGAGGAGGAAGAAGAGGAGGAGGAAGAAGAGGAGGAGGAAGAGGAGGAGACAATGGGTCAAGCTGGGGCCCACCCAATTTCGCCATCCCCAACCCCCACCCCCACCCCCTCCCCTACCCCCACCCACACCCCTACCCCCACCCCACCCCATTTCCAACCCCCCTACACCTCTCCACCACCCACCCCCAAACCTCTCCAATCCCCACTCACACCCACTACCTCTATCCAAATTCCCATCCCATCCCCCTTGCTCCTGACCCCCCCAACCACCGCACAGCCAACCAGCGGCGACCAGGATGGCTCAAGTAGCCGTAAGTAAATAATGTGTCTAATGTTTACCTACACATTTCTACACATAAACAATCACAACAACCACATATGTGTATCCAACATCAACATTAGTTGCAACGGTACTTATGTAGTAACTGGGCTGCCGATTTTGAAATCGGGTCCATCGCATCGCATCGCACCCGACCAAATCGCATGCGATGCGATGCGATGCGATGGACCCGATTTTTCCATAGGATTCAATGTTAAAATGGACCGAGTCCATTTCAACATGGAATTCAATGGGAAAAGGGGTCCTTTTCATACCCCTACTATCCAAGTGGGCATGGAGTTGGATATAAACCTGTGGCGAGCGTAGCGAGCCACCGAGCCCGAAGCGTGGCGAGCGTAGCGAGCCCCGCGAGGGGACACAGAATACCGTCCCCTCGCGGGGCTCGCTTCGCTCGCCACGCTTCGGGCTCGGTGGCTCGCTACGCTCGCCACAGGTTTATATCCAACTCCATGCCCACTTGGATAGTAGGGGTATGAAAAGGACCCCTTTTTCCCATTGAATTCCATGTTAAAATGGACTCAGTCCATTTTAACATTGAATCCTATGGAAAAATCGGGTCATCGCATCGCATCGCATCGTATCGCATCGTATGCGATGCGATGCGATATCGCATCGCATCGCATCTGATTGTATGCCTTAACTTAAGGCATACAATCAAAAAATCGGCAGCCCAGATACTACATAAGTACCGTTGCAACATATCACTGCAGGGCGACCATGAGGTGTGTCCTGTCCTTCTCCAGGAACAAGGGTCCCCTTGGTGGTTTTTTTGAGTGTGGCCATGCCTCACCCCTTGAATAATTGACATAACAGTACATCCAATGAGATATCCGACATTAGTGGTGTGGTAGTTATGTGGCTCCAGGTGTTGGGTAACTCCAGTTCCCAGCATGATGTGCAACATAAATGTAGAGATTGTTTTGTTAATAGTGTGTGAGGCCATGCGGATGCATGCTTTACAAACATAGCTGTAGGCCTATAATTTGTACAGCAATGTCCTAAATTTAAAATAGTAAGGAGTGCTTAAGCCACAACAATGTCATAACCCTTAAATAGCACAGCCTAATTGTGAGGTTAGAGGACAGTCCCCCAAAACCAAACTACCAATTGGGATACAGCATACATTCATCCAAGAAGGAGTAATTGAATTAATGTTATTTACTATGTACAGTATGTGTGTGTTAACATATTATTTTTTAGTACAGCAGACCCATCTTCAATGTAGTTTAAAAATGTATGTGGCCTTCACACATAACTCTGAACTTTTTATTACGTACAAATACAACAAACATTTGTGTATGTTATATATTCATTTTTTTTTTTATCCCTTCACTACAGACACTGAACAGCAGCAGGAGGAGGTGGCAGCCCTCATGCGGGAGATCGTCCTGACCCTCCTGTATTTACAAATTCTTTTTGGCCTTCTGGAAGCCCGCATTTAATTTATTTTTAAACCCCCCCCCCCTTATTATTTTTGTTCTAAATAAACATTTCTATTGTCTTATTAATTGCCTGTGTTTTTAATAATAAATATGTTAGAGGGCTTGTAAGGGTAGGTACATACAGATGTGTAATGTAAGTTATATTTGTAATTTGAGGTGAGGGGTAATGATTGATGTGTGAATGTGTGTGTTTTTGAGTAAAATAACACATAGTGAAAATGCATGAATGTTTAATGTTGTTAGATTAAAACATCACACATAACATCAGGGTAGGTATACATGTTACACATTTTGGACAAACTAATTATGGACATAATTTAGTACATATACAGAAACACCAACATAACTTGATTTAAAAGTAACAGCAATATGGGGACACATAGATAGTGATTAAAATGCCACATTAGAACATAACAAATATACATGTAATGAGGGTTAAAATGTTGTTTTATTAGGGTCTTTATTAAGGTAGACAATTGAGTTAATAGAAAACAATAATTGAATAACAAATAGATTAATTAATCAATTGTCAGAATTGTAGTTGAAAGGCAAGATTTGCAGGTCCATATATGTGAAGGGTATGCCAGCGTACACGGACGTACGCTCACTCTCACGAGCGGTGACATAAGCTGAGTTTTCCATTGAAAACAATAGGGACCCGTCCGTGCAAGCTGGCGTACGCTCAGATCTCCGCAAGAAGTCGGTGGGAAGACGGACGAAAGACGTCCGTAAACGGCGCCGTACGCTCAGTTGTACGCCAGTTGTCGGAGTGTAAGGGCTGGCCCGTCCGCGTACGTTGCTGTACGCTCATTTGTACGCCACTCCCCTTCTACGTTGTTTCTGCCCGTACGTAAGCGGCTGATTTGTGGGTGGACTTAACACCAACGGCCGCGTACGGCTAGCGTACGTTTATAGTGAACGTACGCACGTTTGGCCGCACCGATCAGAATAACCTCCTTTGTGTAAATTAGTAGTGCCATGGTGATCGGCCTCAGTACAATACTGTATGTCCATATAAAATACATTATTAGATCATGTATATGACAGAAAACTTAGTTTATTCAAATGTTTCTTTTTTTTTATATTAAACTTTATTGACAACAATAATATATGCAGAGGGACAGGCTGTTATTGTGATGTCATTATGATGTCACAATGGCTTTGTGCTACATAACCTAGCTCACTGCACAGACAGGTGTCTTTGCTGTAGACTCACTGGACAGTTAGCATCTATTACTCACTGTACAGAGTTAGCAGCTATTACTTGGCGTTTGCTTTTATAGTAATTCGCATCAAGTTAAAAAATATTGATATGGATTCCTCTAATGACAGCTCGGGGGAATCTAGCATTCCGTGGATGGATGAAGAAGAATATAATGAGGAACTACCACCCGCTAATAAGACTGTTTTTTCCGGAACTATGACCGAAGATCTGGGAGAACAACAAAGCGGTGAGCATTTCTATGAGCTTAGACCAGCGACAGCTCCACCAACTGAGGAGGAAACTCTCATGGTGACCAGAGAGAATGGAAAAGTGGAGATTTCAATGTTCGGCGAGACTATCATGCATCGCTTTGACCGCTATGCTCCTCAAAACGGCTGGATGGAAATGCAGATGGAGTACTATGCAATGTGGACCCTCGATGAGAGAGCAGAAAGGGACACCAATGCCACTGATGGGCCTGAAGGTGACACCGGGGAAGGAGATGGTGGCAGTTTGGTTGCAGAGACCAATGCCCAACTGGAGGAAGTGGTAGAATCTCTTCCAAATGACACCGTACAGGCCATAGAACACCATGAAAAAGAACTAAGTGCTGAAATAAAGCCTAAAGCCGCTGCACTAAAAGACCTGCAGCATCAGCAGAAAGAGATCCGTGATCAGACCGCACGCTTCTGGTGGCAACGACTGATAAGACGGGTTAGAACATCAGTGCTGAATGTAATCCACAGATGCAATAGGGTCGCGCCCATTGTATGAAGGTTTAAGGGTGAGCTCCAATATATTCCAACTGTTCCTGATGAACCATTATTGTTGGAGCTCTCATACCCATTGGACCCAAGTCATTATAAACCTGAACAGAAAATCCATCTGGGGAATAGGGCTACTGGCGATACCCCATAAAAAAAAACGACATTAAGCAGCCACCTCATGGGTGTGTTGGAAGAGCTGCTAACCCTAACCATACCCAGGGCCGCCGAGAGGTACAATTGAATGGGTGTCATGTGATGCGCGCTCCCATGTACATCACATCGCACAGAACAAAAATGTACATGTCCTGCACATACTTTTTGTACTAGATTGCTCATTGCTTTGCAAAACAGATGTGATGCGCTGCAAAAGAGTCTAAATTGTATACAATAATTGTACCGTGTATGGGCACCTTAAGTTATATATGGAAGTGAAAAATTAAGAAAGACAAAATTAAACAACCAAAACATTGCCCCAATAAACAAACAAATAAATAAGAAAACACTGCCATGATAAATAAAATAAAAACAAACACTGGGGCAGATGTATGATACGTCGATATGGGGGAGAAGGGGTATTAGCGCACGTTATGTGCACTGATACCGCTTCTCCCCCATGTATGAAGCAGCCAGCGTGCGGTAATGGACAGGGGCGCTGTCCCTGCTGTCAGCTGTGGGCTGCGCTGGGGATCTCGCGTGAACAGCGAGATCCCGCGCATGCCCAGTGCGGCCGGCCGGGGGCCAGGAGATAGCGCATCAGTATTAACTGATGCGCTATCTCCAGAAAGGGACATCGCCGAAGGGGGGAGTTAACGCTCCCCCGCTTCGGCAGACAAGATGTTAATACATCTTGTCGATGTCCCTTCCTGCTTCGCCTCGCTATTGAGGCGAAGCAGGAAGTATCATAGCGGCGCGATAAGCGCTGCTATGATACATCTGCCCCATTGTCCTAATAAACAAAAAATTATTTATGTAAGTTACATTATTGGGGGAAATTTACTAAGATGTGTATTCTACTTCCCATGTGATGTTGCTATGGGCAACGAATCAGATCCTGTCTACTATCTTCTAGAGGGTGCTAAATAAAGAAGTAGATTCTATTTGGTTGCCCATAGCAACAACACATGTGAAGTAGAATACATATCTTAGTAATACCCATTTTACACCAAAAACCCTGGTACGACCTTGGTCTTTGAACGCTGGAGTTTCCAGGGTCTGACCCTGCTTTATACTCCATTTACACAGCACTTCGACCTGGGTCGGACCTGGGTCTGCACCATTTATACTGAACCTGGGTCAGCACTGCCTTTCCTTGTGGATGTCATAAAAAATGCTTGCTCGTTGCCAAGGGGGGTGAAATTGCTTGTTGCCAGGAGGCAACACATTATATATATATATATATATATATATATATATATATATATATATACTACTTAAATAAAAATTCTGAAGGGGTAGAGGGGGGAAGCTGCCCCCTGGGGTGCTGGGAGAAGGGGGGTTTCTGCGGCTGCTGATGGGAGGTGGGGGTACCTGTCAGCCTGAGGTCGGAGCCTGAGAGGATGATGTGCGCTGCCCCCTCTGCTTCTGAATCAGGCCCAATATCATACAACTGCGGTCGATGATGGTCAGAGCCAGAGGGGATGATGTGCTGGTGAATCCGGCCCAATATTATACAACTGCGGGTCGCGAAGTTCCTGCGGCGAATGGACAGTCAGTGGCGGGGGTCCCTCTGGCGCATAGGAACTAGTACTAGTTCCCATGCGCTGGAGGGACCGCCGACACTGACTGTCCATTCGCCGCAGGGACCGGCTGCCGAGGGGTGGTACAGCAGCAGCGGCGCACATCATCCCTCCGGCTCCGACCATCATCCCCCGCAGTTGTATGATATTGGGCCTGATTCACCAGCAACAGCGGCGCACATCATCCCCTCCGGCTTCGACCGCAGGCTGAAAGGTACCCCCACCTCCCCTCAGCAGCCGCAGACACCCCCCTTCTCCCAGCACCTGGGGACAGCTTCCCCAGTGCTGCACGCTGTGGACCCGCTGCGGGTGCCTGCACCCGCAGCGGGACCATTTACACCGACCTTTACACGGGTCCTATCCAGGTTCTACCCAGGTCAGGACCTGGGTAGAGGACCCGTGTAAATGGACACGGATATACCCCATTTACACCGCCGATGATCCGGGTCTGACCCGGATTTTTCGGCGGTGTAAAAGGGGTATAAATTTCCCCCATTGCCTCTCACCCTCACTAACATTTCCTTTCTCTGTAAACTGCAGCACTTGTGCCTAATACAACACAGCAAACACATACAAACAGCAAATATTCTCATTTCCCCTCCTTATTTTAATATATGTTAATTTAGTTATATCAATGCAGGATCCATTGAAATGTACATGATCTAATATTCTGTATTACAGAGCTAAGTAAAACCCAGGACTCACCACAACCCTGGATACAGTTTGACCCTGGACTATTTGGGTGCAGACATGAGTCATTCTTCTACGTGCCTCCTGTAATCAGCATAATTAGCAGCAAGTAATAATAATTAACACTGACACCATACCTCCCAAATTTTCTAGGGTGGGAAGTGGGACCTTCCGCACCCGAGGTGGCGACCGCTCCAGAAAATGGCTGGAGGGGGGCAGGACTGAGCAACATGACCCATTTTTTACATTTTGGGGGAGTGCCCAGCACTCCCTGAACAGACCCCGACCAAGACAGTTGAGAGGTACGGATTTACCAAGACTGCTGTGCATTCATCCCCACTAATATGCCCTCTTTTTATAATTCAGTGAGTTTATAGCATTGTCACTGTGGATAATATGTAGAATGGACCCATTTATAAGTGGTAATGCAAAGATTTTGTATGGGCACCGCATTCATAGGACAGGCTTATTGTACTCGCCTCTTACAGCCAGAGTTTGTGTAAATTAGTAGTGCCATGGTGATCGGCCAGAGTACAATACTGTATATCCATATAAAATACATTATTAGATCATGTATATGACAGAAAACTTAGTTTATTCCAATGTTTCTTTTTTTTTATATTAAACTTTATTGACAACAACAATATATGCAGAGGGACAGGCTGTTATTGTGATGTCATTATGATGTCACAATGGCTTTGTGCTACATAACCTAGCTCACTGCACAGACAGGTGTCTTTGCTGTAGACTCACTGGACAGTTAGCATCTATTACTCACTGTACAGAGTTAGCAGCTATTACTTGGCGTTTGCTTTTATAGTAATTCGCATCAAGTTAAAAAATATTAATATGGATTCCTCTAATGACAGCTCGGGGGAATCTAGCATTCCGTGGATGGATGAAGAAGAATATAATGAGGAACTACCACCCGCTAATAAGACTGTTTTTTCCGGAACTATGACCGAAGATCTGGGAGAACAACAAAGCGGTGAGCATTTCTATGAGCTTAGACCAGCGACAGCTCCACCAACTGAGGAGGAAACTCTCATGGTGACCAGAGAGAATGGAAAAGTGGAGATTTCAATGTTCGGCGAGACTATCATGCATCGCTTTGACCGCTATGCTCCTCAAAACGGCTGGATGGAAATGCAGATGGAGTACTATGCAATGTGGACCCTCGATGAGAGAGCAGAAAGGGACACCAATGCCACTGATGGGCCTGAAGGTGACACCGGGGAAGGAGATGGTGGCAGTTTGGTTGCAGAGACCAATGCCCAACTGGAGGAAGTGGTAGAATCTCTTCCAAATGACACCGTACAGGCCATAGAACACCATGAAAAAGAACTAAGTGCTGAAATAAAGCCTAAAGCCGCTGAACTGAAAGACCTGCAGCATCAGCAGAAAGAGATCCGTGATCAGACCGCACGCTTCTGGAGGCAACGACTGATAAGACGGGTTAGAACATCAGTGCTGAATGTAATCCACAGACGCAATAGGGTCGCGCCCATTGTATGAAGGTTTAAGGGTGAGCTCCAATATATTCCAACTGTTCCTGATGGACCATTATTGTTGGAGCTCTCATACCCATTGGACCCAAGTCATTATAAACCTGAACAGAAAATCCATCTGGGGAATAGGGCTACTGGCGATACCCCATAAAAAAAACGACATTAAGCAGCCACCTCATGGGTGTGTTGGAAGAGCTGCTAACCCTAACCATACCCAGGGCCGCCGAGAGGTACAATTGAATGGGTGTCATGTGATGCGCGCTCCCATGTACATCACATCGCACAGCACAAAAATGTACATGTCCTGCACATACTTTTTGTACTAGATTGCTCATTGCTTTGTAAAACGGATGTGATACGCTGCAAAAGAGTCTAAATTGTATACAATAATTGTACCGTGTATGGGCACCTTAAGTTATATATGGAAGTGAAAAATTAAGAAAGACAAAATTAAACAACCAAAACATTGCCCCAATAAACAAACAAATAAATAAGAAAACACTGCCATGATAAATAAAATAAAAACAAACACTGTCCTAATAACAGTGGTGCAAGTAGAATAATGCCCCTTTCCCACTGCAGCCTTAAAACGGTATTTTGCCGATTTTTGAGGGCAAAATACCGTTTAAGGCTGCAGTGGGAAAGCGCCAGAGTTGAAATACCGTTTAAAGTTAAACGGTAGTTCAACCCATTTTCAGAGCAGGGTTTTAGGCGGTAATCTACCGTTTAAGAGGCAATGGGAATGCCTCTTAAACGGTTTTACCAGCAGATGCAGCGAGGATGGCTCATATTTGAGCCATCATCGCTGAATCTGTATACAGCAGCCGGGCTGAAAGATGCGCGGCTTTCAGTCCAGCTGTCTGCTCCCTCCCTTGCCACCCCCCCCTCCCCGCCCACAGCGTCATATACTCACCACTGCTCACCGTCCCGCTGTCGCTCACCGGCGCCGTCCCGCTGTCGCGCACCGGCGCCGTCCCGCTGTCAATCACCGCCCGGCAGTCCTGATCCCCCGCCCGGCCACACAGGCTGGGCGCTCCGCCCCTCCCGGCCTGCTCGCCACGCCCCCCGCCACGGAGACCTGCTCGCCCCGCCCCCCCTCTGAACACGGAGCCAGAACACGGAACAGTAACGTATATATCAGCCAGTAATATATACATTGCTGGCACAGGCCAGCAATGTATATATTATTGGTACCACTGCACACCAATGATTATTTATCAGCCAGTAATATATACATTGCTGGCACAGGGCAGCAATGTATATATTATTGGTACCACTGCACACCAATGATTATTTATCAGCCAGTAATATATACATTGCTGGCACAGGCCAGCAATGTATATATTACTAGCACCACTGCACACCAATGCTGTAAAAACGTTTTGAAGAGCTAAAACGTTTTACCTGCAATGGGAATGGGACTTAAATGGCATTTCAAACTGTAATCTGCTGCAGTGGGAATGCTAAATACCGTTTAAGATTACCTGTAACTTAAAACGGTTCTGCAGTGGGAAAGCAGCATCAATGTCTCAGTGGTACTGTGGTGCGCGTCAAAAAATGGGCGTGGTTAGGGGCGTAGTCATATGACACGAGGGGGAGTGACTACATGACAAAACTTTAGAACACGATGGCATTTCTGTTTGGGCTTGTGCATTGCATCCTGAACACAAAATGTAGGGGCCAGGATCAAAGTGTAGGAGCCAGACAAACCATAAATAGGGATATTGCACGCCTAAAGCTGGCCATACATCACAAAGATCGATCTTAAGATCGATTGTGCTCATGATTGTGTACAATTTCCCCTGAAATCCCTGGCAGTCCTTGGTGGTTTTTGGACACACAATCTACACACAATCCATCATACAATCAGTCATACAATCCATCTGCTGTATGATTGTGTACACAAGATGTGCACACAATCTGCATACAATCCATCATACAATCAGTCATACAATCCATCTGATGATTGATTGTATGATTTGTGTACACAAGATGTGCGCACAATCTGCATACAATCCATCTTACAATCAATTGAGATTGTATGATTGGGTACAATATCTTTCTGATGTATGGCCACCTTAAGGCGCGCTGCAAAAATCTACACAGGACTGCCTGTTACATGTCACACACCCAATACATATTACCCATGCCATAATGCCCGTTACACATTATGCCACACATTGTAATGCCCATTACACATGACACACACCTCAATACCTATTACAAATAATACCATACACCATAATGCCCATTACACATTATACCAAACACCGTAATGCCCATTACACGTTATATTAAACACAGTAATGCCCATTACACATTATGACACACACACACACACCATAATGCCTGTTATATATGGGATGCTGTCAGCATCCTGTGAGTCAGTAATTTGCAACAAACATTACATTTGTATAGCTGAGACAAACACATACTGTACTAAAAAAAAACACTAAATAAAACATTTAAACTAATTATTACAGTATAGTAATATTGCTGCTGCATGAAGCCCAGCTCACCAGAGAGAAGTTTCAGCAGCCAGAAGGACTTTGTTCTCCCAGCCGGACCCTCAATCTCACAGCAGTCAGCCACTATGGGCTGTAAAGCCTGGTATTTGCGTCCACATCTGTCAGCTGTCCCAGTGATGGTGTGGGCGCCCACCTTCCATGTCAGTGTTCCGGTCTCTCTCAAAGCAAACAGGAGGCTCCATGCGTTGTTCTCCCCTCGTCCCCTCCAGCCCGGTACAGCATGACCTTGTCCAGCACAGCGCAAACCACTCCACCTGTCCACTAGGCTCTAGTCCTCAGTCTATCCAGCAGCAGCTTATCCCCCCACCCGCCCAGCACAGCAGGACACCCCGCTCTGGCTCCTCAACCACCCGGCAATGCAGACGGCCGTGCCCTGATATACAGCGGCGCAGCTGCGGCGGGAAAGCAGGACTTAAAAAAAAAAAAAACGCCCATACAAATGAATGGGAAGCCATTCATTGGCTGAGACCTCTCTCAGCCAATCGCTGATTGGCTAAGAGAGGTCTCAGCCAATGAATGGCTTCCCATTCATTTGTATGGGCGTTTTTTTTTTAAGTCCTGCTCTGCTGCCGCAGCTGTGCCGCTGTATATGAGGGAACCAGGGCGGATTGCCGGAGGGAGGAGGAAACGGATGGACGGACAGGGGCGGATTGGGATTGAAATGCAGCCCGGGAAAAGTATGGTAGCAGCCCTAATGGGGCGGGGTCTTTTAGTGGGCGGGGTCTGTTGAGGGGGCTGGAATTACTCCTCATAAGGCCTGTTTTTGAATTTATCACAATTGCAACCTTCCTTGCATCTTTGCTGAAGTTGCATCTGCACTTCATTGTGCCTGTGACAGATTCCTCTAGTGTAGGTTAGGCTGAGGGAAGGAAGGCTGGGGTTAAGCTACAACATTATTATTATTATTATTATAATTTTATTTATAAGGCGCCACAAGTGTTTCGCAGCGCCGTACAAAGGAACAATACAGGGAGACAAAACTTGGCATAACATTGAATAAATAACAAAAATACAGTACAAATAAAGAGCACCACAGTTCAATACACATTACAGCTTAAATGTAAGTAGTGAGGACCCAATCAACATACAACTAGAGGCTTGAGGCCAATGATGGAGATGAGTATGAAGATGGTCACTGAGTGTTGGATTAAAGGAGAGCTGTGAGTGAAATGTGAAGAGAAGTGGGCTTTGACAACAGGAGGGAAGAGGGCCCTACTCGGAGGAGCTTACAATCTAGTAGGAAGGGGAGACAGACAGATTACAAGAGGTGCAAGCGAGGGGGTGGTGGTTAGATAGCAGGATGTGGTACTTGTTTCCTAGCAGGGCGCCCAGATTTTCTACGTACGGCACCGTAGTGAAATCGGATCGCATCGCATCGTATGCCCTTAATGGCATCCAATCAGATGAGATCCAATTTATTATCTTATCCTATCTTTTTAATGGGCTAAGTCAGAGAATACGTTAAAAAGATAGAAATCGGATCGCATCGCATCGTATGCCCTTAATGGCATCCAATCAGATGAGATCCAATTTATTATCTTATCCTATCTTTTTAATGGGCTAAGTCAGAGAATACATTAAAAAGATAGGATAAGATAAAAAAATCGTATGGCATACAATGAGATGGGATCCAATTTTTTTGATCTTATCCTATCTTTTTAATGGTGAAAGCGCCTAAATACATGTGAAAGATAGGATGCCCCCCACTATCCACGCCACCCCGTAGCGTGGTGAGCACGGTTGACGCCACCCCGCCATCAACGTGAACCCGAAGCGTGGCAAGCGCAGCGAGCCCGCGAGGGGCGGCGGTACGCGTCCTCCGACCTTTTCATGCCCTACTATCCACTAGGGCGTGGAGTGAGAATAGAATAGTGTGGCGAGCGCAGCGAGCCACCGAGCCCGAAGCGTGGCGAGCGAAGCGTGGCGAGCGCAGCGTGCCCCGCGAGGGGACGCGGATACCTTCACAGTTATACGCGTCCCCTCGCGGGCTTCCCAGGTGTCCATGGCGACGCGGACACCTGGGAAGCCCGCGAAGGGACGCGTTTACCTGTGAAGGTATCCGCGTGCGCTCGCCACGCTTCGGGCTCGGTGGCTCGCTGCGCTCGCCACACTATTCTATTCTCACTCCACGCCCTAGTGGATAGTAGGGCATGAAAAGGTCGGAGGACGCGTACCGCCGCCCCTCGCGGGCTCGCTGCGCTCGCCACGCTTCGGGTTCACGTTGATGGCGGGGTGGCGTCAACCGTGCTCGCCACGCTGCGGGGTGGCGTGGATAGTGGGGGGCATCCTATCTTTCACATGTATTTAGGCGCTTTCACCATTAAAAAGATAGGATAAGATAAAAAAAATTGGATCCCATCTCATTGTATGCCATACGATTTTTTTATCTTATCCTATCTTTTTAATGTATTCTCTGACTTAGCCCATTAAAAAGATAGGATAAGATAATAAATTGGATCTCATCTGATTGGATGCCATTAAGGGCATACGATGCGATGCGATCCGATTTCTATCTTTTTAATGTATTCTCTGACTTAGCCCATTAAAAAGATAGGATAAGATAATAAATTGGATCTCATCTGATTGGATGCCATTAAGGGCATACGATGCGATGCGATCCAATTTCCTTACCCTGAATAGCCCACTACGTAAATAGAGTAGTGGGCGCCCTGCTAGGAAACAAGTACCCAGGATGTAAGCAGGCAAGGGGTCGGAGAACCAGCTGGTTTATGCAGTGGAAGGGTACGCTTTGATGAATAGGTGAGTTTTCAGTGCACGTTTGAAGCTTTGCAAGGTCGGGGAGAGTCTAATGGAGTGAGGGAGTGCGTTCCACTGAAGGGGTGCAGCACGGGCAAAGTCCTGGACTCTAGCATGGGAAGCAGTGATCAGGGTGGAGGAGAGACGACAGTCGTCAGCTGACCGTAGAGGGCGGGAGGGTGTATGAATGGAGATGAGGTTAGAGATATATGGAGCAATGGAATTAGAGATGGCCCTGTATGTGAGTGTGAGGTGTTTGAAGAGGATTCTGTAGGGGAATGGAAGCCAGTGCAGATTTTGTTGAAGGGGAGTAGCAGAGTTAGAGCGGCGGGAGAGGAAGATAAGCCTGGCTGCAGCATTGAGGACAGATTGGAGAGGAGCTAGTTGGGATTGAGCGAGGCCAGTGAGAAGAGCATTACAGTAGTCAAGCCGTGAGATGACTAATGAGTGGATGATCAGCTTAGTTGCACTCTGTGAGAGAAAGGGCCTGATGCAAGCAATGTTGCGTAACTGGAACCGGCAAGAATGGGCCAGGGCTTGGATGTGGGGTGCAAAGGAGAGGGAGGAGTCAAGAGTGACACCCAGGCAGCGGAGTTGGGGAACAGAGGAGATGATGGTGCTGTTAACAGTGATAGAGATATTAGTAGGGGGCATAGCTCTGGGTGGGGGAAAGATAATAAGTTCGGTTTTGTCCATATTCAGCTTCAGAAATCGCTCAGACATCCAGGTAGAGATGGCAGCGAGGCAGTTGGAAACTTGAGAGAAAACAGTGGGGGACAGATCAGGAGAGGAGAGGTAGATTTGGGTGTCATCTGCATAGAGGTGATATTGGAAGCCAAAGGAGTTAATGAGTGCACCCAGAGAGGAGGTGTACAGAGAGAACAGAAGGGGGCCAAGGACGGAACCCTGAGGGACCCCGACAGGAAGGATAGAAGGTGGTGAGGTAGAGCCAGAGGCAGAGACTGAGAAGGAACGGTTGAAGAGCTAAGAGGAAAACCAGTTGAAGACTGTGCCAGAGAGGCCAATGTTTTGGAGTGTGTGGAGGAGGAGAGGGTGATCCACAGTGTCAAAGGCAGCAGATAGGTCCAAAAGGATAAGCAGGGAGAAGTGACCCTTGGATTTGGCTGACAGCAGGTCATTGGTGACTTTCACTAGGGCAGTCTCAGTGGAGTGAAGTGGGCGAAAGCCAGATTGAAGGGGATCTAGGATGGAGTGGTCAGACAGGTAGCTGGTGAGACGCCTGTAAACCAGCCGTTCTAGTATTTTAGAGGCAAATGGGAGACGAGAGAGGGTTGGGAGTAAGGCTGCCGGAGGGGGTGGTTAGGATTAGGCTACGGGAGGCGAGGGTAAGGTTAGGCTGCCAGAGGAGACGGTCAGGGCTCGGCTGCCAGAGGGGAGGGTTAGGATTTACTAAGGGAGTGATGTTAGGGTTAGGATGCGCAAGGGGAGGGTTAGGGATAAGCTACTGGAGGGGAAGGTTAGGACAAGGGAGGTGGTCAGGCTACTGGACAGGAGGTTAGGATTAGGCTACTAAAGGAGAGGTATAGACCGTGGGAAGGGAGAAGTTGGGTTAGACTGCAGGAGGTGTTAGGGTTAGACTGTGGGAGGGGGGTTAGGGTGCAAGAGGGTTTGGCAGTGGAAGTCAGGGTTAGGGGGTTTACGCCATAGCAGAGAAGGGTTAGCAGTAGACCCAGCCTCCTCTCCCTCTACCCCCAGCAGTACAGCTTGCCTCCTGTACTCTTTTTTCCCTGCTCCCCGGGCATTCACAGGTGATATCTCCCTGTACAGCCTGCCACCTCCTAATCAGCCTCCCTTCTGCGGTCACAGTGCAGGGATGGATCCCAGCACCATAGCCACCACCCCCACTCACCTTGACTGTTGCTTGTGGCCTGTGTTCAGGGGAGGCAGTAGTCTGAGGCGTCCGTTTCCATGATGGTCCCATGTCAATGAGTCCCTGTAGCTGTTGGTCCTGCTGCCACGCTCCTTAATGAAGCTCTTGCAGTGCAAGAAGGAAAAAAATGCTTTAAATATGACAGACCTCCACTGCACTGACAGCACCCAAAAATGCACACTGACAGCACCCAAACATACACACTGACAGCACCCAAACATACACACTGACAGCACCCAAACATACACACTGACAGCACCCAAACATACACACTGACAGCACCCAAACATACACACTGACAGCACGCATACATGCACACTTACAGCACCCAAACATGCACACTGACAGCACCCAAACATACACACTGACAGCACCCAAACATACACACTGACAGCACCCAAACATACACACTGACAGCACGCATACATGCACACTGACAGCACCCAAACATGCACATTGACAGCACGCAAACATACACACTGACAGCACGCATACATGCACACTGACAGCACCCAAACATAATTACTGACAGCACGCATACATGCACACTGACAGCACGCATACATGCACACTGACGCCACGCAAACATAAACACTGACGGCACACAAACATAAACACTGACAGCAGGCATTCATGCACACTGACTGCACACACTCCATCGCACATTCTGAGCTGTGGTGGGATCTGAGCTGCAGTAGGCTCCGCATCCCCGCACTCGTATACCTCTGGGATGTCACACAGCAGCCGCTGGGTCTGCTTTCTTCAGTTGGACCGGCGTAGCGCACAGATGTTGAGGCCTGGCCACGCCATGCTCGCTCTCTACTGCCCACTGGCATTACACTGTGCAGCTGATGCAAGGAATGTCTGTCAGGAGCAGCAGGCAGCTTCAGGTGCAGGGGAATGGCTGGGAAAATGCAGCATACGCCAGTTGCCCAGTCACCAGAGGGGCTGTGTGTCTGGGCTGGCTGATGAAGCTGTGAAACCAGCCAGGCCGAGGGTCAATGAGACCGGCCCACCAGCAAAAATGTCCCACATCCAAGAAACATCCCACCAATCCGCCCCTGTAGCAAACCCACACATGGCATACATATACACAGCATGCCTGCAAACATACACACACATACACATACACACACACACACAGCATTATTTAATTTACACAAACACATCTACAGTATAGCATAAAAAACATACTGCATACACACAAAGCTACAGAGTGTATTCAAAGACACACACACAGAATATACATGAATGCATACATACATACATACATAAATCACACATAGCAATCACACTTACAGACAGACCACAGGCTGAAGAGGGGAGCAGGCTGGCCTCCGGAGTTTGCTGGAACATAGAGGAAGTGGGCGGAGCTTCTGCTGCTGTCTTCATCTCCCAGGCTGAACTGTCTCTGCTCTGCAAGCCCCGGCTCCTGCTAATGCTGTTCAGCACAGGCTGAACGCTGAGAACCCGGAAACACAGCTGCCGGCAGGTAGTAATCATCATCCGATGCCCTGGGCCCTGACAGGCAGCCTCCAATCTTGCTCTGGTGGGCGGGGCAGTGAGGAGGCGGCTGCTGTTAAGGTCTGAGGACGGAGTTCTGACGGCAGGAGAATGAACGAGGCAAGCTCGACCGTGCTCACGCCGTGCCTCGGCTTAAAGTCACTGCGCAAACCTGCGCATGCGCAGTGACATGCCGGGATTTTGTTATGGCTGTACGGGGTACTGGCGCAATATGTTATAGCGGTACGCCGTACCACCCCGTACCGCCACACTTTCACCCCTGCCTAATAAACAAAAAATGATTTATGTAAGTTACATTATTGGGGGAAATTTACTAAGATGTGTATTCTACTTCCCATGTGATGTTGCTATGGGCAACCAATCAGATCCTGTCTACTATCTTCTAGAGGGTGCTAAATAAAGAAGTAGATTCTGATTGGTTGCCCATAGCAACAACACATGTGAAGTAGAATACATATCTTAGTAATACCCCTTTTACACCAAAAACCCTGATCCGACCCTGGTCTTTGAACGCTGGAGTTTCCAGGGTCTGACCCTGCTTTATACTCCATTTACACAGCACTTCGACCTAGGTCGGACCTGGGTCTGCACCATTTATACTGAACCTGGGTCAGCACTGCCTTTCCTTGTGGATGTCATAAAAAATGCTTGCTCGTTGCCAAGGGGGGTGAAATTGCTTGTTGCCAGGAGGCAACACATTATATATTTATATATATATATATATATATATATACTACTTAAATAAAAATTCTGAAGGGGTAGAGGGGGGAAGCTGCCCCCTGGGGTGCTGGGAGAAGGGGGGTTTCTGTGGCTGCTGATGGGAGGTGGGGGTACCTGTCAGCCTGAGGTCGGAGCCTGAGAGAATGATGTGCGCTGCCCCCTCTGCTTCTGATTCAGGCCCAATATCATACAACTGCGGTCGATGATGGTCGGAGCCAGAGGGGATGATGTGCTGGTGAATCAGGCCCAATATCATACAACTGCGGGTCGCGAAGTTCCTGCGGCGAATGGACAGTCAGTGGCGGGGGTCCCTCCGGCGCATAGGAACTAGTACTAGTTCCCATGCGCTGGAGGGACCGCCGACACTGACTGTCCATTCGCCGCAGGGACCGGCTGCCGAGGGGTGGTACAGCAGCAGCGGCGCACATCATCCCTCCGGCTCCGACCATCATCCCCCGCAGTTGTATGATATTGGGCCTGATTCACCAGCAGCAGCGGCGGCGGCGCACATCATCCCCTCCGGCTCTGACCGCAGGCTGACAGGTACCCCCACCTCCCCTCAGCAGCCGCAGACACCCCCCTTCTCCCAGCACCTGGGGACAGCTTCCCCAGTGCTGCACGCTGTGGACCCGCTGCGGGTGCCTGCACCCGCAGCGGGACCATTTACACCGACCTTTACACGGGTCCTATCCGGGTTCTACCCAGGTCAGGACCTGGGTAGAGGACCCGTGTAAATGGACACGGATATACCCCATTTACACCGCCGATGATCCGGGTCTGACCCGCCGCTGACCCGGATTTTTCGGCGGTGTAAAAGGGGTATAAATTTCCCCCATTGCCTCTCACCCTCACTAACATTTCCTTTCTCTGTAAAATGCAGCACTTGTGCCTAATATAACACAGCAAACACATACAAACAGCAAATATTCTCATTTCCCCTCCTTATTTTAATATATGTTAATTTAGTTATATCAATGCAGGATCCATTGAAATGTACATGATCTAATATTCTGTATTACAGAGCTAAGTAGAACCCAGGACTCACCACAACCCTGGATACAGTTTGACCCTGGACTATTTGGGTGCAGACATGAGTCATTCTTCTACGTGCCTCCTGTAATCAGCATAATTAGCAGCAAGTAATAATGAATAACACTGACACCATACCTCCCAAATTTTCTAGGGTGGGAAGTGGGACCTTCCGCACCCGAGGTGGCGACCGCTCCAGAAAATGGCTGGAGGGGGGCAGGACTGAGCAACATGACCCATTTTTTACATTTTGGGGGAGTGCCCAGCACTCCCTGAACAGACCCGACCAAGACAGTTGAGAGGTACGGATTTACCAAGACTGCTGTGCATTCATCCCCACTAATATGCCCTCTTTTTATAATTCAGTGAGTTTATAGCATTGTCACTGTGGATAATATGTAGAATGGACCCATTTATAAGTGGTAATGCAAAGATTTTGTATGGGCACCCCATTCATAGGACAGGCTTATTGTACTCTCCTCGCCTCTTACAGCCAGAGTTTGTGTAAATTAGTAGTGCCATGGTGATCGGCCTCAGTACAATACTGTATATCCATATAAAATACATTATTAGATCATGTATATGACAGAAAACTTAGTTTATTCCAATGTTTCCTTTTTTTAATATTAAACTTTATTGACAACAACAATATATGCAGAGGGACAGGCTGTTATTGTGATGTCATTATGATGTCACAATGGCTTTGTGCTACATAACCTAGCTCACTGCACAGACAGGTGTCTTTGCTGTAGACTCACTGGACAGTTAGCATCTATTACTCACTGTACAGAGTTAGCAGCTATTACTTGGCGTTTGCTTTTATAGTAATTCGCATCAAGTTAAAAAATATTAATATGGATTCCTCTAATGACAGCTCGGGGGAATCTAGCATTCCGTGGATGGATGAAGAAGAATATAATGAGGAACTACCACCCGCTAATAAGACTGTTTTTTCCGGAACTATGACCGAAGATCTGGGAGAACAACAAAGCGGTGAGCATTTCTATGAGCTTAGACCAGCGACAGCTCCACCAACTGAGGAGGAAACTCTCATGGTGACCAGAGAGAATGGAAAAGTGGAGATTTCAATGTTCGGCGAGACTATCATGCATCGCTTTGACCGCTATGCTCCTCAAAACGGCTGGATGGAAATGCAGATGGAGTACTATGCAATGTGGACCCTCGATGAGAGAGCAGAAAGGGACACCAATGCCACTGATGGGCCTGAAGGTGACACCGGGGAAGGAGATGGTGGCACTTTGGTTGCAGAGACCAATGCCCAACTGGAGGAAGTGGTAGAATCTCTTCCAAATGACACCGTACAGGCCATAGAACACCATGAAAAAGAACTAAGTGCTGAAATAAAGCCTGAAGCCGCTGAACTGAAAGACCTGCAGCATCAGCAGAAAGAGATCCGTGATCAGACCGCACGCTTCTGGAGGCAACGACTGATAAGACGGGTTAGAACATCAGTGCTGAATGTAATCCACAGACGCAATAGGGTCGCGCCCATTGTATGAAGGTTTAAGGGTGAGCTCCAATATATTCCAACTGTTCCTGATGGACCATTATTGTTGGAGCTCTCATACCCATTGGACCCAAGTCATTATAAACCTGAACAGAAAATCCATCTGGGGAATAGGGCTACTGGCGATACCCCATAAAAAAAAATGACATTAAGCAGCCACCTCATGGGTGTGTTGGAAGAGCTGCTAACCCTAACCATACCCAGGGCCGCCGAGAGGTACAATTGAATGGGTGTCATGTGATGCGCGCTCCCATGTACATCACATCGCACAGCACAAAAATGTACATGTCCTGCACATACTTTTTGTACTAGATTGCTCATTGCTTTGCAAAACGGTTGTGATGCGCTGCAAAAGAGTCTAAATTGTATACAATAATTGTACCGTGTATGGGCACCTTAAGTTATATATGGAAGTGAAAAATTAAGAAAGACAAAATTAAACAACCAAAACATTGCCCCAATAAACAAACAAATAAATAAGAAAACACTGCCATGATAAAAAAAATAAAAACAAACACTGTCCTAATAAACAAAAAATGATTTATGTAAGTTACATTATTGGGCGAAATTTACTAAGATGTGTATTCTACTTCCCATGTGATGTTGCTATGGGCAACCAATCAGATCCTGTCTACTATCTTCTAGAGGGTGCTAAATAAAGAAGTAGATTCTGATTGGTTGCCTATAGCAACAACACATGTGAAGTAGAATACATATCTTAGTAATACCCCTTTTACACCAAAAACCCTGATCCGACCCTGGTCTTTGAACGCTGGAGTTTCCAGGGTCTGACCCTGCTTTATACTCCATTTACACAGCACTTCGACCTAGGTCGGACCTGGGTCTGCACCATTTATACTGAACCTGGGTCAGCACTGCCTTTCCTTGTGGATGTCATAAAAAATGCTTGCTCGTTGCCAAGGGGGGTGAAATTGCTTGTTGCCAGGAGGCAACACATTATATATATATATATATATATATATATATATATACTACTTAAATAAAAATTCTGAAGGGGTAGAGGGGGGAAGCTGCCCCCTGGGGTGCTGGGAGAAGGGGGGTTTCTGCGGCTGCTGATGGGAGGTGGGGGTACCGGTCAGCCTGAGGTCGGAGCCTGAAAGGATGATGTGCGCTGCCCCCTCTGCTTCTGAATCAGGCCCAATATCATACAACTGCGGTCGATGATGGTCGGAGCCAGAGGGGATGATGTGCTGGTGAATCAGGCCCAATATCATACAACTGCGGGTCGCGAAGTTCCTGCGGCGAATGGACAGTCAGTGGCGGGGGTCCCTCCGGCGCATAGGAACTAGTACTAGTTCCCATGCGCTGGAGGGACCGCCGACACTGACTGTCCATTCGCCACAGGGACCGGCTGCCGAGGGGTGGTACAGCAGCAGCGGCGCACATCATCCCTCCGGCTCCGACCATCATCCCCCGCAGTTGTATGATATTGGGCCTGATTCACCAGCAGCAGCGGCGCACATCATCCCCTCCGGCTCCGACCGCAGGCTGACAGGTACCCCTACCTCCCCTCAGCAGCCGCAGACACCCCCCTTCTCCCAGCACCTGGGGACAGCTTCCCCAGTGCTGCACACTGTGGACCTGCTGCGGGTGCCTGCACCCGCAGCGGGACCATTTACACCGGCCTTTACACGGGTCCTATCCGGGTTCTACCCAGGTCAGGACCTGGGTAGAGGACCCGTGTAAATGGACACGGATATACCCCATTTACACCGCTGATGATCCGGGTCTGACCCGCAGCTGACCCGGATTTTTCGGCGTGTAAAAGGGGTATAAATTTCCCCCATTGCCTCTCACCCTCACTAACATTTCCTTTCTCTGTAAACTGCAGCACTTGTGCCTAATACAACACAGCAAACACATACAAACAGCAAATATTCTCATTTCCCCTCCTTATTTTAATATATGCTAATTTAGTTATATCAATGCAGGATCCATTGAAATGTACATGATCTAATATTCTGTATTACAGAGCTAAGTAGAACCAAGGACTCACCACAACCCTGGATACAGTTTGACCCTGGACTATTTGGGTGCAGACATGAGTCATTCTTCTACGTGCCTCCTGTAATCAGCATAATTAGCAGCAAGTAATAATGAATAACACTGACACCATACCTCCCAAATTTTCTAGGGTGGGAAGTGGGACCTTCCGCACCCGAGGTGGCGACCGCTCCAGAAAATGGCTGGAGGGGGGCAGGACTGAGCAACATGACCCATTTTTTACATTTTGGGGGAGTGCCCAGCACTCCCTGAACAGACCCCGACCAAGACAGTTGAGAGGTACGGATTTACCAAGACTGCTGTGCATTCATCCCCACTAATATGCCCTCTTTTTATAATTCAGTGAGTTTATAGCATTGTCACTGTGGATAATATGTAGAATGGTCCCATTTATAAGTGGTAATGCAAAGATTTTGTATGGGCACTGCATTCATAGGACAGGCTTATTGTACTCTCCTCGCCTCTTACAGCCAGAGTTTGTGTAAATAAGTAGTGCCATGGTGATCGGCCTCAGTACAATACTGTATGTCCATATAAAATACATTATTAGATCATGTATATGACAGAAAACTTAGTTTATTCCAATGTTTCTTTTTTTAATATTAAACTTTATTGACAACAACAATATATGCAGAGGGACAGGCTGTTATTGTGATGTCATTATGATGTCACAATGGCTTTGTGCTACATAACCTAGCTCACTGCACAGACAGGTGTCTTTGCTGTAGACTCACTGGACAGTTAGCATCTATTACTCACTGTACAGAGTTAGCAGCTATTACTTGGCGTTTGCTTTTATAGTAATTCGCATCAAGTTGAAAAATATTGATATGGATTCCTCTAATGACAGCTCGGGGGAATCTAGCATTCCGTGGATGGATGAAGAAGAATATAATGAGGAACTACCACCCGCTAATAAGACTGTTTTTTCCGGAACTATGACCGAAGATCTGGGAGAACAACAAAGCGGTGAGCATTTCTATGAGCTTAGACCAGCGACAGCTCCACCAACTGAGGAGGAAACTCTCATGGTGACCATAGAGAATGGAAAAGTGGAGATTTCAATGTTCGGCGAGACTATCATGCATCGCTTTGACCGCTATGCTCCTCAAAACGGCTGGATGGAAATGCAGATGGAGTACTATGCAATGTGGACCCTCGATGAGAGAGCAGAAAGGGACGCCAATGCCACTGATGGGCCTGAAGGTGACACCGGGGAAGGAGATGGTGGCAGTTTGGTTGCAGAGACCAATGCCCAACTGGAGGAAGTGGTAGAATCTCTTCCAAATGACACCGTACAGGCCATAGAACACCATGAAAAAGAACTAAGTGCTGAAATAAAGCCTAAAGCCGCTGAACTGAAAGACCTGCAGCATCAGCAGAAAGAGATCCGTGATCAGACCGCACGCTTCTGGTGGCAACGACTGATAAGACGGGTTAGAACATCAGTGCTGAATGTAATCCACAGACGCAATAGGGTCGCGCCCATTGTATGAAGGTTTAAGGGTGATCTCCAATATATTCCAACTGTTCCTGATGGACCATTATTGTTGGAGCTCTCATACCCATTGGACCCAAGTCATTATAAACCTGAACAGAAAATCCATCTGGGGAATAGGGCTACTGGCGATACCCCATAAAAAAAAACGACATTAAGCAGCCACCTCATGGGTGTGTTGGAAGTGCTGCTAACCCTAACCATACCCAGGGCCGCCGAGAGGTACAATTGAATGGGTGTCATGTGATGCGCGCTCCCATGTACATCACATCGCACAGCACAAAAATTTACATGTCCTGCACATACTTTTTGTACTAGATTGCTCATTGCTTTGCAAAACGGATGTGATGCGCTGCAAAAGAGTCTAAATTGTATACAATAATTGTACCGTGTATGGGCACCTTAAGTTATATATGGAAGTGAAAAATTAAGAAAGACAAAATTAAACAACCAAAACATTGCCCCAATAAACAAACAAATAAATAAGAAAACACTGCCATGATAAATAAAATAAAAACAAACACTGTCCTAATAAACAAAAAATGATTTATGTAAGTTACATTATTGGGGGAAATTTACTAAGATGTGTATTCTACTTCCCATGTGATGTTGCTATGGGCAACCAATCAGATCCTGTCTACTATCTTCTAGAGGGTGCTAAATAAAGAAGTAGATTCTGATTGGTTGCCCATAGCAACAACACATGTGAAGTAGAATACATATCTTAGTAATACCCCTTTTACACCCAAAACCCTGATCCGACCCTGGTCTTTGAACGCTGGAGTTTCCAGGGTCTGACCCTGCTTTATACTCCATTTACACAGCACTTCGACCTAGGTCGGACCTGGGTCTGCACTAGGGAAGCCAATCCCAGAGCATTTTTTCAATCCCGGAATTCGGGATTGAAAAATGCCCAATCCCGGGATTCCCGGGATCCCGGGATTGGCTTCCCTAATTAAAAAAAACCCGCCCCGGCCGCCCCGCATATTTACTTACATGTGCAGTGCGGCCGGGCGGGTGTTCGGTGAAGCTGGGAGGGTGGGCGGTCCATTGCTGGAGCCGGGCGGGAGGTGGCCACTTCAGTTCCGGAGCCGGGCAGGGAGGTGTGCGGGCGGCCGGGCGATGACAGGACGGGGCTGCGCAGCTTCTTGGCCTGCGCAGCGTGACCTCTGGCCTCGTCACGCTGCGCAGAGCCACAACGCTGGGACGGGAGTAGCCGGGCAGCGTCTGAGCACTTGCTCAGACGCTGCCGGCATTAGACTGCGCATGCGCAGTCTAATCCCGAAATCCCGGGATTGGAAACTCCAATCCCGGGATTGAAATCCCGGCGTTTTAGGGGCCAAATCCCGGGATCCCGCCGATCCCGGGATTGGCCACCCTAGTCTGCACCATTTATACTGAACCTGGGTCAGCACTGCCTTTCCTTGTGGATGTCATAAAAAATGCTTGCTCGTTGCCAAGGGGGGTTAAATTGCTTGTTGCCAGGAGGCAACACATTTTATATAGATATATATATATATATATATATATATATACTACTTAAATAAAAATTCTGAAGGGGTAGAGGGGGGAAGCTGCCCCCTGGGGTGCTGGGAGAAGGGGGGTTTCTGCGGCTGCTGATGGGAGGTGGGGGTACCTGTCAGCCTGAGGTCGGAGCCTGAGAGGATGATGTGCGCTGCCCCCTCTGCTTCTGAATCAGGCCCAATATCATACAACTGCGGTCGATGATGGTCGGAGCCAGAGGGGATGATGTGCTGGTGAATCAGGCCCAATATCATACAACTGCGGGTCGCGAAGTTCCTGCGGCGAATGGACAGTCAGTGGCGGGGGTCCCTCCGGCGCATAGGAACTAGTACTAGTTCCCATGCGCTGGAGGGACCGCCGACACTGACTGTCTATTCGCCACAGGGACCGGCTGCCGAGGGGTGGTACAGCAGCAGCGGCGCACATTATCCCTCCGGCTCCGACCATCATCCCCCGCAGTTGTATGATATTGGGCCTGATTCACCAGCAGCAGCGGCGCACATCATCCCCTCCGGCTCCGACCGCAGGCTGACAGGTACCCCTACCTCCCCTCAGCAGCCGCAGACACCCCCCTTCTCCCAGCACCTGGGGACAGCTTCCCCAGTGCTGCACGCTGTGGACCTGCTGCGGGTGCCTGCACCCGCAGCGGGACCATTTACACCGGCCTTTACACGGGTCCTATCCAGGTTCTACCCAGGTCAGGACCTGGGTAGAGGACCCGTGTAAATGGACACGTATATACCCCATTTACACCGCCGATGATCCGGGTCTGACCCGCCGCTGACCCGGATTTTTCGGCGTGTAAAAGGGGTATAAATTTCCCCCATTGCCTCTCACCCTCACTAACATTTCCTTTCTCTGTAAACTGCAGCACTTGTGCCTAATACAACACAGCAAACACATACAAACAGCAAATATTCTCATTTCCCCTCCTTATTTTAATATATGCTAATTTAGTTATATCAATGCAGGATCCATTGAAATGTACATGATCTAATATTCTGTATTACAGAGCTAAGTAGAACCAAGGACTCACCACAACCCTGGATACAGTTTGACCCTGGACTATTTGGGTGCAGACATGAGTCATTCTTCTACGTGCCTCCTGTAATCAGCATAATTAGCAGCAAGTAATAATGAATAACACTGACACCATACCTCCCAAATTTTCTAGGGTGGGAAGTGGGACCTTCCGCACCCGAGGTGGCGACCGCTCCAGAAAATGGCTGGAGGGGGGCAGGACTGAGCAACATGACCCATTTTTTACATTTTGGGGGAGTGCCCAGCACTCCCTGAACAGACCCCGACCAAGACAGTTGAGAGGTACGGATTTACCAAGACTGCTGTGCATTCATCCCCACTAATATGCCCTCTTTTTATAATTCAGTGAGTTTATAGCATTGTCACTGTGGATAATATGTAGAATGGTCCCATTTATAAGTGGTAATGCAAAGATTTTGTATGGGCACTGCATTCATAGGACAGGCTTATTGTACTCTCCTCGCCTCTTACAGCCAGAGTTTGTGTAAATAAGTAGTGCCATGGTGATCGGCCTCAGTACAATACTGTATGTCCATATAAAATACATTATTAGATCATGTATATGACAGAAAACTTAGTTTATTCCAATGTTTCTTTTTTTAATATTAAACTTTATTGACAACAACAATATATGCAGAGGGACAGGCTGTTATTGTGATGTCATTATGATGTCACAATGGCTTTGTGCTACATAACCTAGCTCACTGCACAGACAGGTGTCTTTGCTGTAGACTCACTGGACAGTTAGCATCTATTACTCACTGTACAGAGTTAGCAGCTATTACTTGGCGTTTGCTTTTATAGTAATTCGCATCAAGTTGAAAAATATTGATATGGATTCCTCTAATGACAGCTCGGGGGAATCTAGCATTCCGTGGATGGATGAAGAAGAATATAATGAGGAACTACCACCCGCTAATAAGACTGTTTTTTCCGGAACTATGACCGAAGATCTGGGAGAACAACAAAGCGGTGAGCATTTCTATGAGCTTAGACCAGCGACAGCTCCACCAACTGAGGAGGAAACTCTCATGGTGACCATAGAGAATGGAAAAGTGGAGATTTCAATGTTCGGCGAGACTATCATGCATCGCTTTGACCGCTATGCTCCTCAAAACGGCTGGATGGAAATGCAGATGGAGTACTATGCAATTTGGACCCTCGATGAGAGAGCAGAAAGGGACACCAATGCCACTGATGGGCCTGAAGGTGACACCGGGGAAGGAGATGGTGGCAGTTTGGTTGCAGAGACCAATGCCCAACTGGAGGAAGTGGTAGAATCTCTTCCAAATGACACCGTACAGGCCATAGAACACCATGAAAAAGAACTAAGTGCTGAAATAAAGCCTAAAGCCGCTGAACTGAAAGACCTGCAGCATCAGCAGAAAGAGATCCGTGATCAGACCGCACGCTTCTGGTGGCAACGACTGATAAGACGGGTTAGAACATCAGTGCTAAATGTAATCCACAGACGCAATAGGGTCGCGCCCATTGTATGAAGGTTTAAGGGTGAGCTCCAATATATTCCAACTGTTCCTGATGGACCATTATTGTTGGAGCTCTCATACCCATTGGACCCAAGTCATTATAAACCTGAACAGAAAATCCATCTGGGGAAAAGGGCTACTGGCGATACCCCATAAAAAAAAACGACATTAAGCAGCCACCTCATGGGTGTGTTGGAAGTGCTGCTAACCCTAACCATACCCAGACGCTGCCGGCATTAGACTGCGCATGCGCAGTCTAATCCCGAAATCCCGGGATTGGAAACTCCAATCCCGGGATTGAAATCCCGGCGTTTTAGGGGCCAAATCCCGGGATCCCGCCGATCCCGGGATTGGCCACCCTAGTCTGCACCATTTATACTGAACCTGGGTCAGCACTGCCTTTCCTTGTGGATGTCATAAAAAATGCTTGCTCGTTGCCAAGGGGGGTTAAATTGCTTGTTGCCAGGAGGCAACACATTTTATATAGATATATATAGATATATATATATATACTACTTAAATAAAAATTCTGAAGGGGTAGAGGGGGGAAGCTGCCCCCTGGGGTGCTGGGAGAAGGGGGGTTTCTGCGGCTGCTGATGGGAGGTGGGGGTACCTGTCAGCCTGAGGTCGGAGCCTGAGAGGATGATGTGCGCTGCCCCCTCTGCTTCTGAATCAGGCCCAATATCATACAACTGCGGTCGATGATGGTCGGAGCCAGAGGGGATGATGTGCTGGTGAATCAGGCCCAATATCATACAACTGCGGGTCGCGAAGTTCCTGCGGCGAATGGACAGTCAGTGGCGGGGGTCCCTCCGGCGCATAGGAACTAGTACTAGTTCCCATGCGCTGGAGGGACCGCCGACACTGACTGTCTATTCGCCACAGGGACCGGCTGCCGAGGGGTGGTACAGCAGCAGCGGCGCACATCATCCCTCCGGCTCCGACCATCATCCCCCGCAGTTGTATGATATTGGGCCTGATTCACCAGCAGCAGCGGCGCACATCATCCCCTCCGGCTCCGACCGCAGGCTGACAGGTACCCCTACCTCCCCTCAGCAGCCGCAGACACCCCCCTTCTCCCAGCACCTGGGGACAGCTTCCCCAGTGCTGCACGCTGTGGACCTGCTGCGGGTGCCTGCACCCGCAGCGGGACCATTTACACCGGCCTTTACACGGGTCCTATCCAGGTTCTACCCAGGTCAGGACCTGGGTAGAGGACCCGTGTAAATGGACACGTATATACCCCATTTACACCGCCGATGATCCGGGTCTGACCCGCCGCTGACCCGGATTTTTCGGCGTGTAAAAGGGGTATAAATTTCCCCCATTGCCTCTCACCCTCACTAACATTTCCTTTCTCTGTAAACTGCAGCACTTGTGCCTAATACAACACAGCAAACACATACAAACAGCAAATATTCTCATTTCCCCTCCTTATTTTAATATATGCTAATTTAGTTATATCAATGCAGGATCCATTGAAATGTACATGATCTAATATTCTGTATTACAGAGCTAAGTAGAACCAAGGACTCACCACAACCCTGGATACAGTTTGACCCTGGACTATTTGGGTGCAGACATGAGTCATTCTTCTACGTGCCTCCTGTAATCAGCATAATTAGCAGCAAGTAATAATGAATAACACTGACACCATACCTCCCAAATTTTCTAGGGTGGGAAGTGGGACCTTCCGCACCCGAGGTGGCGACCGCTCCAGAAAATGGCTGGAGGGGGGCAGGACTGAGCAACATGACCCATTTTTTACATTTTGGGGGAGTGCCCAGCACTCCCTGAACAGACCCCGACCAAGACAGTTGAGAGGTACGGATTTACCAAGACTGCTGTGCATTCATCCCCACTAATATGCCCTCTTTTTATAATTCAGTGAGTTTATAGCATTGTCACTGTGGATAATATGTAGAATGGTCCCATTTATAAGTGGTAATGCAAAGATTTTGTATGGGCACTGCATTCATAGGACAGGCTTATTGTACTCTCCTCGCCTCTTACAGCCAGAGTTTGTGTAAATAAGTAGTGCCATGGTGATCGGCCTCAGTACAATACTGTATGTCCATATAAAATACATTATTAGATCATGTATATGACAGAAAACTTAGTTTATTCCAATGTTTCTTTTTTTAATATTAAACTTTATTGACAACAACAATATATGCAGAGGGACAGGCTGATATTGTGATGTCATTATGATGTCACAATGGCTTTGTGCTACATAACCTAGCTCACTGCACAGACAGGTGTCTTTGCTGTAGACTCACTGGACAGTTAGCATCTATTACTCACTGTACAGAGTTAGCAGCTATTACTTGGCGTTTGCTTTTATAGTAATTCGCATCAAGTTGAAAAATATTGATATGGATTCCTCTAATGACAGCTCGGGGGAATCTAGCATTCCGTGGATGGATGAAGAAGAATATAATGAGGAACTACCACCCGCTAATAAGACTGTTTTTTCCGGAACTATGACCGAAGATCTGGGAGAACAACAAAGCGGTGAGCATTTCTATGAGCTTAGACCAGCGACAGCTCCACCAACTGAGGAGGAAACTCTCATGGTGACCATAGAGAATGGAAAAGTGGAGATTTCAATGTTCGGCGAGACTATCATGCATCGCTTTGACCGCTATGCTCCTCAAAACGGCTGGATGGAAATGCAGATGGAGTACTATGCAATGTGGACCCTCGATGAGAGAGCAGAAAGGGACACCAATGCCACTGATGGGCCTGAAGGTGACACCGGGGAAGGAGATGGTGGCAGTTTGGTTGCAGAGACCAATGCCCAACTGGAGGAAGTGGTAGAATCTCTTCCAAATGACACCGTACAGGCCATAGAACACCATGAAAAAGAACTAAGTGCTGAAATAAAGCCTAAAGCCGCTGAACTGAAAGACCTGCAGCATCAGCAGAAAGAGATCCGTGATCAGACCGCACGCTTCTGGTGGCAACGACTGATAAGACGGGTTAGAACATCAGTGCTGAATGTAATCCACAGACGCAATAGGGTCGCGCCCATTGTATGAAGGTTTAAGGGTGAGCTCCAATATATTCCAACTGTTCCTGATGGACCATTATTGTTGGAGCTCTCATACCCATTGGACCCAAGTCATTATAAACCTGAACAGAAAATCCATCTGGGGAATAGGGCTACTGGCGATACCCCATAAAAAAAAACGACATTAAGCAGCCACCTCATGGGTGTGTTGGAAGTGCTGCTAACCCTAACCATACCCAGACGCTGCCGGCATTAGACTGCGCATGCGCAGTCTAATCCCGAAATCCCGGGATTGGAAACTCCAATCCCGGGATTGAAATCCCGGCGTTTTAGGGGCCAAATCCCGGGATCCCGCCGATCCCGGGATTGGCCACCCTAGTCTGCACCATTTATACTGAACCTGGGTCAGCACTGCCTTTCCTTGTGGATGTCATAAAAAATGCTTGCTCGTTGCCAAGGGGGGTTAAATTGCTTGTTGCCAGGAGGCAACACATTTTATATAGATATATATAGATATATATATATATACTACTTAAATAAAAATTCTGAAGGGGTAGAGGGGGGAAGCTGCCCCCTGGGGTGCTGGGAGAAGGGGGGTTTCTGCGGCTGCTGATGGGAGGTGGGGGTACCTGTCAGCCTGAGGTCGGAGCCTGAGAGGATGATGTGCGCTGCCCCCTCTGCTTCTGAATCAGGCCCAATATCATACAACTGCGGTCGATGATGGTCGGAGCCAGAGGGGATGATGTGCTGGTGAATCAGGCCCAATATCATACAACTGCGGGTCGCGAAGTTCCTGCGGCGAATGGACAGTCAGTGGCGGGGGTCCCTCCGGCGCATAGGAACTAGTACTAGTTCCCATGCGCTGGAGGGACCGCCGACACTGACTGTCTATTCGCCACAGGGACCGGCTGCCGAGGGGTGGTACAGCAGCAGCGGCGCACATCATCCCTCCGGCTCCGACCATCATCCCCCGCAGTTGTATGATATTGGGCCTGATTCACCAGCAGCAGCGGCGCACATCATCCCCTCCGGCTCCGACCGCAGGCTGACAGGTACCCCTACCTCCCCTCAGCAGCCGCAGACACCCCCCTTCTCCCAGCACCTGGGGACAGCTTCCCCAGTGCTGCACGCTGTGGACCTGCTGCGGGTGCCTGCACCCGCAGCGGGACCATTTACACCGGCCTTTACACGGGTCCTATCCGGGTTCTACCCAGGTCAGGACCTGGGTAGAGGACCCGTGTAAATGGACACGTATATACCCCATTTACACCGCCGATGATCCGGGTCTGACCCGCCGCTGACCCGGATTTTTCGGCGTGTAAAAGGGGTATAAATTTCCCCCATTGCCTCTCACCCTCACTAACATTTCCTTTCTCTGTAAACTGCAGCACTTGTGCCTAATACAACACAGCAAACACATACAAACAGCAAATATTCTCATTTCCCCTCCTTATTTTAATATATGCTAATTTAGTTATATCAATGCAAGATCCATTGAAATGTACATGATCTAATATTCTGTATTACAGAGCTAAGTAGAACCAAGGACTCACCACAACCCTGGATACAGTTTGACCCTGGACTATTTGGGTGCAGACATGAGTCATTCTTCTACGTGCCTCCTGTAATCAGCATAATTAGCAGCAAGTAATAATGAATAACACTGACACCATACCTCCCAAATTTTCTAGGGTGGGAAGTGGGACCTTCCGCACCCGAGGTGGCGACCGCTCCAGAAAATGGCTGGAGGGGGGCAGGACTGAGCAACATGACCCATTTTTTACATTTTGGGGGAGTGCCCAGCACTCCCTGAACAGACCCCAACCAAGACAGTTGAGAGGTACGGATTTACCAAGACTGCTGTGCATTCATCCCCACTAATATGCCCTCTTTTTTAATTCAGTGAGTTTATAGCATTGTCACTGTGGATAATATGTAGAATGGACCCATTTATAAGTGGTAATGCAAAGATTTTGTATGGGCACCGCATTCATAGGACAGGCTTATTGTACTCTCCTCGCCTCTTACAGCCAGAGTTTGGGCCTTATTCTGGTTGGAGCGGCCGGGCCGTACGCGTACGTCCCGGGATTTTTTATGATCTGCGCATGCGTACATTCTCTAATGCGCAGGCGCGACCACTCACCAACGCTTACGGACGGGTCTCTACATGCGAAAAAACCTGTACGCGAGTGTACGGGTATTGGGGGCGGCATAGGGGCGTGAAGAGGGGAGCGGCCGAAATAATGAGGGAAAATGGGCGTAAATATGGGCGTACACGGGGGTGTGCACCAAAAATGAGCGGTGCTACTACCGCACGATCGACTAAGGCACCGTTCATTTCGGACACAAAACAGGCGGCCGCCAACCGCCATCTCAAACCACCCCTACAGATACCGCATGCCAGCGTGCGCCTGAGTTTGCTAATTAACGCTGATTCCTACTCAAACACATACACCTGAATGTAATAAGCAATGCTGCAGTCTATTAAGTACAAACCATGATTTCACTACCTGCAAGCCACACACAGCACTCAAACACATTGGAAGCTTATCTTTCTATACCTCTCGACATTTAAAGGTTTGTTTAATTTAAGGTAAGAATCTTTTTAAGACCTGCTTATATATGCTAAGGTAGCTATTTGCTAAACAGTTAGACACATTCACTACGTGCTTTCATAGACTTTACACAGTAGCACACTCAATCTACACAATCGACATGTGTCAACGTGTTCACTGTAATACAAACATAGGTTTTGTATTTAGGATACAATAACATAAACTACATCTAACACCTACAAAGGATGTTTCAGCAATGTTTTAAGCCCATGACCACTATTTTGCACACAATCTTTGTATAGTACCCAAAATACAGAACTGTACCACTATCTCATCTGCTATGAATTGGATTTGACTACACTCTGGATGTAAGATGCCACCAATCACATTATTGCACTCACATCTCTCTAACAAAGGATTCCTACATCTGCTTATGATACTGTAAAATCATATATATTTAAAAACTTATACATGTTTCTTCACAAGCAATTTTATCATGTTTGGCCCATTCACACATCTTTTTTTAGGGAGGACACATATGCATTCCTCCACAAATTTACCTTTTCACCCTTGTTTGTCTGCCTCACCCACTCCATGAGGAAAGCATTGTTCTGGACCTGCTTTTACCTACTACTGTAGGAGCTACCTCACCTGCACACAAACTGCTTTCTCACCTATTAAGTTGCTCTGCACATGTGCTGACACAAACTAATTAGCAGGGAAAAGTTGGATAGGAACATCTGAATGGCCATGGAGAGGGTTACACATGGGAAACTTCGACCACACTTCAACAAATGTTCAAAAATACCCTGGTCAGTAAGTACACATAAATCTAGTATTTGTTTCACACAAGAAATTACACATACAACAATTTTGATTTAATTGGTAAAATAAATTTATTTGCTGTTCAGCATCACAGCTTATTTCACACTTTAATGTCAGAAATCAAATAAACAAATAAAATAGACACAAAAATAAAAAAAACAGCCAGAACAAGAGGTTGCATATCTCCAAACATGTGTTACCCTGCAAATGCAATAGTGAAAGAAATGGGGACACCAGAATACGTACTGCAACAACCAGGGTGAATACTAAGCAAGATACACACCACCAAAAATGTATCCTGCATTTGTAGAGGTCAAAATAAGAACTTTAATGCCCATGGCACGCAAATGGATAGATGGCCAACTCAGGAAGTGGATGTCCAGTGCAATTTAAACATTTGGGGTCCAACCACAGAGGAAGTGAACCAGGTCTCATTATTTGGGCCCTTTTTTCCCCCTTTTAGATGGGGCCTTGGGGATAGGGGCCTTTGGCTCAGCTGGCTTGCGGCGTCTTCCCCTAGTGGCCACAGGAGGGTCAGCAGAGGTGGAAGGTTGGGGAGCAGCTTGGGGTGGGCCAGCAGATGGGGGATTGTCCCTTAGGGACCTGGCGGTGGTCAGCTGCTCCGCAAGAAGTTCATTCTGGCGGCTGAGGTGTTGGCCAATGCTTAGCATGCCAGCCGCCAGAGTGTCATTAATGCGGTTCAAGTCCTCACACTGCAGCCTGTTTGTGGCCTTCCACTCCGCCAGAAATTCCGCCACCTGCTGTTGACGGATCGCAGCATCCACCCCTTGCTGCTTGATCCTCTCCAGCATCACCAACACGCTCTCATCCCATGTCTCCTGTGGCTGGGGCTGGGGGTGTCTTCTTGGTGGAGGCTGGACCACTTGCTCCACCTGTGGCTCTGCAGAGGAAGATGCTGCCGGTACATCCTGGGTTTCTGCTTCTGCTAGGATAATAATTGAAAACAATGTCACCATCACATACGCACTAAAAAATCTCTTTCAAAATACAATGCATTACTGTGACTTACCATCAAAAGCAGCATCAAAGACCTCCGCCGGGAGCTCACTGTCCATATTGGAGATCCCCCTGACCTCGCCCACATCAATGACGTCCAAGGCGTCCTGCTCCAGGGGGGTATACTCCAAAGTATCGGGCATAGGACCTCTCCCGGTGGACATGCTGTGGTTGTAACGGTCAGTCATCTTCCTCTTCAGTGTACTTTTGAAGTCGGTCCACCTACAAGTTTAAAAATACAAATATCACCATGAGATATGTGCACCACTGTGCTAGTGAACATCATGACTACGTTACATTTCCTAGTGTGGGCGATCTTATGTTTTTTATCCATATGTGTCCCACACACACATTAATGTCTCCATTAGGAGGCATTTCAGTGTCTCATCTCATTCATTAGGCCACTAAATGCACATACATAGATCACTATGCAGAAATGACATCATCCCTGGCCAAATTAGGCACCTCCACCTGTTGTGAAACTACACATTCCACCATAGCTTGACAGTGTGGTTATTATGGAGTCATTTAACTATGGGATGGCATACTGGGATGTGTAGTTTCTCACCAGCTACATGTGCACAGTTTGCTCATTCTTGTTTCAGTTGCATCATATGGAACATGTAAAGGTGGCCATACACGTTACAATTATTGTATACAATATTGTATACAATAATTGTAACGTGTATGGGCACCTTTACAACAACTCTTTCCAAAACACACTTTCTCTTGTCCCATCACATACTTCACATACTTCACATGAGCAGAACTGTGCCCATAACCTCACATCACACCAATGGTGCATGTTTCATATATCAATGTGGGTTATTAGACATGGTTGTGTTCACATGTGACATTGAAGTGTAGCACTATCTACAAACACACCTTTCTATTATTCTCAAAACATACATGTAACATATGTACACACATATGACATTATCAGGGGGACAAACACACTTGCCTTTTCTTCACCGATAGCCAATCTCTGACCACTGGTGACACCTGGTTCACTTCCTCTGTTATCTTGTCCCAAAGGTTTCTCCTTGCACTGGCACCCGGCTTCCTGATTGGCAATTCTATCCATTCCCGTGCTCTGGGCACTAAAATTCTTAATTCGGCCTCTACAAATGCAGGGTTTCTCTTTCTGGTGGTGGTATCCTGCTCAGTCCTCACCCTCGATGTTGCAGCTTGTTTTCTGGTGGCCCCAGTTCTCTCACCATGCACCTGCTGGGTCACACCTGTTTGGAGAGATGCAACCTCTTGTTCTGGCTGGTTGCTTGGCCCTTGTGGAGCTGGTGGAGGTTGAACAGGGCCTGTTACTGAGGGGCCCGCTTGGTCTTGGGTCCTCCTTGTCCTCTCCTGCTCCCTCTGCCTCAACCTTTCAAGCAAGGATTCTGCTCTTGCTCTCTGGAGAGCGTCCTCAGCTGCGGAATCGTCTGAACTAGACATGTTTGCAGCAATTGTGGCCTGCATCTGACTGAATATTTATATGTTAATCTCCCGCCATGAACAAGGGGGCGTATATTTTTCCCCGCATTGTACTTGCTAATTTACGCCGATATTTCCCGCCGATAATTGCCGCTTAAATTACGCAGGTCTCCACGCACCTGATCAATCACCTGTATATGCACATACACAGGTTGTGGAGCATTGTGTTCTGCAGCGTGAAATGTGTGCACCTGTCATTCCAATGATGAGTGTTGTCAGCTGGTATCTGTTGGAGTTCGTGTATGCTTTGTGAGTCACATTTCTAAACATCACGTTATAATGCTTTCCTTACATATGTAATGAGTATGAAATTGTCATACACCAACATGTTGCATTGTGCCCCTTTAAGCAGCGTATTTATAAGTAGACGGTTGCGTGTATTATTTTCCGCACACTGTATATACAGTACGGCTCTCCATGGAAATCGGTGTATTGTGCCCCCTTTAAGCAGCGTATTTATAAGTAGACCGTTGTGTGTATTATTTTTCGCACACTGTATATACAGTTCCTCTCTATACATTGAATGCTTGCTGTTGGTTTTGGTCTGTGTATATCGGAACGGTCCGCGTAAGTTTCTATTCGCATCCAGTTTGTTAATGTAAGAAGGATTAATAAAGTTAATACCAAACAAACAATTTTTTAGACCAATCAGCAAGCACCAAAAGTGATATATGTACCTGCAATTATTAACTGCGCCATTGGCACTATGACTTCAACCAGGGCTAGGCCGTTTTCGACCCAGGAGTTGTTGGCCTTGGTTGAGGTCATGGACCGTCACCTGGGGCCCAGGGGCCCATATGTCAGCAATATGGACAAGCGGCGGGCGTATACTGCTGCCCGCCGCCTAATATACTCCACGACCGGCGTCCGCAGAAGCCTGGGGCAAGTTGAGCGGCGCTGGTCTGACCTGCGCCGGCGGCAGCCAGTTTTGCTCTGCACACTTCGCCGCCATATTGCCCGATGTAAGTTTTTATTACTAGTATGTCTGCGTTTTTTTTGCAAATGTTTTCTGTACTTTTTATAAATATGTTCCTGAGTATGTGGGTGTATATGGGGTGTATATGGGGTGTATACGGGGTGTATAGGGGGTGTATAGGGGGTGTATATGGGTGTATAGGGGGTGTATATGGGGTGTATAGGGGGTGTATAGGGGGTGTATAGGGGGTGTATAGGGGGTGTATATGGGGTGTATAGGAGGTGTATATGGGGTGTATAGGAGGTGTATAGGGGGTGTATAGGGGGTGTATATGGGCTGTATATGGGTGTATAGGGGGTGTATATGGGTGTATATGGGGTGTATATGGGGTGTATAGGGGGTGTATATGGGTGTATAGGGGGTGTATGGGGGGGGTTTAAGTAGTTGCTCAGTTTTTGGGTGTAGCATATCAATTAGTTTGCATGATAAATGTCTGAAATATAACAGCAATGATAATTTGGAAGGTTATGAGCATGACTAATGTGAATTTTTCTTTCCCCCTTTTTTATGAAACCCAATCTTCGATTTCTATGCCATCAACATGAACATTTCAGCACGGGCAAGGGCATGCATGGAAGCCCGGGAGCAGGCAGCCCGGGACCAGGCAGCCCAGGAGCAGGCAGCCCTGGAGCAGCCAGACGAGGAGGAGGAAGAGGAGGAGGAAGAGGAGGAGGAGGAAGAAGAGGAGGAGGAAGAAGAGGAGGAGGAAGAGGAGAAGGAGGAAGAGGAGGAGGAAGAAGAGGAGGAGGAAGAAGAGGAGGAGGAAGAGGAGGAGACAATGGGTCAAGCTGGGGCCCACCCAATTTCGCCATCCCCTTCCCCCACCCCCTCCCCAACCCCCACCCCCACCCCAACCCCCTCCCCTACCCCCACCCACACCCCCTCCCCACCCCATTTCTAACCCCCCTACACCTCTCCACCACCAAACCTCTCCAATCCCCACTCACACCCACTACCTCTATCCAAATTCCCATCCCATCCCCCTTGCTCCTGACCCCCCCAACCACCGCACAGCCAACCAGCGACGACCAGGATGGCTCAAGTAGCCGTAAGTAAATAATGTGTCTAATGTTTACCTACACATTTCTACACATAAACAATCACAACAACCACATATGTGTATCCAACATCAACATTAGTTGCAACATATCACTGCAGGGCGACCATGAGGTGTGTCCTGTCCTTCTCCAGGAACAAGGGTCCCCTTGGTGGTTTTTTTGAGTGTGGCCATGCCTCACCCCTTGAATAATTGACATAACAGTACATCCAATGAGATATCCGACATTAGTGGTGTGGTAGTTATGTGGCTCCAGGTGTTGGGTAACTCCAGTTCCCAGCATGATGTGCAACATAAATGTAGAGATTGTTTTGTTAATAGTGTGTGAGGCCATGCGGATGCATGCTTTACAAACATAGCTGTAGGCCTATAATTTGTACAGCAATGTCCTAAATTTAAAATAGTAAGGAGTGCTTAAGCCACAACAATGTCATAACCCTTAAATAGCACAGCCTAATTGTGAGGTTAGAGGACAGTCCCCCAAAACCAAACTACCAATTGGGATACAGCATACATTCATCCAAGAAGGAGTAATTGAATTAATGTTATTTACTATGTACAGTATGTGTGTGTTAACATATTATTTTTTAGTACTGTGTTTACAGCAGACCCATCTTCAATGTAGTTTAAAAATGTATGTGGCCTTCACACATAACTCTGAACTTTTTATTACGTACAAATACAACAAACATTTGTGTATGTTATATATTCATTTTTTTTTTTATCCCTTCACTACAGACACTGAACAGCAGCAGGAGGAGGTGGCAGCCCTCATGCGGGAGATCGTCCTGACCCTCCTGTATTTACAAATTCTTTTTGGCCTTCTGGAAGCCCGCATTTAATTTATTTTTAAACCCCCCCCCCCCCCCTTATTATTTTTGTTCTAAATAAACGTTTCTATTGTCTTATTAATTGCCTGTGTTTTTAATAATAAATATGTTAGAGGGCTTGTAAGGGTAGGTACATACAGATGTGTAATGTAAGTTATATTTGTAATTTGAGGTGAGGGGTAATGATTGATGTGTGAATGTGTGTGTTTTTGAGTAAAATAACACATAGTGAAAATGCATGAATGTTTAATGTTGTTAGATTAAAACATCACACATAACATCAGGGTAGGTATACATGTTACACATTTTGGACAAACTAATTATGGACATAATTTAGTACATATACAGAAACACCAACATAACTTGATTTAAAAGTAACAGCAATATGGGGACACATAGATAGTGATTAAAATGCCACATTAGAACATAACAAATATACATGTAATGAGGGTTAAAATATTGTTTTATTAGGGTCTTTATTAAGGTAGACAATTGAGTTAATAGAAAACAATAATTGAATAACAAATAGATTAATTAATCAATTGTCAGAATTGTAGTTGAAAGGCAAGATTTGCAGGTCCATATATGTGAAGGGTATGCCAGCGTACACGGACGTACGCTCACTCTCACGAGCGGTGACATAAGCTGAGTTTTCCATTGAAAACAATAGGGACCCGTCCGTGCAAGCTGGCGTACGCTCAGATCTCCGCAAGAAGTCGGTGGGAAGACGGACGAAAGACGTCCGTAAACGGCGCCGTACGCTCAGTTGTACGCCAGTTGTCGGAGTGTAAGGGCTGGCCCGTCCGCGTACGTTGCCGTACGCTCATTTGTACGCCACTCCCCTTCTACGTTGTTTCTGCCCGTACGTAAGCGGCTGATTTGTGGGTGGACTTAACACCAACGGCCGCGTACGGCTAGCGTACGTTTATAGTGAACGTACGCACGTTTGGCCGCACCGATCAGAATAACCTCCTTTGTGTAAATTAGTAGTGCCATGGTGATCGGCCTCAGTACAATACTGTATATCCATATAAAATACATTATTAGATCATGTATATGACAGAAAACTTAGTTTATTCCAATGTTTCTTTTTTTAATATTAAACTTTATTGACAACAACAATATATGCAGAGGGACAGGCTGTTATTGTGATGTCATTATGATGTCACAATGGCTTTGTGCTACATAACCTAGCTCACTGCACAGACAGGTGTCTTTGCTGTAGACTCACTGGACAGTTAGCATCTATTACTCACTGTACAGAGTTAGCAGCTATTACTTGGCGTTTGCTTTTATAGTAATTCGCATCAAGTTAAAAAATATTAATATGGATTCCTCTAATGACAGCTCGGGGGAATCTAGCATTCCGTGGATGGATGAAGAAGAATATAATGAGGAACTACCACCCGCTAATAAGACTGTTTTTTCCGGAACTATGACCGAAGATCTGGGAGAACAACAAAGCGGTGAGCATTTCTATGAGCTTAGACCAGCGACAGCTCCACCAACTGAGGAGGAAACTCTCATGGTGACCAGAGAGAATGGAAAAGTGGAGATTTCAATGTTCGGCGAGACTATCATGCATCGCTTTGACCGCTATGCTCCTCAAAACGGCTGGATGGAAATGCAGATGGAGTACTATGCAATGTGGACCCTCGATGAGAGAGCAGAAAGGGACACCAATGCCACTGATGGGCCTGAAGGTGACACCGGGGAAGGAGATGGTGGCAGTTTGGTTGCAGAGACCAATGCCCAACTGGAGGAAGTGGTAGAATCTCTTCCAAATGACACCGTACAGGCCATAGAACACCATGAAAAAGAACTAAGTGCTGAAATAAAGCCTAAAGCCGCTGAACTGAAAGACCTGCAGCATCAGCAGAAAGAGATCCGTGATCAGACCGCACGCTTCTGGAGGCAACGACTGATAAGACGGGTTAGAACATCAGTGCTGAATGTAATCCACAGACGCAATAGGGTCGCGCCCATTGTATGAAGGTTTAAGGGTGAGCTCCAATATATTCCAACTGTTCCTGATGGACCATTATTGTTGGAGCTCTTATACCCATTGGACCCAAGTCATTATAAACCTGAACAGAAAATCCATCTGGGGAATAGGGCTACTGGCGATACCCCATAAAAAAAAACGACATTAAGCAGCCACCTCATGGGTGTGTTGGAAGTGCTGCTAACCCTAACCATACCCAGGGCCGCCGAGAGGTACAATTGAATGGGTGTCATGTAATGCGCGCTCCCATGTACATCACATCGCACAGCACAAAAATGTACATGTCCTGCACATACTTTTTGTACTAGATTGCTCATTGCTTTGCAAAACGGATGTGATGCGCTGCAAAAGAGTCTAAATTGTATACAATAATTGTACCGTGTATGGGCACCTTAAGTTATATATGGAAGTGAAAAATTAAGAAAGACAAAATTAAACAACCAAAACATTGCCCCAATAAACAAACAAATAAATAAGAAAACACTGCCATGATGAATAAAATAAAAACAAACACTGGGGCAGATGTATGATACGTTGATATGGGGGAGAAGGGGTATTAGCGCACGTTATGTGCACTGATACCGCTTCTCCCCCATGTATGAAGCAGCCAGCGTGCGGTAATGGACAGGGGCGCTATGCGCCCCTGTCCATATCGGCGCTGCTATCAAAATGATAGCAGGCCGAATGTATGAACGGTCAGCATCGCTGACCGTTCCGCACGAAGCCGGCTTTGGCTTCGCCAGCATCAGGCTGGCGAAGCCCTATCTAAACAGCAGGGACAGCGCTGTCCCTGCTGTCAGCTGTGGGCTGCGCTGGGGATCTCGCGTGAACAGCGAGATCCCGCGCATGCCCAGTGCGGCCGGCCGGGGGCCAGGAGATAGCGCATCAGTAAGGGACATCGCCGAAGGGGGGAGTTAACGCTCCCCCGCTTCGGCAGACAAGATGTTAATACATCTTGTCGATGTCCCTTCCTGCTTCGCCTCGCTATTGAGGCGAAGCAGGAAGTATCATAGCGGCGCGATAAGCGCTGCTATGATACATCTGCCCCATTGTCCTAATAAACAAAAAATGATTTATGTAAGTTACATTATTGGGGGAAATTTACTAAGATGTGTATTCTACTTCCCATGTGATGTTGCTATGGGCAACGAATCAGATCCTGTCTACTATCTTCTAGAGGGTGCTAAATAAAGAAGTAGATTCTATTTGGTTGCCCATAGCAACAACACATGTGAAGTAGAATACATATCTTAGTAATACCCATTTTACACCAAAAACCCTGGTACGACCTTGGTCTTTGAACGCTGGAGTTTCCAGGGTCTGACCCTGCTTTATACTCCATTTACACAGCACTTCGACCTGGGTCGGACCTGGGTCTGCACCATTTATACTGAACCTGGGTCAGCACTGCGTTTCCTTGTGGATGTCATAAAAAATGCTTGCTCGTTGCCAAGGGGGGTGAAATTGCTTGTTGCCAGGAGGCAACACATTATATATATATATATATATACTACTTAAATAAAAATTCTGAAGGGGTAGAGGGGGGAAGCTGCCCCCTGGGGTGCTGGGAGAAGGGGGGTTTCTGCGGCTGCTGATGGGAGGTGGGGGTACCTGTCAGCCTGAGGTCGGAGCCTGAGAGGATGATGTGCGCTGCCCCCTCTGCTTCTGAATCAGGCCCAATATCATACAACTGCGGTCGATGATGGTCAGAGCCAGAGGGGATGATGTGCTGGTGAATCAGGCCCAATATTATACAACTGCGGGTCGCGAAGTTCCTGCGGCGAATGGACAGTCAGTGGCGGGGGTCCCTCTGGCGCATAGGAACTAGTACTAGTTCCCATGCGCTGGAGGGACCGCCGACACTGACTGTCCATTCGCCGCAGGGACCGGCTGCCGAGGGGTGGTACAGCAGCAGCGGCGCACATCATCCCTCCGGCTCCGACCATCTTCCCCCGCAGTTGTATGATATTGGGCCTGATTCACCAGCAACAGCGGCGCACATCATCCCCTCCGGCTTCGACCGCAGGCTGAAAGGTACCCCCACCTCCCCTCAGCAGCCGCAGACACCCCCCTTCTCCCAGCACCTGGGGACAGCTTCCCCAGTGCTGCACGCTGTGGACCCGCTGCGGGTGCCTGCACCCGCAGCGGGACCATTTACACCGACCTTTACACGGGTCCTATCCAGGTTCTACCCAGGTCAGGACCTGGGTAGAGGACCCGTGTAAATGGACACGGATATACCCCATTTACACCGCCGATGATCCGGGTCTGACCCACCGCTGACCCGGATTTTTCGGCGGTGTAAAAGGGGTATAAATTTCCCCCATTGCCTCTCACCCTCACTAACATTTCCTTTCTCTGTAAACTGCAGCACTTGTGCCTAATACAACACAGCAAACACATACAAACAGCAAATATTCTCATTTCCCCTCCTTATTTTAATATATGTTAATTTAGTTATATCAATGCAGGATCCATTGAAATGTACATGATCTAATATTCTGTATTACAGAGCTAAGTAAAACCCAGGACTCACCACAACCCTGGATACAGTTTGACCCTGGACTATTTGGGTGCAGACATGAGTCATTCTTCTACGTGCCTCCTGTAATCAGCATAATTAGCAGCAAGTAATAATAATTAACACTGACACCATACCTCCCAAATTTTCTAGGGTGGGAAGTGGGACCTTCCGCACCCGAGGTGGCGACCGCTCCAGAAAATGGCTGGAGGGGGGCAGGACTGAGCAACATGACCCATTTTTTACATTTTGGGGGAGTGCCCAGCACTCCCTGAACAGACCCCGACTAAGACAGTTGAGAGGTACGGATTTACCAAGACTGCTGTGCATTCATCCCCACTAATATGCCCTCTTTTTATAATTCAGTGAGTTTATAGCATTGTCACTGTGGATAATATGTAGAATGGACCTATTTATAAGTGGTAATGCAAAGATTTTATATGGGCACCGCATTCATAGGACAGGCTTATTGTACTCGCCTCTTACAGCCAGAGTTTGTGTAAATTAGTAGTGCCATGGTGATCGGCCAGAGTACAATACTGTATATCCATATAAAATACATTATTAGATCATGTATATGACAGAAAACTTAGTTTATTCCAATGTTTCTTTTTTTTATATTAAACTTTATTGACAACAACAATATATGCAGAGGGACAGGCTGTTATTGTGATGTCATTATGATGTCACAATGGCTTTGTGCTACATAACCTAGCTCACTGCACAGACAGGTGTCTTTGCTGTAGACTCACTGGACAGTTAGCATCTATTACTCACTGTACAGAGTTAGCAGCTATTACTTGGCGTTTGCTTTTATAGTAATTCGCATCAAGTAAAAAAATATTAATATGGATTCCTCTAATGACAGCTCGGGGGAATCTAGCATTCCGTGGATGGATGAAGAAGAATATAATGAGGAACTACCACCCGCTAATAAGACTGTTTTTTCCGGAACTATGACCGAAGATCTGGGAGAACAACAAAGCGGTGAGCATTTCTATGAGCTTAGACCAGCGACAGCTCCACCAACTGAGGAGGAAACTCTCATGGTGACCAGAGAGAATGGAAAAGTGGAGATTTCAATGTTCGGCGAGACTATCATGCATCGCTTTGACCGCTATGCTCCTCAAAACGGCTGGATGGAAATGCAGATGGAGTACTATGCAATGTGGACCCTCGATGAGAGAGCAGAAAGGGACACCAATGCCACTGATGGGCCTGAAGGTGACACCGGGGAAGGAGATGGTGGCAGTTTGGTTGCAGAGACCAATGCCCAACTGGAGGAAGTGGTAGAATCTCTTCCAAATGACACCGTACAGGCCATAGAACACCATGAAAAAGAACTAAGTGCTGAAATAAAGCCTAAAGCCGCTGAACTGAAAGACCTGCAGCATCAGCAGAAAGAGATCCGTGATCAGACCGCACGCTTCTGGAGGCAACGACTGATAAGACGGGTTAGAACATCAGTGCTGAATGTAATCCACAGACGCAATAGGGTCGCGCCCATTGTATGAAGGTTTAAGGGTGAGCTCCAATATATTCCAACTGTTCCTGATGGACCATTATTGTTGGAACTCTCATACCCATTGGACCCAAGTCATTATAAACCTGAACAGAAAATCCATCTGGGGAATAGGGCTACTGGCGATACCCCATAAAAAAAACGACATTAAGCAGCCACCTCATGGGTGTGTTGGAAGAGCTGCTAACCCTAACCATACCCAGGGCCGCCGAGAGGTACAATTGAATGGGTGTCATGTGATGCGCGCTCCCATGTACATCACATCGCACAGCACAAAAATGTACATGTCCTGCACATACTTTTTGTACTAGATTGCTCATTGCTTTGCAAAACGGATGTGATGCGCTGCAAAAGAGTCTAAATTGTATACAATAATTGTACCGTGTATGGGCACCTTAAGTTATATATGGAAGTGAAAAATTAAGAAAGACAAAATTAAACAACCAAAACATTGCCCCAATAAACAAACAAATAAATAAGAAAACACTGCCATGATAAATAAAATAAAAACAAACACTGTCCTAATAACAGTGGTGCAAGTAGAATAAATGTCTCAGTGGTACTGTGGTGCGCGTCAAAAAATGGGCGTGGTTAGGGGCGTAGTCATATGACACGAGGGGGAGTGACTACATGACAAAACTTTAGAACACGATGGCATTTCTGTTTGGGCTTGTGCATTGCATCCTGAACACAAAATGTAGGGGCCAGGATCAAAGTGTAGGAGCCAGACAAACCATAAATAGGGATATTGCACGCCTAAAGCTGGCCATACATCACAAAGATCGATCTTAAGATCGATTGTGCTCATGATTGTGTACAATTTCCCCTGAAATCCCTGGCAGTCCTTGGTGGTTTTTGGACACACAATCTACACACAATCCATCATACAATCAGTCATACAATCCATCTGCTGTATGATTGTGTACACAAGATGTGCACACAATCTGCATACAATCCATCATACAATCAGTCATACAATCCATCTGATGATTGATTGTATGATTTGTGTACACAAGATGTGCGCACAATCTGCATACAATCCATCTTACAATCAATTGAGATTGTATGATTGGGTACAATATCTTTCTGATGTATGGCCACCTTAAGGCGCGCTGCAAAAATCTACACAGGACTGCCTGTTACATGTCACACACCCAATACATATTACCCATGCCATAATGCCCGTTACACATTATGCCACACATTGTAATGCCCATTACACATGACACACACCTCAATACCTATTACAAATAATACCATACACCATAATGCCCATTACACATTATACCAAACACCGTAATGCCCATTACACGTTATATTAAACACTGTAATGCCCATTACACATTATGACACACACACACACACACCATAATGCCTGTTATATATGGGATGCTGTCAGCATCCTGTGAGTCGGTAATTTGCAACAAACATTACATTTGTATAGCTGAGACAAACACATACTGTACTAAAAAAAAACACTAAATAAAACATTTAAACTAATTATTACAGTATAGTAATATTGCTGCTGCATGAAGCCCAGCTCACCAGAGAGAAGTTTCAGCAGCCAGAAGGACTTTGTTCTCCCAGCCGGACCCTCAATCTCACAGCAGTCAGCCACTATGGGCTGTAAAGCCTGGTATTTGCGTCCACATCTGTCAGCTGTCCCAGTGATGGTGTGGGCGCCCACCTTCCATGTCAGTGTTCCGGTCTCTCTCAAAGCAAACAGGAGGCTCCATGCGTTGTTCTCCCCTCGTCCCCTCCAGCCCGGTACAGCATGACCTTGTCCAGCACAGCGCAAACCACTCCACCTGTCCACTAGGCTCTAGTCCTCAGTCTATCCAGCAGCAGCTTATCCCCCCACCCGCCCAGCACAGCAGGACACCCCGCTCTGGCTCCTCAACCACCCGGCAATGCAGACGGCCGTGCCCTGATATACAGCGGCGCAGCTGCGGCGGGAAAGCAGGACTTAAAAAAAAAAAAAACGCCCATACAAATGAATGGGAAGCCATTCATTGGCTGAGACCTCTCTCAGCCAATCGCTGATTGGCTAAGAGAGGTCTCAGCCAATGAATGGCTTCCCATTCATTTGTATGGGCGTTTTTTTTTTTAAGTCCTGCTCTGCTGCCGCATCTGTGCCGCTGTATATGAGGGAACCAGGGCGGATCGCCGGAGGGAGGAGGAAACGGATGGACGGACAGGGGCGGATTGGGATTGAAATGCAGCCCGGGAAAAGTATGGTAGCAGCCCTAATGGGGCGGGGTCTTTTAGTGGGCGGGGTCTGTTGAGGGGGCTGGAATTACTCCTCATAAGGCCTGTTTTTGAATTTATCACAATTGCAACCTTCCTTGCATCTTTGCTGAAGTTGCATCTGCACTTCATTGTGCCTGTGACAGATTCCTCTAGTGTAGGTTAGGCTGAGGGAAGGAAGGCTGGGGTTAAGCTACAACATTATTATTATTATTATTATAATTTTATTTATAAGGCGCCACAAGTGTTTCGCAGCGCCGTACAAAGGAACAATACAGGGAGACAAAACTTGGCATAACATTGAATAAATAACAAAAATACAGTACAAATAAAGAGCACCACAGTTCAATACACATTACAGCTTAAATGTAAGTAGTGAGGACCCAATCAACATACAACTAGAGGCTTGAGGCCAATGATGGAGATGAGTATGAAGATGGTCACTGAGTGTTGGATTAAAGGAGAGCTGTGAGTGAAATGTGAAGAGAAGTGGGCTTTGACAACAGGAGGGAAGAGGGCCCTACTCGGAGGAGCTTACAATCTAGTAGGAAGGGGAGACAGACAGATTACAAGAGGTGCAAGCGAGGGGGTGGTGGTTAGATAGCAGGATGTGGTACTTGTTTCCTAGCAGGGCGCCCAGATTTTCTACGTACGGCACCGTAGTGAAATCGGATCGCATCGCATCGTATGCCCTTAATGGTATCCAATCAGATGAGATCCAATTTATTATCTTATCCTATCTTTTTAATGGGCTAAGTCAGAGAATACGTTAAAAAGATAGAAATCGGATCGCATCGCATCGTATGCCCTTAATGGCATCCAATCAGATGAGATCCAATTTATTATCTTATCCTATCTTTTTAATGGGCTAAGTCAGAGAATACATTAAAAAGATAGGATAAGATAAAAAAATCGTATGGCATACAATGAGATGGGATCCAATTTTTTTGATCTTATCCTATCTTTTTAATGGTGAAAGCGCCTAAATACATGTGAAAGATAGGATGCCCCCCACTATCCACGCCACCCCGTAGCGTGGTGAGCACGGTTGACGCCACCCCGCCATCAACGTGAACCCGAAGCGTGGCAAGCGCAGCGAGCCCGCGAGGGGCGGCGGTACGCGTCCTCCGACCTTTTCATGCCCTACTATCCACTAGGGCGTGGAGTGAGAATAGAATAGTGTGGCGAGCGCAGCGAGCCACCGAGCCCGAAGCGTGGCGAGCGCAGCGAGCCCCGCGAGGGGACGCGGATACCTTCACAGTTATACGCGTCCCCTCGCGGGCTTCCCAGGTGTCCATGGCGACGCGGACACCTGGGAAGCCCGCAAAGGGACGCGTTTACCTGTGAAGGTATCCGCGTCCCCTCGCGGGGCTCGCTGCGCTCGCCACGCTTCGGGCTCGGTGGCTCGCTGCGCTCGCCACACTATTCTATTCTCACTCCACGCCCTAGTGGATAGTAGGGCATGAAAAGGTCGGAGGACGCGTACCGCCGCCCCTCGCGGGCTCGCTGCGCTCGCCACGCTTCGGGTTCACGTTGATGGCGGGGTGGCGTCAACCGTGCTCGCCACGCTACGGGGTGGCGTGGATAGTGGGGGGCATCCTATCTTTCACATGTATTTAGGCGCTTTCACCATTAAAAAGATAGGATAAGATAAAAAAAATTGGATCCCATCTCATTGTATGCCATACGATTTTTTTATCTTATCCTATCTTTTTAATGTATTCTCTGACTTAGCCCATTAAAAAGATAGGATAAGATAATAAATTGGATCTCATCTGATTGGATGCCATTAAGGGCATACGATGCGATGCGATCCGATTTCTATCTTTTTAATGTATTCTCTGACTTAGCCCATTAAAAAGATAGGATAAGATAATAAATTGGATCTCATCTGATTGGATGCCATTAAGGGCATACGATGCGATGCGATCCAATTTCCTTACCCTGAATAGCCCACTACGTAAATAGAGTAGTGGGCGCCCTGCTAGGAAACAAGTACCCAGGATGTAAGCAGGCAAGGGGTCGGAGAACCAGCTGGTTTATGCAGTGGAAGGGTACGCTTTGATGAATAGGTGAGTTTTCAGTGCACGTTTGAAGCTTTGCAAGGTCGGGGAGAGTCTAATGGAGCGAGGGAGTGCGTTCCACTGAAGGGGTGCAGCACGGGCAAAGTCCTGGACTCTAGCATGGGAAGCAGTGATCAGGGTGGAGGAGAGACGACAGTCGTCAGCTGACCGTAGAGGGCGGGAGGGTGTATGAATGGAGATGAGGTTAGAGATATATGGAGCAATGGAATTAGAGATGGCCCTGTATGTGAGTGTGAGGTGTTTGAAGAGGATTCTGTAGGGGAATGGAAGCCAGTGCAGATTTTGTTGAAGGGGAGTAGCAGAGTTAGAGCGGCGGGAGAGGAAGATAAGCCTGGCTGCAGCATTGAGGACAGATTGGAGAGGAGCTAGTTGGGATTGAGCGAGGCCAGTGAGAAGAGCATTACAGTAGTCAAGCCGTGAGATGACTAATGAGTGGATGATCAGCTTAGTTGCACTCTGTGAGAGAAAGGGCCTGATGCGAGCAATGTTGCGTAACTGGAACCGGCAAGAATGGGCCAGGGCTTGGATGTGGGGTGCAAAGGAGAGGGAGGAGTCAAGAGTGACACCCAGGCAGCGGAGTTGGGGAACAGAGGAGATGATGGTGCTGTTAACAGTGATAGAGATATTAGTAGGGGGCATAGCTCTGGGTGGGGGAAAGATAATAAGTTCGGTTTTGTCCATATTCAGCTTCAGAAATCGCTCAGACATCCAGGTAGAGATGGCAGCGAGGCAGTTGGAAACTTGAGAGAAAACAGTGGGGGACAGATCAGGAGAGGAGAGGTAGATTTGGGTGTCATCTGCATAGAGGTGATATTGGAAGCCAAAGGAGTTAATGAGTGCACCCAGAGAGGAGGTGTACAGAGAGAACAGAATGGGGCCAAGGACGGAACCCTGAGGGACCCCGACAGGAAGGATAGAAGGTGGTGAGGTAGAGACAGAGGCAGAGACTGAGAAGGAACGGTTGAAGAGCTAAGAGGAAAACCAGTTGAAGACTGTGCCAGAGAGGCCAATGTTTTGGAGTGTGTGGAGGAGGAGAGGGTGATCCACAGTGTCAAAGGCAGCAGATAGGTCCAAAAGGATAAGCAGGGAGAAGTGACCCTTGGATTTGGCTGACAGCAGGTCATTGGTGACTTTCACTAGGGCAGTCTCAGTGGAGTGAAGTGGGCGAAAGCCAGATTGAAGGGGATCTAGGATGGAGTGGTCAGACAGGTAGCTGGTGAGACGCCTGTAAACCAGCCGTTCTAGTATTTTAGAGGCAAATGGGAGACGAGAGAGGGTTGGGAGTAAGGCTGCCGGAGGGGGTGGTTAGGATTAGGCTACGGGAGGCGAGGGTAAGGTTAGGCTGCCAGAGGAGACGGTCAGGGCTCGGCTGCCAGAGGGGAGGGTTAGGATTTACTACGGGAGTGATGTTAGGGTTAGGATGCGCAAGGGGAGGGTTAGGGATAAGCTACTGGAGGGGAAGGTTAGGACAAGGGAGGTGGTCAGGCTACTGGACAGGAGGTTAGGATTAGGCTACTAAAGGAGAGGTATAGACCGTGGGAAGGGAGAAGTTGGGTTAGACTGCAGGAGGTGTTAGGGTTAGACTGTGGGAGGGGGGTTAGGGTGCAAGAGGGTTTGGCAGTGGAAGTCAGGGTTAGGGGGTTTACGCCATAGCAGAGAAGGGTTAGCAGTAGACCCAGCCTCCTCTCCCTCTACCCCCAGCAGTACAGCTTGCCTCCTGTACTCTTTTTTCCCTGCTCCCCGGGCATTCACAGGTGATATCTCCCTGTACAGCCTGCCACCTCCTAATCAGCCTCCCTTCTGCGGTCACAGTGCAGGGATGGATCCCAGCACCATAGCCACCACCCCCACTCACCTTGACTGTTGCTTGTGGCCTGTGTTCAGGGGAGGCAGTAGTCTGAGGCGTCCGTTTCCATGATGGTCCCATGTCAATGAGTCCCTGTAGCTGTTGGTCCTGCTGCCACGCTCCTTAATGAAGCTCTTGCAGTGCAAGAAGGAAAAAAATGCTTTAAATATGACAGACCTCCACTGCACTGACAGCACCCAAAAATGCACACTGACAGCACCCAAACATACACACTGACAGCACCCAAACATACACACTGACAGCACCCAAACATACACACTGACAGCACCCAAACATACACACTGACAGCACCCAAACATACACACTGACAGCACGCATACATGCACACTTACAGCACCCAAACATGCACACTGACAGCACCCAAACATACACACTGACAGCACCCAAACATACACACTGACAGCACCCAAACATACACACTGACAGCACCCAAACATACACACTGACAGCACGCATACATGCACACTGACAGCACCCAAACATGCACAATGACAGCACGCAAACATACACACTGACAGCACGCATACATGCACACTGACAGCACCCAAACATAATTACTGACAGCACGCATACATGCACACTGACAGCACGCATACATGCACACTGACGCCACGCAAACATAAACACTGACGGCACACAAACATAAACACTGACAGCAGGCATTCATGCACACTGACTGCACACACTCCATCGCACATTCTGAGCTGTGGTGGGATCTGAGCTGCAGTAGGCTCCGCATCCCCGCACTCGTATACCTCTGGGATGTCACACAGCAGCCGCTGGGTCTGCTTTCTTCAGTTGGACCGGCGTAGCGCACAGATGTTGAGGCCTGGCCACGCCATGCTCGCTCTCTACTGCCCACTGGCATTACACTGTGCAGCTGATGCAAGGAATGTCTGTCAGGAGCAGCAGGCAGCTTCAGGTGCAGGGGAATGGCTGGGAAAATGCAGCATACGCCAGTTGCCCAGTCACCAGAGGGGCTGTGTGTCTGGGCTGGCTGATGAAGCTGTGAAACCAGCCAGGCCGAGGGTCAATGAGACCGGCCCACCAGCAAAAATGTCCCACATCCAAGAAACATCCCACCAATCCGCCCCTGTAGCAAACCCACACATGGCATACATATACACAGCATGCCTGCAAACATACACACACATACACATACACACACACACACACACAGCATTATTTAATTTACACAAACACATCTACAGTATAGCATAAAAAACATACTGCATACACACAAAGCTACAGAGTGTATTCAAAGACACACACACAGAATATACATGAATGCATACATACATACATACATACATAAATCACACATAGCAATCACACTTACAGACAGACCACAGGCTGAAGAGGGGAGCAGGCTGGCCTCCGGAGTTTGCTGGAACATAGAGGAAGTGGGCGGAGCTTCTGCTGCTGTCTTCATCTCCCAGGCTGAACTGTCTCTGCTCTGCAAGCCCCGGCTCCTGCTAATGCTGTTCAGCACAGGCTGAACGCTGAGAACCCGGAAACACAGCTGCCGGCAGGTAGTAATCATCATCCGATGCCCTGGGCCCTGACAGGCAGCCTCCAATCTTGCTCTGGTGGGCGGGGCAGTGAGGAGGCGGCTGCTGTTAAGGTCTGAGGACGGAGTTCTGACGGCAGGAGAGTGAACGAGGCAAGCTCGACCGTGCTCACGCCGTGCCTCGGCTTAAAGTCACTGCGCAAACCTGCGCATGCGCAGTGACATGCCGGGATTTTGTTATGGCTGTACGGGGTACTGGCGCAATATGTTATAGCGGTACGCCGTACCACCCCGTACCGCCACACTTTCACCCCTGCCTAATAAACAAAAAATGATTTATGTAAGTTACATTATTGGGGGAAATTTACTAAGATGTGTATTCTACTTCCCATGTGATGTTGCTATGGGCAACCAATCAGATCCTGTCTACTATCTTCTAGAGGGTGCTAAATAAAGAAGTAGATTCTGATTGGTTGCCCATAGCAACAACACATGTGAAGTAGAATACATATCTTAGTAATACCCCTTTTACACCAAAAACCCTGATCCGACCCTGGTCTTTGAACGCTGGAGTTTCCAGGGTCTGACCCTGCTTTATACTCCATTTACACAGCACTTCGACCTAGGTCGGACCTGGGTCTGCACCATTTATACTGAACCTGGGTCAGCACTGCCTTTCCTTGTGGATGTCATAAAAAATGCTTGCTCGTTGCCAAGGGGGGTGAAATTGCTTGTTGCCAGGAGGCAACACATTATATATTTATATATATATATATATATATACTACTTAAATAAAAATTCTGAAGGGGTAGAGGGGGGAAGCTGCCCCCTGGGGTGCTGGGAGAAGGGGGGTTTCTGTGGCTGCTGATGGGAGGTGGGGGTACCTGTCAGCCTGAGGTCGGAGCCTGAGAGAATGATGTGCGCTGCCCCCTCTGCTTCTGAATCAGGCCCAATATCATACAACTGCGGTCGATGATGGTCGGAGCCAGAGGGGATGATGTGCTGGTGAATCAGGCCCAATATCATACAACTGCGGGTCGCGAAGTTCCTGCGGCGAATGGACAGTCAGTGGCGGGGGTCCCTCCGGCGCATAGGAACTAGTACTAGTTCCCATGCGCTGGAGGGACCGCCGACACTGACTGTCCATTCGCCGCAGGGACCGGCTGCCGAGGGGTGGTACAGCAGCAGCGGCGCACATCATCCCTCCGGCTCCGACCATCATCCCCCGCAGTTGTATGATATTGGGCCTGATTCACCAGCAGCAGCGGCGGCGGCGCACATCATCCCCTCCGGCTCCGACCGCAGGCTGACAGGTACCCCCACCTCCCCTCAGCAGCCGCAGACACCCCCCTTCTCCCAGCACCTGGGGACAGCTTCCCCAGTGCTGCACGCTGTGGACCCGCTGCGGGTGCCTGCACCCGCAGCGGGACCATTTACACCGACCTTTACACGGGTCCTATCCGGGTTCTACCCAGGTCAGGACCTGGGTAGAGGACCCGTGTAAATGGACACGGATATACCCCATTTACACCGCCGATGATCCGGGTCTGACCCGCCGCTGACCCGGATTTTTCGGCGGTGTAAAAGGGGTATAAATTTCCCCCATTGCCTCTCACCCTCACTAACATTTCCTTTCTCTGTAAAATGCAGCACTTGTGCCTAATATAACACAGCAAACACATACAAACAGCAAATATTCTCATTTCCCCTCCTTATTTTAATATATGTAAATTTAGTTATATCAATGCAGGATCCATTGAAATGTACATGATCTAATATTCTGTATTACAGAGCTAAGTAGAACCCAGGACTCACCACAACCCTGGATACAGTTTGACCCTGGACTATTTGGGTGCAGACATGAGTCATTCTTCTACGTGCCTCCTGTAATCAGCATAATTAGCAGCAAGTAATAATGAATAACACTGACACCATACCTCCCAAATTTTCTAGGGTGGGAAGTGGGACCTTCCGCACCCGAGGTGGCGACCGCTCCAGAAAATGGCTGGAGGGGGGCAGGACTGAGCAACATGACCCATTTTTTACATTTTGGGGGAGTGCCCAGCACTCCCTGAACAGACCCGACCAAGACAGTTGAGAGGTACGGATTTACCAAGACTGCTGTGCATTCATCCCCACTAATATGCCCTCTTTTTATAATTCAGTGAGTTTATAGCATTGTCACTGTGGATAATATGTAGAATGGACCCATTTATAAGTGGTAATGCAAAGATTTTGTATGGGCACCCCATTCATAGGACAGGCTTATTGTACTCTCCTCGCCTCTTACAGCCAGAGTTTGTGTAAATTAGTAGTGCCATGGTGATCGGCCTCAGTACAATACTGTATATCCATATAAAATACATTATTAGATCATGTATATGACAGAAAACTTAGTTTATTCCAATGTTTCCTTTTTTTAATATTAAACTTTATTGACAACAACAATATATGCAGAGGGACAGGCTGTTATTGTGATGTCATTATGATGTCACAATGGCTTTGTGCTACATAACCTAGCTCACTGCACAGACAGGTGTCTTTGCTGTAGACTCACTGGACAGTTAGCATCTATTACTCACTGTACAGAGTTAGCAGCTATTACTTGGCGTTTGCTTTTATAGTAATTCGCATCAAGTTAAAAAATATTAATATGGATTCCTCTAATGACAGCTCGGGGGAATCTAGCATTCCGTGGATGGATGAAGAAGAATATAATGAGGAACTACCACCCGCTAATAAGACTGTTTTTTCCGGAACTATGACCGAAGATCTGGGAGAACAACAAAGCGGTGAGCATTTCTATGAGCTTAGACCAGCGACAGCTCCACCAACTGAGGAGGAAACTCTCATGGTGACCAGAGAGAATGGAAAAGTGGAGATTTCAATGTTCGGCGAGACTATCATGCATCGCTTTGACCGCTATGCTCCTCAAAACGGCTGGATGGAAATGCAGATGGAGTACTATGCAATGTGGACCCTCGATGAGAGAGCAGAAAGGGACACCAATGCCACTGATGGGCCTGAAGGTGACACCGGGGAAGGAGATGGTGGCACTTTGGTTGCAGAGACCAATGCCCAACTGGAGGAAGTGGTAGAATCTCTTCCAAATGACACCGTACAGGCCATAGAACACCATGAAAAAGAACTAAGTGCTGAAATAAAGCCTAAAGCCGCTGAACTGAAAGACCTGCAGCATCAGCAGAAAGAGATCCGTGATCAGACCGCACGCTTCTGGAGGCAACGACTGATAAGACGGGTTAGAACATCAGTGCTGAATGTAATCCACAGACGCAATAGGGTTGCGCCCATTGTATGAAGGTTTAAGGGTGAGCTCCAATATATTCCAACTGTTCCTGATGGACCATTATTGTTGGAGCTCTCATACCCATTGGACCCAAGTCATTATAAACCTGAACAGAAAATCCATCTGGGGAATAGGGCTACTGGCGATACCCCATAAAAAAAAATGACATTAAGCAGCCACCTCATGGGTGTGTTGGAAGAGCTGCTAACCCTAACCATACCCAGGGCCGCCGAGAGGTACAATTGAATGGGTGTCATGTGATGCGCGCTCCCATGTACATCACATCGCACAGCACAAAAATGTACATGTCCTGCACATACTTTTTGTACTAGATTGCTCATTGCTTTGCAAAACGGATGTGATGCGCTGCAAAAGAGTCTAAATTGTATACAATAATTGTACCGTGTATGGGCACCTTAAGTTATATATGGAAGTGAAAAATTAAGAAAGACAAAATTAAACAACCAAAACATTGCCCCAATAAACAAACAAATAAATAAGAAAACACTGCCATGATAAATAAAATAAAAACAAACACTGTCCTAATAAACAAAAAATGATTTATGTAAGTTACATTATTGGGCGAAATTTACTAAGATGTGTATTCTACTTCCCATGTGATGTTGCTATGGGCAACCAATCAGATCCTGTCTACTATCTTCTAGAGGGTGCTAAATAAAGAAGTAGATTCTGATTGGTTGCCTATAGCAACAACACATGTGAAGTAGAATACATATCTTAGTAATACCCCTTTTACACCAAAAACCCTGATCCGACCCTGGTCTTTGAACGCTGGAGTTTCCAGGGTCTGACCCTGCTTTATACTCCATTTACACAGCACTTTGACCTAGGTCGGACCTGGGTCTGCACCATTTATACTGAACCTGGGTCAGCACTGCCTTTCCTTGTGGATGTCATAAAAAATGCTTGCTCGTTGCCAAGGGGGGTGAAATTGCTTGTTGCCAGGAGGCAACACATTATATATATATATATATATATATACTACTTAAATAAAAATTCTGAAGGGGTAGAGGGGGGAAGCTGCCCCCTGGGGTGCTGGGAGAAGGGGGGTTTCTGCGGCTGCTGATGGGAGGTGGGGGTACCGGTCAGCCTGAGGTCGGAGCCTGAAAGGATGATGTGCGCTGCCCCCTCTGCTTCTGAATCAGGCCCAATATCATACAACTGCGGTCGATGATGGTCGGAGCCAGAGGGGATGATGTGCTGGTGAATCAGGCCCAATATCATACAACTGCGGGTCGCGAAGTTCCTGCGGCGAATGGACAGTCAGTGGCGGGGGTCCCTCCGGCGCATAGGAACTAGTACTAGTTCCCATGCGCTGGAGGGACCGCCGACACTGACTGTCCATTCGCCACAGGGACCGGCTGCCGAGGGGTGGTACAGCAGCAGCGGCGCACATCATCCCTCCGGCTCCGACCATCATCCCCCGCAGTTGTATGATATTGGGCCTGATTCACCAGCAGCAGCGGCGCACATCATCCCCTCCGGCTCCGACCGCAGGCTGACAGGTACCCCTACCTCCCCTCAGCAGCCGCAGACACCCCCCTTCTCCCAGCACCTGGGGACAGCTTCCCCAGTGCTGCACGCTGTGGACCTGCTGCGGGTGCCTGCACCCGCAGCGGGACCATTTACACCGGCCTTTACACGGGTCCTATCCGGGTTCTACCCAGGTCAGGACCTGGGTAGAGGACCCGTGTAAATGGACACGGATATACCCCATTTACACCGCTGATGATCCGGGTCTGACCCGCAGCTGACCCGGATTTTTCGGCGTGTAAAAGGGGTATAAATTTCCCCCATTGCCTCTCACCCTCACTAACATTTCCTTTCTCTGTAAACTGCAGCACTTGTGCCTAATACAACACAGCAAACACATACAAACAGCAAATATTCTCATTTCCCCTCCTTATTTTAATATATGCTAATTTAGTTATATCAATGCAGGATCCATTGAAATGTACATGATCTAATATTCTGTATTACAGAGCTAAGTAGAACCAAGGACTCACCACAACCCTGGATACAGTTTGACCCTGGACTATTTGGGTGCAGACATGAATCATTCTTCTACGTGCCTCCTGTAATCAGCATAATTAGCAGCAAGTAATAATGAATAACACTGACACCATACCTCCCAAATTTTCTAGGGTGGGAAGTGGGACCTTCCGCACCCGAGGTGGCGACCGCTCCAGAAAATGGCTGGAGGGGGGCAGGACTGAGCAACATGACCCATTTTTTACATTTTGGGGGAGTGCCCAGCACTCCCTGAACAGACCCCGACCAAGACAGTTGAGAGGTACGGATTTACCAAGACTGCTGTGCATTCATCCCCACTAATATGCCCTCTTTTTATAATTCAGTGAGTTTATAGCATTGTCACTGTGGATAATATGTAGAATGGTCCCATTTATAAGTGGTAATGCAAAGATTTTGTATGGGCACTGCATTCATAGGACAGGCTTATTGTACTCTCCTCGCCTCTTACAGCCAGAGTTTGTGTAAATAAGTAGTGCCATGGTGATCGGCCTCAGTACAATACTGTATGTCCATATAAAATACATTATTAGATCATGTATATGACAGAAAACTTAGTTTATTCCAATGTTTCTTTTTTTAATATTAAACTTTATTGACAACAACAATATATGCAGAGGGACAGGCTGTTATTGTGATGTCATTATGATGTCACAATGGCTTTGTGCTACATAACCTAGCTCACTGCACAGACAGGTGTCTTTGCTGTAGACTCACTGGACAGTTAGCATCTATTACTCACTGTACAGAGTTAGCAGCTATTACTTGGCGTTTGCTTTTATAGTAATTCGCATCAAGTTGAAAAATATTGATATGGATTCCTCTAATGACAGCTCGGGGGAATCTAGCATTCCGTGGATGGATGAAGAAGAATATAATGAGGAACTACCACCCGCTAATAAGACTGTTTTTTCCGGAACTATGACCGAAGATCTGGGAGAACAACAAAGCGGTGAGCATTTCTATGAGCTTAGACCAGCGACAGCTCCACCAACTGAGGAGGAAACTCTCATGGTGACCATAGAGAATGGAAAAGTGGAGATTTTAATGTTCGGCGAGACTATCATGCATCGCTTTGACCGCTATGCTCCTCAAAACGGCTGGATGGAAATGCAGATGGAGTACTATGCAATGTGGACCCTCGATGAGAGAGCAGAAAGGGACACCAATGCCACTGATGGGCCTGAAGGTGACACCGGGGAAGGAGATGGTGGCAGTTTGGTTGCAGAGACCAATGCCCAACTGGAGGAAGTGGTAGAATCTCTTCCAAATGACACCGTACAGGCCATAGAACACCATGAAAAAGAACTAAGTGCTGAAATAAAGCCTAAAGCCGCTGAACTGAAAGACCTGCAGCATCAGCAGAAAGAGATCCGTGATCAGACCGCACGCTTCTGGTGGCAACGACTGATAAGACGGGTTAGAACATCAGTGCTGAATGTAATCCACAGACGCAATAGGGTCGCGCCCATTGTATGAAGGTTTAAGGGTGAGCTCCAATATATTCCAACTGTTCCTGATGGACCATTATTGTTGGAGCTCTCATACCCATTGGACCCAAGTCATTATAAACCTGAACAGAAAATCCATCTGGGGAATAGGGCTACTGGCGATACCCCATAAAAAAAAACGACATTAAGCAGCCACCTCATGGGTGTGTTGGAAGTGCTGCTAACCCTAACCATACCCAGGGCCGCCGAGAGGTACAATTGAATGGGTGTCATGTGATGCGCGCTCCCATGTACATCACATCGCACAGCACAAAAATGTACATGTCCTGCACATACTTTTTGTACTAGATTGCTCATTGCTTTGCAAAACGGATGTGATGCGCTGCAAAAGAGTCTAAATTGTATACAATAATTGTACCGTGTATGGGCACCTTAAGTTATATATGGAAGTGAAAAATTAAGAAAGACAAAATTAAACAACCAAAACATTGCCCCAATAAACAAACAAATAAATAAGAAAACACTGCCATGATAAATAAAATAAAAACAAACACTGTCCTAATAAACAAAAAATGATTTATGTAAGTTACATTATTGGGGGAAATTTACTAAGATGTGTATTCTACTTCCCATGTGATGTTGCTATGGGCAACCAATCAGATCCTGTCTACTATCTTCTAGAGGGTGCTAAATAAAGAAGTAGATTCTGATTGGTTGCCCATAGCAACAACACATGTGAAGTAGAATACATATCTTAGTAATACCCCTTTTACACCCAAAACCCTGATCCGACCCTGGTCTTTGAACGCTGGAGTTTCCAGGGTCTGACCCTGCTTTATACTCCATTTACACAGCACTTCGACCTAGGTCGGACCTGGGTCTGCACTAGGGAAGCCAATCCCAGAGCATTTTTTCAATCCCGGAATTCGGGATTGAAAAATGCCCAATCCCGGGATTCCCGGGATCCCGGGATTGGCTTCCCTAATTAAAAAAAACCCGCCCCGGCCGCCCCGCATATTTACTTACATGTGCAGTGTGGCCGGGCGGGTGTTCGGTGAAGCTGGGAGGGTGGGCGGTCCATTGCTGGAGCCGGGCGGGAGGTGGCCACTTCAGTTCCGGAGCCGGGCAGGGAGGTGTGCGGGCGGCCGGGCGATGACAGGACGGGGCTGCGCAGCTTCTTGCCCTGCGCAGCGTGACCTCTGGCCTCGTCACGCTGCGCAGAGCCACAACGCTGGGACGGGAGTAGCCGGGCAGCGTCTGAGCACTTGCTCAGACGCTGCCGGCATTAGACTGCGCATGCGCAGTCTAATCCCGAAATCCCGGGATTGGAAACTCCAATCCCGGGATTGAAATCCCGGCGTTTTAGGGGCCAAATCCCAGGATCCCGCCGATCCCGGGATTGGCCACCCTAGTCTGCACCATTTATACTGAACCTGGGTCAGCACTGCCTTTCCTTGTGGATGTCATAAAAAATGCTTGCTCGTTGCCAAGGGGGGTTAAATTGCTTGTTGCCAGGAGGCAACACATTTTATATAGATATATATATATATATATATCTATATATATACTACTTAAATAAAAATTCTGAAGGGGTAGAGGGGGGAAGCTGCCCCCTGGGGTGCTGGGAGAAGGGGGGTTTCTGCGGCTGCTGATGGGAGGTGGGGGTACCTGTCAGCCTGAGGTCGGAGCCTGAGAGGATGATGTGCGCTGCCCCCTCTGCTTCTGAATCAGGCCCAATATCATACAACTGCGGTCGATGATGGTCGGAGCCAGAGGGGATGATGTGCTGGTGAATCAGGCCCAATATCATACAACTGCGGGTCGCGAAGTTCCTGCGGCGAATGGACAGTCAGTGGCGGGGGTCCCTCCGGCGCATAGGAACTAGTACTAGTTCCCATGCGCTGGAGGGACCGCCGACACTGACTGTCTATTCGCCACAGGGACCGGCTGCCGAGGGCTGGTACAGCAGCAGCGGCGCACATCATCCCTCCGGCTCCGACCATCATCCCCCGCAGTTGTATGATATTGGGCCTGATTCACCAGCAGCAGCGGCGCACATCATCCCCTCCGGCTCCGACCGCAGGCTGACAGGTACCCCTACCTCCCCTCAGCAGCCGCAGACACCCCCCTTCTCCCAGCACCTGGGGACAGCTTCCCCAGTGCTGCACGCTGTGGACCTGCTGCGGGTGCCTGCACCCGCAGTGGGACCATTTACACCGGCCTTTACACGGGTCCTATCCGGGTTCTACCCAGGTCAGGACCTGGGTAGAGGACCCGTGTAAATGGACACGTATATACCCCATTTACACCGCCGATGATCCGGGTCTGACCCGCCGCTGACCCGGATTTTTCGGCGTGTAAAAGGGGTATAAATTTCCCCCATTGCCTCTCACCCTCACTAACATTTCCTTTCTCTGTAAACTGCAGCACTTGTGCCTAATACAACACAGCAAACACATACAAACAGCAAATATTCTCATTTCCCCTCCTTATTTTAATATATGCTAATTTAGTTATATCAATGCAGGATCCATTGAAATGTACATGATCTAATATTCTGTATTACAGAGCTAAGTAGAACCAAGGACTCACCACAACCCTGGATACAGTTTGACCCTGGACTATTTGGGTGCAGACATGAGTCATTCTTCTACGTGCCTCCTGTAATCAGCATAATTAGCAGCAAGTAATAATGAATAACACTGACACCATACCTCCCAAATTTTCTAGGGTGGGAAGTGGGACCTTCCGCACCCGAGGTGGCGACCGCACCAGAAAATGGCTGGAGGGGGGCAGGACTGAGCAACATGACCCATTTTTTACATTTTGGGGGAGTGCCCAGCACTCCCTGAACAGACCCCGACCAAGACAGTTGAGAGGTACGGATTTACCAAGACTGCTGTGCATTCATCCCCACTAATATGCCCTCTTTTTATAATTCAGTGAGTTTATAGCATTGTCACTGTGGATAATATGTAGAATGGTCCCATTTATAAGTGGTAATGCAAAGATTTTGTATGGGCACTGCATTCATAGGACAGGCTTATTGTACTCTCCTCGCCTCTTACAGCCAGAGTTTGTGTAAATAAGTAGTGCCATGGTGATCGGCCTCAGTACAATACTGTATGTCCATATAAAATACATTATTAGATCATGTATATGACAGAAAACTTAGTTTATTCCAATGTTTCTTTTTTTAATATTAAACTTTATTGACAACAACAATATATGCAGAGGGACAGGCTGTTATTGTGATGTCATTATGATGTCACAATGGCTTTGTGCTACATAACCTAGCTCACTGCACAGACAGGTGTCTTTGCTGTAGACTCACTGGACAGTTAGCATCTATTACTCACTGTACAGAGTTAGCAGCTATTACTTGGCGTTTGCTTTTATAGTAATTCGCATCAAGTTGAAAAATATTGATATGGATTCCTCTAATGACAGCTCGGGGGAATCTAGCATTCCGTGGATGGATGAAGAAGAATATAATGAGGAACTACCACCCGCTAATAAGACTGTTTTTTCCGGAACTATGACCGAAGATCTGGGAGAACAACAAAGCGGTGAGCATTTCTATGAGCTTAGACCAGCGACAGCTCCACCAACTGAGGAGGAAACTCTCATGGTGACCATAGAGAATGGAAAAGTGGAGATTTCAATGTTCGGCGAGACTATCATGCATCGCTTTGACCGCTATGCTCCTCAAAACGGCTGGATGGAAATGCAGATGGAGTACTATGCAATGTGGACCCTCGATGAGAGAGCAGAAAGGGACACCAATGCCACTGATGGGCCTGAAGGTGACACCGGGGAAGGAGATGGTGGCAGTTTGGTTGCAGAGACCAATGCCCAACTGGAGGAAGTGGTAGAATCTCTTCCAAATGACACCGTACAGGCCATAGAACACCATGAAAAAGAACTAAGTGCTGAAATAAAGCCTAAAGCCGCTGAACTGAAAGACCTGCAGCATCAGCAGAAAGAGATCCGTGATCAGACCGCACGCTTCTGGTGGCAACGACTGATAAGACGGGTTAGAACATCAGTGCTGAATGTAATCCACAGACGCAATAGGGTCGCGCCCATTGTATGAAGGTTTAAGGGTGAGCTCCAATATATTCCAACTGTTCCTGATGGACCATTATTGTTGGAGCTCTCATACCCATTGGACCCAAGTAATTATAAACCTGAACAGAAAATCCATCTGGGGAATAGGGCTACTGGCGATACCCCATAAAAAAAAACGACATTAAGCAGCCACCTCATGGGTGTGTTGGAAGTGCTGCTAACCCTAACCATACCCAGACGCTGCCGGCATTAGACTGCGCATGCGCAGTCTAATCCCGAAATCCCGGGATTGGAAACTCCAATCCCGGGATTGAAATCCCGGCGTTTTAGGGGCCAAATCCCGGGATCCCGCCGATCCCGGGATTGGCCACCCTAGTCTGCACCATTTATACTGAACCTGGGTCAGCACTGCCTTTCCTTGTGGATGTCATAAAAAATGCTTGCTCGTTGCCAAGGGGGGGTAAATTGCTTGTTGCCAGGAGGCAACACATTTTATATAGATATATATAGATATATATATATATACTACTTAAATAAAAATTCTGAAGGGGTAGAGGGGGGAAGCTGCCCCCTGGGGTGCTGGGAGAAGGGGGGTTTCTGCGGCTGCTGATGGGAGGTGGGTGTACCTGTCAGCCTGAGGTCGGAGCCTGAGAGGATGATGTGCGCTGCCCCCTCTGCTTCTGAATCAGGCCCAATATCATACAACTGCAGTCGATGATGGTCGGAGCCAGAGGGGATGATGTGCTGGTGAATCAGGCCCAATATCATACAACTGCGGGTCGCGAAGTTCCTGCGGCGAATGGACAGTCAGTGGCGGGGGTCCCTCCGGCGCATAGGAACTAGTACTAGTTCCCATGCGCTGGAGGGACCGCCGACACTGACTGTCTATTCGCCACAGGGACCGGCTGCCGAGGGGTGGTACAGCAGCAGCGGCGCACATCATCCCTCCGGCTCCGACCATCATCCCCCGCAGTTGTATGATATTGGGCCTGATTCACCAGCAGCAGCGGCGCACATCATCCCCTCCGGCTCCGACCGCAGGCTGACAGGTACCCCTACCTCCCCTCAGCAGCCGCAGACACCCCCCTTCTCCCAGCACCTGGGGACAGCTTCCCCAGTGCTGCACGCTGTGGACCTGCTGCGGGTGCCTGCACCCGCAGCGGGACCATTTACACCGGCCTTTACACGGGTCCTATCCGGGTTCTACCCAGGTCAGGACCTGGGTAGAGGACCCATGTAAATGGACACGTATATACCCCATTTACACCGCCGATGATCCGGGTCTGACCCGCCGCTGACCCGGATTTTTCGGCGTGTAAAAGGGGTATAAATTTCCCCCATTGCCTCTCACCCTCACTAACATTTCCTTTCTCTGTAAACTGCAGCACTTGTGCCTAATACAACACAGCAAACACATACAAACAGCAAATATTCTCATTTCCCCTCCTTATTTTAATATATGCTAATTTAGTTATATCAATGCAAGATCCATTGAAATGTACATGATCTAATATTCTGTATTACAGAGCTAAGTAGAACCAAGGACTCACCACAACCCTGGATACAGTTTGACCCTGGACTATTTGGGTGCAGACATGAGTCATTCTTCTACGTGCCTCCTGTAATCAGCATAATTAGCAGCAAGTAATAATGAATAACACTGACACCATACCTCCCAAATTTTCTAGGGTGGGAAGTGGGACCTTCCGCACCCGAGGTGGCGACCGCTCCAGAAAATGGCTGGAGGGGGGCAGGACTGAGCAACATGACCCATTTTTTACATTTTGGGGGAGTGCCCAGCACTCCCTGAACAGACCCCAACCAAGACAGTTGAGAGGTACGGATTTACCAAGACTGCTGTGCATTCATCCCCACTAATATGCCCTCTTTTTTAATTCAGTGAGTTTATAGCATTGTCACTGTGGATAATATGTAGAATGGACCCATTTATAAGTGGTAATGCAAAGATTTTGTATGGGCACCGCATTCATAGGACAGGCTTATTGTACTCTCCTCGCCTCTTACAGCCAGAGTTTGGGCCTTATTCTGGTTGGAGCGGCCGGGCCGTACGCGTACGTCCCGGGATTTTTTATGATCTGCGCATGCGTACATTCTTTAATGCGCAGGCGCGACCACTCACCAACGCTTACGGACGGGTCTCTACATGCGAAAAAACCTGTACGCGAGTGTACGGGTATTGGGGGCGGCATAGGGGCGTGAAGAGGGGAGCGGCCGAAATAATGAGGGAAAATGGGCGTAAATATGGGCGTACACGGGGGTGTGCACCAAAAATGAGCGGTGCTACTACCGCACGATCGACTAAGGCACCGTTCATTTCGGACACAAAACAGGCGGCCGCCAACCGCCATCTCAAACCACCCCTACAGATACCGCATGCCAGCGTGCGCCTGAGTTTGCTAATTAACGCTGATTCCTACTCAAACACATACACCTGAATGTAATAAGCAATGCTGCAGTCTATTAACCCCTTCCCGACATTTGACGTACATTTACGTCATGGTCGGGAAGCACTTCCCGACACATGGCGTAAATGTACGTCATGGATTTAAACTGTCACCGCGTCTATAGACGCGGTGACAGTTTCAACATGTCTGCTGTCCCTGACAGCAGACATGTCCGTGCATGCCCAGGGGGGGCTGCGATGCCGCCCCCCCGTCGGCGATCGCTGTGATTGGCTGTTCAGTGTGAACAGCCATTCACAGCGTTTTCCTGTGTCACCGGCGAATAACGTTCGCCGGTGACACGGGATCAGAGGTGATTGGTGCTGTAAAGTACAGCACCAATCACCGCGGGGTGTAAGGGTGACACTGGTGTCACCCCACCTCACCCCGCCCGCCCCCAAAGGCCGTGATTGGTCCGTCGGACCGACGGACCAATCACAGCCAAGGAGGGGGATTTAAACTAACGGTGACTGCACTGCAGACGCCATTCCGGTCTGGAATAGCGTGCAGTGCGGTCACCGTACCCCCCTGCCGCCATACTGACCAGAACCTTGCTCCATACTTACCTGATCGCTGCTTCATCACTGCTTCCTGGATCCTGTTGCTACTTGTGCCTTCCTGTGCTGTGAAATTGTGCTGCTGCAGTGTAATAGCTAGATAGAGAGATAGATAGAGAGATAGAGAGAGATAGAGAGAGATAGAGAGAGATAGAGAGAGATAGAGAGAGATAGAGAGAGATAGAGAGAGAGATAGTGTCAGAGAGTGCTATATTTTGTGCTGCTGCAGTGTGATATAGTTATAGATAGAGAGAGAGAGAGAGATAGAGAGAGAGAGATAGATAGAGAGGCCTAGTGACAGAGTGCTATATTTTGTGCTGCTGCAGTGTGATAGTTATAGAGAGATAGAGAGAGATAGAGAGAGATAGTGACAGATTGTGCTATATATTTTTTATATAACTGACTGCTGCCCCCTCCTTTTGTGCTGATCAGTATAAATTAACTGATCAGCAACTTTTTGGGGGCGCAGGTTTTTTTTTATATATAGATATACCTGTCAGTGCTGCTGCTGCAGTGTCATAGAGTGATAGATAGTGAGAGATAGAGAGATAGAGAGAGATAGTGACAGAGAGTGATAGAGAGTGCTAAATTTTGTGTCTGCTGCCCCCGCCTTTTGTGCTGATCACTATATCTGAGGTGATCAGCAACTTTTTTGGGGGTACAGAGGTTTTTTTTTTTTTATATATACCTGTCAGTTGCACCAAAGGTTGTGCACCTGCTGCACCTCACTGGTAATCAGTGTCGCATCACTGATCACCTTTTTTTTTGTGTGTGTTCTGTGGGGTCTTTTTTTTTATTTATTTTTTACACACACTGTGATTTTGTGGGTGTCCTGTGGCCGCTGTGCGCTGATCAGTGACGTACATCACTGATCATCTTTTTCGGCACAGGGTTGATCTATTTTTTTTTTTTTTTTGATCAAATTCCTGTTGCCTTTGAGCGCTGTTCAGTGACAGACGTTACTGACCAACATCTGTGCTCAATTTTTGGCGCAGGACCTTTTTTTTTTTTTTTTTAACCCCTTAAATTTTTTATTTTTAACCCCTTCATTTTTTTTTTTTTATTGGTATAAAGTATTTTTTTTTTTCTGCACTACATACACACTACACACTACATACCCCCCGGATTGAAATAAAGTTTGTACCCCCCCCTACACTATACACGTGTTGAAACATTTCACTACCAGTAACACAAAAATAAAAATGGCATCCCAAATGTCCTCCCAAATGTCCTCCCAAATGTCCTCCCAGTCATCCAGGAGAATGTATTCAGTGGAGGAGGCATATGCCATGCTTGCTTCTGACTCTGACACAGCCAGTGATGCAAGCGGGGAATTTGAAGGATTTGCCTTAAGCTCCTCTTCCTCCTCTGGTGATGAGGGACCCCCTCAAAGACGCCCCCGTAGAGCAGCTGAGACCCCCCCCCCAATAATTGATCTCGTATGGACCCCACCACCAGACAATTTTGAGCCCCAGGTTCCTGAGTTTTTGGCCATGCCAGGAATCCAATTTGATTCCACAGGTCTCAGAGAAATTGACTTTTTCAAATTATTTTTCTCTGATGATTTTATAAATTTAATGGTGGACCAAACTAATTTATATGCCCAGCAGTTTATTGCTCAAAACCCCACGTCATCATTTGCTAGGTGGACCCCTGTAGATGCAGTAGAGATGATGACGTTTTGGGGTCTGGTGTTTCATATGGGCATAGTAAAAAAGCCAGAAATTAGGCAATATTGGAGTACAGATGTTCTGTACAGTACTCCATTTTACCGTATGGCCATGACCCGGACTCGATTTGAGACAATTCTTAAATTTATACATTACACCGATAATGCACAGTGCCCACCCAGAGATGATCCCACCTTTGACCGGCTATTCAAAGTCAGGCCGGTCATTGATCATTTCAGTGCCAAATTTGAAGAGGTGTACATCCCTGAAAAATTTATTTGTATCGACGAGTCCCTTATACATTTTAAAGGAAGGGTTAAATTCCGCCAGTACCTTCCCAGTAAGAGGGCAAGGTATGGCATAAAAATGTATAAACTGTGTGAAAGCACCTCAGGGTACACCCACAGGTTTAGGGTTTATGAAGGGAAGGATTCAAGAATTGAACCACCAGAATGCCCCCCCTCCCTCGTAGGTGTTAGTGGGAAAATTGTCTGGGATTTAGTGCACCCCTTCCTGGATAAAGGTTATCACCTCTATGTGGATAACTTTTACACCAGCATCCCCCTGTTTAAGGCCCTTGGTTCAAGAGGTACAGCAGCTTGCGGTACTGTGCGCAAGAACCAAAGAGGCCTCCCAAAAACGCACATTGCCCAAGTAATGAGAAGGGGTGAAAGCAGGGGAATATGCAACGAAAATATGTTGTTGGTCAAATATAAGGACAAGAGGGATGTCCTTATACTGACAACAATTCACGGAGACAGTACCACCTCCATCCCTGTACGAGGTACCAGTACCCACACCTCCAAACCTAATTGTATCCTGGATTACAATAGGTACATGGGCGGAGTGGATCTTTCAGATCAGGTACTGAAGCCGTACAGTGCCCTGCGGAAAACAAAAATCTGGTACAAGAAGGTGGCCGTGTATATCATCCAGATGGCACTGTATAACGCTTACGTGCTATTCCGTTCTACCGGCCAGAGGGGGACATTTATGCACTTTCAAGAGGAAGTCATAAAGGGCCTAATATTTGGGAACCAGCAGGCAGAGGGCCCCAGTACTTCTAGTACTGGTCCCCGTATTGTACCAGGGCAGCATTTTCCTGATGAAATCCCCTCCACTGGAAAAAAGGGCAGGACACAAAAAAGGTGCAAAGTTTGCTATAAAAAGGGAATAAGAAAGCAAACTATTTTCCAGTGTGACACTTGCCCCGACAAACCCGGCCTATGTATAAAGGAGTGTTTTAAAATATACCACACATCTATGGAATATTAGGTTCATAATTTCACCGTGCTTCGGGGGTCTTGCTAATGCCACATAGCACCCACCATTCATTCCACCAGAATCTGAGCCGCAAAATCCAAAAATCACTCCTTCCCTTCTGAGTCCTGCCATGCACCCAACTGGTATTTTTTGGTCACATGTGAGGCATTGCCGTACTTGGGAGAAATTGGGGCACAGATTTTGGGGTGCTTTTTCTCCTTCATTCCTTGTGAAAATGAAAAATTTTGAGCCAGAACTGCATTTTTGTGTAAAAAAATGTAATTTTTCATGTTCACTGCCCACTTGTATCAAAATTGGTGAAACCCCTGGGGGTTTGAAATGTACACTATACCCCTAGATGAATTCCCTGAGGGGTGTAGTTTGCAAAATTGGGTCACTTGTGGGGGGGTTCCACTGTATTGGTGCTTTGGGGGTCTTGCTAATGCGACATAGCACCCACCATCATTCCACCAGAATTTGTGCTGCAAAATCCAAATATCACTCCTTCCCTTCTGAGTCCTGCCACTTTTTGGTCACACATGAGGCATTGCCATACTCGGGAGAAATTGGGGCACAGATTTTGGGGTGCTTTGTCTCCTTCATACCTTCTGAAAATGAAAAATTTTGAGCCATAACTGCATTTTTGTGTAAAAAAATGTAATTTTTCATGTTCACTGCCCACTTGTATCAAAATTGGTGAAACCCCTGGGGGTTTGAAATGTACACTATACCCCTAGATGAATTCCCTGAGGGGTGTAGTTTGCAAAATGGGGTCACTTGTGGGGGGGTTCCACTGTCTTGGTGCTTGGGGGGTCTTGCTAATGCGACATAGCACCCACCAAAATTCCACCAGAATCTGAGCTGTAAAATCCAAAAATCACTCCTTCCCTTCTGAGTCCTGCCATGCACCCAACTGGTATTTTTTGGTCACATGTGAGGCATTGCCGTACTCGGGAGAAATTGGGGCACAGATTTTGGGGTGCTTTTTCTCCTTCATTCCTTGTGAAAATGAAAAATTTTGAGCCAGAACTGCATTTTTGTGTAAAAAAATGTAATTTTTCATGTTCACTGCCCACTTGTATCAAAATTGGTGAAACCCCTGGGGGTTTGAAATGTACACTATACCCCTAGATGAATTCCCTGAGGGGTGTACTTTGCAAAATGGGGTGACTTGTGGGGGGGTTCCACTGTATTGGTGCAACATAGCACCCACCATTCATTCCACCAAAATCTGTGCTGCAAAATCCAAAAATCACTCCTTCCCTTCTGAGTCCTGCCATGCACCCAACTGGTACTTTTTGGTCACATGTGAGGCATTGCCGTACTCGGGAGAAATTGGGGCACAGATTTTGGGGTGCTTTTTCTCCTTCATACCTTCTGAAAATGAAAAATTTTGAGCCAGAACTGCATTTTTGTGTAAAAAAATGTAATTTTTCATGTTCACTGCCCACTTGTATCAAAATTGGTGAAACCCCTGGGGGTTTGAAATGTACACTATACCCCTAGATGAATTCCCTTAGGGGTGTAGTTTGCAAAATGGGGTCACTTGTGGGGGGGTTCCACTGTCTTGGTGCTTGGGGGGTCTTGCTAATGCGACATAGCACCCACCAAAATTCCACCAGAATCTGAGCTGTAAAATCCAAAAATCACTCCTTCCCTTCTGAGTCCTGCCATGCACCCAACTGGTATTTTTTGGTCACATGTGAGGCATTGCCGTACTCGGGAGAAATTGGGGCACAGATTTTGGGGTGCTTTTTCTCCTTCATTCCTTGTGAAAATGAAAAATTTTGAGCCAGAACTGCATTTTTGTGTAAAAAAATGTAATTTTTCATGTTCACTGCCCACTTGTATCAAAATTGGTGAAACCCCTGGGGGTTTGAAATGTACACTATACCCCTAGATGAATTCCCTGAGGGGTGTAGTTTGCAAAATGGGGTCACTTGTGGGGGGGTTCCACTGTATTGGTGCTTGGGGGGTCTTGCTAATGCGACATAGCACCCACCAAAATTCCACCAGAATCTGAGCTGCAAAATCCAAAAATCACTCCTTCCCTTCTGAGTCCTGCCATGCACCCAACTGGTATTTTTTGGTCACATGTGAGGCATTGCCGTACTCGGGAGAAATTGGGGCACAGATTTTGGGGTGCTTTTTCTCCTTCATTCCTTGTGAAAATGAAAAATATTGAGCCAGAACTGCATTTTTGTGTAAAAAAATGTAATTTTTCATGTTCACTGCCCACTTGTATCAAAATTGGTGAAACCCCTGGGGGTTTGAAATGTACACTATACCCCTAGATGAATTCCCTGAGGGGTGTAGTTTGCAAAATGGGGTCACTTGTGGGGGGGTTCCACTGTATTGGTGCAACATAGCACCCACCATTCATTCCACCAAAATCTGTGCTGCAAAATCCAAAAATCACTCCTTCCCTTCTGAGTCCTGCCATGCACCCAACTGGTACTTTTTGGTCACATGTGAGGCATTGCCATACTCGGGAGAAATTGGGGCACAGATTTTGGGGTGCTTTTTCTCCTTCATACCTTCTGAAAATGAAAAATTTTGAGCCAGAACTGCATTTTTGTGTAAAAAAATGTAATTTTTCATTTTCACTGCCCACTTGTATCAAAATTGGTGAAACCCCTGGGGGTTTGAAATGTACACTATACCCCTAGATGAATTCCCTGAGGGGTGTAGTTTGCAAAATGGGGTCACTTGTGGGGGGGTTCCACTGTCTTGGTGCTTGGGGGGTCTTGCTAATGCGACATAGCACCCACCAAAATTCCACCAGAATCTGAGCTGCAAAATCCAAAAATCACTCCTTCCCTTCTGAGTCCTGCCATGCACCCAACTGGTATTTTTTGGTCACATGTGAGGCATTGCCGTACTCGGGAGAAATTGGGGCACAGATTTTGGGGTGCTTTTTCTCCTTCATTCCTTGTGAAAATGAAAAATATTGAGCCAGAACTGCATTTTTGTGTAAAAAATTTAATTTTTCATTTTCACTGCCCAGTTGGACCACAATTGGTGAAACCCCTGGGGGTTTGAAATGTACACTATACCCCTAGATGAATTCCCTGAGGGGTGTAGTTTGCAAAATGGGGTCACTTGTGGGGGGGTTCCTAAATTTTAGCATCTTATGGTGCCTAGAAACCTACATGGTGCCTAAAAAATAATCTCATAAAAAGGAGGCTCCAAAATCAAGTAGTTGCTCCTTCTATTATGAAGCCTGTGGTTTGGTCAACGTGCACACTAGGGCCACATATAGGATATTTATGAAAACAAAAGAATTGGGGGAATCAATTTTTAGTCACATTTCTCTAGTAAAATGTACTGTGTTCCTTAGAAAAATGTATTAAAATTGCAAATCTGCAAAAAAAATGAAATTTTGAAATTTCACCTACACTTTGTTTTAATTCCTGTGAAACACCTAAAGGGTTAACAAACTTCCAAAATGCTGTTTTGAATACTGTGAGGGGTGCAGTTTTTGAAATGGCATCATTTATGGGGGTGTCTCACATACAAGTCCCTCAAAGTCACATCAGAACTGAACTGGTCCCTAAAAAAATCAGTGTTTGAAATTTTCTTGAAAATTTGAGAATTTGCTATTCATATTGTAAGCCTCCTAGTGTCCAAAAAAATTAAAAGGAAGTTGAAATAATGATGGAAACATAAAGTAGACATATGGTCTATGTTAGTTATTAACTATTTTGAGTGGTAAGATTATTTGTCTCACAAGCAGAAAATTTAACATTTTGCAAATCGCTAAATTTTCCATTTTTTCACGACATTTTGGTATTTTTCACAAAAAAACACAGACTGTATCGACCCAAATTTACCACTAATTTGAAGTACAATGTGTCACGAAAAAACAATCTCAAAATCACTGGGATAAGTAAAAGCAAAAAAAAGTTATCCCCACTTAAGTGAGACATGTCAGATTTGAAAAAAATGGCTCTGTCAGGAACGCAAAAACTAGCTCTGTCAGGAAGGGGTTAAAGAGCAGAGTACCCAACACTGCAAATACTCATATGAAATGGGTTCCCACCTATATCCATTGTGACAGCTGTTAAATGGGGAGGCGTGCCCAGCACTCCCTGAACAGACCCCAACCAAGACAGTTGAGAGGTACGGATTTACCAAGACTGCTGTGCATTCATCCCCACTAATATGCCCTCTTTTTTAATTCAGTGAGTTTATAGCATTGTCACTGTGGATAATATGTAGAATGGACCCATTTATAAGTGGTAATGCAAAGATTTTGTATGGGCACCGCATTCATAGGACAGGCTTATTGTACTCTCCTCGCCTCTTACAGCCAGAGTTTGGGCCTTATTCTGGTTGGAGCGGCCGGGCCGTACGCGTACGTCCCGGGATTTTTTATGATCTGCGCATGCGTACATTCTCTAATGCGCAGGCGCGACCACTCACCAACGCTTACGGACGGGTCTCTACATGCGAAAAAACCTGTACGCGAGTGTACGGGTATTGGGGGCGGCATAGGGGCGTGAAGAGGGGAGCGGCCGAAATAATGAGGGAAAATGGGCGTAAATATGGGCGTACACGGGGGTGTGCACCAAAAATGAGCGGTGCTACTACCGCACGATCGACTAAGGCACCGTTCATTTCGGACACAAAACAGGCGGCCGCCAACCGCCATCTCAAACCACCCCTACAGATACCGCATGCCAGCGTGCGCCTGAGTTTGCTAATTAACGCTGATTCCTACTCAAACACATACACCTGAATGTAATAAGCAATGCTGCAGTCTATTAAGTACAAACCATGATTTCACTACCTGCAAGCCACACACAGCACTCAAACACATTGGAAGCTTATCTTTCTATACCTCTCGACATTTAAAGGTTTGTTTAATTTAAGGTAAGAATCTTTTTAAGACCTGCTTATATATGCTAAGGTAGCTATTTGCTAAACAGTTAGACACATTCACTACGTGCTTTCATAGACTTTACACAGTAGCACACTCAATCTACACAATCGACATGTGTCAACGTGTTCACTGTAATACAAACATAGGTTTTGTATTTAGGATACAATAACATAAACCACATCTAACACCTACAAAGGATGTTTCAGCAATGTTTTAAGCCCATGACCACTATTTTGCACACAATCTTTGTATAGTACCCAAAATACAGAACTGTACCACTATCTCATCTGCTATGAATTGGATTTGACTACACTCTGGATGTAAGATGCCACCAATCACATTATTGCACTCACATCTCTCTAACAAAGGATTCCTACATCTGCTTATGATACTGTAAAATCATATATATTTAAAAACTTATACATGTTTCTTCACAAGCAATTTTATCATGTTTGGCCCATTCACACATCTTTTTTTAGGGAGGACACATATGCATTCCTCCACAAATTTACCTTTTCACCCTTGTTTGTCTGCCTCACCCACTCCATGAGGAAAGCATTGTTCTGGACCTGCTTTTACCTACTACTGTAGGAGCTACCTCACCTGCACACAAACTGCTTTCTCACCTATTAAGTTGCTCTGCACATGTGCTGACACAAACTAATTAGCAGGGAAAAGTTGGATAGGAACATCTGAATGGCCATGGAGAGGGTTACACATGGGAAACTTCGACCACACTTCAACAAATGTTCAAAAATACCCTGGTCAGTAAGTACACATAAATCTAGTATTTGTTTCACACAAGAAATTACACATACAACAATTTTGATTTAATTGGTAAAATAAATTTATTTGCTGTTCAGCATCACAGCTTATTTCACACTTTAATGTCAGAAATCAAATAAACAAATAAAATAGACACAAAAATAAAAAAAACAGCCAGAACAAGAGGTTGCATATCTCCAAACATGTGTTACCCTGCAAATGCAATAGTGAAAGAAATGGGGACACCAGAATACGTACTGCAACAACCAGGGTGAATACTAAGCAAGATACACACCACCAAAAATTTATCCTGCATTTGTAGAGGTCAAAATAAGAACTTTAATGCCCATGGCACGCAAATGGATAGATGGCCAACTCAGGAAGTGGATGTCCAGTGCAATTTAAACATTTGGGGTCCAACCACAGAGGAAGTGAACCAGGTCTCATTATTTGGGCCCTTTTTTCCCCCTTTTAGATGGGGCCTTGGGGATAGGGGCCTTTGGCTCAGCTGGCTTGCGTTGTCTTCCCCTAGTGGCCACAGGAGGGTCAGCAGAGGTGGAAGGTTGGGGAGCAGCTTGGGGTGGGCCAGCAGATGGGGGATTGTCCCTTAGGGACCTGGCGGTGGTCAGCTGCTCCGCAAGAAGTTCATTCTGGCGGCTGAGGTGTTGGCCAATGCTTAGCATGCCAGCCGCCAGAGTGTCATTAATGCGGTTCAAGTCCTCACACTGCAGCCTGTTTGTGGCCTTCCACTCCGCCAGAAATTCCGCCACCTGCTGTTGACGGATCGCAGCATCCACCCCTTGCTGCTTGATCCTCTCCAGCATCACCAACACGCTCTCATCCCATGTCTCCTGTGGCTGGGGGTGTCTTCTTGGTGGAGGCTGGACCACTTGCTCCACCTGTGGCTCTGCAGAGGAAGATGCTGCCGGTACATCCTGGGTTTCTGCTTCTGCTAGGATAATAATTGAAAACAATGTCACCATCACATACGCACTAAAAAATCTCTTTCAAAATACAATGCATTACTGTGACTTACCATCAAAAGCAGCATCAAAGACCTCCGCCGGGAGCTCACTGTCCATATTGGAGATCCCCCTGACCTCGCCCACATCAATGACGTCCAAGGCGTCCTGCTCCAGGGGGGTATACTCCAAAGTATCGGGCATAGGACCTCTCCCGGTGGACATGCTGTGGTTGTAACGGTCAGTCATCTTCCTCTTCAGTGTACTTTTGAAGTCGGTCCACCTACAAGTTTAAAAATACAAATATCACCATGAGATATGTGCACCACTGTGCTAGTGAACATCATGACTACGTTACATTTCCTAGTGTGGGCGATCTTATGTTTTTTATCCATATGTGTCCCACACACACATTAATGTCTCCATTAGGAGGCATTTCAGTGTCTCATCTCATTCATTAGGCCACTAAATGCACATACATAGATCACTATGCAGAAATGACATCATCCCTGGCCAAATTAGGCACCTCCACCTGTTGTGAAACTACACATTCCACCATAGCTTGACAGTGTGGTTATTATGGAGTCATTTAACTATGGGATGGCATACTGGGATGTGTAGTTTCTCACCAGCTACATGTGCACAGTTTGCTCATTCTTGTTTCAGTTGCATCATATGGAACATGTAAAGGTGGCCATACACGTTACAATTATTGTATACAATATTGTATACAATAATTGTAACGTGTATGGGCACCTTTACAACAACTCTTTCCAAAACACACTTTCTCTTGTCCCATCACATACTTCACATACTTCACATGAGCAGAACTGTGCCCATAACCTCACATCACACCAATGGTGCATGTTTCATATATCAATGTGGGTTATTAGACATGGTTGTGTTCACATGTGACATTGAAGTGTAGCACTATCTACAAACACACCTTTCTATTATTCTCAAAACATACATGTAACATATGTACACACATATGACATTATCAGGGGGACAAACACACTTGCCTTTTCTTCACCGATAGCCAATCTCTGACCACTGGTGACACCTGGTTCACTTCCTCTGTTATCTTGTCCCAAAGGTTTCTCCTTGCACTGGCACCCGGCTTCCTGATTGGCAATTCTATCCATTCACGTGCTCTGGGCACTAAAATTCTTAATTCGGCCTCTACAAATGCAGGGTTTCTCTTTCTGGTGGTGGTATCCTGCTCAGTCCTCACCCTCGATGTTGCAGCTTGTTTTCTGGTGGCCCCAGTTCTCTCACCATGCACCTGCTGGGTCACACCTGTTTGGAGAGATGCAACCTCTTGTTCTGGCTGGTTGCTTGGCCCTTGTGGAGCTGGTGGAGGTTGAACAGGGCCTGTTACTGAGGGGCCCGCTTGGTCTTGGGTCCTCCTTGTCCTCTCCTGCTCCCTCTGCCTCAACCTTTCAAGCAAGGATTCTGCTCTTGCTCTCTGGAGAGCGTCCTCAGCTGCGGAATCGTCTGAACTAGACATGTTTGCAGCAATTGTGGCCTGCATCTGACTGAATATTTATATGTTAATCTCCCGCCATGAACAAGGGGGCGTATATTTTTCCCCGCATTGTACTTGCTAATTTACGCCGATATTTCCCGCCGATAATTGCCGCTTAAATTACGCAGGTCTCCACGCACCTGATCAATCACCTGTATATGCACATACACAGGTTGTGGAGCATTGTGTTCTGCAGCGTGAAATGTGTGCACCTGTCATTCCAATGATGAGTGTTGTCAGCTGGTATCTGTTGGAGTTCGTGTATGCTTTGTGAGTCACATTTCAAAACATCACGTTATAATGCTTTCCTTACATATGTAATGAGTATGAAATTGTCATACACCAACATGTTGCATTGTGCCCCTTTAAGCAGCGTATTTATAAGTAGACGGTTGCGTGTATTATTTTCCGCACACTGTATATACAGTACGGCTCTCCATGGAAATCGGTGTATTGTGCCCCCTTTAAGCAGCGTATTTATAAGTAGACGGTTGCGTGTATTATTTTTCGCACACTGTATATACAGTTCCTCTCTATACATTGAATGCTTGCTGTTGGTTTTGGTCTGTGTATATCGGAACGGTCCGCGTAAGTTTCTATTCGCATCCAGTTTGTTAATGTAAGAAGGATTAATAAAGTTAATACCAAACAAACAATTTTTTAGACCAATCAGCAAGCACCAAAAGTGATATATGTACCTGCAATTATTAACTGCGCCATTGGCACTATGACTTCAACCAGGGCTAGGCCGTTTTCGACCCAGGAGTTGTTGGCCTTGATTGAGGTCATGGACCGTCACCTGGGGCCCAGGGGCCCATATGTCAGCAATATGGACAAGCGGCGGGCGTATACTGCTGCCCGCCGCCTAATATACTCCACGACCGGCGTCCGCAGAAGCCTGGGGCAAGTTGAGCGGCGCTGGTCTGACCTGCGCCGGCGGCAGCCAGTTTTGCTCTGCACACTTCGCCGCCATATTGCCCGATGTAAGTTTTTATTACTAGTATGTCTGCGTTTTTTTTGCAAATGTTTTCTGTACTTTTTATAAATATGTTCCTGAGTATGTGGGTGTATATGGGGTGTATATGGGGTGTATACGGGGTGTATAGGGGGTGTATAGGGGGTGTATAGGGGGTGTATATGGGTGTATAGGGGGTGTATAGGGGGTGTATAGGGGGTGTATAGGGGGTGTATAGGGGGTGTATAGGGGGTGTATAGGGGGTGTATATGGGCTGTATATGGGTGTATAGGGGGTGTATATGGGTGTATATGGGTGTATATGGGGTGTATAGGGGGGTGTATAGGGGGTGTATATGGGTGTATAGGGGGTGTATAGGGGGGGGGTTTAAGTAGTTGCTCAGTTTTTGGGTGTAGCATATCAATTAGTTTGCATGATAAATGTCTGAAATATAACAGCAATGATAATTTGGAAGGTTATGAGCATGACTAATGTGAATTTTTCTTTCCCCCTTTTTTATGAAACCCAATCTTCGATTTCTATGCCATCAACATGAACATTTCAGCACGGGCAAGGGCACGCATGGAAGCCCGGGAGCAGGCAGCCCGGGACCAGGCAGCCCAGGAGCAGGCAGCCCTGGAGCAGCCAGACGAGGAGGAGGAAGAGGAGGAGGAAGAGGAGGAGGAAGAGGAGGAGGAGGAAGAAGAGGAGGAGGAAGAAGAGGAGGAGGAAGAGGAGAAGGAGGAAGAGGAGGAGGAAGAAGAGGAGGAGGAAGAAGAGGAGGAGGAAGAGGAGGAGACAATGGGTCAAGCTGGGGCCCACCCAATTTCGCCATCCCCTTCCCCCACCCCCTCCCCAACCCCCACCCCCACCCCCTCCCCAACCCCCTCCCCTACCCCCACCCACACCCCTACCCCCACCCCCTCCCCACCCCATTTCCAACCCCCCTACACCTCTCCACCACCCACCCCCAAACCTCTCCAATCCCCACTCACACCCACTACCTCTATCCAAATTCCCATCCCATCCCCCTTGCTCCTGACCCCCCCAACCACCGCACAGCCAACCAGCGACGACCAGGATGGCTCAAGTAGCCGTAAGTAAATAATGTGTCTAATGTTTACCTACACATTTCTACACATAAACAATCACAACAACCACATATGTGTATCCAACATCAACATTAGTTGCAACATATCACTGCAGGGCGACCATGAGGTGTGTCCTGTCCTTCTCCAGGAACAAGGGTCCCCTTGGTGGTTTTTTTGAGTGTGGCCATGCCTCACCCCTTGAATAATTGACATAACAGTACATCCAATGAGATATCCGACATTAGTGGTGTGGTAGTTATGTGGCTCCAGGTGTTGGGTAACTCCAGTTCCCAGCATGATGTGCAACATAAATGTAGAGATTGTTTTGTTAATAGTGTGTGAGGCCATGCGGATGCATGCTTTACAAACATAGCTGTAGGCCTATAATTTGTACAGCAATGTCCTAAATTTAAAATAGTAAGGAGTGCTTAAGCCACAACAATGTCATAACCCTTAAATAGCACAGCCTAATTGTGAGGTTAGAGGACAGTCCCCCAAAACCAAACTACCAATTGGGATACAGCATACATTCATCCAAGAAGGAGTAATTGAATTAATGTTATTTACTATGTACAGTATGTGTGTGTTAACATATTATTTTTTAGTACTGTGTTTACAGCAGACCCATCTTCAATGTAGTTTAAAAATGTATGTGGCCTTCACACATAACTCTGAACTTTTTATTACGTACAAATACAACAAACATTTGTGTATGTTATATATTCATTTTTTTTTTTATCCCTTCACTACAGACACTGAACAGCAGCAGGAGGAGGTGGCAGCCCTCATGCGGGAGATCGTCCTGACCCTCCTGTATTTACAAATTCTTTTTGGCCTTCTGGAAGCCCGCATTTAATTTATTTTTAAACCCCCCCCCCCCCCTTATTATTTTTGTTCTAAATAAACGTTTCTATTGTCTTATTAATTGCCTGTGTTTTTAATAATAAATATGTTAGAGGGCTTGTAAGGGTAGGTACATACAGATGTGTAATGTAAGTTATATTTGTAATTTGAGGTGAGGGGTAATGATTGATGTGTGAATGTGTGTGTTTTTGAGTAAAATAACACATAGTGAAAATGCATGAATGTTTAATGTTGTTAGATTAAAACATCACACATAACATCAGGGTAGGTATACATGTTACACATTTTGGACAAACTAATTATGGACATAATTTAGTACATATACAGAAACACCAACATAACTTGATTTAAAAGTAACAGCAATATGGGGACACATAGATAGTGATTAAAATGCCACATTAGAACATAACAAATATACATGTAATGAGGGTTAAAATATTGTTTTATTAGGGTCTTTATTAAGGTAGACAATTGAGTTAATAGAAAACAATAATTGAATAACAAATAGATTAATTAATCAATTGTCAGAATTGTAGTTGAAAGGCAAGATTTGCAGGTCCATATATGTGAAGGGTATGCCAGCGTACACGGACGTACGCTCACTCTCACGAGCGGTGACATAAGCTGAGTTTTCCATTGAAAACAATAGGGACCCGTCCGTGCAAGCTGGCGTACGCTCAGATCTCCGCAAGAAGTCGGTGGGAAGACGGACGAAAGACGTCCGTAAACGGCGCCGTACGCTCAGTTGTACGCCAGTTGTCGGAGTGTAAGGGCTGGCCCGTCCGCGTACGTTGCCGTACGCTCATTTGTACGCCACTCCCCTTCTACGTTGTTTCTGCCCGTACGTAAGCGGCTGATTTGTGGGTGGACTTAACACCAACGGCCGCGTACGGCTAGCGTACGTTTATAGTGAACGTACGCACGTTTGGCCGCACCGATCAGAATAACCTCCTTTGTGTAAATTAGTAGTGCCATGGTGATCGGCCTCAGTACAATACTGTATATCCATATAAAATACATTATTAGATCATGTATATGACAGAAAACTTAGTTTATTCCAATGTTTCTTTTTTTTAATATTAAACTTTATTGACAACAACAATATATGCAGAGGGACAGGCTGTTATTGTGATGTCATTATGATGTCACAATGGCTTTGTGCTACATAACCTAGCTCACTGCACAGACAGGTGTCTTTGCTGTAGACTCACTGGACAGTTAGCATCTATTACTCACTGTACAGAGTTAGCAGCTATTACTTGGCGTTTGCTTTTATAGTAATTCGCATCAAGTTAAAAAATATTAATATGGATTCCTCTAATGACAGCTCGGGGGAATCTAGCATTCCGTGGATGGATGAAGAAGAATATAATGAGGAACTACCACCCGCTAATAAGACTGTTTTTTCCGGAACTATGACCGAAGATCTGGGAGAACAACAAAGCGGTGAGCATTTCTATGAGCTTAGACCAGCGACAGCTCCACCAACTGAGGAGGAAACTCTCATGGTGACCAGAGAGAATGGAAAAGTGGAGATTTCAATGTTCGGCGAGACTATCATGCATCGCTTTGACCGCTATGCTCCTCAAAACGGCTGGATGGAAATGCAGATGGAGTACTATGCAATGTGGACCCTCGATGAGAGAGCAGAAAGGGACACCAATGCCACTGATGGGCCTGAAGGTGACACCGGGGAAGGAGATGGTGGCAGTTTGGTTGCAGAGACCAATGCCCAACTGGAGGAAGTGGTAGAATCTCTTCCAAATGACACCGTACAGGCCATAGAACACCATGAAAAAGAACTAAGTGCTGAAATAAAGCCTAAAGCCGCTGAACTGAAAGACCTGCAGCATCAGCAGAAAGAGATCCGTGATCAGACCGCACGCTTCTGGAGGCAACGACTGATAAGACGGGTTAGAACATCAGTGCTGAATGTAATCCACAGACGCAATAGGGTCGCGCCCATTGTATGAAGGTTTAAGGGTGAGCTCCAATATATTCCAACTGTTCCTGATGGACCATTATTGTTGGAGCTCTCATACCCATTGGACCCAAGTCATTATAAACCTGAACAGAAAATCCATCTGGGGAATAGGGCTACTGGCGATACCCCATAAAAAAAAACGACATTAAGCAGCCACCTCATGGGTGTGTTGGAAGTGCTGCTAACCCTAACCATACCCAGGGCCGCCGAGAGGTACAATTGAATGGGTGTCATGTGATGCGCGCTCCCATGTACATCACATCGCACAGCACAAAAATGTACATGTCCTGCACATACTTTTTGTACTAGATTGCTCATTGCTTTGCAAAACGGATGTGATGCGCTGCAAAAGAGTCTAAATTGTATACAATAATTGTACCGTGTATGGGCACCTTAAGTTATATATGGAAGTGAAAAATTAAGAAAGACAAAATTAAACAACCAAAACATTGCCCCAATAAACAAACAAATAAATAAGAAAACACTGCCATGATAAATAAAATAAAAACAAACACTGGGGCAGATGTATGATACGTTGATATGGGGGAGAAGGGGTATTAGCGCACGTTATGTGCACTGATACCGCTTCTCCCCCATGTATGAAGCAGCCAGCGTGCGGTAATGGACAGGGGCGCTATGCGCCCCTGTCCATATCGGCGCTGCTATCAAAATGATAGCAGGCCGAATGTATGAACGGTCAGCATCGCTGACCGTTCCGCACGAAGCCGGCTTTGGCTTCGCCAGCATCAGGCTGGCGAAGCCCTATCTAAACAGCAGGGACAGCGCTGTCCCTGCTGTCAGCTGTGGGCTGCGCTGGGGATCTCGCGTGAACAGCGAGATCCCGCGCATGCCCAGTGCGGCCGGCCGGGGGCCAGGAGATAGCGCATCAGTATTAACTGATGCGCTATCTCCAGAAAGGGACATCGCCGAAGGGGGGAGTTAACGCTCCCCCGCTTCGGCAGACAAGATGTTAATACATCTTGTCGATGTCCCTTCCTGCTTCGCCTCGCTATTGAGGCGAAGCAGGAAGTATCATAGCGGCGCGATAAGCGCTGCTATGATACATCTGCCCCATTGTCCTAATAAACAAAAAATGATTTATGTAAGTTACATTATTGGGGGAAATTTACTAAGATGTGTATTCTACTTCCCATGTGATGTTGCTATGGGCAACGAATCAGATCCTGTCTACTATCTTCTAGAGGGTGCTAAATAAAGAAGTAGATTCTATTTGGTTGCCCATAGCAACAACACATGTGAAGTAGAATACATATCTTAGTAATACCCATTTTACACCAAAAACCCTGGTACGACCTTGGTCTTTGAACGCTGGAGTTTCCAGGGTCTGACCCTGCTTTATACTCCATTTACACAGCACTTCGACCTGGGTCGGACCTGGGTCTGCACCATTTATACTGAACCTGGGTCAGCACTGCGTTTCCTTGTGGATGTCATAAAAAATGCTTGCTCGTTGCCAAGGGGGGTGAAATTGCTTGTTGCCAGGAGGCAACACATTATATATATATATATATATACTACTTAAATAAAAATTCTGAAGGGGTAGAGGGGGGAAGCTGCCCCCTGGGGTGCTGGGAGAAGGGGGGTTTCTGCGGCTGCTGATGGGAGGTGGGGGTACCTGTCAGCCTGAGGTCGGAGCCTGAGAGGATGATGTGCGCTGCCCCCTCTGCTTCTGAATCAGGCCCAATATCATACAACTGCGGTCGATGATGGTCAGAGCCAGAGGGGATGATGTGCTGGTGAATCAGGCCCAATATTATACAACTGCGGGTCGCGAAGTTCCTGCGGCGAATGGACAGTCAGTGGCGGGGGTCCCTCTGGCGCATAGGAACTAGTACTAGTTCCCATGCGCTGGAGGGACCGCCGACACTGACTGTCCATTCGCCGCAGGGACCGGCTGCCGAGGGGTGGTACAGCAGCAGCGGCGCACATCATCCCTCCGGCTCCGACCATCATCCCCCGCAGTTGTATGATATTGGGCCTGATTCACCAGCAACAGCGGCGCACATCATCCCCTCCGGCTTCGACCGCAGGCTGAAAGGTACCCCCACCTCCCCTCAGCAGCCGCAGACACCCCCCTTCTCCCAGCACCTGGGGACAGCTTCCCCAGTGCTGCACGCTGTGGACCCGCTGCGGGTGCCTGCACCCGCAGCGGGACCATTTACACCGACCTTTACACGGGTCCTATCCAGGTTCTACCCAGGTCAGGACCTGGGTAGAGGACCCGTGTAAATGGACACGGATATACCCCATTTACACCGCCGATGATCCGGGTCTGACCCACCGCTGACCCGGATTTTTCGGCGGTGTAAAAGGGGTATAAATTTCCCCCATTGCCTCTCACCCTCACTAACATTTCCTTTCTCTGTAAACTGCAGCACTTGTGCCTAATACAACACAGCAAACACATACAAACAGCAAATATTCTCATTTCCCCTCCTTATTTTAATATATGTTAATTTAGTTATATCAATGCAGGATCCATTGAAATGTACATGATCTAATATTCTGTATTACAGAGCTAAGTAAAACCCAGGACTCACCACAACCCTGGATACAGTTTGACCCTGGACTATTTGGGTGCAGACATGAGTCATTCTTCTACGTGCCTCCTGTAATCAGCATAATTAGCAGCAAGTAATAATAATTAACACTGACACCATACCTCCCAAATTTTCTAGGGTGGGAAGTGGGACCTTCCGCACCCGAGGTGGCGACCGCTCCAGAAAATGGCTGGAGGGGGGCAGGACTGAGCAACATGACCCATTTTTTACATTTTGGGGGAGTGCCCAGCACTCCCTGAACAGACCCCGACCAAGACAGTTGAGAGGTACGGATTTACCAAGACTGCTGTGCATTCATCCCCACTAATATGCCCTCTTTTTATAATTCAGTGAGTTTATAGCATTGTCACTGTGGATAATATGTAGAATGGACCTATTTATAAGTGGTAATGCAAAGATTTTGTATGGGCACCGCATTCATAGGACAGGCTTATTGTACTCGCCTCTTACAGCCAGAGTTTGTGTAAATTAGTAGTGCCATGGTGATCGGCCAGAGTACAATACTGTATATCCATATAAAATACATTATTAGATCATGTATATGACAGAAAACTTAGTTTATTCCAATGTTTCTTTTTTTTTATATTAAACTTTATTGACAACAACAATATATGCAGAGGGACAGGCTGTTATTGTGATGTCATTATGATGTCACAATGGCTTTGTGCTACATAACCTAGCTCACTGCACAGACAGGTGTCTTTGCTGTAGACTCACTGGACAGTTAGCATCTATTACTCACTGTACAGAGTTAGCAGCTATTACTTGGCGTTTGCTTTTATAGTAATTCGCATCAAGTAAAAAAATATTAATATGGATTCCTCTAATGACAGCTCGGGGGAATCTAGCATTCCGTGGATGGATGAAGAAGAATATAATGAGGAACTACCACCCGCTAATAAGACTGTTTTTTCCGGAACTATGACCGAAGATCTGGGAGAACAACAAAGCGGTGAGCATTTCTATGAGCTTAGACCAGCGACAGCTCCACCAACTGAGGAGGAAACTCTCATGGTGACCAGAGAGAATGGAAAAGTGGAGATTTCAATGTTCGGCGAGACTATCATGCATCGCTTTGACCGCTATGCTCCTCAAAACGGCTGGATGGAAATGCAGATGGAGTACTATGCAATGTGGACCCTCGATGAGAGAGCAGAAAGGGACACCAATGCCACTGATGGGCCTGAAGGTGACACCGGGGAAGGAGATGGTGGCAGTTTGGTTGCAGAGACCAATGCCCAACTGGAGGAAGTGGTAGAATCTCTTCCAAATGACACCGTACAGGCCATAGAACACCATGAAAAAGAACTAAGTGCTGAAATAAAGCCTAAAGCCGCTGAACTGAAAGACCTGCAGCATCAGCAGAAAGAGATCCGTGATCAGACCGCACGCTTCTGGAGGCAACGACTGATAAGACGGGTTAGAACATCAGTGCTGAATGTAATCCACAGACGCAATAGGGTCGCGCCCATTGTATGAAGGTTTAAGGGTGAGCTCCAATATATTCCAACTGTTCCTGATGGACCATTATTGTTGGAGCTCTCATACCCATTGGACCCAAGTCATTATAAACCTGAACAGAAAATCCATCTGGGGAATAGGGCTACTGGCGATACCCCATAAAAAAAACGACATTAAGCAGCCACCTCATGGGTGTGTTGGAAGAGCTGCTAACCCTAACCATACCCAGGGCCGCCGAGAGGTACAATTGAATGGGTGTCATGTGATGCGCGCTCCCATGTACATCACATCGCACAGCACAAAAATGTACATGTCCTGCACATACTTTTTGTACTAGATTGCTCATTGCTTTGCAAAACGGATGTGATGCGCTGCAAAAGAGTCTAAATTGTATACAATAATTGTACCGTGTATGGGCACCTTAAGTTATATATGGAAGTGAAAAATTAAGAAAGACAAAATTAAACAACCAAAACATTGCCCCAATAAACAAACAAATAAATAAGAAAACACTGCCATGATAAATAAAATAAAAACAAACACTGTCCTAATAACAGTGGTGCAAGTAGAATAAATGTCTCAGTGGTACTGTGGTGCGCGTCAAAAAATGGGCGTGGTTAGGGGCGTAGTCATATGACACGAGGGGGAGTGACTACATGACAAAACTTTAGAACACGATGGCATTTCTGTTTGGGCTTGTGCATTGCATCCTGAACACAAAATGTAGGGGCCAGGATCAAAGTGTAGGAGCCAGACAAACCATAAATAGGGATATTGCACGCCTAAAGCTGGCCATACATCACAAAGATCGATCTTAAGATCGATTGTGCTCATGATTGTGTACAATTTCCCCTGAAATCCCTGGCAGTCCTTGGTGGTTTTTGGACACACAATCTACACACAATCCATCATACAATCAGTCATACAATCCATCTGCTGTATGATTGTGTACACAAGATGTGCACACAATCTGCATACAATCCATCATACAATCAGTCATACAATCCATCTGATGATTGATTGTATGATTTGTGTACACAAGATGTGCGCACAATCTGCATACAATCCATCTTACAATCAATTGAGATTGTATGATTGGGTACAATATCTTTCTGATGTATGGCCACCTTAAGGCGCGCTGCAAAAATCTACACAGGACTGCCTGTTACATGTCACACACCCAATACATATTACCCATGCCATAATGCCCGTTACACATTATGCCACACATTGTAATGCCCATTACACATGACACACACCTCAATACCTATTACAAATAATACCATACACCATAATGCCCATTACACATTATACCAAACACCGTAATGCCCATTACACGTTATATTAAACACAGTAATGCCCATTACACATTATGACACACACACACACACCATAATGCCTGTTATATATGGGATGCTGTCAGCATCCTGTGAGTCAGTAATTTGCAACAAACATTACATTTGTATAGCTGAGACAAACACATACTGTACTAAAAAAAAACACTAAATAAAACATTTAAAATAATTATTACAGTATAGTAATATTGCTGCTGCATGAAGCCCAGCTCACCAGAGAGAAGTTTCAGCAGCCAGAAGGACTTTGTTCTCCCAGCCGGACCCTCAATCTCACAGCAGTCAGCCACTATGGGCTGTAAAGCCTGGTATTTGCGTCCACATCTGTCAGCTGTCCCAGTGATGGTGTGGGCGCCCACCTTCCATGTCAGTGTTCCGGTCTCTCTCAAAGCAAACAGGAGGCTCCATGCGTTGTTCTCCCCTCGTCCCCTCCAGCCCGGTACAGCATGACCTTGTCCAGCACAGCGCAAACCACTCCACCTGTCCACTAGGCTCTAGTCCTCAGTCTATCCAGCAGCAGCTTATCCCCCCACCCGCCCAGCACAGCAGGACACCCCGCTCTGGCTCCTCAACCACCCGGCAATGCAGACGGCCGTGCCCTGATATACAGCGGCGCAGCTGCGGCGGGAAAGCAGGACTTCAAAAAAAAAAAAACGCCCATACAAATGAATGGGAAGCCATTCATTGGCTGAGACCTCTCTCAGCCAATCGCTGATTGGCTAAGAGAGGTCTCAGCCAATGAATGGCTTCCCATTCATTTGTATGGGCGTTTTTTTTTTAAGTCCTGCTCTGCTGCCGCAGCTGTGCCGCTGTATATGAGGGAACCAGGGCGGATCGCCGGAGGGAGGAGGAAACGGATGGACGGACAGGGGCGGATTGGGATTGAAATGCAGCCCGGGAAAAGTATGGTAGCAGCCCTAATGGGGCGGGGTCTTTTAGTGGGCGGGGTCTGTTGAGGGGGCTGGAATTACTCCTCATAAGGCCTGTTTTTGAATTTATCACAATTGCAACCTTCCTTGCATCTTTGCTGAAGTTGCATCTGCACTTCATTGTGCCTGTGACAGATTCCTCTAGTGTAGGTTAGGCTGAGGGAAGGAAGGCTGGGGTTAAGCTACAACATTATTATTATTATTATTATTATAATTTTATTTATAAGGCGCCACAAGTGTTTCGCAGCGCCGTACAAAGGAACAATACAGGGAGACAAAACTTGGCATAACATTGAATAAATAACAAAAATACAGTACAAATAAAGAGCACCACAGTTCAATACACATTACAGCTTAAATGTAAGTAGTGAGGACCCAATCAACATACAACTAGAGGCTTGAGGCCAATGATGGAGATGAGTATGAAGATGGTCACTGAGTGTTGGATTAAAGGAGAGCTGTGAGTGAAATGTGAAGAGAAGTGGGCTTTGACAACAGGAGGGAAGAGGGCCCTACTCGGAGGAGCTTACAATCTAGTAGGAAGGGGAGACAGACAGATTACAAGAGGTGCAAGCGAGGGGGTGGTGGTTAGATAGCAGGATGTGGTACTTGTTTCCTAGCAGGGCGCCCAGATTTTCTACGTACGGCACCGTAGTGAAATCAGATCGCATCGCATCGTATGCCCTTAATGGCATCCAATCAGATGAGATCCAATTTATTATCTTATCCTATCTTTTTAATGGGCTAAGTCAGAGAATACGTTAAAAAGATAGAAATCGGATCGCATCGCATCGTATGCCCTTAATGGCATCCAATCAGATGAGATCCAATTTATTATCTTATCCTATCTTTTTAATGGGCTAAGTCAGAGAATACATTAAAAAGATAGGATAAGATAAAAAAATCGTATGGCATACAATGAGATGGGATCCAATTTTTTTGATCTTATCCTATCTTTGTAATGGTGAAAGCGCCTAAATACATGTGAAAGATAGGATGCCCCCCACTATCCACGCCACCCCGTAGCGTGGCGAGCACGGTTGACGCCACCCCGCCATCAACGTGAACCCGAAGCGTGGCAAGCGCAGCGAGCCCGCGAGGGGCGGCGGTAGGCGTCCTCCGACCTTTTCATGCCCTACTATCCACTAGGGCGTGGAGTGAGAATAGAATAGTGTGGCGAGCGCAGCGAGCCACCGAGCCCGAAGCGTGGCGAGCGCTGCGAGCCCCGCGAGGGGACGCGGATACCTTCACAGTTATACGCGTCCCCTCGCGGGCTTCCCAGGTGTCCATGGCGACGCGGACACCTGGGAAGCCCGCAAAGGGACGCGTTTACCTGTGAAGGTATCCGCGTCCCCTCGCGGGGCTCGCTGCGCTCGCCACGCTTCGGGCTCGGTGGCTCGCTGCGCTCGCCACACTATTCTATTCTCACTCCACGCCCTAGTGGATAGTAGGGCATGAAAAGGTCGGAGGACGCGTACCGCCGCCCCTCGCGGGCTCGCTGCGCTCGCCACGCTTCGGGTTCACGTTGATGGCGGGGTGGCGTCAACCGTGCTCGCCACGCTACGGGGTGGCGTGGATAGTGGGGGGCATCCTATCTTTCACATGTATTTAGGCGCTTTCACCATTAAAAAGATAGGATAAGATAAAAAAAATTGGATCCCATCTCATTGTATGCCATACGATTTTTTTATCTTATCCTATCTTTTTAATGTATTCTCTGACTTAGCCCATTAAAAAGATAGGATAAGATAATAAATTGGATCTCATCTGATTGGATGCCATTAAGGGCATACGATGCGATGCGATCCGATTTCTATCTTTTTAATGTATTCTCTGACTTAGCCCATTAAAAAGATAGGATAAGATAATAAATTGGATCTCATCTGATTGGATGCCATTAAGGGCATACGATGCGATGCGATCCAATTTCCTTACCCTGAATAGCCCACTACGTAAATAGAGTAGTGGGCGCCCTGCTAGGAAACAAGTACCCAGGATGTAAGCAGGCAAGGGGTCGGAGAACCAGCTGGTTTATGCAGTGGAAGGGTACGCTTTGATGAATAGGTGAGTTTTCAGTGCACGTTTGAAGCTTTGCAAGGTCGGGGAGAGTCTAATGGAGCGAGGGAGTGCGTTCCACTGAAGGGGTGCAGCACGGGCAAAGTCCTGGACTCTAGCATGGGAAGCAGTGATCAGGGTGGAGGAGAGACGACAGTCGTCAGCTGACCGTAGAGGGCGGGAGGGTGTATGAATGGAGATGAGGTTAGAGATATATGGAGCAATGGAATTAGAGATGGCCCTGTATGTGAGTGTGAGGTGTTTGAAGAGGATTCTGTAGGGGAATGGAAGCCAGTGCAGATTTTGTTGAAGGGGAGTAGCAGAGTTAGAGCGGCGGGAGAGGAAGATAAGCCTGGCTGCAGCATTGAGGACAGATTGGAGAGGAGCTAGTTGGGATTGAGCGAGGCCAGTGAGAAGAGCATTACAGTAGTCAAGCCGTGAGATGACTAATGAGTGGATGATCAGCTTAGTTGCACTCTGTGAGAGAAAGGGCCTGATGCGAGCAATGTTGCGTAACTGGAACCGGCAAGAATGGGCCAGGGCTTGGATGTGGGGTGCAAAGGAGAGGGAGGAGTCAAGAGTGACACCCAGGCAGCGGAGTTGGGGAACAGAGGAGATGATGGTGCTGTTAACAGTGATAGAGATATTAGTAGGGGGCATAGCTCTGGGTGGGGGGAAGATAATAAGTTCGGTTTTGTCCATATTCAGCTTCAGAAATCGCTCAGACATCCAGGTAGAGATGGCAGCGAGGCAGTTGGAAACTTGAGAGAAAACAGTGGGGGACAGATCAGGAGAGGAGAGGTAGATTTGGGTGTCATCTGCATAGAGGTGATATTGGAAGCCAAAGGAGTTAATGAGTGCACCCAGAGAGGAGGTGTACAGAGAGAACAGAATGGGGCCAAGGACGGAACCCTGAGGGACCCCGACAGGAAGGATAGAAGGTGGTGAGGGAGAGCCAGAGGCAGAGACTGAGAAGGAACGGTTGAAGAGGTAAGAGGAAAACCAGTTGAAGACTGTGCCAGAGAGGCCAATGTTTTGGAGTGTGTGGAGGAGGAGAGGGTGATCCACAGTGTCAAAGGCAGCAGATAGGTCCAAAAGGATAAGCAGGGAGAAGTGACCCTTGGATTTGGCTGACAGCAGGTCATTGGTGACTTTCACTAGGGCAGTCTCAGTGGAGTGAAGTGGGCGAAAGCCAGATTGAAGGGGATCTAGGATGGAGTGGTCAGACAGGTAGCTGGTGAGACGCCTGTAAACCAGCCGTTCTAGTATTTTAGAGGCAAATGGGAGACGAGAGAGGGTTGGGAGTAAGGCTGCCGGAGGGGGTGGTTAGGATTAGGCTACGGGAGGCGAGGGTAAGGTTAGGCTGCCAGAGGAGACGGTCAGGGCTCGGCTGCCAGAGGGGAGGGTTAGGATTTACTACGGGAGTGATGTTAGGGTTAGGATGCGCAAGGGGAGGGTTAGGGATAAGCTACTGGAGGGGAAGGTTAGGACAAGGGAGGTGGTCAGGCTACTGGACAGGAGGTTAGGATTAGGCTACTAAAGGAGAGGTATAGACCGTGGGAAGGGAGAAGTTGGGTTAGACTGCAGGAGGTGTTAGGGTTAGACTGTGGGAGGGGGGTTAGGGTGCAAGAGGGTTTGGCAGTGGAAGTCAGGGTTAGGGGGTTTACGCCATAGCAGAGAAGGGTTAGCAGTAGACCCAGCCTCCTCTCCCTCTACCCCCAGCAGTACAGCTTGCCTCCTGTACTCTTTTTTCCCTGCTCCCCGGGCATTCACAGGTGATATCTCCCTGTACAGCCTGCCACCTCCTAATCAGCCTCCCTTCTGCGGTCACAGTGCAGGGATGGATCCCAGCACCATAGCCACCACCCCCACTCACCTTGACTGTTGCTTGTGGCCTGTGTTCAGGGGAGGCAGTAGTCTGAGGCGTCCGTTTCCATGATGGTCCCATGTCAATGAGTCCCTGTAGCTGTTGGTCCTGCTGCCACGCTCCTTAATGAAGCTCTTGCAGTGCAAGAAGGAAAAAAATGCTTTAAATATGACAGACCTCCACTGCACTGACAGCACCCAAAAATGCACACTGACAGCACCCAAACATACACACTGACAGCACCCAAACATACACACTGACAGCACCCAAACATACACACTGACAGCACCCAAACATACACACTGACAGCACCCAAACATACACACTGACAGCACGCATACATGCACACTTACAGCACCCAAACATACACACTGACAGCACCCAAACATACACACTGACAGCACCCAAACATACACACTGACAGCACCCAAACATACACACTGACAGCACCCAAACATACACACTGACAGCACGCATACATGCACACTGACAGCACCCAAACATGCACATTGACAGCACGCAAACATACACACTGACAGCACGCATACATGCACACTGACAGCACCCAAACATAATTACTGACAGCACGCATACATGCACACTGACAGCACGCATACATGCACACTGACGCCACGCAAACATAAACACTGACGGCACACAAACATAAACACTGACAGCAGGCATTCATGCACACTGACTGCACACACTCCATCGCACATTCTGAGCTGTGGTGGGATCTGAGCTGCAGTAGGCTCCGCATCCCCGCACTCGTATACCTCTGGGATGTCACACAGCAGCCGCTGGGTCTGCTTTCTTCAGTTTGACCGGCGCAGCGCACAGATGTTGAGGCCTGGCCACGCCATGCTCGCTCTCTACTGCCCACTGGCATTACACTGTGCAGCTGATGCAAGGAATGTCTGTCAGGAGCAGCAGGCAGCTTCAGGTGCAGGGGAATGGCTGGGAAAATGCAGCATACGCCAGTTGCCCAGTCACCAGAGGGGCTGTGTGTCTGGGCTGGCTGATGAAGCTGTGAAACCAGCCAGGCCGAGGGTCAATGAGACCGGCCCACCAGCAAAAATGTCCCACATCCAAGAAACATCCCACCAATCCGCCCCTGTAGCAAACCCACACATGGCATACATATACACAGCATGCCTGCAAACATACACACACATACACATACACACACACACACAGCATTATTTAATTTACACAAACACATCTACAGTATAGCATAAAAAACATACTGCATACACACAAAGCTACAGAGTGTATTCAAAGACAAACACACAGAATATACATGAATGCATACATACATACATACATAAATCACACATAGCAATCACACTTACAGACAGACCACATGCTGAAGAGGGGAGCAGGCTGGCCTCCGGAGTTTGCTGGAACATAGAGGAAGTGGGCGGAGCTTCTGCTGCTGTCTTCATCTCCCAGGCTGAACTGTCTCTGCTCTGCAAGCCCCGGCTCCTGCTAATGCTGTTCAGCACAGGCTGAACGCTGAGAACCCGGAAACACAGCTGCCGGCAGGTAGTAATCATCATCCGATGCCTTGGGCCCTGACAGGCAGCCTCCAATCTTGCTCTGGTGGGCGGGGCAGTGAGGAGGCGGCTGCTGTTAAGGTCTGAGGCCGGAGTTCTGACGGCAGGAGAGTGAACGAGGCAAGCTCGCTCGTGCTCACGCCGTGCCTCGGCTTAAAGTCACTGCGCAAACCTGCGCATGCGCAGTGACATGCCGGGATTTTGTTATGGCTGTACGGGGTACTGGCGCAATATGTTATAGCGGTACGCCGTACCACCCCGTACCGCCACACTTTCACCCCTGCCTAATAAACAAAAAATGATTTATGTAAGTTACATTATTGGGGGAAATTTACTAAGATGTGTATTCTACTTCCCATGTGATGTTGCTATGGGCAACCAATCAGATCCTGTCTACTATCTTCTAGAGGGTGCTAAATAAAGAAGTAGATTCTGATTGGTTGCCCATAGCAACAACACATGTGAAGTAGAATACATATCTTAGTAATACCCCTTTTACACCAAAAACCCTGATCCGACCCTGGTCTTTGAACGCTGGAGTTTCCAGGGTCTGACCCTGCTTTATACTCCATTTACACAGCACTTCGACCTAGGTCGGACCTGGGTCTGCACCATTTATACTGAACCTGGGTCAGCACTGCCTTTCCTTGTGGATGTCATAAAAAATGCTTGCTCGTTGCCAAGGGGGGTGAAATTGCTTGTTGCCAGGAGGCAACACATTATATATATATATATATATATATATATATATACTACTTAAATAAAAATTCTGAAGGGGTAGAGGGGGGAAGCTTCCCCCTGGGGTGCTGGGAGAAGGGGGGTTTCTGTGGCTGCTGATGGGAGGTGGGGGTACCTGTCAGCCTGAGGTCGGAGCCTGAGAGAATGATGTGCGCTGCCCCCTCTGCTTCTGAATCAGGCCCAATATCATACAACTGCGGTCGATGATGGTCGGAGCCAGAGGGGATGATGTGCTGGTGAATCAGGCCCAATATCATACAACTGCGGGTCGCGAAGTTCCTGCGGCGAATGGACAGTCAGTGGCGGGGGTCCCTCCGGCGCATAGGAACTAGTACTAGTTCCCATGCGCTGGAGGGACCGCCGACACTGACTGTCCATTCGCCGCAGGGACCGGCTGCCGAGGGGTGGTACAGCAGCAGCGGCGCACATCATCCCTCCGGCTCCGACCATCATCCCCCGCAGTTGTATGATATTGGGCCTGATTCACCAGCAGCAGCGGCGGCAGCGCACATCATCCCCTCCGGCTCCGACCGCAGGCTGACAGGTACCCCCACCTCCCCTCAGCAGCCGCAGACACCCCCCTTCTCCCAGCACCTGGGGACAGCTTCCCCAGTGCTGCACGCTGTGGACCCGCTGCGGGTGCCTGCACCCGCAGCGGGACCATTTACACCGACCTTTACACGGGTCCTATCCGGGTTCTACCCAGGTCAGGACCTGGGTAGAGGACCCGTGTAAATGGACACGGATATACCCCATTTACACCGCCGATGATCCGGGTCTGACCCGCCGCTGACCCGGATTTTTCGGCGGTGTAAAAGGGGTATAAATTTCCCCCATTGCCTCTCACCCTCACTAACATTTCCTTTCTCTGTAAAATGCAGCACTTGTGCCTAATATAACACAGCAAACACATACAAACAGCAAATATTCTCATTTCCCCTCCTTATTTTAATATATGTTAATTTAGTTATATCAATGCAGGATCCATTGAAATGTACATGATCTAATATTCTGTATTACAGAGCTAAGTAGAACCCAGGACTCACCACAACCCTGGATACAGTTTGACCCTGGACTATTTGGGTGCAGACATGAGTCATTCTTCTACGTGCCTCCTGTAATCAGCATAATTAGCAGCAAGTAATAATGAATAACACTGACACCATACCTCCCAAATTTTCTAGGGTGGGAAGTGGGACCTTCCGCACCCGAGGTGGCGACCGCTCCAGAAAATGGCTGGAGGGGGGCAGGACTGAGCAACATGACCCATTTTTTACATTTTGGGGGAGTGCCCAGCACTCCCTGAACAGACCCCGACCAAGACAGTTGAGAGGTACGGATTTACCAAGACTGCTGTGCATTCATCCCCACTAATATGCCCTCTTTTTATAATTCAGTGAGTTTATAGCATTGTCACTGTGGATAATATGTAGAATGGTCCCATTTATAAGTGGTAATGCAAAGATTTTGTATGGGCACTGCATTCATAGGACAGGCTTATTGTACTCTCCTCGCCTCTTACAGCCAGAGTTTGTGTAAATAAGTAGTGCCATGGTGATCGGCCTCAGTACAATACTGTATGTCCATATAAAATACATTATTAGATCATGTATATGACAGAAAACTTAGTTTATTCCAATGTTTCTTTTTTTAATATTAAACTTTATTGACAACAACAATATATGCAGAGGGACAGGCTGTTATTGTGATGTCATTATGATGTCACAATGGCTTTGTGCTACATAACCTAGCTCACTGCACAGACAGGTGTCTTTGCTGTAGACTCACTGGACAGTTAGCATCTATTACTCACTGTACAGAGTTAGCAGCTATTACTTGGCGTTTGCTTTATAGTAATTCGCATCAAGTTGAAAAATATTGATATGGATTCCTCTAATGACAGCTCGGGGGAATCTAGCATTCCGTGGATGGATGAAGAAGAATATAATGAGGAACTACCACCCGCTAATAAGACTGTTTTTTCCGGAACTATGACCGAAGATCTGGGAGAACAACAAAGCGGTGAGCATTTCTATGAGCTTAGACCAGCGACAGCTCCACCAACTGAGGAGGAAACTCTCATGGTGACCATAGAGAATGGAAAAGTGGAGATTTCAATGTTCGGCGAGACTATCATGCATCGCTTTGACCGCTATGCTCCTCAAAACGGCTGGATGGAAATGCAGATGGAGTACTATGCAATGTGGGCCCTCGATGAGAGAGCAGAAAGGGACACCAATGCCACTGATGGGCCTGAAGGTGACACCGGGGAAGGAGATGGTGGCAGTTTGGTTGCAGAGACCAATGCCCAACTGGAGGAAGTGGTAGAATCTCTTTCAAATGACACCGTACAGGCCATAGAACACCATGAAAAAGAACTAAGTGCTGAAATAAAGCCTAAAGCCGCTGAACAGAAAGACCTGCAGCATCAGCAGAAAGAGATCCGTGATCAGACCGCACGCTTCTGGTGGCAACGACTGATAAGACGGGTTAGAACATCAGTGCTGAATGTAATCCACAGACGCAATAGGGTCGCGCCCATTGTATGAAGGTTTAAGGGTGAGCTCCAATATATTCCAACTGTTCCTGATGGACCATTATTGTTGGAGCTCTCATACCCATTGGACCCAAGTCATTATAAACCTGAACAGAAAATCCATCTGGGGAATAGGGCTACTGGCGATACCCCATAAAAAAAAACGACATTAAGCAGCCACCTCATGGGTGTGTTGGAAGTGCTGCTAACCCTAACCATACCCAGGGCCGCCGAGAGGTACAATTGAATGGGTGTCATGTGATGCGCGCTCCCATGTACATCACATCGCACAGCACAAAAATGTACATGTCCTGCACATACTTTTTGTACTAGATTGCTCATTGCTTTGCAAAACGGATGTGATGCGCTGCAAAAGAGTCTAAATTGTATACAATAATTGTACCGTGTATGGGCACCTTAAGTTATATATGGAAGTGAAAAATTAAGAAAGACAAAATTAAACAACCAAAACATTGCCCCAATAAACAAACAAATAAATAAGAAAACACTGCCATGATAAATAAAATAAAAACAAACACTGTCCTAATAAACAAAAAATGATTTATGTAAGTTACATTATTGGGGGAAATTTACTAAGATGTGTATTCTACTTCCCATGTGATGTTGCTATGGGCAACCAATCAGATCCTGTCTACTATCTTCTAGAGGGTGCTAAATAAAGAAGTAGATTCTGATTGGTTGCCCATAGCAACAACACATGTGAAGTAGAATACATATCTTAGTAATACCCCTTTTACACCAAAAACCCTGATCCGACCCTGGTCTTTGAACGCTGGAGTTTCCAGGGTCTGACCCTGCTTTATACTCCATTTACACAGCACTTCGACCTAGGTCGGACCTGGGTCTGCACTAGGGAAGCCAATCCCAGAGCATTTTTTCAATCCCGGAATTCGGGATTGAAAAATGCCCAATCCCGGGATTCCCGGGATCCCGGGATTGGCTTCCCTAATTAAAAAAAACCCGCCCCGGCCGCCCCGCATATTTACTTACATGTGCAGTGCGGCCGGGCGGGTGTTCGGTGAAGCTGGGAGGGTGGGCGGTCCATTGCTGGAGCCGGGCGGGAGGTGGCCACTTCAGTTCCGGAGCCGGGCAGGGAGGTGTGCGGGCGGCCGGGCGATGACAGGACGGGGCTGCGCAGCTTCTTGGCCTGCGCAGCGTGACCTCTGGCCTCGTCACGCTGCGCAGAGCCACAACGCTGGGACGGGAGTAGCCGGGCAGCGTCTGAGCACTTGCTCAGACGCTGCCGGCATTAGACTGCCTCCTCTCCCTCTACCCCCAGCAGTACAGCTTGCCTCCTGTACTCTTTTTTCCCTGCTCCCCGGGCAGTCACAGGTGATATCTCCCTGTACAGCCTGCCACCTCCTAATCAGCCTCCCTTCTGCGGTCACAGTGCAGGGATGGATCCCAGCACCATAGCCACCACCCCCACTCACCTTGACTGTTGCTTGTGGCCTGTGTTCAGGGGAGGCAGTAGTCTGAGGCGTCCGTTTCCATGATGGTCCCATGTCAATGAGTCCCTGTAGCTGTTGGTCCTGCTGCCACGCTCCTTAATGAAGCTCTTGCAGTGCAAGAAGGAAAAAAATGCTTTAAATATGACAGACCTCCACTGCACTGACAGCACCCAAAAATGCACACTGACAGCACCCAAACATACACACTGACAGCACCCAAACATACACACTGACAGCACCCAAACATACACACTGACAGCACCCAAACATACACACTGACAGCACCCAAACATACACACTGACAGCACGCATACATGCACACTTACAGCACCCAAACATGCACACTGACAGCACCCAAACATACACACTGACAGCACCCAAACATACACACTGACAGCACCCAAACATACACACTGACAGCACCCAAACATACACACTGACAGCACCCAAACATACACACTGACAGCACGCATACATGCACACTGACAGCACCCAAACATGCACATTGACAGCACGCAAACATACACACTGACAGCACGCATACATGCACACTGACAGCACCCAAACATAATTACTGACAGCACGCATACATGCACACTGACAGCACGCATACATGCACACTGACGCCACGCAAACATAAACACTGACGGCACACAAACATAAACACTGACAGCAGGCATTCATGCACACTGACTGCACACACTCCATCGCACATTCTGAGCTGTGGTGGGATCTGAGCTGCAGTAGGCTCCGCATCCCCGCACTCGTATACCTCTGGGATGTCACACAGCAGCCGCTGGGTCTGCTTTCTTCAGTTTGACCGGCGCAGCGCACAGATGTTGAGGCCTGGCCACGCCATGCTCGCTCTCTACTGCCCACTGGCATTACACTGTGCAGCTGATGCAAGGAATGTCTGTCAGGAGCAGCAGGCAGCTTCAGGTGCAGGGGAATGGCTGGGAAAATGCAGCATACGCCAGTTGCCCAGTCACCAGAGGGGCTGTGTGTCTGGGCTGGCTGATGAAGCTGTGAAACCAGCCAGGCCGAGGGTCAATGAGACCGGCCCACCAGCAAAAATGTCCCACATCCAAGAAACATCCCACCAATCCGCCCCTGTAGCAAACCCACACATGGCATACATATACACAGCATGCCTGCAAACATACACACACATACACATACACACACACACACAGCATTATTTAATTTACACAAACACATCTACAGTATAGCATAAAAAACATACTGCATACACACAAAGCTACAGAGTGTATTCAAAGACACACACACAGAATATACATGAATGCATACATACATACATACATAAATCACACATAGCAATCACACTTAAGGTGGCCATACACACACAGATTTATCTTCAGATCTGTCTGGTTGGAACAAAAACATGGTTATGGATGAGAGCAAATGACAGTTGACCATTTGCTTGGAAATGCTGGAAACCTGACAAACTGTCACTCATCCATAACCATGTTTTTGTTCCAACCAGCCAGATCTGAAGATAAATCTTACTAGTGTATGGGCACCTTTACAGACAGACCACAGGCTGAAGAGGGGAGCAGGCTGGCCTCCGGAGTTTGCTGGAACATAGAGGAAGTGGGCGGAGCTTCTGCTGCTGTCTTCATCTCCCAGGCTGAACTGTCTCTGCTCTGCAAGCCCCGGCTCCTGCTAATGCTGTTCAGCACAGGCTGAACGCTGAGAACCCGGAAACACAGCTGCCGGCAGGTAGTAATCATCATCCGATGCCCTGGGCCCTGACAGGCAGCCTCCAATCTTGCTCTGGTGGGCGGGGCAGTGAGGAGGCGGCTGCTGTTAAGGTCTGAGGCCGGAGTTCTGACGGCAGGAGAGTGAACGAGGCAAGCTCGCCCGTGCTCACGCCGTGCCTCGGCTTAAAGTCACTGCGCAAACCTGCGCATGCGCAGTGACATGCCGGGATTTTGTTATGGCTGTACGGGGTACTGGCGCAATATGTTATAGCGGTACGCCGTACCACCCCGTACCGCCACACTTTCACCCCTGCCTAATAAACAAAAAATGATTTATGTAAGTTACATTATTGGGGGAAATTTACTAAGATGTGTATTCTACTTCCCATGTGATGTTGCTATGGGCAACCAATCAGATCCTGTCTACTATCTTCTAGAGGGTGCTAAATAAAGAAGTAGATTCTGATTGGTTGCCCATAGCAACAACACATGTGAAGTAGAATACATATCTTAGTAATACCCCTTTTACACCAAAAACCCTGATCCGACCCTGGTCTTTGAACGCTGGAGTTTCCAGGGTCTGACCCTGCTTTATACTCCATTTACACAGCACTTCGACCTAGGTCGGACCTGGGTCTGCACCATTTATACTGAACCTGGGTCAGCACTGCCTTTCCTTGTGGATGTCATAAAAAATGCTTGCTCGTTGCCAAGGGGGGTGAAATTGCTTGTTGCCAGGAGGCAACACATTATATATATATATATATATATATATATATACTACTTAAATAAAAATTCTGAAGGGGTAGAGGGGGGAAGCTGCCCCCTGGGGTGCTGGGAGAAGGGGGGTTTCTGTGGCTGCTGATGGGAGGTGGGGGTACCTGTCAGCCTGAGGTCGGAGCCTGAGAGAATGATGTGCGCTGCCCCCTCTGCTTCTGAATCAGGCCCAATATCATACAACTGCGGTCGATGATGGTCGGAGCCAGAGGGGATGATGTGCTGGTGAATCAGGCCCAATATCATACAACTGCGGGTCGCGAAGTTCCTGCGGCGAATGGACAGTCAGTGGCGGGGGTCCCTCCGGCGCATAGGAACTAGTACTAGTTCCCATGCGCTGGAGGGACCGCCGACACTGACTGTCCATTCGCCGCAGGGACCGGCTGCCGAGGGGTGGTACAGCAGCAGCGGCGCACATCATCCCTCCGGCTCCGACCATCATCCCCCGCAGTTGTATGATATTGGGCCTGATTCACCAGCAGCAGCGGCGGCAGCGCACATCATCCCCTCCGGCTCCGACCGCAGGCTGACAGGTACCCCCACCTCCCCTCAGCAGCCGCAGACACCCCCCTTCTCCCAGCACCTGGGGACAGCTTCCCCAGTGCTGCACGCTGTGGACCCGCTGCGGGTGCCTGCACCCGCAGCGGGACCATTTACACCGACCTTTACACGGGTCCTATCCGGGTTCTACCCAGGTCAGGACCTGGGTAGAGGACCCGTGTAAATGGACACGGATATACCCCATTTACACCGCCGATGATCCGGGTCTGACCCGCCGCTGACCCGGATTTTTCGGCGGTGTAAAAGGGGTATAAATTTCCCCCATTGCCTCTCACCCTCACTAACATTTCCTTTCTCTGTAAAATGCAGCACTTGTGCCTAATATAACACAGCAAACACATACAAACAGCAAATATTCTCATTTCCCCTCCTTATTTTAATATATGTTAATTTAGTTATATCAATGCAGGATCCATTGAAATGTACATGATCTAATATTCTGTATTACAGAGCTAAGTAGAACCCAGGACTCACCACAACCCTGGATACAGTTTGACCCTGGACTATTTGGGTGCAGACATGAGTCATTCTTCTACGTGCCTCCTGTAATCAGCATAATTAGCAGCAAGTAATAATGAATAACACTGACACCATACCTCCCAAATTTTCTAGGGTGGGAAGTGGGACCTTCCGCACCCGAGGTGGCGACCGCTCCAGAAAATGGCTGGAGGGGGGCAGGACTGAGCAACATGACCCATTTTTTACATTTTGGGGGAGTGCCCAGCACTCCCTGAACAGACCCCGACCAAGACAGTTGAGAGGTACGGATTTACCAAGACTGCTGTGCATTCATCCCCACTAATATGCCCTCTTTTTATAATTCAGTGAGTTTATAGCATTGTCACTGTGGATAATATGTAGAATGGTCCCATTTATAAGTGGTAATGCAAAGATTTTGTATGGGCACTGCATTCATAGGACAGGCTTATTGTACTCTCCTCGCCTCTTACAGCCAGAGTTTGTGTAAATAAGTAGTGCCATGGTGATCGGCCTCAGTACAATACTGTATGTCCATATAAAATACATTATTAGATCATGTATATGACAGAAAACTTAGTTTATTCCAATGTTTCTTTTTTAATATTAAACTTTATTGACAACAACAATATATGCAGAGGGACAGGCTGTTATTGTGATGTCATTATGATGTCACAATGGCTTTGTGCTACATAACCTAGCTCACTGCACAGACAGGTGTCTTTGCTGTAGACTCACTGGACAGTTAGCATCTATTACTCACTGTACAGAGTTAGCAGCTATTACTTGGCGTTTGCTTTTATAGTAATTCGCATCAAGTTGAAAAATATTGATATGGATTCCTCTAATGACAGCTCGGGGGAATCTAGCATTCCGTGGATGGATGAAGAAGAATATAATGAGGAACTACCACCCGCTAATAAGACTGTTTTTTCCGGAACTATGACCGAAGATCTGGGAGAACAACAAAGCGGTGAGCATTTCTATGAGCTTAGACCAGCGACAGCTCCACCAACTGAGGAGGAAACTCTCATGGTGACCATAGAGAATGGAAAAGTGGAGATTTCAATGTTCGGCGAGACTATCATGCATCGCTTTGACCGCTATGCTCCTCAAAACGGCTGGATGGAAATGCAGATGGAGTACTATGCAATGTGGACCCTCGATGAGAGAGCAGAAAGGGACACCAATGCCACTGATGGGCCTGAAGGTGACACCGGGGAAGGAGATGGTGGCAGTTTGGTTGCAGAGACCAATGCCCAACTGGAGGAAGTGGTAGAATCTCTTCCAAATGACACCGTACAGGCCATAGAACACCATGAAAAAGAACTAAGTGCTGAAATAAAGCCTAAAGCCGCTGAACTGAAAGACCTGCAGCATCAGCAGAAAGAGATCCGTGATCAGACCGCACGCTTCTGGTGGCAACGACTGATAAGACGGGTTAGAACATCAGTGCTGAATGTAATCCACAGACGCAATAGGGTCGCGCCCATTGTATGAAGGTTTAAGGGTGAGCTCCAATATATTCCAACTGTTCCTGATGGACCATTATTGTTGGAGCTCTCATACCCATTGGACCCAAGTCATTATAAACCTGAACAGAAAATCCATCTGGGGAATAGGGCTACTGGCGATACCCCATAAAAAAAAACGACATTAAGCAGCCACCTCATGGGTGTGTTGGAAGTGCTGCTAACCCTAACCATACCCAGGGCCGCCGAGAGGTACAATTGAATGGGTGTCATGTGATGCGCGCTCCCATGTACATCACATCGCACAGCACAAAAATGTACATGTCCTGCACATACTTGATGCAGGACATGTACATGTACATGTACATGTCCTGCACATACTTGATGCGCTGCAAAAGAGTCTAAATTGTATACAATAATTGTACCGTGTATGGGCACCTTAAGTTATATATGGAAGTGAAAAATTAAGAAAGACAAAATTAAACAACCAAAACATTGCCCCAATAAACAAACAAATAAATAAGAAAACACTGCCATGATAAATAAAATAAAAACAAACACTGTCCTAATAAACAAAAAATGATTTATGTAAGTTACATTATTGGGGGAAATTTACTAAGATGTGTATTCTACTTCCCATGTGATGTTGCTATAAGCAACCAATCAGATCCTGTCTACTATCTTCTAGAGGGTGCTAAATAAAGAAGTAGATTCTGATTGGTTGCCCATAGCAACAACACATGTGAAGTAGAATACATATCTTAGTAATACCCCTTTTACACCAAAAACCCTGATCCGACCCTGGTCTTTGAACGCTGGAGTTTCCAGGGTCTGACCCTGCTTTATACTCCATTTACACAGCACTTCGACCTAGGTCAGACCTGGGACTGCACTAGGGAAGCCAATCCCAGAGCATTTTTTCAATCCCGGAATTCGGGATTGAAAAATGCCCAATCCCGGGATTCCCGGGATCGGCTTCCCTAATTAAAAAAAACCCGCCCCGGCCGCCCCGCATATTTACTTACATGTGCAGTGCGGCCGGGCGGGTGTTCGGTGAAGCTGGGAGGGTGGGCGGTCCATTGCTGGAGCCGGGCGGGAGGTGGCCACTTCAGTTCCGGAGCCGGGCAGGGAGGTGTGCGGGCGGCCGGGCGATGACAGGACAGGGCTGCGCAGCTTCTTGGCCTGCGCAGCGTGACCTCTGGCCTCGTCACGCTGCGCAGAGCCACAACGCTGGGACGGGAGTAGCCGGGCAGCGTCTGAGCACTTGCTCAGACGCTGCCGGCATTAGACTGCGCATGCGCAGTCTAATCCCGAAATCCCGGGATTGGAAACTCCAATCCCGGGATTGAAATCCCGGCGTTTTAGGGGCCAAATCCCGGGATCCCGCCGATCCCGGGATTGGCCACCCTAGTCTGCACCATTTATACTGAACCTGGGTCAGCACTGCCTTTCCTTGTGGATGTCATAAAAAATGCTTGCTCGTTGCCAAGGGGGGTGAAATTGCTTGTTGCCAGGAGGCAACACATTTTATATAGATATATATATATATATACTACTTAAATAAAAATTCTGAAGGGGTAGAGGGGGGAAGCTGCCCCCTGGGGTGCTGGGAGAAGGGGGGTTTCTGCGGCTGCTGATGGGAGGTGGGGGTACCTGTCAGCCTGAGGTCGGAGCCTGAGAGGATGATGTGCGCTGCCCCCTCTGCTTCTGAATCAGGCCCAATATCATACAACTGCGGTCGATGATGGTCGGAGCCAAAGGGGATGATGTGCTGGTGAATCAGGCCCAATATCATACAACTGCGGGTCGCGAAGTTCCTGCGGCGAATGGACAGTCAGTGGCGGGGGTCCCTCCGGCGCATAGGAACTAGTACTAGTTCCCATGCGCTGGAGGGACCGCCGACACTGACTGTCTATTCGCCACAGGGACCGGCTGCCGAGGGGTGGTACAGCAGCAGCGGCGCACATCATCCCTCCGGCTCCGACCATCATCCCCCGCAGTTGTATGATATTGGGCCTGATTCACCAGCAGCAGCGGCGCACATCATCCCCTCCGGCTCCGACCGCAGGCTGACAGGTACCCCTACCTCCCCTCAGCAGCCGCAGACACCCCCCTTCTCCCAGCACCTGGGGACAGCTTCCCCAGTGCTGCACGCTGTGGACCTGCTGCGGGTGCCTGCACCCGCAGCGGGACCATTTACACCGGCCTTTACACGGGTCCTATCCGGGTTCTACCCAGGTCAGGACCTGGGTAGAGGACCCGTGTAAATGGACACGGATATACCCCATTTACACCGCCGATGATCCGGGTCTGACCCGCCGCTGACCCGGATTTTTCGGCGTGTAAAAGGGGTATAAATTTCCCCCATTGCCTCTCACCCTCACTAACATTTCCTTTCTCTGTAAACTGCAGCACTTGTGCCTAATACAACACAGCAAACACATACAAACAGCAAATATTCTCATTTCCCCTCCTTATTTTAATATATGCTAATTTAGTTATATCAATGCAAGATCCATTGAAATGTACATGATCTAATATTCTGTATTACAGAGCTAAGTAGAACCAAGGACTCACCACAACCCTGGATACAGTTTGACCCTGGACTATTTGGGTGCAGACATGAGTCATTCTTCTACGTGCCTCCTGTAATCAGCATAATTAGCAGCAAGTAATAATGAATAACACTGACACCATACCTCCCAAATTTTCTAGCGTGGGAAGTGGGACCTTCCGCACCCGAGGTGGTGACCGCTCCAGAAAATGGCTGGAGGGGGGCAGGACTGAGCAACATGACCCATTTTTTACATTTTGGGGGAGTGCCCAGCACTCCCTGAACAGACCCCGACCAACACAGTTGAGAGGTACGGATTTACCAAGACTGCTGTGCATTCATCCCCACTAATATGCCCTCTTTTTATAATTCAGTGAGTTTATAGCATTGTCACTGTGGATAATATGTAGAATGGTCCCATTTATAAGTGGTAATGCAAAGATTTTGTATGGGCACTGCATTCATAGGACAGGCTTATTGTACTCTCCTCGCCTCTTACAGCCAGAGTTTGTGTAAATTAGTAGTGCCATGGTGATTGGCCTCAGTACAATACTGTATGTCCATATAAAATACATTATTAGATCATGTATATGACAGAAAACTTAGTTTATTCCAATGTTTCTTTTTTTAATATTAAACTTTATTGACAACAACAATATATGCAGAGGGATAGGCTGTTATTGTGATGTCATTATGATGTCACAATGGCTTTGTGCTACATAACCTAGCTCACTGCACAGACAGGTGTCTTTGCTGTAGACTCACTGGACAGTTAGCATCTATTACTCACTGTACAGAGTTAGCAGCTATTACTTGGCGTTTGCTTTTATAGTAATTCGCATCAAGTTAAAAAATATTGATATGGATTCCTCTAATGACAGCTCGGGGGAATCTAGCATTCCGTGGATGGATGAAGAAGAATATAATGAGGAACTACCACCCGCTAATAAGACTGTTTTTTCCGGAACTATGACCGAAGATCTGGGAGAACAACAAAGCGGTGAGCATTTCTATGAGCTTAGACCAGCGACAGCTCCACCAACTGAGGAGGAAACTCTCATGGTGACCATAGAGAATGGAAAAGTGGAGATTTCAATGTTCGGCGAGACTATCATGCATCGCTTTGACCGCTATGCTCCTCAAAACGGCTGGATGGAAATGCAGATGGAGTACTATGCAATGTGGACCCTCGATGAGAGAGCAGAAAGGGACACCAATGCCACTGATGGGCCTGAAGGTGACACCGGGGAAGGAGATGGTGGCAGTTTGGTTGCAGAGACCAATGCCCAACTGGAGGAAGTGGTAGAATCTCTTCCAAATGACACCGTACAGGCCATAGAACACCATGAAAAAGAACTAAGTGCTGAAATAAAGCCTAAAGCCGCTGAACTGAAAGACCTGCAGCATCAGCAGAAAGAGATCCGTGATCAGACCGCACGCTTCTGGTGGCAACGACTGATAAGACGGGTTAGAACATCAGTGCTGAATGTAATCCACAGACGCAATAGGGTCGCGCCCATTGTATGAAGGTTTAAGGGTGAGCTCCAATATATTCCAACTGTTCCTGATGGACCATTATTGTTGGAGCTCTCATACCCATTGGACCCAAGTCATTATAAACCTGAACAGAAAATCCATCTGGGGAATAGGGCTACTGGCGATACCCCATAAAAAAAAACGACATTAAGCAGCCACCTCATGGGTGTGTTGGAAGTGCTGCTAACCCTAACCATACCCAGGGCCGCCGAGAGGTACAATTGAATGGGTGTCATGTGATGCGCGCTCCCATGTACATCACATCGCACAGCACAAAAATGTACATGTCCTGCACATACTTGATGCAGGGCATGTACATGTACATGTACATGTCCTGCACATACTTGATGCGCTGCAAAAGAGTCTAAATTGTATACAATAATTGTACCGTGTATGGGCACCTTAAGTTATATATGGAAGTGAAAAATTAAGAAAGACAAAATTAAACAACCAAAACATTGCCCCAATAAACAAACAAATAAATAAGAAAACACTGCCATGATAAATAAAATAAAAACAAACACTGTCCTAATAAACAAAAAATGATTTATGTAAGTTACATTATTGGGGGAAATTTACTAAGATGTGTATTCTACTTCCCATGTGATGTTGCTATAAGCAACCAATCAGATCCTGTCTACTATCTTCTAGAGGGTGCTAAATAAAGAAGTAGATTCTGATTGGTTGCCCATAGCAACAACACATGTGAAGTAGAATACATATCTTAGTAATACCCCTTTTACACCAAAAACCCTGATCCGACCCTGGTCTTTGAACGCTGGAGTTTCCAGGGTCTGACCCTGCTTTATACTCCATTTACACAGCACTTCGACCTAGGTCAGACCTGGGACTGCACTAGGGAAGCCAATCCCAGAGCATTTTTTCAATCCCGGAATTCGGGATTGAAAAATGCCCAATCCCGGGATTCCCGGGATCGGCTTCCCTAATAAAAAAAAACCCGCCCCGGCCGCCCCGCATATTTACTTACATGTGCAGTGCGGCCGGGCGGGTGTTCGGTGAAGCTGGGAGGGTGGGCGGTCCATTGCTGGAGCCGGGCGGGAGGTGGCCACTTCAGTTCCGGAGCCGGGCAAGGAGGTGTGCGGGCGGCCGGGCGATGACAGGACAGGGCTGCGCAGCTTCTTGGCCTGCGCAGCGTGACCTCTGGCCTCGTCACGCTGCGCAGAGCCACAACGCTGGGACGGGAGTAGCCGGGCAGCGTCTGAGCACTTGCTCAGACGCTGCCGGCATTAGACTGCGCATGCGCAGTCTAATCCCGAAATCCCGGGATTGGAAACTCCAATCCCGGGATTGAAATCCCGGCGTTTTAGGGGCCAAATCCCGGGATCCCGCCGATCCCGGGATTGGCCACCCTAGTCTGCACCATTTATACTGAACCTGGGTCAGCACTGCCTTTCCTTGTGGATGTCATAAAAAATGCTTGCTCGTTGCCAAGGGGGGTGAAATTGCTTGTTGCCAGGAGGCAACACATTTTATATAGATATATATATATATATATATATACTACTTAAATAAAAATTCTGAAGGGGTAGAGGGGGGAAGCTGCCCCCTGGGGTGCTGGGAGAAGGGGGGTTTCTGCGGCTGCTGATGGGAGGTGGGGGTACCTGTCAGCCTGAGGTCGGAGCCTGAGAGGATGATGTGCGCTGCCCCCTCTGCTTCTGAATCAGGCCCAATATCATACAACTGCGGTCGATGATGGTCGGAGCCAAAGGGGATGATGTGCTGGTGAATCAGGCCCAATATCATACAACTGCGGGTCGCGAAGTTCCTGCGGCGAATGGACAGTCAGTGGCGGGGGTCCCTCCGGCGCATAGGAACTAGTACTAGTTCCCATGCGCTGGAGGGACCGCCGACACTGACTGTCTATTCGCCACAGGGACCGGCTGCCGAGGGGTGGTACAGCAGCAGCGGCGCACATCATCCCTCCGGCTCCGACCATCATCCCCCGCAGTTGTATGATATTGGGCCTGATTCACCAGCAGCAGCGGCGCACATCATCCCCTCCGGCTCCGACCGCAGGCTGACAGGTACCCCTACCTCCCCTCAGCAGCCGCAGACACCCCCCTTCTCCCAGCGCCTGGGGACAGCTTCCCCAGTGCTGCACGCTGTGGACCTGCTGCGGGTGCCTGCACCCGCAGCGGGACCATTTACACCGGCCTTTACACGGGTCCTATCCGGGTTCTACCCAGGTCAGGACCTGGGTAGAGGACCCGTGTAAATGGACACGGATATACCCCATTTACACCGCCGATGATCCGGGTCTGACCCGCCGCTGACCCGGATTTTTCGGCGTGTAAAAGGGGTATAAATTTCCCCCATTGCCTCTCACCCTCACTAACATTTCCTTTCTCTGTAAACTGCAGCACTTGTGCCTAATACAACACAGCAAACACATACAAACAGCAAATATTCTCATTTCCCCTCCTTATTTTAATATATGCTAATTTAGTTATATCAATGCAAGATCCATTGAAATGTACATGATCTAATATTCTGTATTACAGAGCTAAGTAGAACCAAGGACTCACCACAACCCTGGATACAGTTTGACCCTGGACTATTTGGGTGCAGACATGAGTCATTCTTCTACGTGCCTCCTGTAATCAGCATAATTAGCAGCAAGTAATAATGAATAACACTGACACCATACCTCCCAAATTTTCTAGCGTGGGAAGTGGGACCTTCCGCACCCGAGGTGGTGACCGCTCCAGAAAATGGCTGGAGGGGGGCAGGACTGAGCAACATGACCCATTTTTTACATTTTGGGGGAGTGCCCAGCACTCCCTGAACAGACCCCGACCAACACAGTTGAGAGGTACGGATTTACCAAGACTGCTGTGCATTCATCCCCACTAATATGCCCTCTTTTTATAATTCAGTGAGTTTATAGCATTGTCACTGTGGATAATATGTAGAATGGACCCATTTATAAGTGGTAATGCAAAGATTTTGTATGGGCACCGCATTCATAGGACAGGCTTATTGTACTCGCCTCTTACAGCCAGAGTTTGTGTAAATTAGTAGTGCCATGGTGATCGGCCTCAGTACAATACTGTATATCCATATAAAATACATTATTAGATCATGTATACGACAGAAAACTTAGTTTATTCCAATGTTTCTTTTTTTTAATATTAAACTTTATTGACAACAACAATATATGCAGAGGGACAGGCTGTTATTGTGATGTCATTATGATGTCACAATGGCTTTGTGCTACATAACCTAGCTCACTGCACAGGTGTCTTTGCTGTAGACTCACTGGACAGTTAGCATCTATTACTCACTGTACAGAGTTAGCAGCTATTACTTGGCGTTTGCTTTTATAGTAATTCGCATCAAGTTAAAAAATATTAATATGGATTCCTCTAATGACAGCTCGGGGGAATCTAGCATTCCGTGGATGGATGAAGAAGAATATAATGAGGAACTACCACCCGCTAATAAGACTGTTTTTTCCGGAACTATGACCGAAGATCTGGGAGAACAACAAAGCGGTGAGCATTTCTATGAGCTTAGACCAGCGACAGCTCCACCAACTGAGGAGGAAACTCTCATGGTGACCAGAGAGAATGGAAAAGTGGAGATTTCAATGATCGGCGAGACTATCATGCATCGCTTTGACCGCTATGCTCCTCAAAACGGCTGGATGGAAATGCAGATGGAGTACTATGCAATGTGGACCCTCGATGAGAGAGCAGAAAGGGACACCAATGCCACTGATGGGCCTGATGGTGACACCGGGGAAGGAGATGGTGGCAGTTTGGTTGCAGAGACCAATGCCCAACTGGAGGAAGTGGTAGAATCTCTTCCAAATGACACCGTACAGGCCATAGAACACCATGAAAAAGAACTAAGTGCTGAAATAAAGCCTAAAGCCGCTGAACTGAAAGACCTGCAGCATCAGCAGAAAGAGATCCGTGATCAGACCGCACGCTTCTGGAGGCAACGACTGATAAGACGGGTTAGAACATCAGTGCTGAATGTAATCCACAGACGCAATAGGGTCGCGCCCATTGTATGAAGGTTTAAGGGTGAGCTCCAATATATTCCAACTGTTCCTGATGGACCATTATTGTTGGAGCTCTCATACCCATTGGACCCAAGTCATTATAAACCTGAACAGAAAATCCATCTGGGGAATAGGGCTACTGGCGATACCCCATAAAAAAAACGACATTAAGCAGCCACCTCATGGGTGTGTTGGAAGTGCTGCTAACCCTAACCATACCCAGGGCCGCCGAGAGGTACAATTGAATGGGTGTCATGTGATGCGCGCTCCCATGTACATCACATCGCACAGCACAAAAATGTACATGTCCTGCACATACTTTTTGTACTAGATTGCTCATTGCTTTGCAAAACGGATGTGATGCGCTGCAAAAGAGTCTAAATTGTATACAATAATTGTACAGTGTATGGGCACCTTAAGTTATATATGGAAGTGAAAAATTAAGAAAGACAAAATTAAACAACCAAAACATTGCCCCAATAAACAAACAAATAAATAAGAAAACACTGCCATGATAAATAAAATAAAAACAAACACTGTCCTAATAAACAAAAAATGATTTATGTAAGTTACATTATTGGGGGAAATTTACTAAGATGTGTATTCTACTTCCCATGTGATGTTGCTATGGGCAACCAATCAGATCCTGTCTACTATCTTCTAGAGGGTGCTAAATAAAGAAGTAGATTCTGATTGGTTGCCCATAGCAACAACACATGTGAAGTAGAATACATATCTTAGTAATACCCCTTTTAAACCAAAAACCCTGATCCGACCCTGGTCTTTGAACGCTGGAGTTTCCAGGGTCTGACCCTGCTTTATACTCCATTTATACAGCACTTCGACCTAGGTCGGACCTGGGTCTGCACCATTTATACTGAACCTGGGTCAGCACTGCCTTTCCTTGTGGATGTCATAAAAAATGCTTGCTCGTTGCCAAGGGGGGTGAAATTGCTTGTTGCCAGGAAGCAACACATTTTATATAGATATATATATATATATATATATACTACTTAAATAAAAATTCTGAAGGGGTAGAGGGGGGAAGCTGCCCCCTGGGGTGCTGGGAGAAGGGGGGTTTCTGCGGCTGCTGATGGGAGGTGGGGGTACCTGTCAGCCTGAGGTCGGAGCCTGAGAGGATGATGTGCGCTGCCCCCTCTGCTTCTGAATCAGGCCCAATATCATACAACTGCGGTCGATGATGGTCGGAGCCAAAGGGGATGATGTGCTGGTGAATCAGGCCCAATATCATACAACTGCGGGTCGCGAAGTTCCTGCGGCGAATGGACAGTCAGTGGCGGGGGTCCCTCCGGCGCATAGGAACTAGTACTAGTTCCCATGCGCTGGAGGGACCGCCGACACTGACTGTCTATTCGCCACAGGGACCGGCTGCCGAGGGGTGGTACAGCAGCAGCGGCGCACATCATCCCTCCGGCTCCGACCATCATCCCCCGCAGTTGTATGATATTGGGCCTGATTCACCAGCAGCAGCGGCGCACATCATCCCCTCCGGCTCCGACCGCAGGCTGACAGGTACCCCTACCTCCCCTCAGCAGCCGCAGACACCCCCCTTCTCCCAGCACCTGGGGACAGCTTCCCCAGTGCTGCACGCTGTGGACCTGCTGCGGGTGCCTGCACCCGCAGCGGGACCATTTACACCGGCCTTTACACGGGTCCTATCCGGGTTCTACCCAGGTCAGGACCTGGGTAGAGGACCCGTGTAAATGGACACGGATATACCCCATTTACACCGCCGATGATCCGGGTCTGACCCGCCGCTGACCCGGATTTTTCGGCGTGTAAAAGGGGTATAAATTTCCCCCATTGCCTCTCACCCTCACTAACATTTCCTTTCTCTGTAAACTGCAGCACTTGTGCCTAATACAACACAGCAAACACATACAAACAGCAAATATTCTCATTTCCCCTCCTTATTTTAATATATGCTAATTTAGTTATATCAATGCAAGATCCATTGAAATGTACATGATCTAATATTCTGTATTACAGAGCTAAGTAGAACCAAGGACTCACCACAACCCTGGATACAGTTTGACCCTGGACTATTTGGGTGCAGACATGAGTCATTCTTCTACGTGCCTCCTGTAATCAGCATAATTAGCAGCAAGTAATAATGAATAACACTGACACCATACCTCCCAAATTTTCTAGCGTGGGAAGTGGGACCTTCCGCACCCGAGGTGGTGACCGCTCCAGAAAATGGCTGGAGGGGGGCAGGACTGAGCAACATGACCCATTTTTTACATTTTGGGGGAGTGCCCAGCACTCCCTGAACAGACCCCGACCAACACAGTTGAGAGGTACGGATTTACCAAGACTGCTGTGCATTCATCCCCACTAATATGCCCTCTTTTTATAATTCAGTGAGTTTATAGCATTGTCACTGTGGATAATATGTAGAATGGTCCCATTTATAAGTGGTAATGCAAAGATTTTGTATGGGCACTGCATTCATAGGACAGGCTTATTGTACTCTCCTCGCCTCTTACAGCCAGAGTTTGTGTAAATTAGTAGTGCCATGGTGATCGGCCTCAGTACAATACTGTATGTCCATATAAAATACATTATTAGATCATGTATATGACAGAAAACTTAGTTTATTCCAATGTTTCTTTTTTTAATATTAAACTTTATTGACAACAACAATATATGCAGAGGGATAGGCTGTTATTGTGATGTCATTATGATGTCACAATGGCTTTGTGCTACATAACCTAGCTCACTGCACAGACAGGTGTCTTTGCTGTAGACTCACTGGACAGTTAGCATCTATTACTCACTGTACAGAGTTAGCAGCTATTACTTGGCGTTTGCTTTTATAGTAATTCGCATCAAGTTAAAAAATATTGATATGGATTCCTCTAATGACAGCTCGGGGGAATCTAGCATTCCGTGGATGGATGAAGAAGAATATAATGAGGAACTACCACCCGCTAATAAGACTGTTTTTTCCGGAACTATGACCGAAGATCTGGGAGAACAACAAAGCGGTGAGCATTTCTATGAGCTTAGACCAGCGACAGCTCCACCAACTGAGGAGGAAACTCTCATGGTGACCATAGAGAATGGAAAAGTGGAGATTTCAATGATCGGCGAGACTATCATGCATCGCTTTGACCGCTATGCTCCTCAAAACGGCTGGATGGAAATGCAGATGGAGTACTATGCAATGTGGACCCTCGATGAGAGAGCAGAAAGGGACACCAATGCCACTGATGGGCCTGAAGGTGACACCGGGGAAGGAGATGGTGGCAGTTTGGTTGCAGAGACCAATGCCCAACTGGAGGAAGTGGTAGAATCTCTTCCAAATGACACCGTACAGGCCATAGAACACCATGAAAAAGAACTAAGTGCTGAAATAAAGCCTAAAGCCGCTGAACTGAAAGACCTGCAGCATCAGCAGAAAGAGATCCGTGATCAGACCGCACGCTTCTGGTGGCAACGACTGATAAGACGGGTTAGAACATCAGTGCTGAATGTAATCCACAGACGCAATAGGGTCGCGCCCATTGTATGAAGGTTTAAGGGTGAGCTCCAATATATTCCAACTGTTCCTGATGGACCATTATTGTTGGAGCTCTCATACCCATTGGACCCAAGTCATTATAAACCTGAACAGAAAATCCATCTGGGGAATAGGGCTACTGGCGATACCCCATAAAAAAAAACGACATTAAGCAGCCACCTCATGGGTGTGTTGGAAGTGCTGCTAACCCTAACCATACCCAGGGCCGCCGAGAGGTACAATTGAATGGGTGTCATGTGATGCGCGCTCCCATGTACATCACATCGCACAGCACAAAAATGTACATGTCCTGCACATACTTGATGCAGGACATGTACATGTACATGTACATGTCCTGCACATACTTGATGCGCTGCAAAAGAGTCTAAATTGTATACAATAATTGTACCGTGTATGGGCACCTTAAGTTATATATGGAAGTGAAAAATTAAGAAAGACAAAATTAAACAACCAAAACATTGCCCCAATAAACAAACAAATAAATAAGAAAACACTGCCATGATAAATAAAATAAAAACAAACACTGTCCTAATAAACAAAAAATGATTTATGTAAGTTACATTATTGGGGGAAATTTACTAAGATGTGTATTCTACTTCCCATGTGATGTTGCTATAAGCAACCAATCAGATCCTGTCTACTATCTTCTAGAGGGTGCTAAATAAAGAAGTAGATTCTGATTGGTTGCCCATAGCAACAACACATGTGAAGTAGAATACATATCTTAGTAATACCCCTTTTACACCAAAAACCCTGATCCGACCCTGGTCTTTGAACGCTGGAGTTTCCAGGGTCTGACCCTGCTTTATACTCCATTTACACAGCACTTCGACCTAGGTCAGACCTGGGACTGCACTAGGGAAGCCAATCCCAGAGCATTTTTTCAATCCCGGAATTCGGGATTGAAAAATGCCCAATCCCGGGATTCCCGGGATCGGCTTCCCTAATTAAAAAAAACCCGCCCCGGCCGCCCCGCATATTTACTTACATGTGCAGTGCGGCCGGGCGGGTGTTCGGTGAAGCTGGGAGGGTGGGCGGTCCATTGCTGGAGCCGGGCGGGAGGTGGCCACTTCAGTTCCGGAGCCGGGCAGGGAGGTGTGCGGGCGGCCGGGCGATGACAGGACAGGGCTGCGCAGCTTCTTGGCCTGCGCAGCGTGACCTCTGGCCTCGTCACGCTGCGCAGAGCCACAACGCTGGGACGGGAGTAGCCGGGCAGCGTCTGAGCACTTGCTCAGACGCTGCCGGCATTAGACTGCGCATGTGCAGTCTAATCCCGAAATCCCGGGATTGGAAACTCCAATCCCGGGATTGAAATCCCGGCGTTTTAGGGGCCAAATCCCGGGATCCCGCCGATCCCGGGATTGGCCACCCTAGTCTGCACCATTTATACTGAACCTGGGTCAGCACTGCCTTTCCTTGTGGATGTCATAAAAAATGCTTGCTCGTTGCCAAGGGGGGTGAAATTGCTTGTTGCCAGGAGGCAACACATTTTATATAGATATATATATATATATATATATACTACTTAAATAAAAATTCTGAAGGGGTAGAGGGGGGAAGCTGCCCCCTGGGGTGCTGGGAGAAGGGGGGTTTCTGCGGCTGCTGATGGGAGGTGGGGGTACCTGTCAGCCTGAGGTCGGAGCCTGAGAGGATGATGTGCGCTGCCCCCTCTGCTTCTGAATCAGGCCCAATATCATACAACTGCGGTCGATGATGGTCGGAGCCAAAGGGGATGATGTGCTGGTGAATCAGGCCCAATATCATACAACTGCGGGTCGCGAAGTTCCTGCGGCGAATGGACAGTCAGTGGCGGGGGTCCCTCCGGCGCATAGGAACTAGTACTAGTTCCCATGCGCTGGAGGGACCGCCGACACTGACTGTCTATTCGCCACAGGGACCGGCTGCCGAGGGGTGGTACAGCAGCAGCGGCGCACATCATCCCTCCAGCTCCGACCATCATCCCCCGCAGTTGTATGATATTGGGCCTGATTCACCAGCAGCAGCGGCGCACATCATCCCCTCCGGCTCCGACCGCAGGCTGACAGGTACCCCTACCTCCCCTCAGCAGCCGCAGACACCCCCCTTCTCCCAGCGCCTGGGGACAGCTTCCCCAGTGCTGCACGCTGTGGACCTGCTGCGGGTGCCTGCACCCGCAGCGGGACCATTTACACCGGCCTTTACACGGGTCCTATCCGGGTTCTACCCAGGTCAGGACCTGGGTAGAGGACCCGTGTAAATGGACACGGATATACCCCATTTACACCGCCGATGATCCGGGTCTGACCCGCCGCTGACCCGGATTTTTCGGCGTGTAAAAGGGGTATAAATTTCCCCCATTGCCTCTCACCCTCACTAACATTTCCTTTCTCTGTAAACTGCAGCACTTGTGCCTAATACAACACAGCAAACACATACAAACAGCAAATATTCTCATTTCCCCTCCTTATTTTAATATATGCTAATTTAGTTATATCAATGCAAGATCCATTGAAATGTACATGATCTAATATTCTGTATTACAGAGCTAAGTAGAACCAAGGACTCACCACAACCCTGGATACAGTTTGACCCTGGACTATTTGGGTGCAGACATGAGTCATTCTTCTACGTGCCTCCTGTAATCAGCATAATTAGCAGCAAGTAATAATGAATAACACTGACACCATACCTCCCAAATTTTCTAGCGTGGGAAGTGGGACCTTCCGCACCCGAGGTGGTGACCGCTCCAGAAAATGGCTGGAGGGGGGCAGGACTGAGCAACATGACCCATTTTTTACATTTTGGGGGAGTGCCCAGCACTCCCTGAACAGACCCCGACCAACACAGTTGAGAGGTACGGATTTACCAAGACTGCTGTGCATTCATCCCCACTAATATGCCCTCTTTTTATAATTCAGTGAGTTTATAGCATTGTCACTGTGGATAATATGTAGAATGGTCCCATTTATAAGTGGTAATGCAAAGATTTTGTATGGGCACTGCATTCATAGGACAGGCTTATTGTACTCTCCTCGCCTCTTACAGCCAGAGTTTGTGTAAATTAGTAGTGCCATGGTGATCGGCCTCAGTACAATACTGTATGTCCATATAAAATACATTATTAGATCATGTATATGACAGAAAACTTAGTTTATTCCAATGTTTCTTTTTTTAATATTAAACTTTATTGACAACAACAATATATGCAGAGGGACAGGCTGTTATTGTGATGTCATTATGATGTCACAATGGCTTTGTGCTACATAACCTAGCTCACTGCACAGACAGGTGTCTTTGCTGTAGACTCACTGGACAGTTAGCATCTATTACTCACTGTACAGAGTTAGCAGCTATTACTTGGCGTTTGCTTTTATAGTAATTCGCATCAAGTTAAAAAATATTGATATGGATTCCTCTAATGACAGCTCGGGGGAATCTAGCATTCCGTGGATGGATGAAGAAGAATATAATGAGGAACTACCACCCGCTAATAAGACTGTTTTTTCCGGAACTATGACCGAAGATCTGGGAGAACAACAAAGCGGTGAGCATTTCTATGAGCTTAGACCAGCGACAGCTCCACCAACTGAGGAGGAAACTCTCATGGTGACCAGAGAGAATGGAAAAGTGGAGATTTCAATGTTCGGCGAGACTATCATGCATCGATTTGACCGCTATGCTCCTCAAAACGGCTGGATGGAAATGCAGATGGAGTACTATGCAATGTGGACCCTCGATGAGAGAGCAGAAAGGGACACCAATGCCACTGATGGGCCTGAAGGTGACACCGGGGAAGGAGATGGTGGCAGTTTGGTTGCAGAGACCAATGCCCAACTGGAGGAAGTGGTAGAATCTCTTCCAAATGACACCGTACAGGCCATAGAACACCATGAAAAAGAACTAAGTGCTGAAATAAAGCCTAAAGCCGCTGAACTGAAAGACCTGCAGCATCAGCAGAAAGAGATCCGTGATCAGACCGCACGCTTCTGGTGGCAACGACTGATAAGACGGGTTAGAACATCAGTGCTGAATGTAATCCACAGACGCAATAGGGTCGCGCCCATTGTATGAAGGTTTAAGGGTGAGCTCCAATATATTCCAACTGTTCCTGATGAACCATTATTGTTGGAGCTCTCATACCCATTGGACCCAAGTCATTATAAACCTGAACAGAAAATCCATCTGGGGAATAGGGCTACTGGCGATACCCCATAAAAAAAAACGACATTAAGCAGCCACCTCATGGGTGTGTTGGAAGAGCTGCTAACCCTAACCATACCCAGGGCCGGCGAGAGGTACAATTGAATGGGTGTCATGTGATGCGCGCTCCCATGTACATCACATCGCACAGCACAAAAATGTACATGTCCTGCACATACTTTTTGTACTAGATTGCTCATTGCTTTGCAAAACGTATGTGATGCGCTGCAAAAGAGTCTAAATTGTATACAATAATTGTACCGTGTATGGGCACCTTAAGTTATATATGGAAGTGAAAAATTAAGAAAGACAAAATTAAACAACCAAAACATTGCCCCAATAAACAAACAAATAAATAAGAAAACACTGCCATGATAAATAAAATAAAAACAAACACTGTCCTAATAAACAAAAAATGATTTATGTAAGTTACATTATTGGGGGAAATTTACTAAGATGTGTATTCTACTTCCCATGTAATGTTGCTATGGGCAACCAATCAGATCCTGTCTACTATCTTCTAGAGGGTGCTAAATAAAGAAGTAGATTCTATTTGGTTGCCCATAGCAACAACACATGTGAAGTAGAATACATATCTTAGTAATACCCATTTTACACCAAAAACCCTGGTACGACCTTGGTCTTTGAAAGCTGGAGTTTCCAGGGTCTGACCCTGCTTTATACTCCATTTACACAGCACTTCGACCTGGGTCGGACCTGGGTCTGCACCATTTATACTGAACCTGGGTCAGCACTGCCTTTCCTTGTGGATGTCATAAAAAATGCTTGCTCGTTGCCAAGGGGGGTGAAATTGCTTGTTGCCAGGAGGCAACACATTATATATATATATATATATATATATATATATATATATACTACTTAAATAAAAATTCTGAAGGGGTAGAGGGGGGAAGCTGCCCCCTGGGGTGCTGGGAGAAGGGGGGTTTCTGCGGCTGCTGATGGGAGGTGGGGGTACCTGTCAGCCTGAGGTCGGAGCCTGAGAGGATGATGTGCGCTGCCCCCTCTGCTTCTGAATCAGGCCCAATATCATACAACTGCGGTCGATGATGGTCGGAGCCAGAGGGGATGATGTGCTGGTGAATCAGGCCCAATATCATACAACTGCGGGTCGCGAAGTTCCTGCGGCGAATGGACAGTCAGTGGCGGGGGTCCCTCTGGCGCATAGGAACTAGTACTAGTTCCCATGCGCTGGAGGGACCGCCTACACTGACTGTCCATTCACCACAGGGACCGGCTGCCGAGGGGTGGTACAGCAGCAGCGGTGCACATCATCCCTCCGGCTCCGACCATCATCCCCCGCAGTATGATATTGGGCCTGATTCACCAGCAGCAGCGGCGCACATCTTTCCCTCCGGCTTCGACCGCAGGCTGAAAGGTACCCCCACCTCCCCTCAGCAGCCGCAGACACCCCCCTTCTCCCAGCACCTGGGGACAGCTTCCCCAGTGCTGCACGCTGTGGACCCGCTGCGGGTGCCTGCACCCGCAGCGGGACCATTTACACCGACCTTTACACGGGTCCTATCCAGGTTCCACCCAGGTCAGGACCTGGGTAGAGGACCCGTGTAAATGGACACGGATATACCCCATTTACACCGCCGATGATCCGGGTCTGACCCGCCGCTGACCCGGATTTTTCGGCGGTGTAAAAGGGGTATAAATTTCCCCCATTGCCTCTCACCCTCACTAACATTTCCTTTCTCTGTAAACTGCAGCACGTGCCTAATACAACACAGCAAACACATACAAACAGCAAATATTCTCATTTCCCCTACTTATTTTAATATATGTTAATTTAGTTATATCAATGCAGGATCCATTGAAATGTACATGATCTAATATTCTGTATTACAGAGCTAAGTAGAACCCAGGACTCACCACAACCCTGGATACAGTTTGACCCTGGACTATTTGGGTGCAGACATGAGTCATTCTTCTACGTGCCTCCTGTAATCAGCATAATTAGCAGCAAGTAATAATAATTAACACTGACACCATACCTCCCAAATTTTCTAGGGTGGGAAGTGGGACCTTCCGCACCCGAGGTGGCGACCGCTCCAGAAAATGGCTGGAGGGGGGCAGGACTGAGCAACATGACCCATTTTTTACATTTTGGGGGAGTGCCCAGCACTCCCTGAACAGACCCCGACCAAGACAGTTGAGAGGTACGGATTTACCAAGACTGCTGTGCATTCATCCCCACTAATATGCCCTCTTTTTATAATTCAGTGAGTTTATAGCATTGTCACTGTGGATAATATGTAGAATGGACCCATTTATAAGTGGTAATGCAAAGATTTTGTATGGGCACCGCATTCATAGGACAGGCTTATTGTACTCGCCTCTTACAGCCAGAGTTTGTGTAAATTAGTAGTGCCATGGTGATCGGCCTCAGTACAATACTGTATATCCATATAAAATACATTATTAGATCATGTATACGACAGAAAACTTAGTTTATTCCAATGTTTCTTTTTTTTAATATTAAACTTTATTGACAACAACAATATATGCAGAGGGACAGGCTGTTATTGTGATGTCATTATGATGTCACAATGGCTTTGTGCTACATAACCTAGCTCACTGCACAGGTGTCTTTGCTGTAGACTCACTGGACAGTTAGCATCTATTACTCACTGTACAGAGTTAGCAGCTATTACTTGGCGTTTGCTTTTATAGTAATTCGCATCAAGTTAAAAAATATTAATATGGATTCCTCTAATGACAGCTCGGGGGAATCTAGCATTCCGTGGATGGATGAAGAAGAATATAATGAGGAACTACCACCCGCTAATAAGACTGTTTTTTCCGGAACTATGACCGAAGATCTGGGAGAACAACAAAGCGGTGAGCATTTCTATGAGCTTAGACCAGCGACAGCTCCACCAACTGAGGAGGAAACTCTCATGGTGACCAGAGAGAATGGAAAAGTGGAGATTTCAATGATCGGCGAGACTATCATGCATCGCTTTGACCGCTATGCTCCTCAAAACGGCTGGATGGAAATGCAGATGGAGTACTATGCAATGTGGACCCTCGATGAGAGAGCAGAAAGGGACACCAATGCCACTGATGGGCCTGAAGGTGACACCGGGGAAGGAGATGGTGGCAGTTTGGTTGCAGAGACCAATGCCCAACTGGAGGAAGTGGTAGAATCTCTTCCAAATGACACCGTACAGGCCATAGAACACCATGAAAAAGAACTAAGTGCTGAAATAAAGCCTAAAGCCGCTGAACTGAAAGACCTGCAGCATCAGCAGAAAGAGATCCGTGATCAGACCGCACGCTTCTGGAGGCAACGACTGATAAGACGGGTTAGAACATCAGTGCTGAATGTAATCCACAGACGCAATAGGGTCGCGCCCATTGTATGAAGGTTTAAGGGTGAGCTCCAATATATTCCAACTGTTCCTGATGGACCATTATTGTTGGAGCTCTCATACCCATTGGACCCAAGTCATTATAAACCTGAACAGAAAATCCATCTGGGGAATAGGGCTACTGGCGATACCCCATAAAAAACGACATTAAGCAGCCACCTCATGGGTGTGTTGGAAGTGCTGCTAACCCTAACCATACCCAGGGCCGCCGAGAGGTACAATTGAATGGGTGTCATGTGATGCGCGCTCCCATGTACATCACATCGCACAGCACAAAAATGTACATGTCCTGCACATACTTTTTGTACTAGATTGCTCATTGCTTTGCAAAACGGATGTGATGCGCTGCAAAAGAGTCTAAATTGTATACAATAATTGTACCGTGTATGGGCACCTTAAGTTATATATGGAAGTGAAAAATTAAGAAAGACAAAATTAAACAACCAAAACATTGCCCCAATAAACAAACAAATAAATAAGAAAACACTGCCATGATAAATAAAATAAAAACAAACACTGTCCTAATAAACAAAAAATAATTTATGTAAGTTACATTATTGGGGGAAATTTACTAAGATGTGTATTCTACTTCCCATGTGATGTTGCTATGGGCAACCAATCAGATCCTGTCTACTATCTTCTAGAGGGTGCTAAATAAAGAAGTAGATTCTGATTGGTTGCCCATAGCAACAACACATGTGAAGTAGAATACATATCTTAGTAATACCCCTTTTACACCAAAAACCCTGATCCGACCCTGGTCTTTGAACGCTGGAGTTTCCAGGGTCTGACCCTGCTTTATACTCCATTAATACCCCTTTTACACCGCTGAAAAATCCGGGTCAGCGGCGTGTCAGACCCGGACCTTCGGCGGTGTAAATGGGGTCAAGCCGTGTCCATTTACACGGGTCCTCTACCCAGGTCCTGACCTGGGTAGAACACGGTTAGGACCCGTGTAGAGGCCGGTGTAAATGGTCCCGCTGCGGGTCGAGGCACCCGCAGCGGGTCCGTGCACGGCATGCAGCGCTGTGGAAGATGTCCCCAGCTGTTGCAGGATGAGAGGGGTGTCTGCGGCTGCTGAGGGGGGAGACGGAGGGGATGCTCCCCGCTGCTGTAACTCCCCCCTGCAGCCGCGGGGTCGGGAGTGGAGGCAGCGGGAATCAGCAGTGCAGGTGGGTAGGGGACATCATCACCGGTAGCATCATATCATCACCCCCCCCCCCCCCAGCGCTGGGTCCAACCTCCAGGCAGTGGGGTCTGGCAGTGCAGGCGGGCAGGGGGTCCATCCAGCGTATACGAAGTTGCCGGCGGGGTCCCTCCAGCGTATGGGAAGTAACCAGCGAGCGTGCCTGTGGCGGCTGGGAACTGCCGCTACTAGTTCCCATACTCTGGAGGGACCCCGCCGGCAACTTAGTATACGCTGAATGGACCCCCTGCCCGCCTGCACTGCCAGACCCCGCTGCCTGGAGGTTGGACCCTGCGCTGGGGGGGTGATTATATGATGCTACAGGTGATGATGTCCCCTGCCCACCAGCACTGCTGATTCCCGCTGCCTCCACTCCCGACCCCGCGGCTGCAGGGGGAAGTTACAGCAGCGGGGAGCATCCCCTCCGTCTCCCCCCTCAGCAACCTGTGATTTGATGCTGCAGGGGGTGATGCTGCTTCAGGGGGGTGATGATGTGCAGGGGGGGGTGATTTGATGCTGCAGGGGGGGGGGGGGTGATAAAGTGCAGGGGGGTGATGCTGCTTCAGGGGTGTGTGTGATTTGATGCTGAGGGGGGGTGATGCTGCTTCAGGGGTGTGTGTGATTTGATGCTGCTGGGTGGTGATGCTGCTTCACGGGGGTGGTGATGTGCAGGGGGGGTGATTTGATGTTGCAGGGGGGTGATAATGTGCAGGTGGGGGGGTGCTGCTGCTAGGGGGGGTGATGATGTGCAGGGGGGGGGGGGTGATGATGTGCACTGGGTGATGTGGTGCTGCAGGCCATTTGTAATGACAAGGCAGGGCTGACCCAGGTCCAGTGTAAATGGTGCAGACCCTGGTCTGACCCAGGTCGAATTGCTGTGTAAATGGGGTAGGTAGCAAGGTCCGACCCTGGAATCAGAGACCAGGGTCCGACCAGGGTTTTTGGTGTAAAAGGGGTACACAGCACTTCGACCTAGGTCGGACCTGGGTCTGCACCATTTATACTGAACCTGGGTCAGCACTGCCTTTCCTTGTGGATGTCATAAAAAATGCTTGCTCGTTGCCAAGGGGGGTGAAATTGCTTGTTGCCAGGAGGCAACACATTTTATATAGATATATATATATATATATATATACTACTTAAATAAAAATTCTGAAGGGGTAGAGGGGGGAAGCTGCCCCCTGGGGTGCTGGGAGAAGGGGGGTTTCTGCGGTTGCTGATGGGAGGTGGGGGTACCTGTCAGCCTGAGGTCGGAGCCTGAGAGGATGATGTGCGCTGCCCCCTCTGCTTCTGAATCAGGCCCAATATCATACAACTGCGGTCGATGATGGTCGGAGCCAGAGGGGATGATGTGCTGGTGAATCAGGCCCAATATCATACAACTGCGGGTCGCGAAGTTCCTGCGGCGAATGGACAGTCAGTGGCGGGGGTCCCTCCGGCGCATAGGAACTAGTACTAGTTCCCATGCGCTGGAGGGACCGCCGACACTGACTGTCCATTCGCCACAGGGACCGGCTGCCGAGGGGTGGTACAGCAGCAGCGGCACACATCATCCCTCCGGCTCCGACCATCATCCCCCGCAGTTGTATGATATTGGGCCTGATTCACCAGCAGCAGCGGCGCACATCATCCCCTCCGGCTCCGACCGCAGGCTGACAGGTACCCCTACCTCCCCTCAGCAGCCGCAGACACCCCCCTTCTCCCAGCACCTGGGGACAGCTTCCCCAGTGCTGCACGCTGTGGACCTGCTGCGGTTGCCTGCACCCGCAGCGGGACCATTTACACCGGCCTTTACACGGGTCCTATCCGGGTTCTACCCAGGTCAGGACCTGGGTAGAGGACCCGTGTAAATGGACACGGATATACCCCATTTACACCGCCGATGATCCGGGTCTGACCCGCAGCTGACCCGGATTTTTCGGCGTGTAAAAGGGGTATAAATTTCCCCCATTGCCTCTCACCCTCACTAACATTTCCTTTCTCTGTAAACTGCAGCACTTGTGCCTAATACAACACAGCAAACACATACAAACAGCAAATATTCTCATTTCCCCTCCTTATTTTAATATATGCTAATTTAGTTATATCAATGCAGGATCCATTGAAATGTACATGATCTAATATTCTGTATTACAGAGCTAAGTAGAACCCAGGACTCACCACAACCCTGGATACAGTTTGACCCTGGACTATTTGGGTGCAGACATGAGTCATTCTTCTACGTGCCTCCTGTAATCAGCATAATTAGCAGCAAGTAATAATGAATAACACTGACACCATACCTCCCAAATTTTCTAGGGTGGGAAGTGGGACCTTCCGCACCCGAGGTGGCGACCGCTCCAGAAAATGGCTGGAGGGGGGCAGGACTGAGCAACATGACCCATTTTTTACATTTTGGGGGAGTGCCCAGCACTCCCTGAACAGACCCCGACCAAGACAGTTGAGAGGTACGGATTTACCAAGACTGCTGTGCATTCATCCCCACTAATATGCCCTCTTTTTATAATTCAGTGAGTTTATAGCATTGTCACTGTGGATAATATGTAGAATGGTCCCATTTATAAGTGGTAATGCAAAGATTTTGTATGGGCACTGCATTCATAGGACAGGCTTATTGTACTCTCCTCGCCTCTTACAGCCAGAGTTTGTGTAAATAAGTAGTGCCATGGTGATCGGCCTCAGTACAATACTGTATGTCCATATAAAATACATTATTAGATCATGTATATGACAGAAAACTTAGTTTATTCCAATGTTTCTTTTTTTAATATTAAACTTTATTGACAACAACAATATATGCAGAGGGACAGGCTGTTATTGTGATGTCATTATGATGTCACAATGGCTTTGTGCTACATAACCTAGCTCACTGCACAGACAGGTGTCTTTGCTGTAGACTCACTGGACAGTTAGCATCTATTACTCACTGTACAGAGTTAGCAGCTATTACTTGGCGTTTGCTTTTATAGTAATTCGCATCAAGTTGAAAAATATTGATATGGATTCCTCTAATGACAGCTCGGGGGAATCTAGCATTCCGTGGATGGATGAAGAAGAATATAATGAGGAACTACCACCCGCTAATAAGACTGTTTTTTCCGGAACTATGACCGAAGATCTGGGAGAACAACAAAGCGGTGAGCATTTCTATGAGCTTAGACCAGCGACAGCTCCACCAACTGAGGAGGAAACTCTCATGGTGACCATAGAGAATGGAAAAGTGGAGATTTCAATGTTCGGCGAGACTATCATGCATCGCTTTGACCGCTATGCTCCTCAAAACGGCTGGATGGAAATGCAGATGGAGTACTATGCAATGTGGACCCTCGATGAGAGAGCAGAAAGGGACACCAATGCCACTGATGGGCCTGAAGGTGACACCGGGGAAGGAGATGGTGGCAGTTTGGTTGCAGAGACCAATGCCCAACTGGAGGAAGTGGTAGAATCTCTTCCAAATGACACCGTACAGGCCATAGAACACCATGAAAAAGATCTAAGTGCTGAAATAAAGCCTAAAGCCGCTGAACTGAAAGACCTGCAGCATCAGCAGAAAGAGATCCGTGATCAGACCGCACGCTTCTGGTGGCAACGACTGATAAGACGGGTTAGAACATCAGTGCTGAATGTAATCCACAGACGCAATAGGGTCGCGCCCATTGTATGAAGGTTTAAGGGTGAGCTCCAATATATTCCAACTGTTCCTGATGAACCATTATTGTTGGAGCTCTCATACCCATTGGACCCAAGTCATTATAAACCTGAACAGAAAATCCATCTGGGGAATAGGGCTACTGGCGATACCCCATAAAAAAAAACGTCATTAAGCAGCCACCTCATGGGTGTGTTGGAAGAGCTGCTAACCCTAACCATACCCAGGGCCGCCGAGAGGTACAATTGAATGGGTGTCATGTGATGCGCGCTCCCATGTACATCACATCGCACAGCACAAAAATGTACATGTCCTGCACATACTTTTTGTACTAGATTGCTCATTGCTTTGCAAAACGGATGTGATGCGCTGCAAAAGAGTCTAAATTGTATACAATAATTGTACCGTGTATGGGCACCTTAAGTTATATATGGAAGTGAAAAATTAAGAAAGACAAAATTAAACAACCAAAACATTGCCCCAATAAACAAACAAATAAATAAATAAATAAATAAGAAAACACTGCCATGATAAATAAAATAAAAACAAACACTGTCCTAATAAACAAAAAATGATTTATGTAAGTTACATTATTGGGGGAAATTTACTAAGATGTGTATTCTACTTCCCATGTGATGTTGCTATGGGCAACGAATCAGATCCTGTCTACTATCTTCTAGAGGGTGCTAAATAAAGAAGTAGATTCTGATTGGTTGCCCATAGCAACAACACATGTGAAGTAGAATACATATCTTAGTAATACCCCTTTTACACCAAAAACCCTGGTCCGACCTTGGTCTTTGAACGCTGGAGTTTCCAGGGTCTGACCCTGCTTTATACTCCATTTACACAGCACTTCGACCTAGGTCGGACCTGGGTCTGCACCATTTATACTGAACCTGGGTCAGCACTGCCTTTCCTTGTGGATGTCATAAAAAAATGCTTGCTCGTTGCCAAGGGGGGTGAAATTGCTTGTTGCCAGGAGGCAACACATTATATATATATATATATATATATATATACTACTTAAATAAAAATTCTGAAGGGGTAGAGGGGGGAAGCTGCCCCCTGGGGTGCTGGGAGAAGGGGGGTTTCTGCGGCTGCTGATGGGAGGTGGGGGTACCTGTCAGCCTGAAGTCGGAGCCTGAGAGGATGATGTGCGCTGCCCCCTCTGCTTCTGAATCAGGCCCAATATCATACAACTGCGGTCGATGATGGTCGGAGCCAGAGGGGATGATGTGCTGGTGAATCAGGCCCAATATCATACAACTGCGGGTCGCGAAGTTCCTGCGGCGAATGTACAGTCAGTGGCGGGGGTCCCTCCGGCTCATAGGAACTAGTACTAGTTCCCATGCGCTGGAGGGACCGCCGACACTGACTGTCCATTCGCCGCAGGGACCGACTGCCGAGGGGTGGTACAGCAGCAGCGGCGCACATCATCCCTCCGGCTCCGACCATCATCCCCCGCAGTTGTATGATATTGGGCCTGATTCACCAGCAGCAGCGGCGCACATCATCCCCTCCGGCTTCGACCGCAGGCTGACAGGTACCCCCACCTCCCCTCAGCAGCCGCAGACACCCCCCTTCTCCCAGCACCTGGGGACAGCTTCCCCAGTGCTGCACGCTGTGGACCCGCTGCGGGTGCCTGCACCCGCAGTGGGACCATTTACACCGACCTTTACACGGGTCCTATCCAGGTTCTACCCAGGTCAGGACCTGGGTAGAGGACCCGTGTAAATGGACACGGATATACCCCATTTACACCGCCGATGATCCGGGTCTGACCCGCCGCTGACCCGGATTTTTCGGCGTGTAAAAGGGGTATAAATTTCCCCCATTGCCTCTCACCCTCACTAACATTTCCTTTCTCTGTAAACTGCAGCACTTGTGCCTATTACAACACAGCAAACACATACAAACAGCAAATATTCTCATTTCCCCTCCTTATTTTAATATATGTTAATTTAGTTATATCAATGCAGGATCCATTGAAATGTACATGATCTAATATTCTGTATTACAGAGCTAAGTAGAACCCAGGACTCACCACAACCCTGGATACAGTTTGACCCTGGACTATTTGGGTGCAGACATGAGTCATTCTTCTACGTGCCTCCTGTAATCAGCATAATTAGCAGCAAGTAATAATGAATAACACTGATACCATACCTCCCAAATTTTCTAGGGTGGGAAGTGGGACCTTCCGCACCCGAGGTGGCGACCGCTCCAGAAAATGGCTGGAGGGGGGCAGGACTGAGCAACATGACCCATTTTTTACATTTTGGGGGAGTGCCCAGCACTCCCTGAACAGACCCCGACCAAGACAGTTGAGAGGTACGGATTTACCAAGACTGCTGTGCATTCATCCCCACTAATATGCCCTCTTTTTATAATTCAGTGAGTTTATAGCATTGTCACTGTGGATAATATGTAGAATGGACCCATTTATAAGTGGTAATGCAAAGATTTTGTATGGGCACCGCATTCATAGGACAGGCTTATTGTACTCGCCTCTTACAGCCAGAGTTTGTGTAAATTAGTAGTGCCATGGTGATCGGCCTCAGTACAATACTGTATATCCATATAAAATACATTATTAGATCATGTATATGACAGAAAAGTTAGTTTATTCCAATGTTTCTTTTTTTTTAATATTAAACTTTATTGACAACAACAATATATGCAGAGGGACAGGCTGTTATTGTGATGTCATTATGATGTCACAATGGCTTTGTGCTACATAACCTAGCTCACTGCACAGACAGGTGTCTTTGCTGTAGACTCACTGGACAGTTAGCATCTATTACTCACTGTACAGAGTTAGCAGCTATTACTTGGCGTTTGCTTTTATAGTAATTCGCATCAAGTTAAAAAATATTAATATGGATTCCTCTAATGACAGCTCGGGGGAATCTAGCATTCCGTGGATGGATGAAGAAGAATATAATGAGGAACTACCACCCGCTAATAAGACTGTTTTTTCCGGAACTATGACCGAAGATCTGGGAGAACAACAAAGCGGTGAGCATTTCTATGAGCTTAGACCAGCGACAGCTCCACCAACTGAGGAGGAAACTCTCATGGTGACCAGAGAGAATGGAAAAGTGGAGATTTCAATGTTCGGCGAGACTATCATGCATCGCTTTGACCGCTATGCTCCTCAAAACGGCTGGATGGAAATGCAGATGGAGTACTATGCAATGTGGACCCTCGATGAGAGAGCAGAAAGGGACACCAATGCCACTGATGGGCCTGAAGGTGACACCGGGGAAGGAGATGGTGGCAGTTTGGTTGCAGAGACCAATGCCCAACTGGAGGAAGTGGAAGAATCTCTTCCCAATGACACCGTACAGGCCATAGAACACCATGAAAAAGAACTAAGTGCTGAAATAAAGCAGAAAGCCGCTGAACTGAAAGACCTGCAGCATCAGCAGAAAGAGATCCGTGATCAGACCGCACGCTTCTGGTGGCAACGACTGATAAGACGGGTTAGAACATCAGTGCTGAATGTAATCCACAGACGCAATAGGGTCGCGCCCATTGTATGAAGGTTTAAGGGTGAGCTCCAATATATTCCAACTGTTCCCGATGGACCATTATTGTTGGAGCTCTCATACCCATTGGACCCAAGTCATTGTAAACCTGAACAGAAAATCCATCTGGGGAATAGGGCTACTGGCGACACCCCATAAAAAAAAACGACATTAAGCAGCCACCTCATGGGTGTGTTGGAAGAGCTGCTAACCCTAACCATACCCAGGGCCGCCGAGAGGTATCCCGGGCCCTGTTAATTTTTTTGGGGGTGTGGCCTAATCATGGGAGGCTTGGCCAACTCCCGAGATTAGGCCATGCCCCCAAAATGTTTAAGGTGGGTGAAAAAACACTCTAAAGTCAAGGTGGGAGTGTTATTGCCCACCCCCCACCTCAACAGCAGCTCACACCTACAGCATGTGCTGTGCTGACAGCAGGCTCAGCATGAGCGTCTTTCTGACAGCGTGAGAGCTCGCGCTGCGCCTGCTGTCAGCACAGCACATGCTGTAGGTGTTTGCTGCTGCACGGAAGGGATGGAGGGGGAAGGTATATGAGAGGGGGAAGGTATATGAGAGGGGGAAGGTATGGAGGTGGGGCCAGACTTTGTCCGGCTTTCATTTCTTTCAATTGTGCGAGTCCGGGGGCTCCTCCTTGGCAACGAGCAATTCCCTCCCCCTTGACAACAAGGTACAATGATATCTCTGCGCCCCCCTCCCCCTCCCCCTCCCACCCCACCTCCCCTGTGCAGCATATTCAATTCAATGTGGATTTTTATCATTACAATATTCAGTATGCAATATAATACACATCTGCTGCACTACTGCTGAGCACAGGGCCATAATAGCACCAGCACTTTGCATCGCATTTACATTGCACAGTGAGCATTTAATTATCTGTTGTTGTTTTTCTCTATAATTAATAACAGCCTGTTCATAATTAAGATTGAATGAGGCAACAATTCCACACTATTGGGGAAATTTACTAAGATGTGTATTGTACTTCACATGTGATATTGCTATGGGCAACCAATCAGAATCTACTTATTTATTTAGCACCCTCTAGAAGATAGTAGACAGGAACTGACTGGTTGCCCATAGCAACAACACATGTAAAGTAGAATACCCTTTTACACCAAGAAATAACCCAGGTCGGACCCAGGTCAGCGTTGGTGTAAAAAGGATCAACCCAGGTCCAGTAACACTGGTCTCCTACCCAGGTCCTGACCAGGGTTGAACACTGGTTGGACCTGGGTTGTGGGCGGTGTAAATGGTACCAACCCAGGTTGGGACATCTGGGTAGTGCTGAAAGGATACCAGAAGTGCTGGACGCCATTCCACAGTGCGCTGCAGTGGCAAAAGACAGCAGCCAGGAAGGATACGGGCAGTGCACACAGCAATCATAATTGGATAATTGGATGCAGTATAATTTATATTATTATTTTTTTTTTTTTTTTTTGGGGGGGGGGGGGGGGGGGGGAGGAGCACATGGGAGATTCGGTCTGCTACTGCAGTGGAAGGGGCTGGGGAGAGCACATGGGTGATGCTGCACTTTTATACTGCTTTGTGTGCTTGAGCAGTGAATAAAACTTTTTGAAAAATATTTTACTAAATAAAAAAACCAACATTTTTCAATGCTAACTAGTCATGTCTTTTTATTTTTATTTTAAATCATTGAGGGAAAGTTGGATGGCAGTTTATCCTAAAACGGAAATTTTTAATGTCATCCATAGGGAAAAGCAGTGCTGACCCAGGTTCAGTGTAAACGGTGCCGACCTGGGTCACAGTGCTGTGTAAATGGGGTATGAAGCTGGGTCCAACCCTGGAAACTCCCATGTTCAAAGACCAGGGTCCGACCAGGGATTTTGGTGTAAAAGGGGTATTAGAGGTAGGAGAGCCCTGCTGCAAGCTTATGCCTGGTACACACCAGGACGACTAGGGCCCGATCCCCTCAATTTAGATCCAATTCCGACCAATTGGATGTAGATTGTGTGGTGATTGGGCCCTTTTCTGTCCTGGTGTGGACCGATACCAATCCGCGGTCCCGTGGGTCGGTCGTTCGTTATTCAGATCCTACCTGCTGCAGGTAGGATCTGAATAACGACCATACTGCTGGATGCGGGTCGCCATTGGATCGGACCCGCTCACGGTGCACATCGTGAGCGGGTCGTGCCCCCCCGCATCATCGTGAGTGGGTTTGAAGAAACACTGACGACCCGCTCACAATGTGCATCGTGAGCGGGTCGTCGTTGTGTGTACCCTAAATTACACTCTATAGGGATATAGGAGGGAAACACAAGGACAGGCACCAGTAATAGCATAGCAGTCCTACCAAGTTACAAGTCCAGAAGGGAAGCTAAATAATACATAAGTGCCTCACACGTTCTATGATACAAAAATTCCAGACACACAAAGTGGCGCAGAAGCAGTAAAAAAATATCCTTTATTTTTTTGGCCTTACATTAACAAATCATTTTTTTATGTGATGGTACAAAATGTAATCGCAGCAGTTTTCACTAAGGATTATATAAATTAGGTACTTTGTGCAACATCTTATTTTGGGCACTTGCTCTACACAACGATTAAGCTGTCTTTGCTTACATGCACACAGGGTCTTCATGGTTTGTGGCTACACAAATACAGCAACCTTTACATTCAGGTCCTAATTCTGGTTCACCCGCAAAGGCAAATTACTTCTCAAAAATGGACAAAACCATGTGCACATGTAACTGGTGCAGATAGAGTAAAGGTGCCCATAATCTAGAACGATTTTTGGGCCGATTTCCTATAAATCGGCCGATATATCATCCGATGTTTACCGATAATCGGTCGAAAATCGGCCGATATCGGTCCGATGCGCCCTCCCGTGGATCTTTAGCTGAATCTTCTGATCTTACGTGCTGCACGAAAGATCAGAAGATTTAACTAAAGATCCATAGGAACGCACACGGGTTCTTAAGAAAAATCTTTGGTAAAGATGTGCGCTTGCCTGAAATCTTTGGACCAGGGCGGACCAAAGATTTGAAGGCTAATTTATGCGCACACCTTAAGATCGCAGATCTTTCTAGTGTGTGAGCACCTTTAGATTTGGGTGGGGTTTTACTACAAAGTGATATCTATATTGCAGTGTAAAAATAAAGCAGTCAGTATTTACCATACACAGAAACAAAATAACTCACCCAAATCTTAAAATTACAGTTTGCAATAGCTTTTTTGTTAATACTGGTAGTTTAAGGTTCACTTTTGGTCACTATAAATTTTATTAATTCTCTAACTTTGTGATCAAGGTCCCTGTGTTAGGGATAAGTGAAGCGAAATATTTAAAACAAAGTGGTGAACTATAGAAAAGAAAGAAGACATTTTACGATTAAAAAGAAGACTCTGTTAATCGCTGTGTAATGACTGTATTTCTACACCTTTATGATAGGTATGTATAGTCTTATACCAATGTATATTGGTGTGTCAGTGTCCAATAAATGGTTTATGTATCATTGAGTCCTTCGTGTCAGACCTAATGGAAGCTGTCATATTACCAGTGTATTTTCCTGTATTTATACAGATTGTTTCCCATACACGTGTAACTGTTGTTATTAAATTGTATCAAGCTCACAGTGTGGTTTATTGGTGTGGAGTGTCTGTGTTACTTTGTAACTTAACACAGTTTAGAGGATGTTTGTAATGTTCATGCTAGTTCCTCTAGACCAGGCATGTCCAAGGTCAGACCCGGGGGCCAAATGCGGCCCATGCTATCATTTCAAGCGGCCCGCAGCCTCCAGCTGGAAGCGGGCAGAGCATCAGATGTGGGAAGCACAGCACAGGACACTAAAGGTGGGGCCCCGGCAAGCGCGCCTTTACCTTGCTGTCTGCTGCAGTAAAGAGGGGCCGGCCGCCACAGTCAGGTGTGTTTGGCGTCCTACCCCTGCTGCTGCAATCGTATATCACCCTACATACAGTGAATGGAGGCAGTGATGGCCATTCAGAGAAGGGGGAGCAGGGTCAGGCTGGGGGACATACAGTGAATGGGGCAGAGTGAGGTACATAGTGAATGGGGGTAAGTCTTGGGGACATACAATGAATGGAGGCACTGATGGACATTAAGAGAAGGGGGGCAGGCTGGGGGACAGAGTAAATGGGTGCAGAGTGGGGAACATACAGTGAATGAGGGACATACAGTGAATGGGGGCAGAGTGGGGGACCACTCTGATGTGATTAATGATTCAAAGAATGTCAGGATGAATGGTCGGCCCCCACACATTTACACTTCACCAAATCTGGCCCCCGTCGCAAAAAGTTTGGACACCCCTGCTCTAGACGATCTGGGAGGATTATAGTAACCCAGTACCTTTAGAATGTATGTTAACTCCGTTTATTGCCCCAATTTTAAGGCTATATGGGCCTCCTGTCTATTTAGAGGTTTGAAGGGAGATTTCTAGTAAGATCTCCGATTGTACAGTACAGGGAAACTTTACCTGATGGGGATGGGTGCCATTACAAACTGTAATTTTAAGTCTGATTAGACTGAGTGGATGAGGAGTGCATCCTAGATAAAACTGATTTTATTTTCTTCTGTTTGTTTGACATTGCATATCTCAAACCAGTAGAGAGCACCCTTAACCAGGGGGAGAAAGAATATATAATATTCCCCACTGGTGGAAAATATTTTCCATCCACGTACCCAATACATACAAACGATACTACATATGGTGCGGGTCCCTTGCCTCCCTTTTTTTATCAGGTTGATAAGGAATTTGGGTACTTGTGAGTTATCTGGGCGCCCGATTTTTTTGATTGTATGCCTTAAGTTTAGGCATACAATCAGATGCGATGCGATGCGATATCGCATCGCATCGCATGCGACCATCAGATGCGATGACCCGATTTTTCCATAGGAATCAATGTTAAAATGATTCCTATGGAAAAAGGGGTCCTTTTCATACCCCTACTATCCAAGTGGGCATGGAGTTGGATATAAACCTGTGGCGAGCGTAGCGAGCCACCGAGCCCGAAGCATGGCGAGCGAAGCGAGCCCCGCGAGGGGACGGTATTCTGTGTCCCCTCGCGGGGCTCGCTACGCTCGCCACAGGTTTATATCCAACTCCATGCCCACTTGGATAGTAGGGGTATGAAAAGAACCCCTTTTTCCCATTGAATTCCATGTTAAAATGGACTCAGTCCATTTTAACATTGATTCCTATGGAAAAATCGGGTCATCGCATCCGATGGTCGCATGCGATGCGATGCGATGTACCCGATCCGACCCGATTTAGAAATCGGGCGCCCGGATAACTCACAAGTACCGGAATTTGCCTCTGCGAGTGAACCAGAATAAGGGCCTCATTCTAGGTTTAGTAGATCGGGAAGGATGAGTGATATAGCTGAGGGTGTCCTAACATTCTAGATAAAGTAATGAATTAACATCAACTGCGATTTGTCACCAATTTCAATGTGTGAAAAGATTGCAAATGCGATTTTAGTTATTCCCCTTGTGCACTGCCATGCAAATGGATTTTGCGAGTCTTGCAATGCCCACTTTGCAGAACTGGGCAATGCACATGTTGTGAGAGCACACATATCTGCCAGCGCACATCAACTCCTTGAGCAGTCCCTATTTGAAGGGGTCTCCCTTGTGATATGGTTACTGTGCTGCGAAAGATTGTAGCCACTTGCTTAAAAAACTAGATGAGAAAGTAAAAGCTATCGCCCTGCTGAGCGATATATTTTACTTTCTCATCTAGTGTGTATGGGCTTAAGGGTTTACTAAAAATGGAAATGTAAATTGGTCAAATGTGCAAACATCAGTACTGCGCTCTCCTGTTGGGTGGCGTACTTAGTCATGCTAGTAATATTTCAGTTCAGCTTATATTTCCTGTGTTTGGCTAGAAAAACTGGATAAAAGATGCAGCGGTTGTAAATTATTACAAACTGATTATGAGAAGAGTAAGGGCTACTTCACACCGTACGGTTTTGTCACAAAGGCAAAAAGCTGGACAAACTTTGCCCGGCTTTTTGCCTGACAGTTGTTCCTTTCACATAGCACCGGTTCATAGAGCTGGTGTGTGTAAATTTGGGGGTGGGATATAGTGACGTCAGGTTGGGGGCGGTGAGAGCTAAAACAGCAGATGACCTTTGTGTGTGAAAGGCCCCCATCGCCCTCTGCACACACTGATCTGTTAGGACGGGACGGCCATGGCCCGGCCGCTGACCTTTCCAGTGTTTAAAACCGTCTGCAACCCGGCAGCCGGGTTGTGACCGGCCCGTATGAAGATAGAATCCCTTTATTCGTCTCACAATGGAGAAATTTCAGAAAGGACACATTGGCTGTCCTTTGTGAGTAATCTGTATGGCAAGGCTTCTGGCCATGCAATGTTTTGCTGCCTGGCATATAGTATGAAAAAGCCCTAATGCAATCGTAACTACCAACTTTCCTAAATAGCAAGACTGTACAAAAATACAATTTTATTCATGTTAACCTGGCTGATCTGGTAATATGAGTAAATGACAATTAACCATTTGATCCCAAACACAGGAATATGGCCAAAAACCATCATTTAAACTATCTGGTTTAACCGGTGATTTAACTAATTTGATTGTCATTTGCTCCCCATATATTACCAGATTTTCATTCCAAGCCAGATTGGACAGATAGTCTGCCACATAACTGTATAGGTTATACCCAGCTTTAAATTTAGTTCCATACTTTTGTTTTTAACCTAATGAAACAAATCATTATATACATCAATATTATCTAAAAAGTTCAATGTAGTAATAAAAAATTTGTAATGTAACTAAAATGTTTTTCACATATATTCAATATGAATACTGAATATTTTTATTTTTTCTGCAAACTTTGAGTTAGCACTCACAGAGGTTTCAAAGTTCCCTTATGTAGACACCTCTAGCAATCCCACATTCTTACTCAGAAAATGGAAATCAACATTTATATATAGGCCACTCAAAGCACATATCAGATTAGGCAACATATCCTTCAGCTTTACAATATGATAAACTTAAGAAGCTTAAATTTTCTTGTTTCATACTAGCCTTCAAATTTTTGGGAGTTATGATGAATTATAAAAAGGAGATGATCATAAGCACAATGCAGACAATGCAGACAATTAGATTAATAACCGGTTCATAGTAATATATATATGTATATTTGATCATTGCAGTAGCCTTCAACTGTATCTTCTTGAAACCTTCAAAATACCGGCACTTACACAACATTATAAAATCCACTTAATGCAAAAATATGGCGTTCATTTGTCTTCTGTAATAGTCTTCATTTAAAAAAAAACAATTCTTTATAATACTTAGAAAAAATGTCCTTAATACTGCAGTTTGGAGAGGCAAGCATTATGGCCTCTGAACCAATTTACTCTTATTTAATTCCTGTTCCTTTAGTTTAAAGTGTGTATAAGCTAAAATGCCAAGCAGAGTACACAGTATTCCGGCTCCCTGATTAAGTGAGAGGGGGTCCTGAAATAGGATGTATCCTCCCAATAGAGTGATGCAGAACTTGAAGTGTCCAAACATATTGTACCTAAGTATATGTTAAGGACTAATAGCAACACAGTTCCAGTTAGTATGCAATAAAACATTTTCAATTCTTCATAACACCACAGTGTACAAATTAAAAAGCAAAGATAATTATTAATCTGCATATTTCTATTAATAAAAAAGACTGTACAAGGATTAATCGCACAAGATTGGTGGCAGTGATCATTCAGATATGGATTTTAAGACCCCCTATTGAATAAGTCAATGGAATTTATTCATCAGATCCAGGGGTGTGCTACCACAGACAAATTAATGAAATATTTGAAAAGAGAGGGAAAAAGGTTTTCTGGATGTGGTGCACCTAAAGAAATGGACACCTAAAAAAATTTAACTTTTTAATCAGAAATTACTTTTAAAATTGCGAAATATAAAACACATAACATACAACACAAACAAGTGAATAAAGTGCGTGTTTAAAAAAAGCACGTGTGACGTCTCAGTGTGCCTTAATATAATCTCCTATTATTATACAATGTTCTATTGCATATACGATATTGGTATATACACTTTATTAAGAAAGTAAGTGTCCAATCAAGGTTGCAACAACAGTATTAACTGAAGGATCGATCAGTTAGTGATATACAGAAGCTGCCTGCTAGTCCATATTAGCGTTATGGTCTTGTGACACCAACTCACTTTTGTAAAGGCTCTTGTAAATGACATGATTATCTACCGAGATGAACAACCCTAGGGGCATTATTTTTGCATAAGGGAATTATTTTAAGCGAGAGAAAATATATTTTCTTTCCCTTTTTTCCTCAAATAAAGAGCCAGATCTGACATACCTCTAGTGAAATGTTTCACTCTCTTTGGATAAAGAGGCTCACTACACACTATAATAATAGTCACACGTGTTTTTTAAACACGCACTTTATTCACTTGTTTGTATTGTTTGTGTTGTATGTTACGTGTTTTATATTTCGCAGTTTTAAAAGTAATTTCTGATTAACAAGTTACATTTTATAGGTGTATTTCTTTAGGTGCACCACATCCAGAAAAATGATCTCTCTCTCTTTTCAAACATTAATAAAAGACATCAGCTGTCCCATACAAAATGGTGTCCTTTGAAGGATGCTTTAAAATGTATTAGATTGCACAAGGTCTCTAACAACTACTACAAATACATTGTTTACCTTACAAAGGTCCTTATTCAGTATGGATCATATATGCTGAGCTGCTTGCAGCAGCATAGCATTTGCAATCCTTAGCAATGGAAATACAGGAGGAGGTACGTACCTCCTCCTGCCTGCATTTGCGATTAAAACTGCAATGTGATCATGATTGGTTGCAATGTTTATCTGAGACTGCAAGTCTAATGCCCGGTGCACACCAGACTGATACAGATCGTGAGCGGGTCATAAGATGATCGTACGACCCGCTCACGATCTGGTGGAGCTTACGAACCGCTCACAATCTGCATTCAGTCCGATCCTGATCCAAATTACGGCCCATACCCACTTGAATGGTCATTTTCAGATCCTAACTGCTGCTGGTAGGATCTGAAAAACGACCAAACCACCCGTGGGGCCACACATCGGATCAGGATTGGCCCAAAACATGCCCAATTTACATACAATCGGTGGAGATTGTATCTAAATTGCGTCATTTTGGGCCAAATTGTTCTGGTGCGTACCCTACATTAGTAAGTCTGACCTTATGCAGGCTTGCAGTTGCAGGGAGCACTCATCGCAGTCCTTGGCCTTGCCACACCCGGGAAATGGGGGCAACGCCCTCATTTACACAAATGCCGGCCACCTCCGCCTCTCACCGCAAACATCTCTGCCTGTCAACCAGGCAGAGGTGTTCACATTTCGGAGATGCATTTGGAGGACCTGTTCGGGAAACCGCAGTACTGAAGAAATCCCTAAATGCCTTTTCTGTGTTTTTGAATAGCAAGATATATATTTTTTTAACAGGAGGCATTTTTTTTACTTACTGTATATAGTTCCTTTTTTAAGTGCAAACATATTTAATGCAAAGAGAACAGAAGTGCTAAGGAAAAAGGCAACTTGCCATGATAGCTAAAGTATTTAGGAAATGTAAAGTAACATTTCACTATCCCTCTTACTATTAAAAGGGAATAGTTTCCTTTCCTTAATAATCTAGCATTTTCAGAGACATGGAAGTCTTTTTTTTTTTTATGGCTTTGTGTCGTTTCATTGAAACAGAACCCTGCATTGTGAAGGAGCCATCATCATTGCCATATTATGTTCCTGAAAGTATGGTGATTGGGTGTCAAAGAATGTGCTGACATTAAGAACATCAAAATGTTCTAAATGTCGGCAGTCAGAGTGATGACATGGTCAGGAAGTCCACATGTCAACATTGTATAGTGAGCCGGTTATTGACCATGAGGAGGTCAAGTATACCTAACCTTAAAATAGTCAACATTCTAAGGTCGCCATTCACATGCTGACATTATGACCATATACCATGGTGATGCACTATACTCTGCTTACTGTCCAATGCAGATAGAAAAACCATAGATGTTATTTTCTGAATAAGAAGTTCTTGACCATTGCAGCACAATGGACATGACACAACTATACAGACCTTAGGCCAATATAGAAACAGGACTTTAAAAGGATACGTAACAGGTGAAGTGTTCCCAATAATCCAGTAGATAGACAGGTTTACAGTGAAGGCGATAACTCCAGAAAGAAGAACCATTATCTGTTAAATAGAAGAACATGTATTAATCTGAATAACTTCCAGCTAAATATTCAGGCATAATATAACAAAGAAAACATACCAACGCTGTGGGTGACCATTGTCCAAAAATCCCTCCTTCTCCAACCACTGGTTCAAATAATGGTACAACAGAGAGCAGCATAGCAGAAGACAGAGGTGCTTGGTAGTACAGCAGTTGCATAGAGTTCACCTGTAACTCGTGTTGCTTGGCTCCAACCCACTACAAACAAATGAACAATCAAGACAGTAAGAACCAAAGTATTGGGTTCACAATACACTATACAAACAGAAAGCGTACTTCACACAAAACTCTAAAGTAGTGTTCACACTAGGTACAAACTGACGATCAGGAAGGAGACATTTAAATTTTGGGTACTTGTGTAGTTTCACGGCGCCGCTAATCCAGGTTCTACGCTCGGCACATACTATCTAAAATAAATTAACTTAACTCCATGCCAACATGGATAGTTCATACCCCCACTATCCATGTTGGCATGGAGTTGATTTTAGATAGCGTGGCGAGCATAGCGAGCCCCACAAGGGGACTCCGACGCATGGCGCCATGCTGGCACCGTGAAACTACACAAGTACCAAATTTTGCTCTTCAAAATTCTAGACCTGATGTATTGCTAAAGCTACTGCAGAGATACCATACAACTAAAATTTTGCCTTCTAATTAAAAATATGCCCTCCTCACTGATCGGTACCCTGTACCTACAGTAGAGTGAAAAATATTAAAGCTAACCTATTTGTTCCCAGTGATATATAGTGAATTCTAACTGAAATATTGATGAATAGTAATGAGGATAGTATTTACTTTCCAAATGTTTTACTAATTTGTTTGAACCGTGCATCCAACACAAATGTCTAAGAGGGCAATTGTGGCCTGTCCATTAACAATCACATATTTTCTTACAGCTTTCAAGGGCGCAAGAAAAAAAAAAAGGGTGTGAAAAAGTCTGTAGTTGAAATACCCAAACCATGGGTCCTCAAACTGCGGCCCTCCAGATGTTGTGAAACTACAAATACCAGCATGCCTTGCCACAGTTTTAACACTCCCTTATAGCAAAACTGTGGCAAGGCATGCTGGGATTTGTAGTTTCACAACATCTGGAGGGCCGCAGTTTGAGGACCCATGACCCAAACCATGAGTTTAGACAACCAATCAAGATCTTTAGACAAGTGTCAGGCACATTAACTACTAATGGCCATCAGATCAGAGAAACAATTGATTAGCTCTGATAAATGCCCATTTGTATAGATGCTGAGCAGGGGACGCATGCCACAATTGAATCATCCCCTAAAATATTCAGAGACCTTTTAAAGTTTCCCCAATTAAATTTGTGAAACAATAAAATGATAGTGTTCCCCCTAGCACCCTGCACCAGTACTGTGAGCATATGTTAATTTTCAAGGGCAAAATGTTATAGGTCACTACAAATACTGTAGCTGTAACCATTCATCAAGTCTAAAATGTTGCCCCTCAAAATAAAGTACATAACAGTATAGATTTGACAGCTCTTGCTCCTTCTAAAGCTAAAAGATATACTCTGAAACTGGTCAATAGAAGTTATTTTAATCCCAGCTATTTTTTATTGCAGTTTCTCTCCCTATTTCTGATTCACCTGGAAGATAACACTCTACCCTCAGGTAGAAACTAATGCACTGTAACAGCATAAGAAATGCGCAACTTGTCAATAGTAACTCATAGGGCCATAACTTCCCTTTACAACTTGCAAGCCAGGTCGCACCTGGGATTTTGTACATGGGTGCAACCCGGCTTGCAAACCCTTTGCCACCCCCCACCCTGCATAAAGCTGGACATGTGATGTCATCGGGAGGTGGGGTTGGATGACACTGTGAGATAAGAGCATCTCCCTGTATTGCAGGGAACAGGACCTGGGTCGCATTGACCCTGGTTACCCGTTTCCACTGCCCTGGACCCAGGAGCATCCCAGGTAACTACCCAGGTTGGCATCCCGGGTCAGTCGACCTTGGATTTTGCATTTCCACTACCAAAAAACCTGGGTCGAAGAATGTCCCTGCGCGTCGACCAGAGTTATTTTTGCTAGTGGAAAAGGTGTTGTGTGCAAGGAACCTGGGGTTGACACCATCACAGCCACACAGCACTACATTTAGCTTGCAGCGTATACAGCCATTAGGGTAATCAAAGGGAAAGGGAACAGGGGGAAAAACTTTTGCACTGGTTGGTACTAATTGTACCCAGAACGAGGCCCCAATTTTTATTTTGGACGTTTATTCGTCAAATCAGATGCTGGGGGTGCTGCCAAAGACAATGGTATATTGCAACAGGGGTTAGAAAAAGGAAAGATTGTCTCTTTGTTGGCGCACTGAAAAGAAGAAAGTATTGTTGAAATATACCTTTTATTGATTTATGTTAAAAAGGAAAAGTATTTGCGTGAAATATTCCCCCAAATAGTCAATAAAATAAGTATTGAATTGTATCCGCTGTGTGTGTTTATTTGTGTCTATATTTTCTAATACTTATTTTATTGACTATTTTTGGGAATATTTCACGCGAATACTTTTCCTTTTTAACATAAATCAATAAAAGGTATATTTTAACAATACTTTCTTCTTCTCAGTGCGCCAACAAAGAGACAATCTTTCCTTTTTCTAACCCCTGTTGCGTTATACAGCTATTAGCGCTACTGCAGAGCCACCTGGAGCGTCCTGAGCAGACACTCTGCTATCCACCGCAGTTTTTTAGTTCTACTTTCTATATCCTTTCAGCCTGTCATATTGGTTTTTCATTTTCTTTGTTACTTATGCAGGACAATGAAACTGTATGTTGTTTTTGCTGCTTTTATCATAGATAGGCTATACCTTTATTTACACACCAAGAAAGTAAGCATTAGTATTACAAACCACTTGATAAAGGGATGTTACTAGGACACCCAGTGTAGCAAAGACCATCCCCAAGACATTAAACTTCACGTCATAATAAGAGTTCAGGACCACTCCTAATGTAATTGGTACCTGCAAAGAAAGACAATCGAATTATTTTTACTACATGCACGACACAGAATTCAGTTAATTCACATTTAGGGCCAGATTCTCTAAGCTTCAAAAGTGATAACCAAGCAATCAGCTCCTACCTCACATTTTTCAAACACAGTATGTGACATGGCAGGCAGGAGCTGATTGGCTGGCTGTTTATCACTCTCCATTTTATCACTTTTGAAGCTTAGAGAATCTGGCCCTTAATTAGTTAACAAAATTTACACAACCTTATCAATGAAAGTATAGAAACATTGAATTTGATGGAAGATAGGAATCACTTGGTCCATCTTGTCTGATCACATGCTGGCCTACAGATGGAACGGTGCGTACACACTGTGAGATTTCACTTTCTATTCGATCTGGGTCTGGATTTACACTACACAGGAGCATGCTTTGGGATTGAATCTGCATAGAATGTAGAAAAATCATTTGATATTCCATTCAGTTTCAATTTTGGTTCCATAAGCAAAAGCGAATAGAAAAATAGTGCATATACTCTTGGTGAGATATGCACTATGTGTACTCCTGATGTTATGTGATATGCACTGTTTTTCTATTTGATTTTGCTTATAGAAGTTCTGCCCCCAGGACTCCTCATAAGGCATCAGTTTTAGCTGAGACCCATGGGCACCAAAAGAGATTATCGTTCCTCCTCCCAACCTAAGGAGGTTCTGGAGCCCCTTACTTAGGATTCCGATCCAAGGTCCCGTGCATGTAAGTAAGTTTAATTTATATAGCGCACTTCCTCGCTCATGACTCAAGGCACTTTACAGACATAAAAAAACAATGCACATAATACAGAGGATGTTGGTAGTACAGTAACAGACAAAAGAAACCCTTGAGCACACAGTAAGCATAATGCAGGGTTTCTCGTAGTGGTGAATGGGATCGAATATGATACATTGGATAAAAAATGACCATATAGGAGGTATCGCATGCGATCCAGCCGCCGGAGAGCTGTCGGGTGATTTGCCAGGGGTATCGCATGCGGGAATAAAATGCAATACCTCACCTATTTATTTAGGATTCCTAACGGTATAGGCCAGTGGTTCCCAAACTTTTTTTTTTTTAAATCATGGTGCCCTAGAGTATCAGTATTTTTTCATAAGGATCCTTAAGTCAAAAGTTTATTATTGAGAAATTCAAAAACAATATATTTAATGAAGTAATCCTTATGGTTAGATATATGGTCAGGAATATGATTTGCTTCTTCATGCCCAAATATTTTAGGATTGGAAGTCACAAATTGTAGTTTTGCTTATTAAAATGATCATAAATAATGATAATTGGTACTAGACTGCCAGCCCAGTTTAGGAACCACTGGTCTAGTCTAAACCAGGGACAAGGTGCTCAGAACAGGTTTGTATATTATGTGTTAATCACTCTGATCAGCTGAAGAAAGTGTAATGCTCCCCATACACTTGTGCGATTGCATTTGATGGGATATCGCGTTCGATTTCACTTGAAGCTCACCTTTCAATAAATCGCATTGATTGTTCAAGTGTGCATACAATCATGCGATTTATTGAATGCCCCTTGCTATAAAAAAGATGGGTGAGATTGCATGATCGAATGCTGTAAACAAACCCACCAGATTATCGAACAGATCTGTGCACAGTGGGTGCAAGAAGTGACCAAAAATCTTCAGGAATCGAAAGTCGCAGTTAGAAGAAATCGAATGCACACAAAACAGCATTCGACTACACGTACAATTCGATAAATATTATGTGCAGAACATAAGACCATGAGATGCGGGATTCGACTGGCGTGCCCGTGCATCGAGCCGAATGGGACACAAAATGTGCATACACTCATTCGATTTATCGAACAGATGTGGTCGAAATCGAATGATTGCATGCAATATCTCACAAGTGTATGTGCAGCATAAATAACAAAACAAAAAGGCCTTCTAGTTTTACAGAAACCCAAGAAACAAAGGGCTTTGTTATCTCCTAACAGGTTTTAGTTTGCAATTCATGTCTACCAACAAGATCAGTTTGTTTCCAGATAATGATTTCAAAAACCTCACAAAAAATAAAAATAAATAGAGGACAATCAGCAATAAAACCTTTCTACTGGATACTTAACAGGATGTGCTCCACAATCTCAGCATAGAAGGAGCAAATTCAACCAATGTTTCAAGTATTTCAATGCACAATATGGAACAATGGGGCAGATGTATTAAGCCTTAACAAGAGATAAATGCAAGGGTGATAAGGAGAGATAAACGTCCAGCCAATCAGCTCCTTTCTGACTTTTTTTCAAACACAGCCTGCAACATGGCAGTTAGATAAACGTCCAGCCAATCACCTGCTAACTGCCATGTTGCAGGCTGTGTTTGAAAAAAAGTCAGAAAGGAGCTGATTGGCTGGACGTTTAGTTTATCTCTCCTTATCACCCTTGCATTTATCTCTTGCTAAGGCTTAATACATCTGCCCCATTGTACCTGATTCAGATGTAAACATAAGCATTCGTAAATGTCCATGTGTATACAGCAGGTGTCCAAAAATATGCGAATTGTGCACATGCCTGGATTTGTATGGAGATGCTCACTGTAGGATTTGAAAATTTCAGACGTTAAGGCCCCCATACATTAGTCCGACTTGTCCTAGGGACAAGTCGGACCTGATTTCACCCTGCAGCTCCCCGGGAGGGGGACACACGATTAGGCACTTGATGTGCCAAGGTTTGCATATGATAAATCTCATGGAGTATCATATGCAGTCCCCGGGGAGCTGCAGGAGGAGGGAGCCATGTGGGGGACATCAGCAGGCGGGGGATGCCGGCTAATAGAGAGCTGAGCAGGAGGAGGCTGCATAGCGAGCCGGGCAGGAGGAGGCTGTTGTGGTGGGGTGACAGCGAGAGCAGGGCACCAGGCAGGAAGGATGACGCACACTGGCTGCCGGGCAGCGGCGGGAGCCGGCCCGGGAGGAACAGATAATTTGAAAAAAAGCCCATACAGATGACTAGCAAGCGAGAGGTCTCAGCCAATCAATGGCTTGCTAGTTATCTGTTCCTCCCGGCTCGCGCCGCTGCCCGGCAGCCAGCGTGCGTCATCCTCCCTGCCCGGCGCCCTGCTCCTGCTGTCACCCCACCACAACAGCTTCAAGTGCCTCCTGCCCGGCTCCCTATAGCCGGCATCCCCCGCACGGCTCCGGGGCTGGGCTGCACGTAAGATTTAGCAAATCTTATGTGCAGCCCGATCGACCTCCCGTCCCCGATCCGATGCGCACGGGACCGCGCATCGGATCGGAGGGGGGTGTCTGCAAGTGCGATTTGGGCCGATTTCACGGCCCGATTCATCCGAATCGGGTGAAATCGTGCCCAAATCGTATAATGTATGGGGGCCTTTACAGAGAAACATAGCATTCGATGGCAGATAGCCATATGCGCCATCCAATTTGCCCCTTTACTGCTAGGGATTGGGTTAGGGTAGAAGTGGCACACTGCGCGACTTTGAGCTGAAAGCCGCTCAAAACAGCCTGTTTTAGCGGCTTTCAGCTCAAAGTCGCCCAGTGTGTATGCCCCAGCGATGAGCTCTGCTGCGCGCTCCCGCAACATCACCGGGAAAGCCGCTCATCTATTGGTAATACCAACAGATGAGCGGCTTTGAGGACGGCTTTGTCCTCCCCCCTCCGTCAGCGCCAGGCAGGGGGAAAGCCGCTCAGTGTTTATGCACTGAGTGGCTTTCCACACAGTGGTGATTGTCATCATCGCTGTCCATACACGCTGTGCATAGTCGCCCAGTGTGTATGGACCTTTAATGTCAGTTGATGCCTCTGCCCAAATCTGATTGGGGGCTAATTCAGACCTGATCATTCATCTGCAAATTTGGAGATGACCGAGTGTGGTTAGCTGCCCAGACAGATTAAAAACCTGTCGAGAATAAATAAGAGAATTAATTTTAAAAATTAACAATTCTCTATCCCGTCACACATCAATATGCAATTCACTCACAATCGAATGATTTTCTCAGTCTTTGCAAATGTGAGCCAGTCTGACCCTTTCACAATGGGTGCCGGACAGGGTCCCGACAATCATTTACCCAACGGCAGGATCCCGACTGTTAAAACACCGGCTATTCTTAAAAAGATTAATGAACAACTATACCAAAAGGTGAATGTACTCAATTAATTTACCCTCTTCTCTAAAACCTAGGGTTGACATGTGCCACCTCAACAGTATTTACCAACCTGGCAGCTTAAAAAAAAAAAAAAAAAAAACACACACCACCACCACCACCACAGCCACACACAGAAGGGTACAACAGCAATGTTTCCTATGTGTAAATGGGAAAACATAGAAAAGAATTTATTCTAAACTAGGTGGAACCCTGCCTGCAGTCCCAAACCTAAACATTATTCAGCAGTCTATGGGGTGTATTCAATGCCACGGCGAGCGGCCAGCGAGGGGGTTAAACAGTGAGGATTGCAGAAAACCAGCGATCCTCGCTGTTTAATCCCCGTGCCGGCCGCTCGCTCTATTCAATGTTCTGGGGAAATCCTAGCCATCACAAGACGGCGAGAATTCCCCAAAAAAGCGAGACCCGCGGCTAATGCAGGAAACTCACGGTATTTAACCGCGAGTCTCGCTGTTTCAGGAGCCGCATACGCCAATTCCCCCTCACTCAAAAAATGGAGCGAGGGAGAATTGGCGTATGAGGGGGCTGCGTTGAATACTGTCAGGGTGAGTAGTGACAGCGAGCAGGAAGCTCTGCTCGCTGTCACCACTCACCCACAGCATTGAATACCTGCCAATGTAGCATAAAGCATACAACCTATAAGAAGGAAGCACAGAGCTGATGGGAAATCACACTCACCAGGGTAAGCTTGATCTTCAGGGGGAAAGCCTTTCCATACCACAGGGTTTGGATGAGGATGATGACAGGGGTGGTCATGACCTTTGCCAGTTGGTAGGTGCCTATGGTGTTGTTCTGAAGGGACAAGTTGGTGAAGACCACAAAGCCACAGAAACTGAGGGCCAGGAGCAGCACTTTAGAGACAGGAAGGCTCTTGGGGCAAAACATTCCAAGTCTCTGACACAGGTACAGCCCCATCCAGGTGACCACAAAGTGCACCAGGGTCAGGCTCATGTTGGGAAAGCCATGGTGCACATAGATCCACTTATTGATAAACACAATACAGATGGATGAGAGCAGGTTGGCCAAAAGGCCGGCAGCTATCCTCCAGGGCGCGGGTGCAGACATGCCGGCAACTGGGCAGCAAGATGCTGGAATCAGGACGGACCGTTATCTCACGCCGACCATAGGACACTAGACGCCGGCAGCTAGGGGGCATGTGAGACCAGAGCGGAGGCAACGGAAGCACAGGGGAGGTGATCAGAGTGAGGCGGCTGGTGTGGACCGAGTAAAGCAGCTAGAGGACAGCTGTGAATACGGGAAGCAGAGAGTGTCATACAGCAATCCTGCACAGTGCACACATAGGAGGAGGCAGATGGCAGATTTGTGCAGCAGGCGGAACAGAAGATGCCCAGTCACTGGGGTCGGGATCCTCCTCCTCCCCGCTGGTTGGGCCACTGACTGCCTCTGCTCCAGCGGCTGCGCAGAGCGCTGAATGTTGACACGTCACATGGTTCACAACACTGCCGGTAGGGGGCGCTGCTCCACCTAGCAACAGGTTAGAGTAGTAGACCAAACTTCAGACTGCTCACGTTCTGTTCATATCTCCGAGCAGCCATCTTTAGTCCTGGTAAACAAAACAAAAAACCTGTATCCCAATCAGTAAACAATAAAAGTAAATGTAAAATAATGTTTCTGCTTACTGTGGTCAGTAGCTTTTTTCCTTTCCTTAAAAAAATCGGTACTTGTTTCCTAGCATGGCGCCCAGATTTCCTCCGTACGGCACCGTAGGGAAATCGCATCGCATGGGCCATTATAACGGCATGCGATGTGATGCGATTTTTTAATGTAATTTTTTCTATGCTCATGACATTAGCTATACAATTATATCATTGTATGTCCCCAAAATAGGTTTAACGCACCCCCCACTCATACCCTCCAACATTTGCACTGCAAAAATCGGTACACATGCGAAAAGGGGGCGTGGTCACACGAATAATGTCACGTTAAATTCCTGTGTATGCCAGCAGCCATTGCCCACTCACATAGGGGATCTGCTGGTTACCGGTGCTGTGTGAGAGTCCTCACTAGGCTTGCCAGGGATGCCGGGGACAGAGCTGCAGCTCCCGGGGACAGTACGTTGACTATGCTGCCTGACGAGGACACTATGTCAGCACCGGGGTTTCTTGTGTTCCCGGCTGTGACCGTGGAGGGCACTGGAAAGCGGAAAGCAGGAGGCTTAATATATGACATGCACTGGGGACCCGGGCACAGCGAACCAGAGGGTTGGCGGAGACCAGAAGCAGGGGCGCGGAGTCTAACTTGCCAGCAGTATTCACCAGGGAGTCCCGCAAGGAACTATGGACTTGGCTGCGTCTGACAAGCAGGTCGCGGCCCCCTGCCCTGGTCCTCTGGACGCAGGCTGGGACTGAGGACACAGGAGGGTTGAGAGAATGTCTTCAATATAAAACACTTCTACTCGCATATAAAGCTATTAACCATACTGCACCAGCATATATCTCCTTACTTATCACAAAATATCTCCCATCTCGACCACTCCGCTCTGCGTCACTCTTCTGCATGGATCACTAGCTCCCATTCACTATTACAGGACTTTCATCTGGCTGCTCCAACCCTATGGAATGCCCTTCCACACACAATAAGACTCTCCACTAGCCTTCAAACTTTTAAGCGTTCCCTGAAAACTCACCTCTTCAGGCCATACTTGCCCACCCTCCCGGAATGGCCGGAAGGTTCTCTTAAATCGGGTCCCCCTCCCGGCCCCCCGGAAGGTGGGCAAGTCTCCCGCATTCTAGCCACAGCCCCTACTCCCCCCCTTCACCGCGGTATAAATTTCAGAATTTTGCGGATCCACGGGGAGGGGGCGGGGCTAAATGATGCGAATCGCGTCATTTTAGCCCCTCCCCCACCTACGGACCCGTGAATTAATGAGACTGTTGGTCGTGGAGGTGGGGCTTAGTGACATCAGCCTTGCTCCGCCCCCAAAACGAAGCCTCGTCCAGCCCCCCTTCACTCCTCTCCGGGCTTCTCCCGGAAAGGAATTTTCAGAAGTCGGCAGGTATGAGTTTGGAAAAACTCAGGAGCCTGAGGTGTGCTCCCTACCACCAGTGCTGTGCCTAAACACGTGCAAAGGGGGCCGTGCGTTCGAATTGGGCTTTCTCCCGAAGGAGAAGGGCCCCGTTTTTCCCCTAACCCCTCTCAACCATAAGGCCGAAGAGGGGAAAATAGGGAACGGTGGGTCCTCTTCGCCGAAGCTTAGAGAGACCCTCACTCCTCAACCCCCGGAAGGGTTAGGACGGTGGGTCCTCCGCACCCAAAGGTTTGGAGAGACCCTCAGTAGACTTCCCTCCGCCTTGCGGCTCGGGGTCGTCCTCGGGGGGACCGAAGCTCTCCCCAAAAGGCGAGAGCTTCAGCACATTGGGGAAATGGAAGGCCCATAAGAGTCGTCCACACTACCCCAAAAAAAGTGACAAACTACAAAAAACAAAGAACGTGAAAAGTGACAAACGTGAGAGGGAAAATAAATAAATAAAGAGACCCCAGCCAGAAGGCCGGGGTGGGGGTGTGAAAAATTGTCCCACCCCATCCAAAAGGACGAGGTAAGGACGTGAAGCGCTAACCTAAAGGGAAGTGCGCAGTGCTAGTGCCATACTTGTGCAAGGTGACTTGGGATCACCCGTGCATGTTCGGCACCCCCGAGTTTCCCCGGGGGCACAGTGCAGCCTCGGACTCCAGGCAGCCAGCCAGTCAGCGTCCGACCAAGTGTTTCTCCGCCTCACCAGCAGGCCCTTTCCGGTCCCCCGGCATGGGAATGGATACTTCACCGGGCTTTTCGATGAGTCTCCCCCGCAGCGGCTGAATAGACCAACTGAAGGAGAAGAAAACACCTACTCAGTCCCGACGTTTCATCTCTCCCAGGTATTGAGTACTGGGCTGGGCTTTTCACTGTCTCTCTGGCCGAGGGAACTGGGAACCCCCGAACCAGAGAGCAATCTACTCGGTCCCAGCTTTTCCCTTCTTCCTGGGAGTGGATACTAGACCGGGCTTTTCGAGTGACTCTCCCTCAGAGGCTATAGACCCCCGAACAAGAGCCCCATCTACTAGGCCCTTGCTTCTCCCCTCCCTACCAGTAGGAGAGTGTGTTCCCCCCCCTACAGCAGGGTGCAGATACTCAGCCAGACCTTACACCCGCCCAGAACATGAGGTACTCTAAGCCTCAGCTCAATAGCACGGTGGTTTGGTCCAGCTTTTCTCTATTCTCTGCCAGGGGGGCGGTCCAGACCCAACTGAAAAAAAAAAGATACTACACTTGATCTTAGCCAAAAGGCTGAGAAGTCGGCAGGTATGCTTCAGGCAAGCCTATCATATTTAAGTTCTACACGCATAGCCCTCTGAGGCACTTATGTATTATACAGCTTCCCTTCTGGACTTGTAACTTGGTGGGACTGCTTACTGATGCCTGTCCTTGTGTTTCCCTCCCATATCCCTATAGATTGTAAGCTTGCAGCAGGGACCTCTAACCTTCAAGTCTGTCTGTTGTTACCCAGTTTGTTCTATCACTGTATACTATTGTAAAGCGCAACGGAATCTGCTGCGCTATATAAGAAACTGTAAATAAATTGTACTTTTCTACTAGTGACATTAATGGTTTTTATTAATACTATTGGGCCCCATTCAATAAAACAATAAAATAATTACTAAATTTAAAAATAAATATTATCGGGCCCCAAGATTTCTGTTGCTGGCCCTGGAAAAAAAACATGGCCAGAAATCACTATTAGGGAATCACATAGTAGCTTCATTTGATTCTAGTAGGCCAGATTTATTTCCTTTTTACAGGCATTGACATCATGACACTAGAGGGCGCAAAAGCATAACTTCACAAAATATTGATCCTGGGTATTTCTGTATATTTTATTTTCCTGACAATGTAATTCCAGTTAGTAAGGCAACTATTCAATTGAATGCTTTGGCTTTCTGAAACATACTGTTTTATCCATTATATTGACCGATCTGTTGAATATGGATTAAATCAATCCAAATCGGACCTGTGTATGATGCTTCTCCGCATTCAGTGCTACTTTCTGCAGTAGTGTGATAACTAAAGTCCAAAGCTCCTTTGAGTTCTGCAAGCTGTCACATCTGATACCCCTTTCACTCCAGCCTAAATTGGCCCGGGAACAACCCATGACTAGTGCTGATGTGAAAGGTTCCTTGGCCAAATTCCTTGGTAATTTTGCCAGGATTTCAACCCTGCTAGCCAGCAGGGTTGCTCCCGTGACCTGCCCGGGTTACTGGCTGGTGTGAAAGGGGCCAACCGGCTTCTACTCACTGGAGTCGGTCTATGGAGTCTGGGGGATGGCAGCAGCCAGGGTGTTGGACCTGGGGGATCCCATCCATGTGGGGGTCGTGCGAGTGCTGGTTCGGGAGGTCAGGCCTGTGGGGGGGGGGGGGGGGCGGGTTCCGGTAAGGGGGTTCTTGTAGCTGCTGGTGGAGAGCTTGGTGCCGGGACTGCTGAGCCTCTGCCAGCAGTAACATCACACGTCCGTCCCCTGCTGTCTCCCGCCCCTCCCACCGCTGGGGGAAGCTGCCGGGGGAAGCCACCGGGCAATTAATGGGTATAGTTCCACCCTGAGCTAATCCACGGCTGGCACCGCCAGCATCATCCCACTCACCCTGCCTCCCGCCACCTGCCCCCTCACACCAGATAATGCAGGGACTAGGCTGGGAAAGGGGCCAACCCAGGAGCGTCCCTGCATGATCAAGGGACCATATTCCTGGGTAAGTCCCTGCGTTTTCTGGTGTGAAAGGGGTATGAAAGTGATAATGCAGGGAAATGTTACAGCCTGCAGCTATTTATTTGCATACGATTTGCATGTGATGCGATTTAGCACACCTCCACTATCCATGTTAGCCCAAAGCGTGACGAGCACACCTGCGAGGGGACGCGGTAAGCATCCACCCGCCCTGTTCATACCTCCACTATCCACGTCTGCGTGGAGTTGATTTTATAAAGTGTGGCGAGCGCAGCGGCCGCGGAAAATGAGCCCGAAGCATGGCGAGTGCAGCAGATTACTTGACTTGTATTACGTGTATTACTTGATGTGTATTCCGCGTCCTCTCACGGGGCTCAGATCGCTCACCGTGCTTCGGGCTCGGTGGCTCACTACGCTCGCCACACTTTATAAAGTCAACTCCACGCCGACGTGGATAGTGGGGGTATGAACAGGTCAGGAGGACGCGTATCGTGTTCCCTCATAGAAACATAGAAACATAGTGGCTTGCCACGCTTCGGGATGACGTGGTTAGTGGGGGTGTGAAAAATCTAATGCAAATTGGAAGCAAGTATTATGTGTATTACTTGATGTGTATTCCGCGTCCACTTGCGGGGCTTGCTTCGCTCGCCACGCTTTGGGCTCATTTTTCGCGTGCACTCTTTAGAAAATCAACTCCACACCAACGTGGATAGTGGCCGTATATGAACAGATCGTGGCTCACCACGCTTCAGGCTAAAGTAGATAGTGGGGGTGTGCTAAAGCGCATCGCATGCAAATCCTATGCAAATTGTATGCAATTTGCATACGATGTGATCCGCGGTAAGTGCCGCCGTGAAACTACACTAGTACCAAATAAATAAAGTAGTTATGCACAGAAAGTTTAAGGACAGCTACCAAGAAATTTTAACTAAATTGTTTTTACAAAAATCACCTAATATTAGCCTTGATAAATTGTCAAATCAACTACAAATTACTTTTAATTTAATCTGAATCTATAACACACACACATAACGATATCATTTAGCAAAATCACCTAATTTGTACCCAGCTTAAGAGTTGTTATATAAATATGCACCTCAAAGTTGTTACAAGTAAATATGAATCAATATTTAGGAAAATGATTTACACTGGACACATTAACCCTGCTAACTACCCACAGGTATGCAGAAATATTTGTGAACTGGGATTCAAATGTAAATTGTTACACATCAGCAATGGGATTACAGAAACCTTGCCTACCAACCTGAATTACCAGTTCTTTTGTATATGAGCAGGGTCATTCATTTTCACATTGGTTTAGAAAAACTGCCACACACAGTATTGATTCAATACAGCAATTATTTTGTATCAGAAGACTAGTTGTATAAGGAATGGCCAAAGAACTGACATTTCTTACAGTAGTATGTATGATCAAGCATGCTGTGTATTTCATCATTTCATGCCTGTAGGCAATTTAACAAAAACTATTTGCCAACAAGTGTAAACAAAGCTCAGAGACAGCAAAGTGGTAAAAACTTGCCAAGACACACATATTACTGACAGGATCAGACCATAAAAGGTGCATCCTACTGCACAGTGAGTACCAGGACTGCCCCAGCACTTTCAGACAGACTCTGTGTAACTTTGCAAATTAATTATACTGTGCAGACTGTCTGCTGCATAAGAACTCCCCCCTCTATAACCATCCACACAGCTTGGAGAAGCTAGTCATATGCTGTGCTACCAAGTTTTGTACTAGGATACAGCATATTATATGAACCAAGAAATGGCAGCAATACAAGTTTTTTTTATAACTCCCTTATCATTTCCCTGCTATCTGCTTTTTACAAGTTTTACGTCTCCAAGGTTCAGTTGATATATTGCATTTGTCTTTTAGTGAGTTTCAGTGTTATGTCTGCAAGGATGAATAGTAAAAAATAATTTTCCTTTGATTTGTACCCTAAAATTTGGAGATGTGTATAGATTTATCTAAACTTGGGTGCAATATGCATGGTGTCGTCGTCGTCCTCCCTGTACTCAGGTGCCCATGTGCTCTGCACCCATTAAATATCCACTAGTGGTTCCCCTAGAACAGTGGTAGCCAACCCTAGCCCTCGAGAGCTACCAACAGGTCACATTTTCCAGATTCTGTGAGGAGACCTGCAAAACATGCACTGTTGGTAGCTCTCGTGGACTAGGGTTGGCTACCCCAGCCCTAGAATATAGTACAATCAATTTCCCTTTACCTTAAATTAATGTGCACAGGGCCACATCCAGGTCCCACTTGGCTCACTAGTCACTCACTCCACCATTGTTCTACAGCACCACAGCAGCGGACTGGTAGCCAGTGATGTAAGTTTGTCCCGGTTGCCCGGAGGCCAGACAAATATTGAGTTCACCAGAGGTTGAAATTAAGGGGAAATACTGAGAGTTTTTATGAGACTGGGTAACATGGTATGAGGAGACAAGGATCCTAATTTCCATCTGATCGCTGTGCTGTGAATTTCACAGATTAATTATCGAAATAATGTGCATGCGCACAGAGCGTGATGACCACGCATGAGGCGTTTGTGCAATAAAATCCAGCATTTTTTTTGTTCACTGGCCATGGCAAGGTGATTGACAGGCTGTCGTGTTTGTGGTGGCAGCATGACATTTAATGGAAGTGTCATGGTAAAACGCAGGCATGGATAGGCGTTTTCAGTGAGTGCCTCTGACGTCAGCTCGGGTGCTGGACAGTTTCCCGACAGTCATTACCCCGACGTCGGGATCCTGATAGTCAAAACCCCGACACTCAGGGTCCCGACAGTCACCAGCTATTCTTCCTCGTGGGGGTCCACAACCCCCATAGAGGGAGAATAGGATAGGTGGTGAGCGTATCGAGCCACCGTGCCCGCATCGTGGCGAGCGCAGCGAGCCCGCAAGGGGCTTTGTTGCGCTCCCCCGCTGTCTAAATCCGGCCAGTCGGGATCCTGACGTCGGGCTAATGACTGTCGGGACCATATACCACACCCGTCAACTCTGGCCCCGATCTGCCTGTTTCATTGCAGGCGTCAAGTAAGTCCAGGGCTACTCTGACACTGCACACAGTGATGACATCATTCTGTGGTGGGTATGCTGCAAATGAATTAGCCATTTTTTCTGCAAAAGGGCGGGTTTTCACTCTGGTGGGGCAGCGGCTATCTGATCACAGGGCTCTGCTTTATAGCAATTGGGTCTGAATCAGGCTTAATGACACATGTGGCCGTATTAATGTTTTATTTTCCTGCTTCCTTGTGTTTAATTACAATACACAATTATAAAATTTGTTTTACAGTAACAATTTTACAATATTTGTGCTATATTCATGTCATTACAATATTTAGATGATACACGCTATAGATTTTTCCTTGCTGCAGCTTATAGGATTAGACGGGAACATTTTATATCAGTTTCATATTGGTATTGGTAATTTTATTAATTTGATGCTGGGACATTTTTCTTTGAAGACTGTAATGATAGTTGTCAGCCTAGCTCTGTTAATAAAGTAGAAAGGCAATAAATTACAAATTAATAAGAATAAAATTGTGATGTGAAATGAGTATAGTATATTGTTGGAATTTTGCAGCATAATCATTTATTAATTGATAGTTCAATTTTAAGATCAATAGAACAAAATTCCCTTCAAATTTAAATGTTGAAGAACTCATATCAGTCTAATGCCTGAAGGAAGATTCCAAAAATAACTGTCAGTCATGTTTTTCTTAAGATCCTGGGCAGCAGCAGAAGGGAATTGTACAGTAAAGCTGTGTACACACGGTGAGATATTGGCTAAAGGGAAACTTTGACTAAAGGCCCCTACACGCTCAGAACGCTCTGTCTCACTTAGCACACAGTGCAGCCGAGGGATGTGTGCTGGACGAGGTGTCAGGGTCAGTGTTCTCAGTTACGAATACTGGCCCGACCGATTAATAACCTGCGAGCAGGTTATTAACAGTTGCCAGATTCCAAATCGCTCTAAATCACTTAGAAATGCCTGAATATCGCCCCACGTGTAGGGCCCATAAGGGATTTTACTAGATGCACAAGAGATTTTGGCTAATACCGCTTTTCCACCATAATCCTGGGTCACACACAGGATTTTTTAACTGGGATTTTGGTTGGTCTCCCTTACCCATGTCCCTGTTTTCCCGGGTTTTTCCCAGGTTGACGTTTCTACTGAAACAGGAATCCCAGGAAAGCAGGGCAGCATGTGGGAACCAGTGGACAAGCGACCAGTATGAAGGAGGTCGGACAGCATGCGAGGACCAGCTTGCAGGCAGCCTGCGGGGACTGTCCAACAGCTGAGCAGGGGGGGGGGGGACCTGCGCAATGGCAAGCCTCCCTTGTCTGGGACAAAATCCTCGACTAAGAGCCGTTTCTACAGCTCATTACCTGTGTTTTACCCGCTAAAAACCCTGCTCGAGTCCCAAGTAAAAAATCATTAGTCCCAGGATTTTTACCTTGTCACCATTTCCACTGACAAAGGTCCTGGGCTGGTGCCTGTTCATATGCAAAAACCATGGATATCAGGTCGCTGGAAAAGGGGTATAACCGATTTTGTCTAACTAATGATAGCCTATGATCTAGTCAAATTTGCCTTGGCTGCACAGTCAATCTATGCTAAGCAATCTATGCTAGACAATATTGACTAAGCAGGAGAAAAATAAGAAGATTTTGGCTAACCTTCTAGGAGATTTTGACTATCTCCTGCCAAAATCTCACCGTGTGTACACACCTTATCTATGCTAGGAAATACTTACTAAGCCAGTGGTTCCCAAACCTTTTCGAAACACGGCGCCCTAGAGCATTAAAATATTTTCAAGGCACCCCTAGGCCAAATGCTTCTTATCGAGAAATTCAGAAAAAAAAAAATTCAATTAAGTGCATTGTGTTTATGTCACAGTTATCTGGTGAGGGACAGGATTTGCTTCTGTTTGTCCACATATATTATGATTGGCAGCCACAAGCACTGGTTTTGCCTGGTACATTGACCATAAATAATATGAATTGATCTTGGTCCATCAACCCAAGGCAGCCCTGCAAGTGTCCTGAGGCACCCCAGGGTGCCTAGGCACACAGTTTGGGAACCACTGTACTAAGCAGAAACACTGGGAGAATTTGGTTAACCTTCTAGGCCAGTGGTAGCCAACTCCAGTGCTCGAGAGCTACCGACAGTTCACATTTTCCAGACAACCTAGCTGCTGCAAAGGTGTATTCATTAATTGCTGACACATTTTCAAAGATCCACAGGTGGAGCTAATTACTTCACTTGTGATTATGTTAGGAGATCTGGAAAACATGAACTGTTGGTAGCTCTTGAGGACTGGAGTTGGCTGCCCCAGTTCTAGGCAATTTTGAATATTTAGTCAAAAATCTCTTGCCAAATTCTCACCGCATAAGACTTTTTTCAGAGCTGCAGGAAAAAGTGGAATTCTACAGTTAACATATAATCACAAACTTGCTGTAACCAAATTGATGCTCTAAGATTTTGTCTGGTGTTCCAAAGCAATACTCCATTTGGTGCCCTGTGCCCAGAGCCGGCCCTAGGCATAGGCAAACTAGGCAAATGCCTAGGGGCACCAGCAGCTTCTGCTGATTAAAATGCCTATATTTTGTGTGTGAGTAAGGCTGTATCTGCATATGAAATAGTGTATTCATGGATATCACTGTAACATAGCATTCCGTATGCAGGTACAGCCACAGTCACACACAGAATATAGGCATGTCGCATATCATTTTAATCATCAGAAGCTGCTTGCGTGTCCAGGTCACATAACAATGCAAATAAGATGAATTTTCAGCAAAAAAGGCACCCAACGTTAGCAGAACTGGCAAGAAGCTGCATGGCCTATTGAGGCAAGATGTATGAGGAAACATCTTTATCCAAGCAGAGGCAGAGGTCACAGTGTTATCGGCTGTGCGAGTGCTGTCTGCGGGTGGGTTGGTTGTGCAATAGTGTTCAGCATATGCGTAAGGGGCATTATGTGTGTCACATATAAATGCATTAATAATGTGCAACATATGTGTAACAGGAATTATGTGTGTCATGTGTAAAAAGCATTAATAATGTGCAACATATGTGTAATGGGCATAATGCCCATTACACATATTGCACATTATTAATGCTTTTTACACATGACACACATAATTCCTGTTACCTCAATTTGGCAGACAGCACTCGCACAGCCGTCATGTGTCAAGTGTATAAGGGCATTAACAATGTGCTCAGGAAGGGAGGGGGTTTGGGGTGATCGCACAGGACTGAAAGATAAGAAGGACCCCTCTATACAGATAGACAAAATTTGAATAAGAGTAGGGGTGTGCTACCTCAGGACAAGGTAATTAGACTAAAGACACAAGAAGAAAAGAATGTCCTTTTGTGAGGTGCACCTAATGAAAAGAATCTAAAATATAACTTTTATTTATTACATTTGTAAAAGGCTGCGATACTTTAAAACCATATAACAGACAAGGGTGGGTAAACACACATAAAAATGGGGTGGCTGGCAGGTGCTTGCTGATAAAGCTGGAATATACAGATTTAATTATATCAGCAAAGATGGCAGTGTGTAGGGCCAATATGTGACCAATTTGTATCTCAGGTACTTAATGTAGCTCGACTAAAAAGTCTGGCTAGTAGCCCTGATGTGTCACCAGATATTTGCTCAATAATACCACAGTTGCTGTGTTTATGCTAATCACAGGCAATATTTATAACACTGAACTGTGGCTCTCCTAGATGTCCGAAAATATCACAGACAGACCTAGACACGCAAAATCCGTGTGTGGTCGGAGGGTGGTGGGGGTATTGCTGTATCAGATAGCGCCCAATCAACAGTAATACCCCTATGTACTAGAGTCCCAATGAGGGGTACCACTAGTCTGAGCACAAGTAGACTAAGAGCCCTAACAAGGGCTATTAAGTCTAAACACTGCTAAACATCAATCAAAATGCATTGGTAAAGAAAATAATAAATCTATCAGCAAGACACTGCTGCCTGCACACCGCTAGCCGGCGCGCTTCGCAGTTAAGCTTCCTCAGGGCCAACCTGCCTAAGGGACTGTGAGGGTTTAAATACCATATGTCTAATTAAGTGGCCAATCAAAGCACCCATTCATTTGGCGCCAAAACGGCGCAGATGGGACATGTAGACCAATCCAGTATGAGTATTGTGGCACGCCTCTAGAGAGGCTGGGGTGTCTGACATCATCAGGCACAATCATCTATATGTGACCAATCAGAGTCCTCCCTGGATGGGTGTGCGGTCTCTGCAACGGATGTATACATCCGTTGCCATGGTTACCCGCCGGGTGCAGGAGGAAGCTCCCAGCCAGGAGCCCGTGTGTGTCCGACGTGCTCCGTCATCCGGCTCACATAGCCAATGTATACGTCCGTTGCCACGGCAACCTGCCGGGCAGACGGAAGCGCAGTTCTGTTGCTGAGACGCGATGACGTTCACGCGTCAGCAGTGTCTCTGCTCTGTTATGATGCGCATTGTGTTGCCATGGCAACCCGTTCTCCTGCACGTCAGATCCCATTCAGTGCTGACCTTCCTGATGTTTTGACACCATCCTAGCCGGTATGGCCATGTTGTATGGCGTGACAAATTCCTAAGTAACTGGAAGGGGGTATAAGTTCAGTACGAAGTGACATGTCTATAATCTGACACTAATAGCGTTATGATGTTGGAATATAGCGTGTAGTAGTTAGTGAGGTCCGGGACAACCCGCTTTCCATTAGATATGAGATATTAGAAAGTATATAATGGTTAATCAGCTAATCAGAGAAGTGGCAAATGTATGGGTGAAATGGCCCATAAGACATCTGCCACTCCAATAGGATGAAATAAAGAGAAAGAATGTGTGTGTGCCCCTATTCAAAGTTGTCGACATGTGAAGTGTGAACTGACGGTCCTGCAATTGAGGAATGTGATGCCATTGGACAAGCTTTATATGAGCCTGGTCATGGCATTAAGGAAATATTCACTGCAAAAATAAATAGGTGAGTAGTTGAAAAGCACTCTAAAACATAAACAAGAGGTGAAACAAGGTGAAAAAGGGGGTTCTGCAGTTGAGATAAGGTGGAATGAATTAATAATGGACCTGAGGGTCAGAGTATGCCCAACCGTGTAAGGATATTAGGTATGGGAAACATAAATCCTACAATGAGGATATAGCAAGTTGTGAACACTTAGATATGAAGGGTCAGAAAAAGAGGGGGGGTTTAGAGAGTGTCCCCTATTTGGGGTGTGGGGAATACGGTGAAAAAATGGGTGAAGTCCATAAAGGTTAGAAGAAGTGAACCATGGATGATATTGAGAATATTGAGTGAGAGGAAATTGGGTAAGTATGTTCATGTTGAGTTGAAGAGGTGATGATGAATAAAGCTGAATATACAGTAGTAAAATCTCGTAATGAGGCGGATAGTCCTCCTAAGGTTGTTTGGACCTGTTTAATTTATATACACATTAGATGGTTATGTACTTCATAATAATGGGCCAGCAACCTCTGGATTTATCTGGATCCATGGTTATAGTGGTCTGGGTTGTAGCTGGCTAATGTATACCAGATTTGAAAAATCCCCTTCAATAGTCACTTTGGGTCAGCTGAAGCCTAAATATCAGAGAAAGATGTTTAATCATAACATGGTGCTACTATGTGAGCTAGTGAGGTGTCATGTACCTATTATCCTTCAGTTGACATTCTTGAAGGGTATATGTCAATTGTCATACGGTTGACGTTCTTAGAGGACATTGGTTCACATATGGTGGGCGCGTTGTTAACCCTGATGGCATGTTATTACATGCATGTGCCCGATATAGAGGTCGAACACCTCTGTTGATATTACTAGGATCGGAGTGTAGCTGTATCAAAAGAGGTAAGTATCCTATTGCCCTTAATAATCCACTGGTACGTGTGTGTGCCTTATGGAGAAGTCACACATCTCTTATGATGTTGATTGGATCGGGAGGAAGACCTTTGTCAGGGAGAGGTGTTGATGTTTATAAGAATGCGGAGTAACTGTTTTCCTCATTAAGACCTCTGGGTACCATTGTGTTCATCATGAAAATCATCTTAGTTTCCCGTTTCAGCAGTTCAGTGTCCAGGTCTCCTCTCCTGATACCAAGGTCAACTTGCAGCATGCCATAGGCCCGTAGACCTATCGGTTGGCCTCCGTGGTATTTGTAGAAATGCCTGGCAATGGGGGTGAGAACTTTCATTGCCCGTCTGTCCCTTTCTGCATTTCTAATGCTTGCAAGGTGTTCGAGGATCCTCTTTTTTAATGGTCTAATGGTTTTGCCAATGTACTGTTTATGGCATGGACACTCCAGGTTGTATATCACGCCTGCCGTATTACAATTGATGTACTGTTTGATTTGACTGGTGTGTCCATATCTGTCTGTGTAGTCATGTTTCGTGATCATCGTTGAACAGGCTTTGCATGACCCACATTTGAATGAGCCTACCCTCTGGTGTATGGGTTTCTTGATCTTTTCCATATGGCTCTGAACCAGAATATCCTGGAGGTTTCGGCTTCTCCGCCAGCTGAGTTGAACTCTGTCGTCTAGAATATCTGCCAGATCCGGATCAGTTTTGAGAATGTGTATATGTCTATTAAGGATGTTTTGCACCTGTCGCCATTCCTGGCAAAATGTGCCAATAAAACGTACTGCGTTATTGGCTGAATCGGTGTCGGTAGATGATTTGGGAACAAGAAGCTGTTCTCTCTTGTAATCCCTTGTATCCTTAAAGGCCTTTCTCACACTTCTCTTACTGTAGCCTCTGTCTGTTAGTCTGGTACTGAGTTCGCCTGCTCTTTTTTTGTAGGTCTCAGCCTTAGAGCAATTCCTTTTCGTTCTTAGGAATTCTCCCTTGGGGAGTCCCTTGATTACTGGCGGAAAGTGAGAGCTGGTGCTGTGTAGTAGGGAATTGGTTGATGTTTCTTTGCGGAAAAGATCTGTTACAAGTGAGCCATCATCTTCAACAGTGATGCGTAGGTCTAAATAATTGACCCCTTGTTTGCTCATCTCATACGTCAGGTGTAAATTGAGATGGTTATTGTTAAGGATACTGATGAATTCCACAAACATATCTCTTTCTCCCTCCCACAGGATCAGAAGATCATCTATATATCTGACCCATAATAATACGTGGTCAGTATATGGTTCATTGCTTTCGCTGAAAACAACTTCCCTCTCCCACCACCCCAGGTACAGGTTCGCATACGTGGGGGCACAAGTGCTCCCCATCGCAGTCCCCCGTACCTGGAGGTAGAATTGTTCGTTGCAAACGAAGTAGTTCTTGGTCAGGACAAATCTGAGTAGTTTGATCAAGAGATCCTGAAAGTCATTATCCTTCCCCATCCTTAAAAAGTATTTAACTGCTGCCAGGCCGTGAAGATGGTGTATGCTCGTGTACAAACTCTCAACGTCGCATGTAATTATCCACGTATCTTTGGAAATGACGACATCTTGGAGTTTGTTGAGCACCTCCATAGTGTCACGTACGTACGAAGGCAGTGTTAGTACGTGCTCTCTGAGATGAGCATCCACAAACTGGCTCGCTCTCTCGGTCAAACTGCCAATGCCGGACACTATGGGACGGCCAGGTGGTGTACTTGCATTTTTGTGTATTTTGGGGAGGAGGTAGAGGGTAGGGATTCTAACCTCTTTGACTTGGAGGAAATCAGCCTGTGTTTTGGTGATGGTACCCATATGTGCTGCTTCCTTGATCATATTAGAATAAAGGGACAGAAAATCATGTGTAGGATTGAAGGTGAGTTTTTTGTAACACGTTGTGTCGCCGAGTTGTTTGTTTAACTCTGCAATATAGAGGGTGCGTGACCACAAAACTTTATTGCCCCCCTTATCGGATGGTTTCACAATTGTGTCATCCCAACATTTGATTTCATTGAGAGCTCTCCTCTCTTCAGGACACATGTTATTTTCGAAATGATAAATGTGTTTATCATTTTCCAGTTGGTCCAGATCTTTACTCACTAGATCTATATAGGTTTTGACCACTGGACAAGTATGAAATTGCGGGCAGAATTTGGACTTTTTCTTCAGTTGGGGCGGGTTTGGACGTGTTGTATGAGTTCCCTCCAGATCTTCTATGTCACCTTGTCCCTCCATTTGTAACTCCTCGAGGATACGGATCATATTCACATCCTCACTATTAGAGGCGACCGGGTCATCCTCGCTATTGGGGAGTGGGGACGTGGGGTTGGACTGGGAACTGATCAGGTGTTGGCTAGTAGTATCTAGCGCCTGAGTTCTAGTACAATAGAATTTTTTCAACAACAATTTACGTCCGTACAGATTAAGATCTTTTTCTGTGTCAAATCTATTAAAAGAGCTGGTTGGCGAAAAAGACAACCCTTTCTGTAACACTTTGGTTTGTGTGTCTGTAAGGGTATGTGATGAGAGATTAATGATCTTGAGGGAATCAGGTTCTGGTATTACTTCCTGTATCTCTGAAATTCCCTGTGGTCCTCGCGCCACTCTCTCATTGGTCTTTTTCTTCTTCTTCCCCCTCCTTGTCCTGGGGTGTCCCAGCCTAGACGGTCTCTGGTGTCTCTGGGACTCACCCCTAAAAAATTCCTCTGTGTAGTTCTAGAGGTCAGTTCGGATGACTCGCTCTCTGACGAATCCACGTGGCAGATGTCTTATGGGCCATTTCACCCATACATTTGCCACTTCTCTGATTAGCTGATTAACCATTATATACTTTCCCATATCTCATATCTAATGGAAAGCGGGTTGTCCCGGACCTCACTAACTACTACACGCTATATTCCAACATCATAACGCTATTAGTGTCAGATTATAGACATGTCACTTCGTACTGAACTTATACCCCCTTCCAGTTACTTAGGAATTTGTCACGCCATACAACATGGCCATACCGGCTAGGATGGTGTCAAAACATCAGGAAGGTCAGCACTGAATGGGATCTGACGTGCAGGAGAACGGGTTGCCATGGCAACACAATGCGCATCATAACAGAGCAGAGACACTGGTGACGCGTGAACGTCATCGCGTCTCAGCAACAGAACTGCGCTTCCGTCTGCCCGGCAGGTTGCCGTGGCAACGGACGTATACATTGGCTATGTGAGCCGGATGACGGAGCACGTCGGACACACACGGGCTCCTGGCTGGGAGCTTCCTCCTGCACCCGGCGGGTAACCATGGCAACGGATGTATACATCCGTTGCAGAGACCGCACACCCATCCAGGGAGGACTCTGATTGGTCACATATAGATGATTGTGCCTGATGATGTCAGACACCCCAGCCTCTCTAGAGGCGTGCCACAATACTCATACTGGATTGGTCTACATGTCCCATCTGCGCCGTTTTGGCGCCAAATGAATGGGTGCTTTGATTGGCCACTTAATTAGACATATGGTATTTAAACCCTCACAGTCCCTTAGGCAGGTTGGCCCTGAGGAAGCTTAACTGCGAAGCGCGCCGGCTAGCGGTGTGCAGGCAGCAGTGTCTTGCTGATAGATTTATTATTTTCTTTACCAATGCATTTTGATTGATGTTTAGCAGTGTTTAGACTTAATAGCCCTTGTTAGGGCTCTTAGTCTACTTTTGCTCAGACTAGTGGTACCCCTCATTGGGACTCTAGTACATAGGGGTATTACTGTTGATTGGGCGCTATCTGATACAGCAATACCCCCACCACCCTCCGACCACACACGGATTTTGCGTGTCTAGGTCTGTCTGTGATATTTTCGGACATCTAGGAGAGCCACAGTTCAGTGTTATAAATATTGCCTGTGATTAGCATAAACACAGCAACTGTGGTATTATTGAGCAAATATCTGGTGACACATCAGGGCTACTAGCCAGACTTTTTAGTCGAGCTACATTAAGTACCTGAGATACAAATTGGTCACATATTGGCCCTACACACTGCCATCTTTGCTGATATAATTAAATCTGTATATTCCAGCTTTATCAGCAAGCACCTGCCAGCCACCCCATTTTTATGTGTGTTTACCCACCCTTGTCTGTTATATGGTTTTAAAGTATCGCAGCCTTTTACAAATGTAATAAATAAAAGTTATATTTTAGATTCTTTTCATTAGGTGCACCTCACAAAAGGACATTCTTTTCTTCTTGTGTCATTAACAATGTGCAACATATGTGTAATGGGCATTATGTGTGTCATGTGTATAAGGGCATTAATAATGTGCAACATATGTGTAAGGGGCATTATGTGTTTCATTATGTGTATGAAGGGTATTTAGAAAAGGTTGGCATTATGTTTATAAGGACAGTAATGTGTGTCATGTGTAAGGGGCATTACTGTGTGGTATTATCAGGGGTGCCGAGAGAAAGGGGTAGGAGGTACAAATTACCTAGGCCAAAGTCTGATGGAAGGGCCCAGTGTGGGCTCCGGGCCTCCTCCCCTTAAGTGACAGCAGCAGCTGCAGCTCTTCTCCTCTGCCCAGCACACACTGCTTTGTGCTGGGTTGCAGGGTGGCCATAGAGGTGCTTAAAATACAATATTTTCTCAGGATTTTTTTCTAAGGGTATAAATTGAATAATGTGAGGAGTAATGTATATAAGGTAAAGTGGTACTACTGTGTGATGTAATGTAAATAAGGGACACCAACGCATGATATAATGTGAATAAAGTTGCACTGCTGTGTGGCATAATTTGAATTGGGGTACTATTGTGTGGCCATTCCCCTTCCCAGCAAGAACACACCCCTGTTTGGGCTGCACACCGAATGTGTGCACTGTTTCTATTTAAAATATTGTGGGTAGGAGCACCAAAATGATGATGGTTGATGGTGCTGGGAAAGGGGAGCAGGGTCAGAGGCGGAACTAGTGGCGGTGCTAGGGGGCACCAGCCAAAATCTTGCCTAGGGCATCATTTAGGCTAGGGCCGGCTCTGCCTGTGCCAGCAAGAGCATTGGTGCCCCCCCATATTTGAAAGAGGGACAGTGAGCACCAAAGCCAAGGGGAATGTTCTAGGATAGGAAGGGGCATGGCCCCACAATTCACCATCAAATGATTGACCCTTGCTTGCAGCGCTGAATAAGCCAAGGACTCAATAACAGCTTGGAAGGCCGCGAGGAGGAGGCTGCTGGTGATGTCAGCAGCCCTCCCTCCCAACGACTGGGGAGTGCTTAAGGTCTCTGGGGCACTCCCTCAAACGCCCACGGGTTGTCAATCACCATGCAAGCAGCAAGCATAGGCTAGACTTCGCTCAGATGGCTCGTGCATGCGAACTGTTCAACAAGGCATGCACAGTCATCTGATTACCGCTGGGGCTGACAATTCGCAGCCCAGCGAAGGGGTCTGAATCAGGCCCTAAGTTCGACTTAAGAATGATGAAAAGTGCATTTTTTTTTTTTAATAGCAATTGAATACCCCCAATTAATTATTATATTATTCTAACCCACTTACCCTTATTTGTATCACCTTTAAGATTACCCCTGAAGAAGTCCTGTGTAGGATGAAACACTTATGGTGCAGGGGCCTTATTTATTAATCATCAGATTTGAAGCTTTTGGGTATTTTGGGGGGCTCATACCCAGGGTATATGCAAACTTGAATCCATCTCTTCTATAGTGGCAGTTTCATAGACACCATAGGCTAAATGTATTAGGGTTTGATTTGAGCCAGACCTGGTTCCAAATACTACAGGGTGTCACATCTGAGGGGTGACTCTGAACTAAGGCTGGAGTAAATCGGAAGTTGGGTTCCTTTTTTTTAAATTAAATTAAAAATCTTTTTTATTGGGTTTTATCATAATATGTTGACAAATATATATCCAACATGGATTTCTCCATATAGTAATAACCATAACAATAATTGTGTTTGGCGGTACATGGTATACAACTATACAAGAATAGACAGCCAACAGTAATGGATTTGCATACAAAGTACCAGTGTATATACTTGGTCCTTTAATGAATTTGGACTGCATGTACAGTAAAGATGTACTGTATGTACTGTAACCAATGTTGGAGGTCCGAAGACGTGAATGAAGAAGACACTGGACAACTTTAAATGGTGTTCGACGCTGTCCGATGCTGACCATAGATGCACCAAGAGAACACTACTGGTAAGTATGATTCTCTAGCTGTACCACTAACACAGACACTGAATAGGTCCACCAATGATGACTGTAACCGATGATATCTACCAATGATGGTCATATCGATGTTGACTTTCTGAATGGTGGCTGGTAAAGGAAATTGTACTGAAGTGTGAGCAGATGCAATATAAGAAAGCAGTGAAGGCAGACAAAGCGATGAATGATCAATGTTATACAGGAGATAATCAAGCTGTAATGGACCTGGCCCTCTGGCAGCCCCAAGGTGATTTCCTAGTCTAGACACTAGAGAGAGTGTGGCTGCAGCGAGGTAGTAAGTCGCAGATGCTGTAGACAGCAGGAGATTCTCAGAGGTAGCAGGAGAAACTGTTACCCTATGGACGTCATTGCATTCAGTGGCGTAGCTATAATATGAGCGTCCCCTCGACGATAATTTGGGAGCGCCCCCTACCCGACCGCCCATGCCCCCCCCCCCCCCCTGTGCCTTACCTTCGTGACCAGCAGAAAGCACCCGCAGATCTTGTCTGCGGTGCGGTCCGGCTCCCTTCCTGGATTCTGCTATGAAAAACGGACCATCACAAAATGTCCGCCCCCATACAGCTGACAGTTTCAGAGAACTGAAAAAAGTAGAGTCTGGAGGTGACTCGAAAGGGAACCCGACAAGGCTTTTTGGGGCACACTTATAAATAATTGACAAAATATATAATGCGAATGTAATGATGTCTACATATTAAAATATAACTTTTAATGGTACAACATTTAAGATAAAGGTATGGTCCCTCCACTTCGAGGGAATAAGTCAAAGGAAACCCAAACTAATGATGGGTTTATGAATACGTACAGCGAAAATTATTTCATGCATCAACTGTTCCTCTTGCAATACAGTATATTAACAAATGGATAATTGTTATCATGGAGGAAAATGACAGTTGTGATGGCGCAGGACACGCCTCCCTAGTTGCTGAGAGGATGTGAAAAATTGAAGAAGTAAAAGAATGCTGGGGGACAGCAAATGTAGAATTAGGCGATGGGGTAAGAGGGAAAAGAGGGATAGCAATTAAGCATAACTCTCACCGCGCATTAACCTCTGCTGATATGGTAGGCTACAGCACCGACTATTCCCTGTTAGTTCCCCAGACAGGTACTGGGCCGGCCCAACACTGTTTAGCTTCTGGGTTCGGATGGTACCAGGCGGTTTCAGTGTGGTATGGCTGTAAATGGAATATTTGAGAGAGTAGCGCTGGTGGGAGTAAGCTGGAGCGTGCTTCTGCTGTTGGTTAACACCTGAGGGTCTCTCCCTGATACCTTGTATGCATTGCAGGGAGGTAGAATCCGGTGGTGCCAATGAGAGAGCCACTAAATAAGATGGTAGATAGGAAAGTGGTCGGATGTATTTGTCTAGACCCCACTTCTGCTGTCCACAATCATGCACAGTATAGGATTGCGGATGAGAGAGAGGGGGCAAGGCAATCCTCCCATGAGTAAGAGCGAGAAAAGGATGAATGTACCCTCGGTCCAATGAAGGATAATGTTCTAGGTGTCAGGAATTAAATGTTCTGATCACCAGGTGATCAGAACATTTAATTCCTGACACCTAGAACATTATCCTTCATTGGACCGAGGGTACATTCATCCTTTTCTCGCTCTTACTCATGGGAGGATTGCCTTGCCCCCTCTCTCTCATCCGCAATCCTATACTGTGCATGATTGTGGACAGCAGAAGTGGGGTCTAGACAAATACATCCGACCACTTTCCTATCTACCATCTTATTTAGTGGCTCTCTCATTGGCACCACCGGATTCTACCTCCCTGCAATGCATACAAGGTATCAGGGAGAGACCCTCAGGTGTTAACCAACAGCAGAAGCACGCTCCAGCTTACTCCCACCAGCGCTACTCTCTCAAATATTCCATTTACAGCCATACCACACTGAAACCGCCTGGTACCATCCGAACCCAGAAGCTAAACAGTGTTGGGCCGGCCCAGTACCTGTCTGGGGAACTAACAGGGAATAGTCGGTGCTGTAGCCTACCATATCAGCAGAGGTTAATGCGCGGTGAGAGTTATGCTTAATTGCTATCCCTCTTTTCCCTCTTACCCCATCGCCTAATTCTACATTTGCTGTCCCCCAGCATTCTTTTACTTCTTCAATTTTTCACATCCTCTCAGCAACTAGGGAGGCGTGTCCTGCGCCATCACAACTGTCATTTTCCTCCATGATAACAATTATCCATTTGTTAATATACTGTATTGCAAGAGGAACAGTTGATGCATAAAATAATTTTCGCTGTACGTATTCATAAACCCATCATTAGTTTGGGTTTCCTTTGACTTATTCCCTCGAAGTGGAGGGACCATACCTTTATCTTAAATGTTGTACCATTAAAAGTTATATTTTAATATGTAGACATCATTACATTCGCATTATATATTTTGTCAATTACTTATAAGTGTGCCCCAAAAAGCCTTGTCGGGTTCCCTTTCGAGTCACCTCCAGACTCTACTTTTTTCAGTTCTCTGAAACTGTCAGCTGTATGGGGGCGGACATTTTGTGATGGTCCGTTTTTCATAGCAGAATCCAGGAAGGGAGCCGGACCGCACCGCAGACAAGATCTAACATTGAACTCTTCTTTTGGGAGCACCACCAACCACAGACCACAGCCGTAAAATCCTAAAACGGAGCAACGGTGTGTATGTTGGTTATCAGAGATTCATATTGATCATTTATTTTTACCTGTGCCAATCCAACCCAACCACACAAGAGTTTCAGAGAACTGTCTTTGCTATATGGGGGCGAATATTTTATAATGGTCCATCTCCATAGCACCAAACGAAACCGGGAGAGGAGCCGGGACCGCAGCGACAACTAAATCTGCGGGTCTGTAGCAGTGGTAGCGTTACAATAGCCCCGCAGCTCCCCCCGGAGCCCGAACCTACACAGCGCCTCACCGTTACCGCGGGGGCTGCGGAGCTATTGTTACGCCACTGATTGCATTGACTGCTTTACTGGACCAGATTCTGCATATTTATAGGCGGCGAGTGCAGGGTTGTAAAGGAATGATGTCAGGAATGACTGGTTCTGGATTGGCTAATGTGAGTGAAACCAATATGGCTGCGCCCATGCCAGGAATCGGAGGGAAGCTTGGCAGGCCTGAGAAAGTTAACAGGCCTGAGAAAGTCCATCGCAGGTTGCCATGTAGAACCAGGCCATGGATGTGACCCAGCCACTGCTGCCAGGACAACCTTGCGGGAGTCACTAGTTGCACATATGCGGACGGACACCAAAACGCTGCAGCGTCAGCCTGGAGGACAGTCTCTGAGCAAGCCTAGAGACACACCTAGACTGTAATTAAGTGCTTCTCAGACCTTGGGTCATGACACAGGTGATTTTTAAAACCAGCATGGGCTCCTCCAGTCAGTAAGGTAATTCCATCACCCCCTAACCAGTCAACACTGGCAATCCTGTGCACCCCTGGACGGTGGATGCTGGGTTAATTGCCCAATAATGTATACAATAAAAGTAACTATTGGATTTGCCTGTTAATCTACAAGTCCCAGAAATTCTCCCCAACATGCTGGTACCAGCATACAGGACATTAACCCCTTCCCGCCGCAGCCTGTTTTTGCCTTCCTGACAGAGCCCTTTTTTTCAAATCTGACAGGTATCACTTAAGTGGGGATAACTTTTTTTTGCTTTTACTTATCCCAGTGATTTTGAGATTGTTTTCTCGTGACACATTGTACTTCAAGTTAGTGGTAAATTTGGGTCGATACAGTCTGTGTTTTTTTGTGAAAAATACCAAAATGTCGTAAAAAAATGGAAAATTTAGCAATTTTCAAAGTGTTAAATTTTCTGCTTGTGAGACAAATAACCATACCACTCAAAATAGTTAATAACTAACATAGACCATATGTCTACTTTATGTTTCCATCATTATTTCAACATCCTTTTAATTTTTTTGGACACTAGGGGCTTAAAATATGAATAGCAAATTCTCAAATTTTCAAGAAAATTTCAAACACTGATTTTTTTAGGGACCAGTTCAGTTCTGATGTGACTTTGAGGGACTTGTATGTGAGACACCCCCATAAATGATGCCATTTCAAAAACTGCACCCCTCACAGTATTCAAAACAGCATTTTGGAAGTTTGTTAACCCTTTAGGTGTTTCACAGGAATTAAAACAAAGTGTAGGTGAAATTTCAAAATTTCATTTTTTTTGCAGATTTGCAATTTTAATACATTTTTCTAAGGAACACAGTAGATTTTACTAGAGAAATGTGACTAAAAATTGATTCCCCCAATTCTTTTGTTTTCATAAATATCCTATATGTGGCCCTAGTGTGCACGTTGACCAAACCACAGGCTTCATAATAGAAGGAGCACCTACTTGATTTTGGAGCCTCCTTTTTAGGCACCATGTAGGTTTCTAGGCACCATAAGATGCTAAAAGTTAGGAACCCCCCACAAGTGACCCCATTTTGCAAACTACACCCCTCAGGAAATTCATCTAGGGGTATAGTGTACATTTCAAACCCCCAGGGGTTTCACCAATTGTGGTACAACTGGGCAGTGAAAATGAAAAATTAATTTTTTTACACAAAAATGCAGTTCTGGCTCAAAATTTTTCATTTTCACAAGGAATGAAGGAGACAAAGCACCCCAAAATCTGTGCCCCAATTTCTCCCGAGTACGGCAATGCCTCACATGTGACCAAAAAATACCATTTGGGTGCATGGCAGGACTCAGAAGGGAAGGAGTGATATTTGGATTTTGCAGCACAGATTCTGGTGGAATGTTGGTGGGTGCTATGTCGCATTAGCAAGACCCCCGAAGCACCAATACAGTGGAACCCCCCCACAAGTGACCCCATTTTGCAAACTACACCCCTCAGGGAATTCATCTAGGGGTATAGTGTACATTTCAAACCCCCAGGGGTTTCACCAATTGTGGTACAACTGGGCAGTGAAAATGAAAAATTAAATTTTTTACACAAAAATGCAGTTCTGGCTCAAAATTTTTCATTTTCACAAGGAATGAAGGAGACAAAGCACCCCAAAATCTGTGCCCCAATTTCTCCCGAGTACGGCAATGCCTCACATGTGACCAAAAAATACCATTTGGGTGCATGGCAGGACTCAGAAGGGAAGGAGTGATATTTGGATTTTGCAGCACAGATTCTGTTGGAATGTTGGTGGGTGCTATGTCGCATTAGCAAGACCCCCGAAGCACCAATACAGTGGAACCCCCCCACAAGTGACCCCATTTTGCAAACTAAACCCCTCAGGGAATTCATCTAGGGGTATAGTGTACATTTCAAACCCCCAGGGGTTTCACCAATTGTGGTACAACTGGGCAGTGAAAATGAAAAATTACATTTTTTACACAAAAATGCAGTTCTGGCTCAAAATTTTTCATTTTCATAAGGTATGAAGGAGAAAAAGCACCCCAAAATCTGTGCCCCAATTTCTCTCGAGTACGGCAATGCCTCATGTGTGACCAAAAAACCGCAGGACTCAGAAGGGAAGGAGTGATATTTGGATTTTGCAGCACAGATTCTGGTAGAATGTTGGTGGGTGCTATGTCGCATTAGCAAGACCCCCAAAGCACCAATACAGTGGAACCCCCCCACAAATGACCCCATTTTGCAAACTATACCCCTCAGGGAATTCATCTAGGGGTATAGTGTACATTTCAAACCCCCAGGGGTTTCACCAATTTTGGTACAACTGGGCAGTGAAAATGAAAAATTACATTTTTTACACAAAAATGCAGTTCTGGCTCAAAATTTTTCATTTTCACAAGGAATGAAGGAGACAAAGCACCCCAAAATCTGTGCCCCAATTTCTCCCGAGTACGGCAATGCCTCACATGTGACCAAAAAATACCATTTGGGTGCATGGCAGGACTCAGAAGGGAAGGAGTGATATTTGGATTTTGCAGCACAGATTCTGGTGGAATGTTGGTGGGTGCTATGTCGCATTAGCAAGACCCCCAAAGCACCAATACAGTGGAACCCCCCCACAAGTGACCCCATTTTGCAAACTAAACCCCTCAGGGAATTCATCTAGGGGTATAGTGTACATTTCAAACCCCCAGGGGTTTCACCAATTGTGGTACAACTGGGCAGTGAAAATGAAAAATTACATTTTTTTACACAAAAATGCAGTTCTGGCTCAAAATTTTTCATTTTCATAAGGTATGAAGGAGAAAAAGCACCCCAAAATCTGTGCCCCAATTTCTCTCGAGTACGGCAATGCCTCATGTGTGACCAAAAAATGGCAGGACTCAGAAGGGAAGGAGTGATATTTGGATTTTGCAGCACAGATTCTGGTGGAATGTTGGTGGGTGCTATGTCGCATTAGCAAGACCCCCAAAGCACCAATACAGTGGAAACCCCCCACAAGTGACCCCATTTTTGCAAACTATACCCCTCAGGGAATTCATCTAGGGGTATAGTGTACATTTCAAACCCCCAGGGGTTTCACCAATTTTGGTACAACTGGGCTGTGAAAATGAAAAATTACATTTTTTTACACAAAAATGCAGTTCTGGCTCAAAATTTTTCATTTTCACAAGGAATGAAGGAGACAAAGCACCCCAAAATCTGTGCCCCAATTTCTCCCGAGTACGGCAATGCCTCACATGTGACCAAAAAATACCATTTGGGTGCATGGCAGGACTCAGAAGGGAAGGAGTGATATTTGGATTTTGCAGCACAGATTCTGTTGGAATGTTGGTGGGTGCTATGTCGCATTAGCAAGACCCCCGAAGCACCAATACAGTGGAACCCCCCCACAAGTGACCCCATTTTGCAAACTACACCCCTCAGGGAATTCATCTAGGGGTATAGTGTACATTTCAAACCCCCAGGGGTTTCACCAATTGTGGTACAACTGGGCAGTGAAAATGAAAAATTAAATTTTTTACACAAAAATGCAGTTCTGGCTCAAAATTTTTCATTTTCACAAGGAATGAAGGAGACAAAGCACCCCAAAATCTGTGCCCCAATTTCTCCCGAGTACGGCAATGCCTCACATGTGACCAAAAAATACCATTTGGGTGCATGGCAGGACTCAGAAGGGAAGGAGTGATATTTGGATTTTGCAGCACAGATTCTGTTGGAATGTTGGTGGGTGCTATGTCGCATTAGCAAGACCCCCGAAGCACCAATACAGTGGAACCCCCCCACAAGTGACCCCATTTTGCAAACTAAACCCCTCAGGGAATTCATCTAGGGGTATAGTGTACATTTCAAACCCCCAGGGGTTTCACCAATTGTGGTACAACTGGGCAGTGAAAATGAAAAATTACATTTTTTTACACAAAAATGCAGTTCTGGCTCAAAATTTTTCATTTTTTATAAGGTATGAAGGAGAAAAAGCACCCCAAAATCTGTGCCCCAATTTCTCTCGAGTACGGCAATGCCTCATGTGTGACCAAAAAATGGCAGGACTCAGAAGGGAAGGAGTGATATTTGGATTTTGCAGCACAGATTCTGGTGGAATGTTGGTGGGTGCTATGTCGCATTAGCAAGACCCCCAAAGCACCAATACAGTGGAAACCCCCCACAAGTGACCCCATTTTGCAAACTATACCCCTCAGGGAATTCATCTAGGGGTATAGTGTACATTTCAAACCCCCAGGGGTTTCACCAATTTTGGTACAACTGGGCTGTGAAAATGAAAAATTACATTTTTTTTCACAAAAATGCAGTTCTGGCTCAAAATTTTTCATTTTCACAAGGAATGAAGGAGACAAAGCACCCCAAAATCTGTGCCCCAATTTCTCCCGAGTACGGCAATGCCTCATGTGTGACCAAAAAACGGCAGGACTCAGAAGGGAAGGAGTGATATTTGGATTTTGCAGCACAGATTCTGGTGGAATGTTGGTGGGTGCTATGTCGCATTAGCAAGACCCCCAAAGCACCAATACAGTGGAACCCCCCCACAAATGACCCCATTTTGCAAACTATACCCCTCAGGGAATTCATCTAGGGGTATAGTGTACATTTCAAACCCCCAGGGGTTTCACCAATTTTGGTACAACTGGGCAGTGAAAATGAAAAATTAAATTTTTTACACAAAAATGCAGTTCTGGCTCAAAATTTTTCATTTTCACAAGGAATGAAGGAGACAAAGCACCCCAAAATCTGTGCCCCAATTTCTCCCGAGTACGGCAATGCCTCACATGTGACCAAAAAATAACATTTGGGTGCATGGCAGGACTCAGAAGGGAAGGAGTGATATTTGGATTTTGCAGCACAGATTCTGGTGGAATGTTGGTGGGTGCTATGTCGCATTAGCAAGACCCCCAAAGCACCAATACAGTGGAACCCCCCCACAAGTGACCCCATTTTGCAAACTAAACCCCTCAGGGAATTCATCTAGGGGTATAGTGTACATTTCAAACCCCCAGGGGTTTCACCAATTTTGGTACAACTGGGCTGTGAAAATGAAAAATTACATTTTTTTTCACAAAAATGCAGTTCTGGCTCAAAATTTTTCATTTTCACAAGGAATGAAGGAGACAAAGCACCCCAAAATCTGTGCCCCAATTTCTCCCGAGTACGGCAATGCCTCATGTGTGACCAAAAAACGGCAGGACTCAGAAGGGAAGGAGTGATATTTGGATTTTGCAGCACAGATTCTGGTGGAATGTTGGTGGGTGCTATGTCGCATTAGCAAGACCCCCAAAGCACCAATACAGTGGAACCCCCCCACAAATGACCCCATTTTGCAAACTATACCCCTCAGGGAATTCATCTAGGGGTATAGTGTACATTTCAAACCCCCAGGGGTTTCACCAATTTTGGTACAACTGGGCAGTGAAAATGAAAAATTAAATTTTTTACACAAAAATGCAGTTCTGGCTCAAAATTTTTCATTTTCACAAGGAATGAAGGAGACAAAGCACCCCAAAATCTGTGCCCCAATTTCTCCCGAGTACGGCAATGCCTCACATGTGACCAAAAAATAACATTTGGGTGCATGGCAGGACTCAGAAGGGAAGGAGTGATATTTGGATTTTGCAGCACAGATTCTGGTGGAATGTTGGTGGGTGCTATGTCGCATTAGCAAGACCCCCAAAGCACCAATACAGTGGAACCCCCCCACAAGTGACCCCATTTTGCAAACTAAACCCCTCAGGGAATTCATCTAGGGGTATAGTGTACATTTCAAACCCCCAGGGGTTTCACCAATTGTGGTACAACTGGGCAGTGAAAATGAAAAATTACATTTTTTTACACAAAAATGCAGTTCTGGCTCAAAATTTTTCATTTTCATAAGGTATGAAGGAGAAAAAGCACCCCAAAATCTGTGCCCCAATTTCTCTCGAGTACGGCAATGCCTCATGTGTGACCAAAAAATGGCAGGACTCAGAAGGGAAGGAGTGATATTTGGATTTTGCAGCACAGATTCTGGTGGAATGTTGGTGGGTGCTATGTCGCATTAGCAAGACCCCCGAAGCACCAATACAGTGGAACCCCCCCACAAGTGACCCCATTTTGCAAACTACACCCCTCAGGGAATTCATCTAGGGGTATAGTGTACATTTCAAACCCCCAGGGGTTTCACCAATTGTGGTACAACTGGGCAGTGAAAATGAAAAATTAAATTTTTTACACAAAAATGCAGTTCTGGCTCAAAATTTTTCATTTTCACAAGGAATGAAGGAGACAAAGCACCCCAAAATCTGTGCCCCAATTTCTCCCGAGTACGGCAATGCCTCACATGTGACCAAAAAATACCATTTGGGTGCATGGCAGGACTCAGAAGGGAAGGAGTGATATTTGGATTTTGCAGCACAGATTCTGTTGGAATGTTGGTGGGTGCTATGTCGCATTAGCAAGACCCCCGAAGCACCAATACAGTGGAACCCCCCCACAAGTGACCCCATTTTGCAAACTAAACCCCTCAGGGAATTCATCTAGGGGTATAGTGTACATTTCAAACCCCCAGGGGTTTCACCAATTGTGGTACAACTGGGCAGTGAAAATGAAAAATTACATTTTTTTACACAAAAATGCAGTGAAAATGATAAATTAAATTTTTTACACAAAAATGCAGTTCTGGCTCAAAATTTTTCATTTTCACAAGGAATGAAGGAGACAAAGCACCCCAAAATCTGTGCCCCAATTTCTCCCGAGTACGGCAATGCCTCACATGTGACCAAAAAATACCATTTGGTTGCATGGCAGGACTCAGAAGGGAAGGAGTGATATTTGGATTTTGCAGCACAGATTCTGGTGGAATGTTGGTGGGTGCTATGTCGCATTAGCAAGACCCCCAAAGCACCAATACAGTGGAACCCCCCCACAAGTGACCCCATTTTGCAAACTAAACCCCTCAGGGAATTCATCTAGGGGTATAGTGTACATTTCAAACCCCCAGGGGTTTCACCAATTGTGGTACAACTGGGCAGTGAAAATGAAAAATTACATTTTTTTACACAAAAATGCAGTTCTGGCTCAAAATTTTTCATTTTCATAAGGTATGAAGGAGAAAAAGCACCCCAAAATCTGTGCCCCAATTTCTCTCGAGTACGGCAATGCCTCATGTGTGACCAAAAAATGGCAGGACTCAGAAGGGAAGGAGTGATATTTGGATTTTGCAGCACAGATTCTGGTGGAATGTTGGTGGGTGCTATGTCGCATTAGCAAGACCCCCAAAGCACCAATACAGTGGAAACCCCCCACAAGTGACCCCATTTTTGCAAACTATACCCCTCAGGGAATTCATCTAGGGGTATAGTGTACATTTCAAACCCCCAGGGGTTTCACCAATTTTGGTACAACTGGGCTGTGAAAATGAAAAATTACATTTTTTTACACAAAAATGCAGTTCTGGCTCAAAATTTTTCATTTTCACAAGGAATGAAGGAGACAAAGCACCCCAAAATCTGTGCCCCAATTTCTCCCGAGTACGGCAATGCCTCATGTGTGACCAAAAAACGGCAGGACTCAGAAGGGAAGGAGTGATATTTGGATTTTGCAGCACAGATTCTGGTGGAATGTTGGTGGGTGCTATGTCGCATTAGCAAGACCCCCAAAGCACCAATACAGTGGAACCCCCCCACAAATGACCCCATTTTGCAAACTATACCCCTCAGGGAATTCATCTAGGGGTATAGTGTACATTTCAAACCCCCAGGGGTTTCACCAATTTTGGTACAACTGGGCTGTGAAAATGAAAAATTACATTTTTTTACACAAAAATGCAGTTCTGGCTCAAAATTTTTCATTTTCATAAGGTATGAAGGAGAAAAAGCACCCCAAAATCTGTGCCCCAATTTCTCCCGAGTATGGCAATGCCTCATATGTGACCAAAAAATACCAGTTGGGTGCATGGCAGGACTCAGAAGGGAAGGAGTGATTTTTGGATTTTGCAGCTCAGATTGTGGTGGAATGAATGTTGGGTGCTATGTGGCATTAGCAAGACCCCCGAAGCACGGTGAAATGATGAACCTAATAATCCATAGATGTGTGGTATATTTTAAAACACTCCTTTATACATAGGCCGGGTTTGTCGGGGCAAGTTTCACAGTGGAAAATAGTATCCTTTCTTATTCCCTTTTTATAGCAAACTTTGCACCTTTTTTGTGTCCTGCCCTTTTTTGCAGTGGAGGGGATTTCGTTAGGAAAATGCTGCCCTGGTACAATACGGGGGGCCAGTACTAGAAGTACTGGGGCCCTCTGCCTGCTGGTTCCCAAATATTAGGCCCTTTATGACTTCCTCTTGAAAGTGCATAAATGTCCCCCTCTGGCTGGTAGAACGGAATAGCACGTAAGCGTTATACAGTGCCATCTGGATGATATACACGGCCAGCTTCTTGTACCAGATTTTTGTTTTCCGCAGGGGACTGTACGGCTTCAGTACCTGATCTGAAAGATCCACTCCGCCCATGTACTTATTGTAATCTAGGATACAATTAGGTTTTGAGGTGTGGGTACTGGTACCTTGTACAGGGACGGAGGTGGTACTGTCTCCATGAATTGTTGTCAGTATAAGGACATCCCTCTTGTCCTTATATTTGACCAACAACATATTTTCGGTGCATATTCCCCTGCTTTCACCCCTTCTCAGTACTTGGGCAATGTGCGTTTTTGGGAGGCCTCTTTGGTTCTTGCGCACAGTACCGCAAGCTGCTGTACCTCTTGAACCAAGGGCCTTAAACAGGGGGATGCTAGTGTAAAAGTTATCCACATAGAGGTGATAACCTTTATCCAGGAAGGGGTGCACTAAATCCCAGACAATTTTTCCACTAACACCTACGAGGGAGGGGGGGCATTCTGGCGGTTCAATTCTTGAATCCTTCCCTTCATATACCCTAAACCTGTGGGTGTACCCTGAGGTGCTTTCACACAGTTTATACATTTTTATGCCATACCTTGCCCTCTTACTGGGAAGGTACTGGCGGAATTTAACCCTTCCTTTAAAATGTATAAGGGACTCGTCGATACAAATAAATTTTTCAGGGGTGTACATCTCTGCAAATTTGGCACTGAAATGATCAATGACCGGCCTGACTTTGAATAGCCGGTCAAAGGTGGGATCATCTCTGGGTGGGCACTGTGCATTATCGTTGTAATGCAAAAATTTAAGGATTGTCTCAAAACGAGTCCGAGTCATGGCCATACGGTAAAGTGGGGTGCTGTACAGAACATCTGTACTCCAATATTGCCTAATTTCTGGCTTTTTTACTATGCCCATATGTAACACCAGACCCCAAAACGTCATCATCTCTACTGCATCTACAGGGGTCCACCTAGCAAATGATGACGTGGGGTTTTGAGCAATAAACTGCTGGGCATATAAATTACTTTGGTCCACCATTAAATTTATAAAATCATCAGAGAAAAATAATTTGAAAAAGTCAATTTCTCTGAGACCTGTTGAATCAAATTGGATTCCTGGGGTGGCCAAAAACTCAGGAACCTGGGGCTCAAAATTGTCTGGTGGTGGGGTCCATACGGGATCAATCATTTGGGGGGGGTCTCAGCTGCTCTACGGGGGCGTCTTTGAGGGGGTCCCTCATCACTAGAGGAGGAAGATGAGGTTAAGACGAATCCTTCAAATTCCCCGCTTGCATCATTGGCTGTGTCAGAGTCAGAGGCAAGCATGGCATATGCCTCCTCCGCTGAATACATTCTTCTGGATGACTGGGATGACATTTGGGATGCCATTTTTATTTTTGTGTTTCTGTAAGTGTAATGTTTCAACACGTGTATAGTGTAGGGGGGGTACAAACTTTATTTCAACACGGGGGGTATGTAGTGTGTAGTGTGTATGTAGTGCAGAAAAAAAAATACTTTATACAGGAATTTGATCCCAATAAAAAAAAAAAAAATTGAAGGGGTTAAAAAAAAAAAGGGTCCTGCGCCAAAAATTGAGCACAGATGTTGGTCAGTAGCGTCCGTCACTGAACAGCGCTCAAAGGCAACAGGAATTTGATCCAAAAAAAAAAAAAATTATATCAACCCTGTGCCGAAAATGTTGATCAGTGATGTACGTCACTGATCAGTGCTCAGCGGCCACAGGACACCCACAAAAGCAACGTGGGTGTAAAAACAATTAAAAAAAAATAAACCACAGCACTCTCCAAAAAAAAAACTATTTAAAAAAACTGCAAAAAAAAAATTATATCAACCCTGTGCCAAAAATGCTGTTCAGTGATGTATGTCACTGATCAGCGCTCAGCGGCTACAGGACACCCACAAAAGCAACGTGGGTGTAAAAACAAAACCCCACTGCACTCTCCAAAAAAACAAAACTGCAGATCAGTGATGCAGTGATGCAACACTGATTAGCAGTGAGGGGCAGCAGGCACACAACTGTGGGTGCAACCTGACAGGGTATATATAAAAAAAAAACCCTGGACCCCCAAAAAGTTGCTGATCAGTTAATTTATACTGATCAGCACAAAAGGGGGGGCAGCAGACACAAAATATAGCACTCTCTATCACTCTCTGTCACTATCTCTCACTATCTCTGACTATCTCTCACTATCTCACTATCTGTCACTCTATGACACTGCAGCAGCAGCACACAGGAAGTGACAAGATCCAGGAAGCATCCAGCTGCTGGCAGCACGCTACCAGCGGTGATCAGGTAAGTATCAGGCAAGGATCAGGTATGTATATCACGACAGATTGGCATGGTGACCGCTCTGCACGCAATTCCAGACCGGAATGGCGTCTGCAGCGCAGTCACCGTTAGTTTAAATCACGCGCCATGGCTGTGATTGGTCCGTCGGTCCGACGGACCAATCACAGCCTTGGGGGCAGGTGGGGTGAGGTGTGGTCATCACCGGTGACCCCATCACGCCCCCTCACACCCGGCAGTGATTGACACCTGTGTTACCGAGCGTCATATTCGCCGGTAACACAGGAAAACGCTGCGATTGGCTGTTCACATTGAACAGCCAATCACAGCGATCGCCGACGGGGGGGAGGCATCGCCGCCCCCCCTGGGCATGCAGGGACATGTCTGCTGTCAGGGACAGCAGACATGTTTAAACTGTCACCGCGTCTATAGACGCGGGGACAGTTTAAAGTCATGACGTATATATACGTCATGTGTCGGGAAGTACATCCCAGCCATGACGTATATATACGTCAAATGTCGGGAAGGGGTTAAAGGGCCCACCAGGACTTGTAGTTCCACAGCTCAACCAATACTAATATAAAAACACACACACTGTAAAAGTATAACTTTATTAGCACACATGCACATACCCATACATGCAATACACCAATACTAACACATTGTTCGGTCCCCTTGACCAGTAGAATTCCTTAGGTACTTGTGGTTAAAGAATACTTACCAAAATCCAGTGTAGATCAGTCCTCTTTGTTCGCAAGTAGGCATCCAAAGGGTTAAAAAAATGCTATCCTGTGACCATTCGGACTGAGAAGCAGCATGTGTGTTAACACACACTGGTCCTCTCCGTAACTGACAGGGATTCCCACTGACTTCTGTCAATGGGAATCTCCTCAGCCAATCCCCTGCGAGCTCCTGAGGAGGTCTTGCTGGGGATTGGCTGGCAATGTTCCATAGAAGTTAATGTTATGGAAATGATGGAAACCAGCACTTCAGCCTGACTGTAAAGTTAACTTTGTAGTTTACTTTCCATCAATTAACTTTGTCCAGGTGGAGTCCAATGCTGATTTCATAAATACCGGTGACCTCTACTTCTATTGTGTCCCGCATTTTTGGAGCCAGGACCGTTCGAAGAGCCTGGGGCTGGTTTTAAAAATACAGGGAAGCCCTACTCGATTTTTTCCTGTATTTTTGTAACCAGGACTAGCTCAAAGAGCCTTGGGCTGGTTATACTTGGGAGCTGGATCCCAATGGTACCCTACTACTATTCTCAGTCATACTGTGTGTTTTGCACTGTATAGCGCTAGGAGTGTGAGGTATTTTATTTCCATGCATGTAATATGGATGCAGCTGACTTGTGTGCAACTATGTATTAAGCCCTGTAAGTGTAGTATGCACAAGGCACATGCAATAAATATGTTTGCATGTGCCCCTGTAGCAGTGCAGCATATTTTGCTCAGCTGCAAATTCTGCATACAGATATTTGCACCAAACGCCCCACACATAATATTGGTAGTGTGTAAGCTCAATATCGTTAAGAATGCAAGCTCCCTTGGGTTGTTAACAATCCCCCCTTGTTTGTGTTGCATGCTCAATGTTGACTATATCGTTAATAATTCATGCCAGGAGAAGGGTACAGTGACGTCAGTAAATCATATCATTAGCGATATCATTCAATGTGTATGGGCTATATCAGGGGTTAACAAATGACGACTGAAGTATAGAGCGCCAGCGCTGTCCTAACTAAATATCTCCAATACCAGTGTTCTAGTGTAACTTGATGTCACTTTTTAGTGCAAATGGGCAAAACTATGTGCACTGCAGGTGGGGCAGATGTAACATGTGCAGAGAGAGTTAAATTTGGGGGGGGGGGGGATGTTGAAACTGAAATCTAAATTGCAGTGTAAAAATAATGCAGCCAGTATTTACCCTGCACAGAAACAAAATAACTCACACAAATCTAATCAATTTTACTGTGCTATGCGTTTTTGACTGTACAATGGTTCTATACAATTTTTCTTCCAGCTTGCGATGCGATGTGCACTTGGATGCATGCGATGCGATAAACCCATGTTTGTAATGTTAATTTTCAGATGTAGTCTAAAAAGTACGTGCAGCACGTACTTTTTTAGACATACAATATCGGGCTCCCGGGAACGCGCATCGCGTCGCACAAGCCCATAAACACCACTCGATAATTGTACATAAGATGCGTTTTGTACTTAAAAAGTACAAAACGCATCCGATAATTGATGCGTCTGTGGGCACCTTTACTCTCTCTGCACGTGCTACATCTGTCCCACCTGCAGTGCCCATGGTTTTGTCCATTTTTCAAACAAATTTGTACTGCAGTCAGATCTGAATAAGGGCCTTAGAGCAGGCATTCCCAACCACGGTCCTCAAGGCACACCAACAGTGCTGGTTTTAGTGATATCCAGGCTTCAGCACAGATGGTTTAATCAGAATCCCACAGATACTAGTTAAGTCACCTGTGCTCAAGCCTGGATATCTACAAAACCTGCACTGTTGGTGTACCTTGAGGACCATGTTTGGGAATGCCTGCCTTAGAGGCAAATTCCTTCTCAAATGGACAAAACCATGTGCACTGCAGGTGGGGCAGATATAACATGTGCAGATAGAATTAGATTTGGGTGGGGTTTTTCTTCAAAGTGAGCAGTGTAGAAATAAAGCAGTCAGTATTTTCCCTGCACAGAAACAAAATAACTCACCCAAATATAAATCTCTTAAATAATTCTAGCTCACCTTAGGGGGCAATTTATTTTTATCTGTTGTGTTGTTTTGAAATATTGAGTTGTGTTGCTTTGAAATATTGAGTACACACAGACCAAACATTAACCTAGAGCTTGTCAACCGACTGTTCAAAGCCAAATATAGCCAGAGCCAGCGGCCTTGAAGAGGCCCTTGGACTGCGTGGCCTTTGATAATTTTATTGTTTGGCTCAGTAAGGTAAGTGCAAATTATTCACTTCCTATAAATCTGGAGTGATAAAAATATACAACATAAACATTTTGTTTGCTCTGCAAAATTGTAAAGCACTATAATGGTTAAATTTATGTAGTAAAGATAAAGAACGTTTACAAGAATGTATTTAAAAGCTACACTTATGTGATTAGACCCAATCTTTCTGGTGCTTAGACTTTTGGATCATTGGATGAGAACAAAAATCAGCAAGTCCTAAGGCACAGTAAATGTGTTTAATCGCAGCATTAACTCATGGTTAATACGATCGTTCTGCATGAGCTGAATGGGCTAAGTCTGAATCACTGTTTCTGTTTGTTAATATTAGGGATGTGCACCGGCCACTTTTCGGGTTTTGGGTTCTGATTACCTTGAGGTTTTGGGTTCTAATGGGTTTTGGCAAAACACTCTTTTCCAGTCTATTCTGAACACCTCACAATATTGTTTTTAGGGCAAAAGGTTGCCCCGAGGTAGCTGGATAACTATGCTAAGCCACACAAGTGTGTGGCACAAAAACATGGCTCATGTAAGAGTGGCACTGCAGCGGTAGATACGGCAGTACTAGGCACCAGACAGGTATATACGGCAGTACTAGGCACTAGACAGGTAGATAAGGCAGTACTAGGCACAAGACAGGTAGATATGTCAGCAATACTAGTATATGTGCACCAGCAGAATTTATAATAATTAATTTTATTATAGGTACTGCTTGGCACTCAGTGGCACACGTCAGTGCACCAGAAGCATGGAATTATTTTTAAGTATTATTTTTTAATTAAATGATATATAGCAGCCTAGTATGTAGTCGTACTACTAGGTAGGTACACTTAGGCAGTAACACTGCCAGTGGCAACAGTGGACTGAGTAAATAATACTGGCAACCTCTATTCACAGTATTCAGTGCAGGCAGCACCAGTGGACTATATATAATTCAATTTATTAGGTATTAATAATATAGCAGCCTAGTAGGTAAAGAAAATAAACTACTAGGTAGGCAGGCAGGCAGGCAGGCAGTAGGATTGCCAGTGGTCACCACAAAAGGTAGTTATATTACACACCACCAGTAGCGTTATGCAGTGCACCAGCAGAATTTATAATAATTCATTTTATTATTAGGTACTACTTGGCAATGGCACACGTCAGTGCACCAGCAGCATGGAATTATTTTTTACAGTCCCACACAGCACAAGTATTATTTTTTAATTAAATTAGATATAGCAGCCTAGTATGTACTAGGTAGGTACACTAGGTAGGCAGTAGCACTGCCAGTGGCAACAGTGGACTGAGTAACTAAATAATACTGGCAGATTCAGTGCAGGCAGCACCAGTGGACTATATATATATAATATAATTAATTATTTATATAATATATATTACAGCCAGGGCCGGCGCCACCACTAGGCAGCTCTAGGCATTTGCCTAGGGCGCCGGCACCTGGAGGGCGGCAGTTCGCCCCTCACCCCCAGCACTATGGTACCTGTGAAGAATCTTGCGTCCCCGGCGTCCCTACCTCTGGTGCTGTTCTGTAATCAGGGCCGGTGCAAGGCACCGGAGCGTCCCAGGCGAGTCGGGGTGGGGGCGCCCCGGTGCCGGGGGGGGGAAGGTTGGTACCTGTGTAAAAAAACTTGCGTCCCCGGCGTCCCTGCTGAGTGCTGGTGCGTGCAGGGGCGCTGTTATTGTGTATAAGCTTGTCGCGGCCGGCGGGGTCCCTACAGTGAATAGAAAATAACTAGCGCTATGCACGCGGCGGTGCGGGAAGCGCTAGTTCTTTTCTATTCACTGTAGGGACCCCTCCGGCCGCGACAAGCTTATACACAATAACAGCGTCGCAGGTTCCCCCGGCGGCACGGACACCCCTGCACGCACCAGCACTCAGCAGGGACGCCGGGGACGCAAGTTTTTTTACACAGGTACCTTCCCCCCCCCCGGCACCGGGGCGCCCCCACCCCGACTCGCCCTGATTACAGAACAGCACCAGAGGTAGGCCCCAGCACAGAGGAGACAGTAGTACTACAGGTACACAGTTAGACTGTCCTCCTTGCTAGGGAGAACCCACCCTAAGCAGAGAGGAGAACAGAGTACACAGCAGCACTGAGGGAGACAGCGAATAAAATAATTACAGCACAGCACACCAGAGGTAGACCGCACAGAGGAGACAGTAGTACTACAAGTACACAGTTAGACTACACAGCAGCACTGAGAGACAGCCCCAGCGAATAAAAAATATTGCGTTCAAGGTCAAGCTCAAGTTTAAGCCCCAGCAGCAGCACCAACACACCCTCCCCCAACCCACTACTAGACTGGAGTGAAGACGGCGGGCGCAGCAGCCGCTTATAAAGCCTCGTGAAATCCGGCGCCAGGAGATGACGTTCTGACCACGCGGACGGACCCGAGTCAGGCGGGAATCTGCTCGGAACCGGGCTCGGAATGATGACGTTCGTGGGGGCTCGGATCTCCGGAATTCGAGTCTGCACTTCTCTAGTTAATATATGTCTAAAGGTGCATACACACGGATAGATTTGGCTAACGATCTCTGAACTCCTGCACAAACGATTTGGTGTCAAATGATGAACGATTGTGCAAACGATTACACATGAACAATTGATCTATAGCGATGGTGGAGGGAGAGGGAGCCAGTCAATTAGCCTTACCAAATCGTTCATCGTGCATACACATGAAACGATTGGTACACATTGATAACAATTGATCTATGATCTTTCTGCATGCAGGAAAGATCATCGAGCTCTACCAACGACCGGCAGGTATGTGCATCGTCCGATATATCGTTCATACACACGGAACGATTTGAGCAATTGGTCATTTCAATGGGTCGGGAACGTCCAGATCTTTTGCCAAATCTATCCGTGTGTACGCACCTTTACAAGGGTGGCCAATCCCTGGATTGGTTTTGCCCCCAAATAGCCATGATTTCAATCCTGGGATTGGAGATTCCAATCCTGGGATTACAGAATTAGGCTGCGCTTATGCCGGTCAGCGTTTGAGCACCTGCTCAGCTGCTACATGGCTGTTCCCAATCCCGGCATGCGGCTCTGCTTAGCATGATGGTCAGAGGTCACACTGCGCAGGCCGCACCACTCCTGCCCGACCCCTTTCCAACGTAACCCCGGCACCCGGCCGCCCGCTTTCAGCAGAAACCCTGGGGCCGCAATGCAGCACATCCCTGTCTCACACTTTCGCAGCAACCTGGGGCCCGCACCACAGAACACCCCTGCCTCCCAGCCAAAGCACCCGCAGCTGCACATGTAAGTAAATGTGCAGCGCGTCCACTTTGTGTGTGTGTGTGTGTGGGGGGGGTCATTTTTTTAAATGAGGGAGGCCAATCCCGGGAATCCCGGGATTGAAAAAAATGCTCGGGATTGGCATTCCAATGTCTAACTAGAAGCATTAGTGTTCCCTTTAATTCAGTATAGGATTTTTTTTTTTAAAGTGAACCTCATCTCTGAGACCAAGTCCTCTTTGTATATTGCAAGGCATTCACAGTTAAAAACTAGAGATGAGCGGCGGGCACTTTTTCGGGTTTTGGTTTTGGATCTGGATCTCCCTTCGTGTTTTGGATCTGGATTGGTTTTGGCAAAACCACCCTTGCGAGTTTTGGTTTTGGATCTGGATTTTTTTGGGGGGAAAATGTGCCTGTTTTTGCCCCAAAGTATTATTAAGCTCAACTACATTAATTTCCAATCATTTCAAGTCAATTTTGATCACTTCATATAGTCCGTCACACTGGACACTGGATATAGTCCGTCACACTGGACACTGGATATAGTCCGTCACACTAGACACTAGATATATGGCGTCACACTGGACACAGCCCGTTACACTGGACACTGGATACAGCCTGTCACCCTGGACACAGCCCCTGGACAATGGACACAGCCCCTGGACACTGGACACAGCCCCTGGACACTGGACACAGCCCCTGTACACTGGACACAGCCCCTGTACACTGGACACAGCCCCTGACACACTGGACACAGCCCCTGTACACTGAGTGTACAGTCAGCAGCACTGCAGCACCTCGTTTACAACAAAATAAAAAATCACACAAAATAAATCACAGCACAGGGCACAGAGCACAGAGCACAGATCCCAACCACCCTCTTCCCTCTCCTATAATGGAGTGAAGATGGCGGAGCTCGCGTGCGTCTTTTAAAGAATCCAGATCCGGCGAGAATCCGACAGCGCGATGATGACGTTTAGCCTCGTTTTTGGTCCGTAATTCAGGCGGGAACTCCCAAGCCAGCTCGGATCCTGACTCGGATCACCATATCACCATATCCGGATCTGACGGATCCCGGAGATCCGGACCCGTTCATCTCTATTAAAAACCCACCTCACATCAGAGAATATGCACATATAAATTAGGATTAGGATGGTGATATGTATATACCAGTGATTTTCAACCTTTTTCAACTAGCAGCACACCAAACAAGATTTTAAAAATTGTCAAGGTACACCATCAGACCCCTACAGTAAAAACCCTATTGGCCCCCATATGTACAGTCTGTGCCATATTGCCTAGATGCCATTATGTTCTCCTATGGAGCTAGTGGGGACAGTATAACAGCAGAACATCCTCACAGCTTCACCCCTAGCTCCCTGTGACTCTCCTTTAAATCCAATTAATATCATATAGAGCCTCTGGGCAGCTTCATAAGCAACAAGCCCTTGAACCAGGACTGACACTGACACCACTGGTAGAGAATGAGCAGCAACAGCCGCCATCAACTAATGTTGATTAGCGGATGACAAGAAAAGGAGGGGCCAGCAGCCAGATCTGGACCCACTGACTCAGAAAGGGGTGGTCTCATATGCCCAGGATACAGAGTCAGGATTAGAGCAGCAAGAGACCAGTAAATAACAGTTAAACTGGTGGTGATGGCCGTAAACTGGGGTGGACATCTCTAGCTCTGGTGGCACACTGGAGAACAGCTCATGGCACACTAGTGTGCTATGGCACAGTGTTTAAAAAATGCTATTACTATACAGAAATAAGTAGCATCGATTTTGAAATTAATTGTCCAATGATACATTTATATAATGTAAGGCACCCCATACATTAGTCCGACTTGTCCTAAGGACAAGTCGGACCCGATTGTCCCGGCAGCTCCACGGGAGGGATCACATGCGATGGCACTTCATGTGCCAAGTTTTGCATGTGATAAATTGCATGTGATTTATCAGATGCAATTCCCGGGGAGCTGCAGGGACAATGGGAGCAGAAGACAGCAGCGGGGATATGCCCGCGACCAGAGAGCGGGCGGGGGGGGGGGTGTAACTTCTGCTAATTACTGCTTTACTGCACAGATGGTGGGAGGGTGAACACTAACGTATGGAAGGGTGCACTGAGCTGAATGAAGGGTCCCTTGTAAATGACTTCCAGGGAGGTAGGAGGTGTTTTATACGCAGAGGAGGGTTGGATAATGGAGTGGGCTTAATATTCGTCATTTTCTGGTGGAAGTGCAGCTTGTTTGACTGCAGATATCACCATTATCTGGAAATAGATTTCTTAGCCTTCAATAGTATAAAAACTTAGAGTCCCAACTTTCAGGAGGTGCTGGGGACTTAGGGATCAGAGATCAGGACTGAGCCAGAGCAATCCATGGACAAAAATATAAAACTGTACACCAGACGTTTGGAGCTGGAGCAGGGACTGGCTGCTGGAAGGCTGATATCTCTGATTCTGGGCAAGATAGAGACAAGCCGATAGTGTCCACAGAAAGGAAAGAGCCCCAGCTTTTGGCATATACTCTCAGAAAAACTCTAATGGTGCCCATAGACGGTCCGTTCCCGTACCGTCCGTTCTGTACTATGAGATGCCACTCCCGCGCATCTCATCGTACGGTACAAAAAGTATGTGCAGCACATACTTTTTGTACTAGCTGTTCATCGCATCGCATCGCATGCACAAGGCATGCAATGCAATGTGATGTGTACTATATAAGTGCTGAACGGATCCGATGATGGGCACCTTAAGTCAGACAGAACCTGAGAAATCTGACTGGGAAGTGCAATTAAGGTCAGATGTGGACTGCTGCTTTGAAGTTGGATATCTCCATTTCCCCATGACCGATTTTCAAAATTCTGGTATCCCTGGAAAAAGGGGATCATCAGCTATCAGTATAGGACCCTTATACACCTGGGTCCCCTGGGCAAGTGCCCATTAAGCCCATACGAATAGACGGCCCTGGCGGCATTGCAAGTGGCGGGAGCAGAGCACTTTAAAAAAAAAAACAATACAAACGCATAGGAACCCATTGATTGACTGAGACCTCTCTCAGCCAATTAGCGATTGGCTGAGAGAGGTCTCAGCCAATCACTGATTGGCTGAGAGAGGTCTCAGCCAATCAATGGCTTCCTATGCGTTTGTATGGGCTTTTTTTGTTTGTACGAAGTGCTCTGCTCCCGCCACTTGTGCTGCCGCTGCAGTGTCTTCTCCTGCCCGGCTCCCTGGTACTCCGCTCCGCCCCCTGCTCCCGCTGATGGCAGCGGCTTCCTCCTCTGCCCGGCTCCCTGCACCTGATCCCTCCGCCTGGCTCTGGTAGGTCCCCCGTTAGCTGCAGTCCCCTGCACGGCTCCGGACAGCACATAAGATTTTGCAAATATTATGTGCAGCCCGTCCAACCTTCCGACTCCGATGCACACGGGGCCGCACATCGGGTCGGAAGGGATGTCTGCATATGCGATTTGGGACGATTTCACGGCCCCATTCGCAAAATCATGCCCAAAAATATACAGTGCCTTAACTTCCTTTTTTTAGAAGGTTAATTTGGAATGGTAAAAAGGCTAGAATAGGGTTAATAAAACTCCAACAAAACGTGAATAACGGGGGCCTAAATTTTCCAAATGTTCTATGATACTCTCAAGCCTCACAAATAAGATTCATACACGATTGGTTAAATAACCAAGAAAATCATGCCAATACAGACCTAGAAAGTCAATTTCTTGAGAGTGCTGATCTAATCTCATTCCTACATTCACAAGAAGAAGAGATCCCCATTGCATTGAAAGAAAACCCCTTTATTATGGTCTGGCCCGGAATAAGACACAGCCACAGTATAAACGCTCACAAATCTTTATTTCTCTCATTCATCAATAATCCTGACTTTCAGGAAGGCCGCACATGTTATCCATTTCACATTTGCAGGGGGGGGGGGGGGGGTGTAAACACTGGTAATTTGGTGGATTGTCAGGGTTACAGGCTGCTCATGTTTCAGGAGGCAACAGAAAGGTTCCCATTTGTGGGCTCTTATCCAATAGATTTCCTATTAGCCCAGCACTACATTGGATCTCTCACAAAATATTTTTCTCATAATGATTGAATCAACCCAATTGATGAGATGCTCCAGAAAGAACCTTTGATTCTCATAGCCATTTCTTCGTAGTAATTTTTTCAAGTACCATTAGACTACTCCACACCCTGCACGGGTATAACAAAATGGGAAATCATTTTCCACTTCTGGAGACATGTAATCTTTTAAATTCGCATGTTAGAACATGCAAAATCTTATCTTCTTCTAGATATCAGGAAATGTATTTTAACATATTACACAGAACATATCTATACCCCACAGGCAGGTCTTGATTGGACTTTTTCGAATAATGATAGTTGTTGGAAGTGTGGACACCAACAAGCGGATTTGTATCATTGTTTGTGGCAGTGCCCACTGATTAGGCTTTTTTGGGCTCAAGTGAGAAAATATGCAACTGAAAATCTGGTAAATTACATGGTTATAACCCCTGAATGGGCAATTTTTGGAATCCTACCAAGTAATCTAACTATGACCAAAGCCATTAAAAAACTATTGTTGGCTATTAGCACAGCAGCACGCAAAGCAATTCTACAAATATGGGGGAAACCAGAACCACCAACACTACAATTATTTAAAGCCAAGCTATTTTACCTCTTCCATAAGAAGTGGTTGTGAGTATTATCAGATAGAAACGCTAAGGTGCAATTTATTTTTGCACCTTTGAGGTTTGGGAAAGCTATATTGCTTCACTATCAGTTCCCCGATGCGTACACAAATTCATAACTAATTTACTAATGAAATATGGTAAATGACAAAAGCTTTATCAACAGATTCGCTCATCACCCTGTGAGGCACTTTTGTGCTTCGGGAGGGGGGAGGACAAGCATGGGCATTACTTTATTCTTTGATCCAATATTTTTAAGTTATTTCTTCAAGTTATAAGATGCTTACTAAGACAATGTTTTTATGCATTTATGTCTTTACTGACAATGGATTCTTGCATCTGTATTAGTGTTCTTGTTAACACATACTTGTAACTGTATTGGATCTCTTGATGGTCTGATGTATTTGTATTGATGTCTCTATTGATGATGTACATTTATAATCACTTTGGATCTCTCTAGCTGATGTACTTATGCTTTGCTTCATAAAAACACTACAAAAAAAAAAGAAGGAAACTTGCACTTTGACCTGGGATCTAAGAAGGGCTACACCCTGGTCACCCTGTGTATAATGGCCGACCCGTGTTTAATGCGGATGGATCAGAGTCGGGTTGGAACTGCAATAAAGATCGGGGATCTGACCCAGCTTTCCTTAGGCCTTATATATCCTGTAGTTAATGAAACCAAACCTTCCTCACTTTATATGTCTGCTTCAACTGTTTGCTGCCAAAAAACTAAAACTACAGAGATCAATGAAGCTTAGTGTTCATTCTAGAACCTTTGAAAACCCATGCAGTTTCTCTTCCCTGCCTTGGGTGCCACTGTCTGCTGTGGTGTTTCTAGCACAGGTCTGGTTTGCATATCAGTGCGGAAATACAGCCCGCACTGTGCTTGAAGCACAACAGCAGACAGCAACACCCCAGGCAGGGAAGAGGAGAACTGCATGGGTTTTCAAAGATAACAGGTGCTAGAAGCTTGAGTTGCAGTTTTAAAACCGTACATTAACATACCGCCCAACTTCTTGCCTCTGTCAAACAGGACACTCTCGTGGCCTTGCGAGATGATGCTTTCTAAGGCCACGCCCTGTTTTCCGTCCCTTAGCAATGCTGAATAGATGCTGTGTGCATGCGCACAGTGCCAATTCTCTTCAGGCTGGGGGGACTCCCAACTGCCCCCCCCCCCCCCGCGGGACTCTGGCTGTGGGTGAATACAGTACATTTCACAGGAAACTCCTTGATATTCCATCTCTAACTCCTGATGTTAGTCTGTGTACTATAGACATGCAGTTTGTACACTGTTATTTCACATGATAATGGCCTTCAGGCTGTTGAACGAACAATTAATTACTAAGCATCCTTTATACAAGGGCCCTGCTGTAAATGTATTGATTTCCCTACTGAACTTGGTCCTGAGGAATTTTTTTTTTATGTATGATACCCAGTTGATCTACAGTTAACCAGTTGATCTACAGTTGGTCGGTTGCGCAATGGGGGTGGTGGCTCCCCCCTCATATGCCAACATATTTATGGGTACTTGTGTAGTTTCATGGCTGCAGTTACGTAGTTTACGTAGTGCTGTATTGAGAATACCAATACAGCACTATGCTGCTTACGTAAACTACGTAAGTGCTTCTGGGGCCCTGAAACTACACAATGGTTAATATCCCCACTATCCACGTCATACCCCCAGTATCCACGTTGGCGTAGAGTTGATTTTATAAAGTGTGCCGAGCACAGCGAGCCACCGAACCCAAAGCGTGGCGTGCGCAGCGAGCCCTGCAAGGGGGCGCAGATACGCATCCCCTCGCGGGGCTCGCTGCGCTTGCCACGCTTCGGGTTCAGTGGCTCGCCACACTTTATAAAATCAACTCCACGCCGACGTGGATACTGGGGGTATGACGTGGATAGTGGAGATATGACGTGGATAGTGGGGGAAGTGTGTGTGTGTTGTGCATTATACTTACCCTCCTCCGGCCTGGTCACCACGTCCGCTGGGTCCCCGCGATCCACCGATGGGCAATGTTCAGTCCCCCTCCTCCGGCAGTCACTCCCTGGCGTCATCACTCAGGCCCCCTCCTCCGGCACTGGCAGCGGACAATGTACACTGGGGGAGCTGAGAAACCATGTGATGCTCCCCCAGCGGCAATGTGCTGAATTACTTACATTGCTGGTGCGGGGGAGTGACTGCCGGAGGAGGGGGACTTAAAGCTGCCACCGGGGAGTGACCATCGCCCGCGGGGATCGCCGCCCAGACGATGGTAAGTATAAAACAAAACACCCACCACCCTGCGCTCCCTGCTCCTATGTGTAGTTTCACAGTGCCGGCTATGCTGACAACGTATCTTAGGATACGTTGAAAACATAGCATAGAGCTGCCGCCGTGAAACTACACAAGTACCTATTTATGTTTATAATAGAATAATTATTTTCTGATAAATCTATGACTTATCATGTAATTTTTTTATACGCGCTTTATTGATGACCTGTTCGTCCTATGGAAGGGTCCTCCCACTGTCCGTTGCGAATTTCTCGACTCTCCCAACTTTAGTGACAGTCCAGTTAAATTCACATACAGTACCAGTATGTCTTAGATCCATTTTCTCTATGTTTTGTTTAGACTCAATGAGGGCTGATTGGGGATCTGTCTGTATACAAAACCTACTGACAGGAATAATATCCTCTATTACACCAGTTGCTACCCAAAGCCTTTGATTAATGGTCTACTGTTCTCACAACTGCTCCTTATTAAACGGATTACTTCTGATCCGGTACTGGCGGAAAAACAAATTGATCTAACTATTGAAAAAGTCCAACAACATGGTTACCATCCTCCACACCTAGCAACAGTTAAATCCAAGGTTTTCACTATTTACCAATTGACTTTACTGACCTCCAGTGTGAGTCTTCCAAGGCTGTTCTACCTTGGGTTAACACATTTAACCCACGTAGTTCACTTACCAATTCAGCTTCCAAAAAGCTCTGGCCTATAGTCCATTTGGATCCTGATTTAAATTTTAAACCATTATTTATTTATTTATATAATAACCGTTCCTTATATAGCGAGCACATATTCCGCAGCGCTTTACAGAGAATAGTTGAACAATCACATCAGTTCCTGCCCTAGAGGAGTTTACAATCTACATTCCCTACCACATGTACATGCACACACAGACATTCTAGGGTTAATTTGTTGG